>NC_138754.1:19643612-20243612 GCF_965113315.1 Podarcis vaucheri | reverse complement strand
TAACCCGAAGCGTTTGTAACCCGAGGTACCACTGCACAAGTACATAATATACAATGCAAGGTTCTCACACTCCTTTCCAGACTGCGGACGTACCTTGCTGAGAACCTGAAGGTGCTTCTTATCTTTCTCACTGGTCGCCAGCAAAGCAAATTGCTGCAACAGGATTGGCGTGGGAGGGGTGGTGATGTCCAGGTAATATTTGAAGGCCTGGAAGATGGTACAGGGAGGGACACGGTTCTCGTCTGTCCAGTTGCTGATGACACCTGCCAAGACAGAAGCCAGTTGGCCTGCATTGCAGCGGAGGCTGGTCTATCGGGGGGGGGGGGGCAAGTGGGGCACTGCCCCACCAGCCTCAGCCCACCCTCAGACAGCTCTACCTGCTGGGCAGCCCTGCCTGTCGGCTACCCCAATCTGTGCCTTTTGTCCATTTTGGATGGGTTGAATATGGATTTAAGATGAAAACCACTTACCACTTTTCTGCTGGGAACACAGGAAGCTGCCTTGTACTGAGCCACAGTCTTGGTTCATCTAGTTCAGTATTGCCTACACTGACTGGCAGCATCTCTCCAGAATTTCAGGCAGGATTTCCTCCCAGGCCTCCCCAGAGATATTGTTGGGGATTGCGCGCAAGCCAGGTACTCTGCCTCCTCATTTCGCTTTGTCACAGTTCTGGGAGGAGTCCTCAGGTTTCTCTCGACATATTTGGCTCAATAAGGTAATGTTTATTCTCACTTTGCTCCTAAATTAAGGGTATCTTGGGCTGCAGCTAAAGCAGTGCCTTTTATCAATTTCTGAGGGGCTGAATATGCAAACCACGTTCCATTTTCCTATCAGTAGCTGCTCCCTTCCCCATTTCACAAGGCTGAAAGAAGTCCTGAGCTTTGCTGTAAATACTTGGCTCGATAAAGTAATGTTTATTCTCATTTCTGGGAAATGGACCCATAAATTAAGAGCATCTCAGGGCTCAGCAAAGCCTATGGATTTTGCCTCCATTTGGCGGCCATTTGTTACACGTTTGACAGGCCAATTGTGGGGATGGCAACCTCCAATGAAATATGTCTTTCTTTGGTATTCATAACATTTGTTTTGTATTCTCTCTGTATCAGGTCAGTTTTTGTTGTAACATCTAACGCATTGTGTAGTCTCTTGAGAATGTAATTCATCACCCTGGCTTTTTTTGGTACCGTTTCCCCCAACTCTTTTATTTTATTTCATATTTCTTACTGGATTGTTGTTTTAACTTCATTATGAAGTCTTGAAATTTTTATTTTTTTTAAAAAAACAACAACTTTAGGAAGAAAAATGAAGGGAGAAAAAGGGTTGCCTCCAACTAGGTGAAACGTTGAGTAGACCCAATGAGATTAATGAACCTCCATTAGTCATCTCCATTAATTTCTGCAGGGCCTGCTCCAAATTTGATTAATGTTGGCTGCAATCCTAAGTCTTCTACTGCAGGCACCCAAGCAAGCAAAATACAGATGCTGAAGCAACAAGGAATGGCTCCTACATAAGGAAGTCAACTCTGACCAACCAGGAGAACTGAAAAAACAACAACAGCACCTTTGCTCCTTACCTAAAGCCGTGTTCCTCTCTTCCAAGAGCTCCACCTTCACCAGCTGGTTGGTAGGGGGCGCATCTTCCAGCCGTTCGATCAAGGCGTTGACCAGGTCTTCGTGGTTACCTGGGAAGACGCCCAGGTGGTCTCCGGGTTCATAATGCAGCTCCTGGTGTCCGTTGGTGTGAAGCCGGAGGAAGATTGTGGAGCGGCTAAAGCAAGTGAGTAAGGAAGGCTTTGGGTGTGCCGCTCTTTGCAGATAAAATTCCCCACCTCTACAGATATTAGGCAGAACTTGCCCATAGCACATTTAGGGAGTGGTTCTCAGTTCGTTTCTGGGCTCATGTTGGTGTCTAAAATCCCTAAAGGACCCAGGCCCTAAATATCAGAAATGTGTCCCCCTTCTCCAAAGACCCTCTCAAGCATCAAGACTGGCAGAGGGGGCCCTCCTGGTGGTTCCACCACCCTCAAAAGCCTGGGTGCTGGTGGACGAGAATATATGTATTTTCAGGACCCACCCTATTTTTTGTGACTCTATTTTATGGCGAGTGTCTGGCTGCCCAAACAAAACATGGTTATGGAAGGGTGTTGGGTTCACATGCTAACACCGAGCCATCATTAAAGCAAATCAAGGTTTGGAAGCAGACAGCAAACCATGGTTTCAGATCATGGTTTGCTGTCAGAGAACAAACCATGGTGAAGCCACCGGCCACACATAACATTAAGCGATGGTTTAACGAACCATGGTTTGGTGCTCTGTGCGGACTAGTTCATAACTGAATGCATTCTGATGGATTCTGGGCCTAATCAAGCTGTGTTCCTATCAAACTTGCCATTTTTGGCAGCGGTGAGCCTGCAGCTCCTACCTGGATTTGGGGCTTTGTAGATTCTGACGTGCCAGGAGCCGGGCTGCGAAGACTCGCTTTTTGTGGATGCTGTACAAGCCTGCAAATGAAAGAGAGTCGGTTAGTCTTGTTTGCGGGGACTAGTTGCAAGTGTAACGACTGTGGTTCAAGGACATATTCTGGCTGGTGGGGGCAGCACCGCACAGTATCCAAGAAGGTGCATACGGCCTGGAATGTGAAACCTGTCAGGCCATATTGGGGCTAGAGCAGGCATAGGCAAACTCGGCCCTCCAGATGTTTTGGGACTACAACTCCCATCATCGCTAGCTAACAGGTCAGAGATGATGGGAATTGTAGTCTCAAAACATCTGGAGGGCCGAGTTTGCCCATGCCTGGGCCCACCCCTATTGTAAATACATCCAACATTATAAAAAGTACAAAAACACCACAAAACATTATTACAACACCACTGTAGCAGTCGGCAGGGAAATGGCAGTGCAGTGGTGCTCAGCACACTTCCCAATGCTGAGCATCACTGCCAGTTGGAGAGAGGGGAAGAGGTGAGGCAGCAAAGAGCTCGGAGTGGTGTGGGGGCAGCAGCGGAGCGAATGCAACACCGTGCTTGCACCGCACCAAACTCCCCGCCACCTCTCCTTCCCGCTAACCTGCAGTGATGCTCAGATTTAGGAAGCCAGGTGAGCAACTGCCTCTCCGCTCATGCAACCGCTACCGGGCAGCCAAGCCTGGCCAAGTCCTCCCTCTGAAAACGTCCCACCAGGCACCGGGGAAGTAAGCAGCAAGCCACAGTACCTTGTGTCAGTTCGGGTGCTTCGGCAACATAGGTCAGGCGGAACTTGCTCCTCTTCCAGCTCCGGTCGTTGCTGATGAGGGAGTTGTTGGCTTTCTCGATGTTGACGTCGTCGCCCACGCAGAACACATCACACGCTGCCTGCAGGACAAACCAGGTTCTCAAGGCAAAGCAAGGCAGGCTGGGTGGGTGGGCGGAAGAAAGGTGTCCAGCTAGGATTACTCCCCTCGTCTCAGGACTCTGCTTTGGGGAAAGGGCTAAGCAGAGCTGTGAAGATGTCCTGACGGTTGGCGGGGCAGGGCAAGCTCACTCACGGGACTCTCCTGCCCTAGTTGTGATTCCCGGAGGGGGTTGGCAGGGGCAGACCGTGGAGTCTCAAATTTCAGCCGCGCCCTGTGTGATGCCAAAATTCAGCGCCTCCTGCCTCTCATGCTCTATTCTAAATAATAGTTGCAGTGCCTCCTGCAGCTCTGTGTCCAGGTCGCACTCCCCTAAATCTGCCCCTGGGGCAGGAGAGAGAGCAGACAGAGCTGTTTCCTCTGAGAGGGTCTCTGCTGTCCATTCCCAAATGCCTGCCTGTCAGAGTCCACCAGCTCCTTCTCCCTCCTACCTCTCGCGCCTGTGGCTGCCTAAGAATTCCAGTTCCTGATGGAGTCGAGGGGCTTCTGACACCCTTCAGACAACCCATTTATTGATCATCCGCAGATCACGCCTGGTCTTTTACTGAGCCCTTGTTCCAATTTTCCCCATCACTTTCCTAACTGCAAATTAGTTTCTCTTCTCCTTTTTGAGGCGGATTTGTTGCACTAGGGTGGTGCAGCTCTCTAAACCAGTTTTTACTTGCGCAGATCAAAAACTCCAGGCCATGGGTTCAAAACCCTCCCACAAATTTCTGATGGCCTAGTGGTGATGGCCCAACATCTTCCCTTTGAGGAACCCATTGCCCGTGAGCAGCTGCTTACAACAGGGCTGGCCTCGTGGCCCTGAGATACCCTCTCCCCAACGTTTCCCCATTTTCTAATCCCATCTCTCGGCAGGAGGCTGAAGAGAAGGTGGCTACCTTGAAGACCTTTTTGGCCCACGTCCTGAAGGATTCCTCTTGTCCGCACAGCTCATCCCCCTCACCCATCCTCAGGATGCGTTCTCCACCCAGCTCCTCCAGGAGCGTGTCCACGGCACGAGCAAAGGCGCAGAAGTGGGGATAGGCCCGTGACCCCAGTCCAAAGACAGAGAATCTGTAGGACAGCAGGAGAGGTGAATCAGTCAACATTCCTCATTTCTTGTTTTTTCAATTTTTTTTAAGACCTCATGAAAACAAATCAGCATTTCAGTGTTGATTTCTCCTAATGTACCCATACTCATGCCGGACGTGGGTGGCGCTGTGGGTTAAACCACAGAGCCTAGGACTTGCTGATCATAAGATTGGTGGTTCAAATCCCCACGACGGGGTGAGCTCCCGTTGCTCGGTCCCTGCTCCTGCCAACCTAGCAGTTCAAAAGCACGTCAAAGTGCAAGTAGATAAATAGGTACCGCTCCAGTGGGAAGGTAAACGGTGGTTCCATGCGCTGCTCTGGTTCACCAGAAGCAGCTTAGTCATGCTGGCTACATGACCCAGAAGCTATACACCAGCTCTCTCGGCCAGTAAAGCGAGATGAGCGCCATAACCCCAGAGTCGGCCACGACTGGACCTAATGGTCAGGGGTCCCTTTACCTTTACTTACCCATACTCATATTCCATTCTCCCTTATATTTACACATTTATTTCAAAGCGATTGTCTCATAACAGAATGCACTTTGTATGCTATTTCTCACTAGCATATGCAGTTTTCAGCATGCTTTACTGTACTGTATGCATTTTTGCACATGGGGCTAGACTCAATAGCTGCATTGCGAAATCCAGAGAACTGCAAATTTTGGAGGACGGCTAAGTTTTCAGTTTGCACATTCTTTTGGAAAGTGCAGATTGGGTTGGTTCACCTTCCGCTGAGTTCTTAATCGAAATTTCCCCATCCCTATCTGTACGCAAGGAAGCAGACATCGAGGTGGTGGCTGCACAGCCAAGCAGAGCCAGCAGGGGTCACTCTCAGCCCGACAGAAGGCCATAGACAGAGAGTGAGATTTGTCTCTTGGGGCAAGATTATACTATGTCTTCCAGCTCCTGGACACTGCTGGATTGCAGCTTTGCAATGTGAGTTCTGAACTCCCCGCTGTTCACCTGCCCTGCTCACCTGACATTGGCCAGCGGACCGGTGCTATCAAAGTTGGCCCTGGCTTCAGGCCCGTCAGCCGAAGATTTCCGAGCATCCGAATATGAGGAGACGCTGTTGAAGCGCACTTTGTAGCTCCTGCAAAACAGGATGGTAACTCAGTGCCAGAGAATCTGTTTTGCGTGTAGGTCCATCCCCAGGGCTGGGAATACCTCCTGCCTAAAACCCTGGAGAACTTCTGCTTGTAGGCAATACTGACCTAGATGCATTAACGGCCTGGACTTGGTATAAGACAACTCCCTATGCTTGTTTTATATTAGGGAAGAGCCATAGCTCAGTGGCAGAGTGTCTGTTTTTCATGCAGCAGGTCCCAGGTTCGAATCCTTACAACATCCCTGTAAGGTAGGGTCTACTGATAGTGCCACTAGACCTACTGAAAAAGTAGTCAGGAGATCTAGTTCTAGATCATTTGCATCAGGACGGATCTGTTTTGGTTCTCAAGACGCAAAGAACTAGCCCACTATGCTGGTCAAAGGAAGAGGCTCACTCCGTGGACGCCTGACACCTAGTGGCTGCTCAGGGTAACTGCTTCCTAACTGGTGGTTGAGAAATCATTGGTGGATGAGCATCCTAGGAATTTTGTATTCCAAGCTTCTTGGCGATTTGCAGCAAGGGGTTTAGACTCCTAGTTCTTCAACAGCAGCAGCAACCAAATGACCTCCCCGCACACACCTGAACAAGGCTGCTGCAATCAAAGAAAGTCAAGGAGAAGACTTGACAGGGCAGGCTGGTCCATTAGGGCACACTGCCTTGTCAACCTCAGCCTGTCACCAGCCAGCTAGCTGGAGCCCACCTGCCTGCCATCTTCCCTTTTAGTCTTATTGTTGCCCTTGTAGAACGCAACAGGGAGGAGGCTCTGCCTCCATCGGCTATTGGCTCTGGCGCCACCTGCTGTTCGGCTCCCTGCCTCCCACCCTACCAGTCCACTGGGACGTGTGTGTACAAAAGGACTGTGAGCTCAAATCAGTTCTGGCACTGAAAGTGAATCCCTAGGCTCAGAATGTGCTCGGAAGTACCCTGGCCTTCAGTTCCTGTCTTTCTTTTGCACCTGGCTCTGGTTGATGGATTTTGGAGTTCCCATAAAAAACAAACAACCCACACAATTCATAATTCCTGAATCAGGGTTAGCACACCCACCTTCTCTCTTCGAGGTTGGAGTTGGGATTCCTCATTTCCATCAGAGCACAGCCAAATTTCTGGGAAATGAGGGGAAATGTAAACATGTGGGAGAACAGGCACATTGAACAGAATTAAGTTAAAAATTTTGTTGTTGTTGTTTAGTCATTTAGTCGTGTCTGACTCTTTGTGACCCCATGGACCAGAGCACGCCAGGCACTCCTGTCTTCCACTGCCTCCCACAAGTTGGTAGCTTTGAGAACCAAGCAACTCGTCCTCTGTCGTCCCCTTCTCCTTGTGCCCTCCATCTTTCCCAACATCAGGGTCTTTTCCAGGGAGTCTTCTCTTCTCATGAGTTGGCCAAAGTATTGGAGCCTCAGCTTCAGGATCTGTCCTTCCAATGAGCACTCAGGGCTGGTTTCCTTAAGAATGGGTAGGTTTGATCTTCTTGCAGTCCATGGGACTCTCAAGAAGATCAAACCTCTCCATTCCTAAGGAAATCAGCCCTGAGTGCTCATTGGAAGGACAGATCGTGAAGCTGAGGCTCCAACTGATGAAACCCCCCCCCCCCACAAATTTGGACTGGGGGATCAGGATTAGGAAGCTTCTTATGTTGCTCAACAAAGGCAGACCCCCCACCCTGACTGAAGTGCACCACAACTTGCACTTCAACTCCCCAAAAGCCCTCAGTGCAACAGGGGGAAATGGCCAAGTAGGATGCCTTGGAGGAGGTCTGTCGCATTGTGGGTGGTGCTTAGGACTGACCGAGCTAGGAATCATCTCTCAGCATTGCCTTCAAACCTTCCACCAACATTTCCATTCCAGCAGAAAACATTAATATAGCTAAAGCTAAAAAAATATGGGCTGGGTTGGACCTCTCTTTTTTTAAGTGGGTGCAGGGAGAAGGATTTCATGGCATCTAAGTGCAAAAGCTGACCAATACTGGAATGGTTACTTTCCCTACAGGCTAGCAGAACCGCCCAGCCACAGGCAAGACTGTTTTGCAAGACTGTGGCTCCACCACGTCAAGTCTTCCAGAAGTACCATAACAAGTTGCCAAGAACAAAACCAACATTTTAGGATGTGATCTGAAGGCACATGAGACCACTATCTTCCTGAAGCCAACGAGATCTGGAGGGGACCTGCATTTCATTCTTATCTTCAATCACAAATTCGGGCCTTTCTGCTGTGGGTAAAGATCTGCAGACTCAGTCAACCTAACCCAACGAAATGAACAAGGAAAATCTCCCTCCTACCTCCCCGTTCTCTGGTGGGTCTCCATTGCCAAAGGTACTTGTGACCACCAGCACGAGAGTTTCATGTTCCAAGTGGACAGTGTCATACTCGTCCATCGACATCACCTGGAGAAAAAGGGCACAGACAGGCTCGTGGGAAGGATCCTGACGGCCGTCCAGGATGGAATGACCTGTAGTGGCCTTCCAGATGTTGCCAACTCCTGCCAGGCCCAGCCAGCATGGCCAACAGTAAGGGATGGTGGGAACTGGAATCAAACAATGTCTAGGAGTCCCAAAGGCTTAATTACTGTAACACGCTGTATGTGGGCCCACCCTTGAACCTAGTGCAGATTTTTTTTGGTTTTGTTCTTTACCACCCAGTGTTAATTTTATCAAACAAACACACAAATAAACATATAAATGCAGTACATGTTTGTATTTTGACTTTTCCTGGCTTCACGACAGGCTAGCTTTTAAAATGCGTGCTTATCCATTTATTTCTTCGCCTTACGGACAAAACAAAACATGAACAGCTTTATGTACAGGTGAGGGAGGTAATGGTGACTAGCTAGTAAGTGCCTTCTGCAAATCTGCAGAACCATTCAGCACGCCACCACCACTCCAAACCACCTGCCAAAGCTTGATCTTAAAGAGGAAAAGCTTTCTTAAACACAGGCTGGACCCAACGGTTTGACAAAAGTTACATGTGTTTGTCCTCAAAGAAAAGCAGTTCAGCTCCTTGCTGGAGAGTTGGAGAAGTTGAGCTAAACTCTGGAATGACAGCCAGGATCCTACCTTGGCATCAAAGGCATGCTTGAAGATCTCACACAGGGTTTTTGCATAGACCTGGGATTTTCCAGTTTCCGTGGCATACAGGATAGTGGCCTTGACTCTCTTTGCCATTGCCTGCCCCATCAGTTTGGCAGAGAACTTCACAGCCCTAGAAGGGCGGGGGGAAAAGAAGGAAGATTTATTGACCTGGGAAGCTGATCTGATCTTTCCTCCTGGTTACTCTCAACGTTTTAATTTTTATCTATTTTTTTGCATATGCAGGGTAGAGTTTGCATTCAATACATTAAAAGGTAGGTGTGCACCCATGTGTTCGATGATAGCAAGAAAACCACAAGCACTGAATGAAACCTTCCATGTAAAGGTGAATTGACTTCAGATGCTCCTTAGGTCTACACCTACGATTTATTTAAGAAGTGCACACCTAAGAATGTAACATTTGAATGAGACGCGGGTAAAACATACATCTTGCAGGTATGATTGGATCAACTGATTGCACTTATCTCCCATCTCCAGGCCCCCCCCCCAGGAGCTCAAGGGGGCATTCATGGTTCTCCCCCTCCTCACCGAATCCTCACAACAACCCTGTGAGGGCTGAGCAGCAGTGACTGGCCCTAGATCATCCAGGGGATTTGAACCCTGGTCTCCCAGCTCCTAGTCGGAAACTCTAACCACTACACCATACTGGCTCTCTGAGTGAGCCGGGGTGGGTATAGCGTCTGGCCAAGTCTTTTTTCAAAATCATTTTTATTGATTTCCCAATAAAAATCATCCAATTAATATATCCAATCATAATACTTCAATTAAAAATAAAAAACTAAAATAAAAAAGATCAAATTATAGTCCAAATCGTATTTATTAATTTCTCAGAGCTCCCCATGTTCTGGATCTCTGAAGAATATCTCCAGCGTCTGGCCAAGTCTTCATCATTGTCACTGGACTCAAATTCCCACCAGCCCCAAGCAATATGGCCTATGCCAAGGGATGATGGGAACTGTAGTCCAATGCCCTCTGGAGGCCCACAGGTTCCTGATACAGACAGAAGGTCCCTAACCAATTGGATAGCTCTGTTGGTTAGAGTCTGGTGCTGACAATGCCAAGGTTGTGGGTTTGAACCAAATGTATGGGACAGCTGCGTATTCCTGCATTGCATGGGGTTAGATTAGATGATCTTCAGGGTCTTTTCCAACTATGATCCTATGAACACACAAACTTTGCACAGGTGAAAAATGACATTTTTAAGTAGGGACGGCACAAGTCATTGAAAAGATGCTCTCTTAACAGCAAGCGCCTTTTAATGAGGTGTATGCTTTGCCTGAATCTTACTGGGCTAGTTTACTGGGGTGTCTGTGTTAGGAGCCCTGGCTAATGACCCATCGAGTCCAGCATCCTGTTTTCACAGTGGCCAACCAGATACCTGTGGGAAGCCCACAAACAGGTCCTGAGTACAACAGCTCTCTTCCCTTCCTAGGTTTCTGGTAGATGGTATTCAGAAGGTCGGCAGTTTGAATCCCCGCGATGGAGTGAGCTCCCGTTGCTCTGTCCCAGCTCCTGCCAACCTAGCAGTTTGAAAGCATGCCAGTGCATGTAGATAAATAGGTACCACTGTGGCGGGAAGGTAAACAGTATTTCCGTGCACTCTGGTTTCTGTCACGGTGTTCTGTTGTGCCAGAAGCGGTTTAGCCATGCTGGCCACATGACCTGGAAAGCTGTCTGTGGACAAATGCTGGCTCCATCGGCCTGAAAGCGAGATGAGCGCCGCAACCCCATAGTCGCCTTTGACTGGACTTGACTGTCAAGGGGTCCTTGACCTTGACCTATTCTGAAGTATATTGCCTCCAATGGTGGAGGCAGAACATAGCCATTGTCCAATCCTCTTTTCAAGCAATTGTTTTGCTCCCACTGCAAACCTCAGAATTTTCCTCAAGTGAGCTAATACTTTTTTGCTTCTCTCTCTTGAAAATAGGAGCTTGTGTGCAGCTTATATCAACACCAGTTCTCACCCTCTTTCTTTGGGGGGGGTGCTTACAAAAACGATTTGCATAAATTGAAGGCAGGGAAGAAGCACAAAAGGTCACTGAGAATAAAAGAAAATGCTGGTAGCCTTCTAAAGGGAAGCAGACTCAGCTTACCCTGCGCACAGCTTAAAATCAAAAGAATACAGAAGGGTAGAAAGGTATTTCCACCAGAACGATAATCGCCATGGCACCCCGTAAAGCTCTCAAAATGATTGAGAAATGCCTCACAAGCCCCAGAGAGACATCGGTAAATGCAACTTAACTGGGTCAACGGGTGTCTCTGATAATCTTCAATAAACGAGAAAGGTTTGATTTAGTTTTATTTTTCAGGCCGGACTTGCATTTTTGTCCGACTTTTGGGGTGGATTGAATACAAATGGTCTGATTACCATGCAAGGCTGGCTCAAGAGATTTTGCCATCCCAGGTGAATTAATTTTGTAGTGACCTCACATTTTTTAATATACTGTATATATAAAAAAAATTTGCAAACATCTTGCATTGTGCTCCCTCGACAGAGATTTTTCCAGCCACAGTCCTTTTTGTGTGTGTGTTTCCTACCACAAAGGGAAGGCACATTTCTAAGAGATGGAAGTGAATTTTGCACATTTGCTTGAACAGACAGAGAGGAAAAAGGGATCGTGATTAGGAATGTGCATATGGGAGCTGCAACCGAACACTGCAGCGCATTCTCTCCTTGTAACAGGAATGCACTTCCTCAGAAGGAGGTGGACCTGCCCTGCCAGACCTTTAAATTTTGTTGTGAACCATCTGCTTTTTGCTGGTTGAGAGAATGGCTGCTTCTTGAAAACACTGAAGTGTTGGACAATGGCAGACGAAGTTGATGGACTATATGGAATTGGTGGAAATGACTGGCAAGATCCGAGACCAGGGAGAAGAGTCGGTGGAAGAAGATTGGAAAAAGTTTAAAGACTATTTATAGAAATATTGTAAAATTAAGGAATGTTAGAAAAATATTGGAATGAAGTTATATGGCTTTAGTAGAAATGTCATAAGGAATTAAGTATAAATAGATTAATAGAAAATTAAAGGAAAAATAAGGCAAGAATGTGTTAAGATAATTATAGGATAGAAAACAGAGTAAGATGGAAAGGAATTGCTGAAACAATTAACAGAAGTGGAATACAAAAAGGGAGGTGTGAGGAGGTCGCTGGAAATAAGTGAATGAAATATAAGATATTGAAAATGTTTGAGGTGTTTTTAAATTGTTTTTGTTGGTTTTTGCTTTGTTTTGTTAGTCCATGTAGCGTTTTTGTATTGTATTTGTATTGTTTTTTCTCTTTTCTTTTTTGTTTGTAGTGTTGTGTTGAAAATGTTGGAAAAGTAATAAATATCATTTTAAAAAAAAGGAATGCACTTCCTCAGGGTTCTAGCCAGTCACCCCTGCCCTTCTCCAGGATACTCCATTCCACCTTTGGTTTTCCATTTTTCTTTCCCAACCAGAGCTCAACTTTTGGGGGCCAGATTCAACTAACCTAGTGTGTTAGGGGAAACAACACAAGGACTCCTGCTAGCCCTGTGGGGATTGCTCCCTCTCCACCCCACACACGTCCACGTGCCTCCCCAAAATCTGCTCTATAGGATTGGAAGAAACTCCCCATCACCACCCAGAACAGAGTGCAGTGGTAGTGTTTGATTTACATCCTATGCCCTTTTAAAATGTGTTTATTTGGGGGCAGGGGTTATTGGGTCATCGTTTTTATTTTTATTATGTAATTTGAGGTTTTATATCTTGATTTTATTCTGTGAACCGCCCTGAGACACACACCGCCCCCCCCCCCCGGGGATATAGGGTGGTATATAGGGATGCAGGTGGCGCTGTGGGTTAAACCACAGAGCCTAGGGTTTGCCGATCAGAAGGTCAGCAGTTCGAATCCCCGCGACGGGGTGAGCTCCCGTTGCTCAGTCCCTGCTCAAAAGCACGTCAAAGTGCAAGTAGATAAATAGGTACCGCTCCGGTGGAAAGGTAAACGGCGTTTCCGTGTGCTGCTCTGGTTCGCCAGAAGCGGCTTAGTCATGCTGGCCACATGACCCGGAAGCTGTACGCTGGCTCCCTCGGCCAATGGAGCGAGATGAGCGCCGCAACCCCAGAGTCGGCCACGAATGGACCTAATGGTCAGGGGTTCCTTTACCTTTATAGATTCAATAAATAAAATAATAATAAGATGAACCTTTCCGGAATCATAGAATTGTAGGGGTTGGAAGGGACCACGAGGGTCATCAAGTCCAACCCTCTGCAGTGCAGGGATCTTTTGCCCGACATAGGACTCGAACCCAGGACCCTGAGATTAAGAGTTGCATGCTCTACCAAACAGAGCTATCCTGGGACAGCTATCCTACAGCTCCCAGGATTCTTTGGGAACAGCCACAATGGTTTAAAGTGGTATAATAGTGCTTTAAACGTACATGGTGTGGATGTAGCCATAGTGCAGCAACCCACAAGCTGAAAGATCCCAGCTAGTTCTGGCAGACCCAGCAACGCAGTTCACTTACTTGGCTAACTTTTTAAACCCAATGGCTCTCTTCTTGGTGGGAGTGCCGTTGATGCCTTTCCAGATATGGGTGTTCCATGGATCAGGCTGGGAAGAAAAGAACAGAACCCTGGATGAAAGGGAAGAAAATAAACACTCAAACTGAAAGGGGGGGGGATTTGTCACACCCACAGCCAGAGCTGGTTCGAGACTTCACTGTCCCAAGGTGAGCAATGGTGTTGTAAGGACACCATTTGGATCAGGATCTCAATGCTGTTCTCCCTGTTAATATACTGAGCCAGACCAACCAGTCCATTGGGCTCAGCGTTGTCTACACTGACTGGCAGCAGCTCTCCAGGGTTTCAACTAGAAGATATTTGTCCCCAGACCTACCTGGAGGTGCCGGGATTTGAAACCTGGGACCATCTGCATGCAAAGTCGGTGCTCTGACACTAAGCTATGACACATCTCTTTAAAATAATGCTAAGATTCCAGTCCTCAAGGTTTTGAAGCAAGGGGCAGTGGAAGCTGCTTTATATGGAGTCAGACCATTATTCTATTTAGTTCAATACTGCCTACACTGACTGGCAGTGTCTGTTTAGGGTTTCAGGGAGGAGATTTTTTCCCCTTGCCAGGCCTAACTGGAGATACCAGGGATCGAACCTGGGACCTTCTGCTCTTCCACTTAGCTGCAGCCCTCCCCTTCCTTGCTAGACAGCGCCCTAGCTATTCTGCATCTCCCGGCCTCTGACTTGCTGGACACCTGTGAGGGCTGGAGTCAGACACAGGTCAGCACCAAACTAATCAACCACCAATGGCAATGAAGTGAACTATTCAAGGACACCAAAATACAGCTCAGGCCTAGTGGTCTCGACAACCCTTCCCAGTAGGTCTTGCCCTGATGACCCAGCTACGAGGAGTGAAGGTCCTCACCTTCCCACCCCTCTCTAAGGTTCCTCTTCTCCAGGGTTTCCCCATGCAGTCTCAAACTACACCTGCACACAGCTAATTTCTCCTCTGCCCTTTTCATTTATCTGTGCATTCTCAGAGACCAGGAGGGAAGGGGATCTGGTCACAGCAGCAGGAGGAGACTCCCTGGATTCTTCAGCCACCTCTTGATCCCCCTCCTCCCCAACCTTTGCTTCATCCTCAGAGTCTGAACTGCTCTCTGGCACAGACTCTTCCTGCTCACCAAACCCTGTTGCGTCTCCAGCTTCTGACACCTCCCCCCCCCCGGCTGTCAAGGACTGTGCTGAAGAGGGCTGCACTGAGGAGGAATGGTGGGAGCCACCCCCTCCTGATCCTGAATCTTCCCAGGAGCAGGAGGACAGTATAGATTTGGAACAGTGGCTTGCCGAGGGGCACAGTTCAGAAGGCAAAAGCTGGGAAATACTGGATGGGGAACAGCTAGCAGAAGAAACACTAGAAGAGAGAGAGTTAACAGATTCACAGTCTCTGGACAGCATTTACCCCTGATCCCAAAAGACACAGAGAGCTCAGAAAGTGTCAGAATAGAAAGAGCAGAGGGTACAAGATCAGAATATAAGATGTAGGAGTGATCCAGCAAGTTGATGACAACACCTCCTAGTGAGCAAGAAATACTGAACCACATGGCAGGGCATGGTGGGCGCAAGGCAGGAAGTGGATTGTGTACCTGGTACTCAAAGGAGGGCGTCAGCCTGTAGTTGAGCATCTCTTGGTGGAAGACGGGGGTGATGCTCCCGGACATGGGTGGGACAATCCACACCCAGTCAGCCGGGCAACCTCCCCGACAGCGGTATTCATTTTCCATGTGCTTGATGAAGGACTCCGTGGCCGAGTGGTGGTCCACAATGGTCACCTTGTCGCTCTGTAGGAGTGGGAGCACCAGGTCAATGGGTTTTTAAGCAAAACAGGTACTTACGTCACAGAGGACAAGGCTATCAGGGGGTGGGGCACATGGAGAAAGGGCTCAAGGGAAGACCCCAGGGTTGGCTAATTGGTCATCATTTTGGGAGATGTGTTTCCCAGTACCTGGAAGCTGTACAAAACAGCAATGTTTATCTCCACCAGCGCTTGGTCCTTCCAGAGCGATGAGGTCTTCCGCATGTCCAGGTTCATCTTTTTGGCAACTTCCTGCAGTGGAACAACAGTGAAAAGCGTTTCCTCCCCCAAAATATCCAAAGTTGTGGATTCCTGCATGGGGTGGGGAAACTTTCTTGGCTCAAGGGCCGGATTCCCTTCTGCCCAACTTTCTGGGGGCCACAGGCCAATGGTGGGAGGGGTTAGAGGCTCAAGTGAGCAGAACACACACATACCCTCTCCATTGGCTGTTGCGCAGATGATGCTAAACCATGGTTTTATTAAATGATGGTTTATTAAACCATGGCTTAGTGTTATGTGTGAATTCAGGCCAGCAGCTTAACTACGGTTTATCAAAGGTCACTCATTACTCAAAGACTGCAGTTGGTTTATTAGCTTTGTTAACATTGACCATAGTTTACTGTCACGTGCAGTCTTGGAACTCCTCCGGTTAAGGAGCTGCCACCTCCCAAAAACTACAGAGCCACTAGTGAAGATTGGACATCAAATTCAAACTGCTCCCAAGGTTTGGCTGGTCTAGTTGGTGCTGTTATCTAGTTCGCAATGTACTAAACCAAAGTTTAAGTCCGCCATAAGCCTCAGCTTTAACAGTGGTTTGTTAACTTTGGTTAACATTAAGCATGGTTAACTTTGACCATGGTTCAGTGTTACATTGCAAATCGGGTCGCAGTTCAAAAAACACCTCCTGGTCGTTTCAAAAGGACTTGAAGAGATTGTGGAGCAGAGCAGGGAATGGTCTGTGAAGAAGAGATCTTTAAAAGCAATAGATCTTTACAAACTGAGGTATAAACTGTAGCACAGAGAGCTCTTTACCAGCAAATCCTGACTGGGATTTCATTGCAGGTAGGCCATTCTTATTCAACCTTAGTTTCCCCCTTCTGGCCTGCCTTACAGAGATATTGTCACAATTGCAACACTGTCAAATGCTCTAAACCCTCGTGAGAGGCTCTCTCCTACCTCCAGGATGTTGTAGCGGGAGTTGTCGCAGTAATCGCGGACTCCGATCTCGGTGCCCATGTACCAGCCGCTGAAGGGGCAGGCTGAGAACTCCAAACCACCGATTTCAAGTAGCATGTTGGAAACCGCGGGCAGCCCATACCACTGCAGTCCCAGGTCTTTGAACCAGGCAAACCTGCAAACAGGGAAGGGCAGGGCAAGACGAGACACTCTGAATCGGGAAGACAAACTTACAGCCTGAGGGAGCCAGCGCTTGTCCACAGACAGCTTTCTGGGTCATGTGGCCAGCATGACTAAACCTCTTCTGGCGCAACAGAAACAACATGACGGAAACCAGAGTGCACAGAAACGCCGTTTACCTTCCCACCACAGTGGTACCTATTTATCTACTTGCACTTTTGGGTGTGCTTTCGAACTGCTAGGTTGGCAGGAGCTGGGACAGAGCAATGGGAGCTCACCCTGTCACGGGGATTTGAACCGCCAACCTTCTGATCGGCAAGCCCAGGAGGTTCAGTGGTTTAGCCATAGCGCCACCTGTGTCCCTTTCCATGTACACACAGCA
This sequence comes from Podarcis vaucheri, assembly GCF_965113315.1. Lineage (NCBI taxonomy): Eukaryota > Metazoa > Chordata > Lepidosauria > Squamata > Lacertidae > Podarcis > Podarcis vaucheri. Next base: position 20,226,888 of record NC_138754.1, on the reverse strand, counting down.
AGATCAATGAGGATGCAACTAGATCCCCTATCTGAGGTGGCGCCCACAGCCATAGACAACTCCAAAAAGGCTCCCTAAACATCCTTGGGGGTGAAACAACAAAGACAGGTGTTACAACTTACTTGGGGTGCCTGATGGGTACTTCCAGGACTAGCTCAGGTGGGATCTCAAAGAGCTCGGGGTCATTGCCATTGGCCTGGAGCAGGAGTGGTAGGACATCAAAGCGGCCCTTGGGCGGCTTCCACCCTTGCTGTATGCAGATCTGCGTCCAAAGAAAAGAGGACCGATTGGTTGTGATCCATGTTGCAGGACACCAGCAGCCAGGTACAGCTCTTGCATGAGGCACAAAGGATTCTGGGAGCTGAAGTTTTCTAAGGATGCTGACAGTTTTTAGGAGGCCCCTTCCTCCCCTCATAGAGCTATAATTCTCAGAGTTCCTTGTGAACAGTCATGGCTTCCTTCAAAGGATTCTGGGAAATACTGCGAGTTCTTAGGAGGACCCTATTTCCTTCAAAGAGCTATGATTCCCAGAGCTCCCTGGGAAGAGGGATTGCTTGTTAAGCAACTCTGGGAACCATAGATTTGTGAGTGGAATAGGGACCTCGTAAGAACTCTCAACATGTTTTAGGTGGTGTTTAATAGTTGGTAAATAAGCTCTTAACTTATTTTAAATTGCATTGTTCTAACATGCTGATGTTTGCTGTCTTAGGCTCCTTCAAGAAGAAGGGCAGGATTGAAATGTAATTTAGGAACAATACTGGGTTGTATCCAACTAAGGCCACATTCATACCAGACCCGTTATGATAATGTTTGTTTGTTTTTTGTTTGTTTTCGGCTATAACCCATATTTGGTTGACCAATAAAATCTGGCTATGATAATGGCAATAAATAAGACGATCACAGTTCTACAATGGCTAGGAAACTGGAGGAGTGTAGATCCCTCTTCCTTGTCCACCAACCTCAGTCAGCTCCACGTTGGCTGGGTCTCCCAGGAAGGTGCCGTCCAGCTGTTTGTAGCCAGCGTAGCGGATGAGTTGGGAGTTCCAGACTCGGAAGTCGTGTCTCCCATCCGTCCTCTGGGGGAATATGGTGATGGCCGACCTACAAAAGTCAAAAGGGAAAATGGGGCTGGGGGTTAGCGATCCCCAAGAGTAGAGTCCAAGGTGTTGGGGAGACAGGTCAAAAGTCAACAGCTGGGTTGTCAGGCTCAGACTGATGAAGGAGCAGTGGCGTCTGGTGCCCATTGGAACTGGTAGGGTAGAAGGCTGGGAGGCACTGTGATACCACTTCAAACAGTCATGGTTTCCCACAGAGAGTTCTGGGAAAGGTAGGTGCTTTTTTTTTTTTAAGGGGGCAGTGGTACCTTGGTTCTCAAACTTAATCCATTTTGGAAGTCCGTTCCAAAACCAAAATGTTCCAAAACCAAGGTGCGCTTTCCCATAGAAAGTAACTCAAAATGGATTACTCCATTCCAGACTTTTAAAAACTACCCCTAAGACAGCAATCTAACATGAATTTTACTATCTAACGAGACCACTGATCCATAAAATGAAAGCAATAAACAATGTACTGCAGTCACACAATCAATCAATCAGTAGCTGAACTGGGTTCCATACAGTCACAAAAACAAAACAAAAAGAGCCGCTAAAGCAAAAAAACAAAATAAATAGCAAAAACAGACAGACCTCAGTGCAACACTCAAATAGGAAGTGTGGCACTCAAAATGGAGCACGTTCGGCTTCCGAAAAAAGTTGGCAAACCGGAACACTTACTTCCGGATTTGCGGTGTTTGGGTTCCAAGTTGTTTGAGTACCAAGGCATTTGAGAACCAAGGTACCACTGTACTGAGAGTTGTTAAGAGACCCCCTATTTCCTCCACAGAGTTACAGTTCCCAGCGTTTCCTGTGAGGGGATAATCCTTGTTATACTACTCTCTGAGGGGAGGGAAGAGGGGTCTCCTAACAACTCCCAGCTTAACAAACTACAGTTCTCAGTGGTGCCTGCGGGAAGCTATGTCTTCCTAAAGTGGCATCACAGTGCTTTGGATGCCTGGTGCAACTCGGAGCCTGGGTGGCTGTTTGCAACCTTTTGCCTAATTTCACGCGGTGGTCTTGGGGAGCCTGGAAGGAAAGGCGGAAAGCGTGAGGAGAACAGAACAGTGAGGGGTTGAGCGGGGTCAGAAAGGAAGGGGCGGGACACTTGATGGAGGAGGTGGGGCAAAAGCCCCTCTGCAAACAATCAATGTCCTGTGGAGAGGGGGAGAGGACAATGGAGTACACTGAAAAGGGGCCTGCCTGCCTGGACCCCTGAACATTCCACACTGATATTTATCCAGACAGACAGCAAGGGCCAATTCTTCACACTGCTGGCTCTTGTCCCCCATCAGATTATCCCAGAGGGAATGTGGCCCTCAACAGACAATAAAGCTTTTCCATCCCTTGCTTACTTGGATGGTTTTGGATTTATTTATCTGAGAGAGAGAGAGAGATAAAGAGAAGGGGTGCACCCATTCCCCTTTGCCTCCAGCCCAGCCCACCACTGGCTCTGAGGTCCCCCCCCAGCCTCCTATCCCTGAGGGAATGCCGCGACCCTCGGCAGAGATGAAGGGAAGGTTTTCCTACTGAGAGGCTTACAAACACCACACACCTGAGGTTCCCTTTGTTAGTGGCATACTTTATGTGGTTGCAAATGTAGTTGAACATCCCATGGGCTGTGGTGCAGTCCCGGGCGTCAAAGACCTGAAAGGATTCAAAGGGAACAGAGTTCAGGGGACAGGAACAAAGACGAGCGGGGTACAGAAATCCTGATTTTTTGGGGGAAATGTACCACTGCTACATTTCTACCTCATCTTTCCCCCTGAGGAGCTGCTGCTGCTGGTGGTGGTGGTATACGACTCTCCTCTTCATCCTCACAACAACCCTGTGAGGTAAGTTGATAGGCTGAGAGAGAGTGGCTAGCTCAAAGTTGCCCAGGGAGCTCTTCATGGCTGAGTGGAGATTTGAACCCTGGTCTCCCAGACCCTAGTCCATACCTCCTTCGACCGTGGAGGAAGGATGGCTAGCAGCCATTATTTAATTCATCACTAAATGAATGAACGATGATGACCATGTCATTTAAAGTCTACTCATTATTGATCCAGAGTAGATTCCAATGTATAGTTAGCAGAGAAAAACTTAAGCACGTTGCAGGATTCCCAAAAAATAAACCAGAGGCAATTAATATTTCATCCAGCAGAGCTTTACTGCTACTGAAGGCAAATGAGCATAATGGTCACAAATCCAATACATTCAGGATTGGCACTGTCCATAAGAAATCCAGTTGCAGCAGACTTAACTTAAACTTATAATACTTATAATAAGTCTAAAACATAACACTAAGCATACAGAACACCACACCAGACGGAAAAGAGATAGAAAGAGAAAATGAGTGAAACCTAATTTCCTTCTGGCCTATTACTATAGTCAGCATGACCTTGACAGAAAGAGATAAGAGAACCAGTCTAAGCCAGCTGTACTCAGCTTCTCTGAAGGCATAACCCAAACATCATAAACCTTCTTTCACACGGAGAAGCTTCCAGAACCCTCTTGAATTAAGTAGACTAGGAAAGATCTCTACACATCAGATCAATACTTTCTGCACTAAGGAATGCAAACTGACACACCATATGCAACCTCACCTGCAGCTTCGACCACTGGATCCGGCCCACACAGCGGGAGGCATTGCGCCAGGCGTGCTTGGCCCCGTAGATCAGCTCTGTGTCTCGCAGCTGGTAGGTGTCTGTAGCTTCTATCTCCTTGGTGACTTCCTCCAGCCTCTCCAGGTGGGCCTTGGAGCCGAACCTGCCAGTGTAGGATTATACAGAAGCAGTCATTGGTCAACAACAACACCACTGTGATGGGCAAATCTGGGTTACGTTTTGCAAGTGTGCAATCCCATTTTCAATGGGGGGGGGAGGCAGCAGCTCCTTGGTCGAGCATCTACATTGCACGTAGAAGACCACAGGTTCAATCCCTGACAACTCCAAGTAGGGCTGGTGTCAGGGGCTGGACTGAGGAGGACTGGTGGGGACTGCCTGCCCTTTCCTGAACCTTCCTGAGAAGAGGAGGACAGTATAGAATTACAACAGTGGTTTGCAGAAGGTCATAGTTCAGAGGCTGCAGAGGGGAGAAGCTGGGAAATATTGGGAGATGAACAGCAGGAATAAGAAGCACCAGGGGAGACACAACTTACAGACCCAGTGTCTTTGGAAAGCATTCCTGACCCCCCCCCCGGACCAGGCATGCATTGAGAGTAGCAGAACAGAAAGCTCAGATTAGCTGACACAGGGGTGATGTAGAATAGGAGAGACAGAGGGAGTGGGACTATACTGGGAGCAACGTCATTATCTTTGGGATTCTACATTCCTTTGTCTCTCTCTGTGAATAATGAATAAAATTACTTGGTAAGAACTCTTCTTGTTTATCTGCTTCTTGGCTGCCATTGTGGGAGAGATAGGATTCCCTGGGAATGCCTCCACCTCAAATCCTGTAGAGTGGCTGGCAGCCAGCGGAGACCCAGGGGAGACAAGGTGGTGGTCTCCAGAGGTTAGAATCCAACATTTGTGGATCCCAGCACCAGCCAGCATGGCCAATGGGCAGGGATGGTGGCTGTTGGAGTTTAATAACATCTGGCGAACACAGGGTTTCCTCCAAGACTGAGGATGGAAGATATCTGGTTTTCAGCATCACAATATATCACCAGCTAAACACTGTGATATATCATGATGTCTGAAATAAGGATGGAGCTATGTAGAGGCATTGGCTGGCTTCAATGTTTCTACCACATTGTGATTTAGGCATAGCACAAACACACACACACATCATGATGTGCAATATATTGCCAGGTCAAGAATTATGAAACCGATATCATGATATGGACTTCAGTTTTGGACGATATATCAATATGTTGCCCAACCCTACCACTGACATTATATTTTGGCAAACGTGCTTTTCATCATCCCAGTGGATGCTGGTCCAAATCTACATTCAGTTTCAAGGGACACCCAGGGATTTCGCTCCTCCTCTAGCATTTGCCATGTAGATGTGAGTTGGATGTGGCATAAATCAAGTCCCGAGTCAAAGGATTGCATAATATTGTACGTAGACGATGTCCTGGTTCATCCATCAACTGAAGATTTGACATGAGAAATCACAATTACAGTCGTACCTTGGCTGTCAAACGGAATCGGTTCCAGAAGTCCGTTCGACTTCCAAAAACATTTGACAACCAAGACGCGGCTTCCGATTGGCTGCAGGAGCTTCCTGCATGTAACTGGAAGCTGCGTAAGCCGCGTCGGACGTTCATCTTCCAAAGAACGTTCACAAACCAGAACACTCACTTCAGCGTTTGCGTCGTTTGGGAGCCAAAACGTTTGACTCGTAAGGCGTTTGGCTTCCAAGGTACGACTGTTCTGACTATCATTCAGAGAGCAAGATGGGACAATGGTCTGACTCAGTATAAGGCAGCCTATAATGTATAATATGCCTTGACTTGTCATGAACTGAAAGAGGACAGCCATGCAAGCTTCCCAGTCACAAGAATGAACACCTGCATCTCACACTTTCCCGGTATAGGAATAAAGAAATGGGTCTATTTTCAGAAATCTGAATGGTTTCTGGAAGAGAGCCCTCTTCACCCTGCCAAGCAGGAGGGTCCCAGACCTTTTCTGTGCAAGACTTGCCTCTTGATGGAGGAATAATACTGATCAATGAACTCTTTCGCCAGTGGGAGCAGCTCTTCCTTTGTCCGGACTTCTTCAGGTCTTCGGACGTGCTGGGAAGGCATCATAATGGAACCCATGCAGACCTGCTCACTGCAGGGGGTCACCTGGAAAAGGGGTGAAGCAGAAGATCGCTTGGTCACAATGGCTCCTTGACAGTCCACCACCTTCCAAGGGAATCCATTCCAATGTTGAATGGTTTTTACCCTCAGAAAGTCCTTCTTAATGTTTAGTCAGAATCTCTGTAGGGCTGCCATAAGTCCTGGTTTTCCTGGACACGTCCAAGAATTGGTCAGCGAAATAATAATAATAATAATAATAATAATAATAATAATAATAATAATAATAATAATAATTTATTTATACCCCACCCATTTGGCTGGGTTTCCCCAGCCACTCTGGTCGGCTTCCAACAGAATATTAAAATACAATAGTCCTTCAGATATTAAAAGCTTCCCTTCAGATGTCTCCTAAAAGTCTGGTAGTTGTTTTTTCCTTTGACATCTGGTGGGAGGGCGTTCCACAGGGCTGTGTCCTGGCTGAACGATGGGGGTGGGGACGCTTCTTCAGGTATACTGGACTGAGGCCATTTAGGGCTTTAAAGGTCAGCACCAACACTTTGAATTGTGCTCGGAAACGTACTGGGAGCCAATGTAGGTCTTTCAAGACCGGTGTTAAGTGGTCTTGGCCCATGGTGTCTGGGTGGATTTTCACTGAATCGGCAAAATGTCTGGGGAAACCCGGCCGTATGGTAAGCAGGGCGATTTTTTTTTTTTAGAAGCTTGAGAAATCCATTAAAACTCCCAAAATGTTTCTTTTTGGGGGGAGATGTTCCCCCTAAAAAGCTCAACAACTTTGTCCGGATTTTCACTTTTTGGAATATGGCAACCCTACTTTCTTGTCATACTTATCTGTCGGTTTGGGTCCTCCCCTTTGGAGAAGCAGAAAACAAGCCTGCAGCATCTTTCATGTGACAGCCCTTCATATCTTTGAAGATCTTTGGCTATCTCAGCCACCCACACCTCACACTCAGACTGGTTTTTTCTGATATACTGGTTTGCTGTTGTTATTTGTTTATGCAACTTGTATTAGGGTTTTTTTTTGCCACCTGTTTTTTCAGTGTGTACACATTTTTGTATGTCACAAAAATTCAACAAAAAAGTTGGGGGTGGGGGAGAAAAAGAATTGCATTTCCTGCTACTTAAATCAAATATTTTTTCCTTTTTTAAAAAAGTTAACTTAAAAAAAATCAAAATATAAACAGAAACAGCCGTTTTAAATATATATACAGTGGTACCTCGGGTTACAAACACCTCGGGTTACAAACACTTTGGGTTACAGACTCCGCTAACCCAGAAATAGTACCTCGGGTTAAGAACTTTACCTCAGGATGAGAACAGAAATTGCAGCAGGAGGCCCCATTAGCTAAAGTGGTACCTCAGGTTAAGAACGGTTTCAGGTTAAGAACGGATTTCCAGAACGAATTAAGTTTGTAACCAGAGGTACCACTGTACATTAGAAAATAAAATTACGCAGGAAAACACAGACTTGCCTAAACCTCCCCTCCCCCAAATCAAGTGCTGAAAACAGCAAAGGCGCCTGGCCTGATTTCAATGGGAGGGAGTTCCAAAGCGCAGGCACTTATTTGAACAACATAGGAGGAATCATTAGCAGAAACCCCTCCCCAAACATATTGGGAAATGCCAGCCTCACTTACCATGGTACTCTTCAGGTGCAAAGTGTCGTTGAGCACCGATCCGGTCTCCCAGTTCCGCACTTTAGCAAAGCGTGGGCACTTGGAGGGGCTTCCATTCGCCACATTCTTTGTTGGTGACTGCCGGCCCGAGGGCGGGATCTGGGTGGGCATGGGGCAGAGAGCGAAAGAACAAGAACACAGTATTAGGCCACAAACATCCATCCCATTGGAAAGAGGCTCATGTGCATGTCCTTGTCTGTCCTCCAACTTTGTTTCTCAAGCTTGGAACTCAAGTGCCAGAGTTTGGCTTCCTGAGAATACTGCTTTCGTCGCTTCAGGTTTCTAGTCCTTAAGATTGCAGCTTCCTCTGTGGAATCCCGATTCCCAATATGCCAGTTTCTTCTTTCCTGGCCCAGCTCATAGTGGTGGTTGGCTCTCAAGGTCTACAACAGGAGTAGGGCAGCTCTCTTTCTCTCTCTGGAAAGTATTTTTTATTGAATATTATCCCTATAGCCCCAATAACAAAATAGAACTTCATGAGACAAACACATGAAAACCAAACCAGACCAAGGCTGGCAATGGAATATTACATTCAGAGGAATAAATATTATAGCTGGTTATATGGATATTTGCAATGAGATACAAACAGGCAAGTACAGTCATGAGAAACAAGAGAACAAGAGATGCTGACTTGCAAAACATACAGAAACAAAAAACTGTGACTGAAACCATCAGAGGCACAAGGGCAAACTAGCAGTTTAAACATGTACAAACCTTTTCCATGTTTCATCTTCACAACAGTCCTGCAAGGTAGGTTACTACCTTAAAAACATTTTTTTTTAATTGATTTTCCAAAATTTTAACAAATCCATAACAAATTGAGCAAACTAAATGCAACTCCCCCCCCCTTTTTAAATAAAAGACTTCAGGGGTAAGGGAAGCTTTCTCAACCAAAGGGCTGTGGCCCCTTCTGCACAGACTTCTGGGGCCACATGCAAATAGTGGGGGGGGGCAGAGGCAAAAGTGGGCGGAGCAGCAAATGTAAATTTCACCTTACGTACGGCAGCAAGAGGCATTTTCAGAGTTCAAGGACACTTCCCAGCCTGACTAAAGCACTCAGGGAGATTTAGGGGTATGTTTGTCCTGGGAAGGGCTAGGCAGAGAGATTTGGAGGGCCACATTTGGCCCTCAGGGTTTCCCCACCCCTGGTCTACAACATACACAGACCTAGGATCATTCTGAAATTTGGGATTAGAAGCCATGCAGGTTGTTCGTTTCATTTTGTTGCAGCAGCAAGGTTTCTAGTCCTCACTGAGGCAACCTGGAAGGAACTATCCTCAGGGTAAGGAAGCTGAAAGCTTTTGTGATCTCTGCTTCATTTAAGGAAAGAATATTAGAGGGTTTTTTTAAAAAATCCTGGAGGGAGGCTTATTTTCTTCCCCACCAAGTTGAACATTTGTGGTTGGCCAGCCCTAGGAGTGGAGAATGGAGACCCTGGATCTGGGAGCCAGGGGAGTTCTGTGGAACGACATGGTTAAAGGAGGATGGAAAAGAAAGCAGCCTGGGTTTCCAGGCTAGGGGGAGCTTAATAACGGCTTAAGGGGAGGGAAGGATTTTAGCAGCCCTCAACGTGGAGAGAAACTAAGCCTGCAACAGAGAGTTTTATAGCGCTTAGCAGCGAGAAATCCCAACCACTGAAAGACAAGGCATGAGAGATTCAGTCTTGCTCAGCTGACATTGCCTAGAACACTAAGGGGCCTGCCATAGGGTTCTATACTTTCCCAAAAAGCACAACCTCTCTCTCTCTCTCTCTCTCTCTCTCTCTCTCTCTCTCTCTCTCTCTGGAACCAACTTTATTGTGCATTTACGATGATTTGCACTCATATTGAGGGAGTTATACCTGATATTGTAACATTTCTGCCTGCAAAGGTTTGGGGGCAGACATACCGCTTCACTTCCAATCTGTGCAAGTCCTGAAAACTTCCTGCGAAAATCCCGTAGCTTTTCATACTACAAATGCTGGGTTTTGGGGTTGTGCTTTCGTTTGACCCTTCAGGCATAGCTGTCAACTTACAGATTTGAAAATAAGGGACCAGCAGCCTTGAAAATAAGGGACCAGCAGCCAAAATAAGGGAACTGCAGCCTCCCCTGTTCCAGGCACTCCAGTCTTCCTGTCCTCCTGCAGTCTGGTCAAACTCCTGCTGGGTAGCTTCAAGAACACTGTCCAACCAACTTTGTAACCAGAGGTTCAACTGGATAGAATCTGAATCACATGCACCACAAGGCCTATGCAGCCTCAACTTAAGATGGCTCCCCGCCCTGGCTTTGCACTGCAAAGGTTGCAGCATCCAAAAACCCCCTCAGCCAGCATTAACTAGCCACACACAAGGCATGCAAGCTCCACCCCCAGTTGTTCTTAGACTTCTTATTGAGTGAGCAACACAGCCAAGCAACACAGTTGGAGCCTTCCTCCTCCCTGGCCGGCAGGGAGGGAGGGAGAGGAGCTGTTTCCTTTGAAATTTAAGGGACATCATTTAAGGGACATTTAAGGGACATCCATCAATAAGGGACAGCAGTGGGACATGGCGCTGGAATAAGGGACTGTCCCTTCAAATAAGGGACACTTGACAGCTATGCCTTCAGGCCTCTCTAAAATGCCCTTGGAACTCTTCCCAGGCCACTCCCCTTCTCTCCAGGCCACACCCTCCCCAGTCTGGCTTCACACCTTCCTTGAATGTTTTTGGCCAGACTGCCTTGTGTCCTTCAACTCTGACAACGCCTTTGGTTTTCCTGGATGGAGGAGAGATATGGGTGTTTGAGAGCATGTGTAGAAATTAGCCTACTCTACAACGGTGCACCCATTGCATCCTTTGCCCTGCTCACTTTTGCCCATGGCCCTGCCTGCCACTGGGGCGTGGCAAGTAGAAAGACAACGTTAAAAGGAAGAATTCGAAAGAAGAAGCTATGGATGACAGAGTTAAACATTTCCCAAGTCAAAAGATTTTTTTACTACATAGGTCTACTGCACCAAAGAGCCTTGCCACACTGCAAGTAATTAGCAGATTTATTATGGCATACAAATCAACATATTTCTTCAAAGGCTGAGATGCCATGAAGCAGGACAGTCCAGGTTGCATCTCCCAACTTTTTTTTTTAAAAAAATAAACTTTAAAAATAGTTATGGAGTGCCCTGAAAATATCTGCAGTCAGGAAACAGGATCAGGAAAGCAGAATGCAGTTAAGGTTTTGAAGCTTCCCCCTGCCACTGTCCTGGGAAAATTGACGCTGTTGGGAAAAGCGGTTCCGTCCTGAGGATTTTGAAGTCGGGAAGCTTAACTTGACTTCCAAACCGGCTGCCAGAATGCTGTTCCAGCTCTGGCCGCAGGGGATACTGCTGCCGCTGCCACTGCTGCGCTTTGTGCTTACGTGGTAACAATAGAAGCTAATCCATCATGATCCTGCATACAATAAGGACACTAAGTTGGCAGGGAAAGCCCAGAAACAGCCCACAAAAGGAAACAAGGGCAGAGCTGAGGCAGGGGGGTGGGAGGAGACCACACAAAGCTTTTCCACGCCATCCATCAAACACTGTTTGCACAACACGCAGTTGTCAAGAAGGAGGAAACACCAGCCAGCCTTGGCTTGGAAAGCAGCTGAGGTTCTTTTGCAAAAGGAACCTAGGAAACTGCCTTAGACCATCCAGCCCAATGGTGTCTACACTGACTGGCAGCATCTCTCTAGGATTTTAGACAGGGTGTCCCTCCCAGCCCTACCTGGAAATGCCAAGAAATTCACTAAGGACTCTCTGTGGTAGCTTATCTTAAAGTTTTAAGTGTCTATACGCTTATCACATTTATAAATTTTAAATTTATTGTTGTACATTGTTTTAAATGTTTGTTTTCCTTCTGGGATTGTACCCCCCAAGGGTGTTTTATAAGCTGGTCTCTGACAGTAATAAATTATCTATCTATCTCTCATTAGGGAAGGAAGAATCTATCAAATGTGACTTCTCTCAGCTTCTCGTTGCCCCAGTCCTCAGTCCTCCACATTTCTAAAACTATTATTATTATTCCATCGTTCAGCCCAGATACTGAGGGTCTTCCAGCGGTTCCCTCACTGCAAAAAGGGGAACAAGGCAGAGGGCTTTCTCGGTAGCGATGCCCTCCCTGTGGAACACCCTCCCATCAGGTGTCAAGGAAATAAACTACCTGAATTTTAGAAGACATCTGAAGGCAGCCCCATATAGGGAAGTTTTAAATGTTTGATGTTTTATTATGCTTTTATATCTGCTGGAAGGGACGTGGGTGGCGCTGTGGGTTAAACCACAGAGTCTGGGACTTGTCGATCAGAAGGTCGGCGGTTCGAATCCCCACGACGGGGTGAGCTCCCATTGCTCGGTCCCTGCTCCTGCCAACCTAGCAGTTTGAAAACGCGTCAAAGTGCAAGTAGATAAATAAGTACCGCTCTGGTGGGAAGGTAAACGGCGTTTCTGTGCACTGCTCTGGTTTGCCAGAAGCGGCTTAGTCATGCTGGCCACATGACCCAGAAGCTGTATGCCGGCTCCCTCAGCCAATAAAGCGAGATGAGCGCCGCAACCCCAGAGTCATCCACAACTGGACCTAATGGTCAGGGGTCCCTTTACCCTTTACCTATCTGCTGGAAGCCGCCCAGAGTGGCTGGGACAACCCAGTCAGATGGGCAGGTTACACATCACCAACCTCTCCTCTCTTTGCATCTTATCCACTCCCTCACCTACCCATTTCACAGCAGGCCCAAATCTCCCCTCACCTCCTAGCCCATCAAACCAGCAAGCAGGGTTGGGAAGTGCTTCAGAGAGCACTTTGCAAACTGAAGCACCTCCTAGCACCTAACTACCCACCTGGACCACTGCCCCCCTGCTAGCTTGCTCGCCGGCTTGCTTGTCTATCACTACATCTGGAGTTGCCGTGGCCCCCTACTGGCAGCCACATGAACTTCGGCATGACGACAGCCTTACAGTTACAATGCATCGCCCAGCCAGGAGATATCTGCAAGAAGCCTCCCTTGGAAATGGTGTCCTGCTTCTTTAAGAGCTCTTTTCCTAAGCAGGAACTCACTACAGGGCCTGGGAAACTCATTCTCAAGCCTATAGGAAGAACATGAGGCCACCTTGAGGGGACAGGCAGGGTCAAACAAAGTCCTGCTTCTCCCCCCTTCCACCTCCGCCTGCTCAAATTCCTCCTGACACGAAATAAGAAGCTTTGTACTGGCGGGTGTGACAACTGGAATTTGGTAGCATTGCTCAGATCACGGCAAGCGTTTATTAGGAGAGTCCTGCTGGATCAGATAAAAGGTTTGCCTGCTTCAGGGACTGGGAACCTCTGGGCCTCCAGCTGCTGCTATAAGCAACGACAAGGGGAAATTTGATTTGGTTTGTATTTTAATGGGAAATGAACTAATTTGCAATCCGCAAACTGAAACACAGTTGTCCTTTGAAAGCTGCACTTCGCCGAATTTTGCAACACAGTTCTCCAACCAAACATGGTGTTCAAAAATGCATTTGTTAGGGAGAAATCTGCATAAACCAGAACACATTAATGAGAACATCACACATGCACACACATTATGTTGGAGAAAATTGCTTGCAAATTAGTCAAAGCTGCCTACAAAATGTGTTTACTAGCAGAAAAATGCACTGCAATGCAGATTGATTGGGATGAGGTGTCTTGTTTTTTAAATGCAAATTGCTGAAGAAATGTGGAGGACTGAATTTAAGATTGGAAAAACTGAGAAACTTAACTCCCGTCTGCACTATACATTTAATGCAGTATTGTATCACTTTAAACTATCAAAGCTTTTAAGGAGCTTTTAAGCACGATAGGCTCTTCTTGGAATTTCTGAGAGGTCAAGTTTTAGAGGTCAAGTTCCTAGCCCTCATGCTGTTGGAGCCTACTTTGGTCATGTGATGGCAAAAAGTGGCCAAAAATCTGCAATCAGAAGGCAAGGAAAAAGAACCCTTGGTGGGTTGTCATGGAATCCTTAAGATATTTCATTCTTTGACTTAAAAAACAACAAAACAAAACCATTATGTTTGTTGCTATTAATGGCCCAATATATTTTGCTGCCTGAGGCAAAATGGCGCGTGCACACCCCTATTCAGAAAGTAGCAAATCCTGCTTCAGTACTGGCAATGAAGCACTGCACTGCCATTGAGGGAGATCAGCAGGGTGGTTATACAGGTGGAGGGCAAGCTCTCTTTCCCAACAGAAGAGTATGGTCAGAATACTCAGGAGGAAGAACTGAGGGACACCACCACCTCCCAGCATATGCCGCCCGAGGCAATCACCTCACTCTGCCTAATGGTAGGGCTAGGGGACCCGACAAGGGTGTTAGCTGCCAATGAACCTCATATCTCAAAGGCTATGCTTCTACTTTGCCCCTGTGTGAGAACAGATGAGGCCCACTTCCACCCTCCTTACCCTGTTTTTCAACACCTACCGGGTCCTTGTCCGAAGAGGGCTTGCTCGCAACAGAGGCTGCGTCAGTCTTCTCCCACAAGTCGTTGAAGACTCGGTAGTTCTCCATTCCTGATGGCAAAGCCTTTGGCGACTTCCGGTCTGCTTCCCGGAAACTGGAAGAGGGGAGGCCAAAGAGACAACCCCCTCGACAGGTCAGCAGTGGTGGGAACAAATACCTGGCCTGTATTCTTTTACTTTTTACAGGTGTATCCTGCAATATGTGACTGATGCAACATTGGGGGATTTCTACCAGCCTATCCACACATCATTCCAATTTATTAGTGTCCCAGTTTTCCAGCGACAGTCCTGGAATTACAGAAGCTACCCCAATTTCTGATTTGATCCGGGAATGTCCTGGTTTTCCCTTTTCCCTCCCCTCCTCATCTCAGAGAACAATCAAAAGTGGTGGAGAGATCAGAACACCCCCCCTCCTTCTTGGAAACAGGAGCCTTTGCATTCTCTCTCTCTATCTTTCTCTCTCTGTGTGTGTGCATAGATGCAAAAACGGAGTCCTGTTTATACTGAAAATAAAATACCTGCACAGAATGAAGGAAATGTGTTTGTGATCTTCAGATGTAGAGTGCTACACACAATTAATGAAGAGGAAGAGGTCAAGGAGGAGGGGGGGGGGAGAAGAAGAAGAAGAAGAAGAAGAAGAAGAAGAAGAAGAAGAGGAGGAGGAGGAGGAGGAGGAGGAGGAGGAGGAGGAGGAGGAGGAGGACCTTTCTTGGATCAACCGCTGATGGCAAATGGGGAGGCATAACTACCCTTCTTGGATCTGCTTACAGCCACATTAAAATCTGCCCAGCTGTGCATATGCATCTCACACTTGCAAAACAACAGACAGCTGCTGTCTTTGCAAGTCCATACAGGCACACCACTATAGATGTTGCTTTGCCCCGTCTTCCCAAGAATTTCGACTTGCGCCACATTGTTCCCTTTGCCAGCTCTGCCATGCCGTGTTCCCAGCATTTTTTCATTGACCTGCCCATGCAAATGCAGGCAGATACTTGGCCCTGTGAGATACAGGCCAGAGGGAGCAAGAGGGAGGGTACAAAGGGGTCTCCACCCCTGCCTCCTTTCCCCTCTGCAAACTAAAACT
This sequence comes from Podarcis vaucheri, assembly GCF_965113315.1. Lineage (NCBI taxonomy): Eukaryota > Metazoa > Chordata > Lepidosauria > Squamata > Lacertidae > Podarcis > Podarcis vaucheri. The sequence goes on along the minus strand of NC_138754.1, from coordinate 20,211,835 downwards.
ATCTCTTTCTTCCCAATCACAACTGGGCAGATCACAGCGGCTGGCTGAGACGTTATTATTATTATTAGCTTTGATATAGTATTCACCTTTCTTCCCCCTCCCCAATATTTTGTATTGAATTTTAACAACAACAACAAACAAGTTGGGGGGGGGGGAGAAATGAAATAACAAAAAAAAAAAGGGTAAGTTGTCACAATCGCCAGTAAAGAATATAGGATATTTACTAAGTCAGAAATGAAACATACAGAGAGGGGAAACCATGGTCTATAATTACAAAGTTGTCCCATGGTCTGAATTAAAACAATTACAATTTTGTATTTCAAAGAAGAAGATGAAAAATAGCCTTGGGTTGTATTAAATCTAGACACTTGCATCAGCCTGTGGGACCTGATACTCCTAAACCTATGTTTTTTGTTGTTGGCATACGCCTTTCACAAGAGACAATGTAGTGTGCCTCTGGGGATGAAGTCAACGGCTAAGTTAGTGGCTTCAAAGTGACCTCTCCGTGGAGCAAGCCATGGTAGTGTGTATGGAGGTCCTGGGCTGTACAGATGACAAGACCCCAGCTCTTGGTCTTGCAAAGGAGAGCAGAGCAAGATGTTTGGTACCAGCTTGGCTGCAGGAGTTGCTGGAAGGAGGCGTGCAAGGCACCATCCAACCGCCTTAGGGATTCCACTCCAGATTTGTGTAGGGTTCACACCTTAGCTTTTTCTTCTGAAGACACCCTGCAGGGCAGCGGAGGTTTAGGATCAGAGTTTTCCTTCTCCTAGATGGGCTACTTTCCCAGGCTGATGAGCCCCATCTGCCCCTCACTTCCCTCTACACTGTGCACCAGCTGCAACATATACAAGAGGCTCACTGACGGCAGCGACAACAACACCAAGCAACCATGCAGGGCTGCAAAGTATGAAAGTTGCAATGTATACACAAAGCTCTCTGCTCTCTGCACGCATGTGTGCACACGCTGCTGGGCAAACATGGGCTGCCCCTTCTGCCCTCAGCCACGCTCATGCCGTCCAACTTTTCAAGACCCAAAACAGGAATGTGTGACTTCCAGGATGCACTCCCAGGCGAATTATGTGACCCATGCTGCACTTTTTCAACCCGAAAAGGCACTTTCCCCAGGAAAATCTTGTACAGTGACCCCAAAAAAGCACATTTTTGTGTGCTGCGAAAAATCACGACCCCCCAAAAAGAGCACGGCATGTGGGAGAGCAAGGCTGTGATGCCCAAAACGGCTGCTGTGATCTGGCATGGGAAAATGGGCTGTCCCTTTTTTCGTTCTGGAGGTCCGTTCTTAACCTGAAAGTGTTCTTAACCTGAAGCACCACTTTAGCTAATGGGGCCTCCCACTGCCGCCATGCCACCACCGTGCAATTTCTGTTCTCATCCTGAAGCAAAGTTCTTAACCTGAGGTACTATTACTTGGTTAGCGGAGTCTGTAACCTGAAGCGTCTGTAACCTGAGGTACCACTACCTGGGAGCTGTGCAGCCCCCACTGGCAAGCCTTTGTAAGAGAAAACACACAACCGACATCAAAGGCTGCCCCATTTTGCCAGGGATGCAATACCACCAGGATGTATTAGCCAATAGAGACTGATTCACTGGAGCAATGGGGAGAACTGCCCCACCAATCTCAGCCAGTTCCCGCCTGCCTGCCTCCATACTCACAACCTCTCAGGGGATGGTCTGGCTTCCACCTCCTTCCTCCTTAGCCTCAGTGCTGCCTCGTAGAATTCAGCAGGGAGGATGGAGACACAAACAGAATCCGTTGGCTCCACCAGCGGCGTAGCTAGCCGCTCGGGTGCCTGGCGCAGGGGCATGTCCTGCAGCCGGGGGTGGGGTCAGCTGCCCTGCCCATGAGGGTGGGGTGAGCCTCCCCATTGCTTGGATCCCCTCGTCTGCCTCCCCCTCAGCTGTAGGGCAGCTGAGGGAAAGGCAGTAGGTAGACGCAAGTCTTCCATTTCAGGAAGCACTGAACCTGCAGGCACCAAAGTCACCATGTCACTCCTAAAAAGTTTTGTGAGCCCAATTAAAAAAAACACCCTTAAATTTTGTCACCCCCCTCAGTGATGACACCCAGGGCAGACTGCACCCCTGCACCCCCTTCCTCTGCCATTGGGTTCCACCCATCTGTGGCTCTGGCTCCACCTACTCTTGGCCTTCCGGCCTTCCACCCTACCCGTTCCAACAGGTGCTGGCCACAGCTGGCAAGTCTTCCTGGTTTCCGTGACCGAAGCCAACCTGGTTTTAGATGTGCAGAATGTCAGGTCGCGCAAGGCGGTCCACCGAGGTCTTTGCTTCCCACCTAGCTTCCCCCAAGGCTCCGAAACGTTAAAACCGAGAAACAAATCTGGGAGGGTTTGGGGGTGACGGATCAGGAAAAGGACTTGGCCCAATGGCAAGCAACTCTGACGAATCCCTGTGTGCTGGCTGGAAGTAAAAACAATGGATATTTCGAAATGAAAACAAACACCGATTCTATTAAAAAAAATAAAATACCAGGAAATGGAAGTTCTTAAAATAATCATTATTGAGGGATGGGGTGGAGCAGACAATCCATTCACAGAGTAGCAGATCTGGACAGCTCTGCTAAGAAGGCACCAAAGAGTGTTTGCTCTCCTAGAGAGTTGGCTGCAAAGTCCTTCCTTTGCAGAGAAAGAATCTTCGTTGCACATTGCAACCTCTGCTTGGTGATAAGTACCAACCTCACATGCAGATGGTCCCTTATTCAATCGCCTGCGGCTCCCTGCCTGAAACCATCAAGAGCTGCTGCCAGTCAGTGCAGACAGTGCTGGGCCAGCTGGAGCAATGGTTGGATAGTTCAAGGCAGCTGCCTAGGTTGCTCCGAATATGAGATTCTGTCCGTTGCCAGCACAAAGGCTTTGGATGGAGAATTCAGCACGAAGGATAAAGATAAAGAGCCAGAAAAAATGGAGGAGGAGTTTTGAAGTTGCCCACCCCTCCGGTAACAGTCGTCCCCTCTATGATGAAAAGACCCAGTGGGTAGAGGATGAGACTTAACCTCACGGCCACGGGTTCAAGCCCCACCTTGGGCAAAAGATTCCTGCATTGCAGGGGGATTGGACAAGATTGCCCTTGTGAGAAAGTGTGAGGAGGAGGAGGAAGAAGTTGCAAACAGGATAGAATCAAATAATTGTAGAGTTGGAAAGGACTCTGGTCTTAGTCTAAATTTCAAAGGATAGAAGGAAGTCAGCACAGAGGTTGAAAGAGCAAGGGTAGTCTGGGAATCTGCAGGCCCCTTACCCTTAAGCCCCATGCAAACCCCTTTCTGCAAGCCGAGTTGCACCCAAACTTCCAGCAGTTATCGTCTGTGCTAAACAGGAAATCTAGGGAAGCTGGCTTAACGTGGTAACCTTCAAAATGGATGGGTTTTTTTAAAAAAAAATCTTTCCACTGCCGTACTTGCAACTGTTCGTTTCTTCTCCCAGGATCAAAACAACTTCCGTCTTCAAAGAATTTACTTCTGACCCACGTCAAATGACTTTCACAGCAGGGGGCTGTTGCTAGTTCATTATATCCGTATATTCGGGGTGGGGGGGGGCAACAAAAGCAAAAAAACCCAAACCCACATATAGGAAATTGCCAACAGCCTTATTGGCACAAAGCCCTGGTGTGTTTCGACCAGGTCTTTTCATTGTCTATTTTTAAGGCTATATGCCATTGGCCTGAACAGGCTGTTTGATTGCATAAAGATTTCTCACAGCCAAGCTGTTGTACATTTGTACAATAGCCACTTTAGCAAGAAAAGGAAAAGGAAAAGGGGGGAAAGGTTTATTTATTTGGATTTTAATCCAAGGAGGCTAAGAAACCAAACCATGCATTAGAAAGTTGCCACACTATTATTTCTGAGTTTCAGTCACACGACCAGAATAATAATATGGAGCAATCTTAAGAGGGTTGAGGTAAGGTAAGACTGTTTAGTCCTCCCTTTCACAACTGCCTTGCAAGGTAGACCAGTCACACCTCAAGACTATCTGGATGGGCGATTCCTTGGAATCTCAGTTATAGGATGGAAATGTATATTTGGGTGCAATTAGACTGAAGACCTTACACATTGTTTGCTGCTCTGTCCTTTATATTGGGAGCCCAGATGGGGGGAAATTGTCACCCATTCTTCAACTGCATCCAGATCAATTTCCTCAGGAAGGGACAATTGAACTTCAAGCTGATAAATAGCTGTACTTCATGCAATTGCTACCTAAATTTGCAGTGGCAGCCAATAAACTTGGTTCTAATCATAAAAGAAATTGTAATGGATTATAAATACATTACCCCGGGCAATGATATACATGGTTCCTAACAGTTGCTTTGTGATTTCAATTCAAGTTTTTTAAAAAATTAATTCATGTACAGTGGTACCTCGGGTTACAGACGCTTCAGGTCACAGACGCTTCAGGTTGCAGACTCCGCTAACCTAGAAATAGTACCTTGGGTTAAGAACTTTGCTTCAGGATGAGAACAGAAATTGTGCTGCGGCAGCAGGAGGCTCCATTAGCTAAAGTGGTACCTCAGGTTAAGAACAGTTTCAGGTTAAGAACAGAGCTCCAGAATGAATTACCGTATTTTTCGCTCCATAAGATGCACCTGACCATAAGATGCACCTAGTTTTTAGAGGGGGGAATACACGAAAAAAATATTCTTTAAAGGGAGTGCTGAGCAGAGCCTGTCACTGCCGGGCTGCCCTTCTCCCTCCTCGGAGAAAAGCCCCCATGAGCCTCACACATGCTCCGTGAGGCTCTTTAAAGGGAGCGCGGCTCTTGGGGGCTTTTCCAGGAGGCAGTGGCGTAGCGTGGGGGGTGCAGGGGGGGCCGGCTGCACCGGGCGCAACATCTGGGGGGTAGGGTTAAGGGGCGCAAATCCACAGGTTAGGGGGCGCAAATTACTTGCCTTGGCCCGGGTGCTGACAACCCACGCTACGCCACTGCCAGGAGGTGGGGCAAGCCTCCTCAGGGCAGCGGGATGAAGGCTCCCCATGCCCTGAAGAGGCTTCACGCAGATAAGCCAGAAGCTAGAACAGCAAGAGGGAGTCCTGCACATCGATCCATCTCGCTGTTCTGGCTTCTGGGATAGCCGCTCCATAAAACACACACACCTTTCCCCTTACTTTTTAGGAGGGAAAAAGTGTGTCTTATAGAATGAAAAAAACGATAAGTTCTTAACCCGAGGTATTACTGTATTGCGTTGGAAATTCTATATATTGTCAAAGGCTTTGGCTAAGTGCAATAAAGGAGACCGTGCAGCATTCAGAGAAGTGCATCAACAGAAGTCTAGTGCCCAGATCAGGGGTCTGCAACCCACGGCTCCGGAGCCGCATGTGGCTCTTTTACACCTTTGCCGCGGCTCCAGGGCAGATACTAGTGAGGGGAGGAGGCGCATTGTGCACCCCGACACTCCCCACTGTGGCGGGCGCTGTACTGGCTGTGACGTCGCATGGGGGCGGTGCGTGCGTTAGTCACGCACCGTCCCGACGTCACCTTCCCACTCGACCGCCTACTACATTGTAAGTGGCATGTACGCTGGTCACTGCATTGAAAGGGGGCATGTACACTGGTCACTGTTTTGAAGGGGAGTGAAGAATTCACACACAAAAAAAGCTAACTTGTTAATTTAACGTGAGAAAAAAGTAAGAAAAAAGTTATTTTTATAATGACGAGTTTTGCGGCTCCTAGTTTTTTTCCCCTTTGGAAACGGGTCCAAGTGGCTCTTTTTGACTTAAAGGTTGCAGACCCCTGGCCCAGATGAAGGGAAGTAACAGTACTACTCTATTCTGCCCTCCTGAGACCCCACCTGGAGTTCTGTGTCCAGTTCTGGACACCTCACTTTAAGAAGGGCATCGACAAGCTGAAAGGTGTTCAGAGGAAGGCGACCAAGATGACCAAGGGTCTGGAAACCGAACCTGCCGAGGAATGGTTAAGGGAGTTGGAGAAGACTGAGAGGTGATAGGATAGCCATCTTCAGATATCTGAAGGAAGGGCTGTTACATGGAAGGCAGAGAGCATGCTTGTTTCTTCTGCTCCAGACGGGGGGACTCAAAGCAGTGGATTCGAAGGACAAGAAAGGGCTAAACATTAGGAAGGACTTTCTGAGGGTAAGAGCTGTTTAACAGGGAAACAGCTGCTGGACTCTCCTTTGTTGGAGGGTTTTAAACAATAGGCTGAGTGTCCATTTCAGGGTTAAATTTATGTGTGATTTCTGCATTGCAAGGGGTTGGCCTAGATGAACCTTGGGGGTCCCTTCCAACTCTACAATTCCATCTGTTACAAAGCATGCCTGCGCTTTGGTTCTCCTGTTGTTTTGCAAAGTGTGGATGAGGTCGGCTCACTTTCAAAAACCCAGACTGAATTGAGTTGCTCCCGGTCCCAACCTCTCGTTTCAGCTGCTGTTGACTCCCTATACTCCTGTGTTCTTTTGCTGTTACCACAACAGGGTGAAAAGGCCTGGGCCCAGTATACCTGAAGGAGCGTCTCCACCCCCATCGTTCAGCCTGGACATTGAGGTCCAGCTCCGAGGGCCTTCTGGCGGTTCCCTCACTGCAAGGTTACAGGAAACCAGGCAAAAGAGGGCCTTCTCGGTAGTGGCACCCTCCCTGTGGAACGCCCTCCCATCAGATGTCAAGGAAATAAACAACTATCTGACCTTTAGACGACATCTGAAGGCAGCCCTGTATTGGGAAATTTTTAACGTTTAATGTTTTACAATTTTTTTATGTGCTGTAAGCATCCAAAAGTGGCTGGGGAAACCCAGCCAGGTGGATGGGGTATAAATAAAAGAATTCTTCTTCTTCTCCTTCTTCTTCTCCTTCTTCTTCTTCTTCTTCTTCTTCTTCTTCTTCTTCTTCTTCTTCTTCTGTCAACTTAACTTTGGCAAATGCGCTTTAATGGTGGGTGGGGTTCTGCTTGCTCCCTCCCTCACTTTATCTGATCAAAGCCATTCCACCGAAATATAAACACCAAGCTGGGAAAGCAGACACATTTCCTTCCTTACCAAGGTAGAAGACAATCCACTCAGCTAGAAGTATAATCTGTGACTGGACTGGAACCCTTGTTCTGAAACACACCTGGGGTGTGCTTCCTGCCACCCACTGCCCCGCTTGGGGCCCAGAAAATATCTGCAAGGAACACAAAAGCATTCTGACAGTGCTCCATAAACAGGAATATTGCTGCAATGGGAACTTTAGAGCAGGTTTTCATAACATTTCCATGTGAGCAACTGCAATTGTCCTCAGCCCTGTAAACCAGGCGTGGGAAATCATATGTGGCAGCTAGACTGGTGACTGGGAGTGGCCACTGAGACCATATAACACCGGTCCTGAAAGATCTACGTTGGCTCCCAGTACGTTTCTGAGCACAATTCAAAGTGTTGGTGCTGACCTTTAAAGTCCTAAACGGCTTTGGCCCAGTATACCTGAAGGAGCGTCTCCACCCCCATCGTTCAGCCTGGACACTGAGGTCCAGCTCCGAGGGCCTTCTGGCGGTTCCCTCACTGCAAGAAGTGAAGTTACAGGGAAGCAGTCAGAGGGCCTTCTCGGTAGTGGCACCCGGCCTGTAGAACGCCCTCCTATCAGATGTCAAGGAAATAAACAACTATCTGACTTTTAGAAGACATCTGAAGGCAGCCCTGCTTAGGGAAGTTTTTAATGTTTGATGTTTTATCACTGCTTTATTATTATTATTATTATTATTATTATTATTATTATTATTATGCTGGGAGCCACCCAGAGTGGCTGGGGAAACCCAGCCAGATGTGTGTGGTATAAAAAAATAAAACAAACAAACAAACAAATAAATAAAAAGGGAGAGAGAGAGAGAGAGAGAGAGAGAGAGAATGAATTGGCCTTGCTGCAGAATCTCAAGTCTCCATTCTGGGCTGTTCTGAAGTGAGGCAATCCCAGAAATGATGTCTATATACCTCAGACTCTAAGATCGTCACATGAAGGCTTGTTGGTGGCCCCAACTGCAGGGACTACCTTGGTGGCCCCTGACCTGTGACAGGGCCTTTTCCGTGATGGCTCCCCAGTTGTGGAATGTCCTCCCTGGTGAGGTGCAGCATGTCTATGTATATAGGAAGAGTGCCCCATTTTCAGCGGATTGTTTTTTAATGTAGGCCACTTCGAGATGCAAATAATTAAGCGATATGTAAATGGTCTTACATAAATAAAAATAATTGCCCATCCCACACCTTTCGAGGCTTTCCCTCTATCGCTTTCCTAATTCAAAAAATAAAATAAAAATAAAATGCTGCAAAATGGATTTGCTGCATTCGAACCATCCAGATGTTGCTGAAATCCAGCTCCCATCAGCCTCTGCTGGCAGGACCCAGATTCAGGGGGATGATGGGAGCTGTATGCTAACAACACTTGGCATGACAAAGATTCCCCACCCTGACACTAGGGCAAGAAAGAGCTTTCATCCAGTTCCGTTGTGAAACCCCAAAATTCTGGTATGTGGTTGGAGTCCTCCCACAAAATACTGACAGCCTAGAAGCAACACCAGGGAGTCGACAACCTGGGAACGCACCCTGTAAGACAGGATTTCTAATTCATTTCTTTTTTATTGCATTCATATCCCACCGTTTCCCTCCAAGGAGCTCAAGGTGGCATAGATGGCTCTCCCCCTCCACATTAATCCCCACAATAACACTGCGAAGCAGGTTAGGTTGAGAGGCAGTGACTGGCCCAAGGTCACATTCAAGTGAGGTTCATGGCCAAGCGGGGATTTGAACCCAAGTCCTAGGGCAACGGGTGGGATGCGGGTGGTGCTGTGGGTTAAACCACAGAGCCTAGAGACTTGCCGATCAGAAGGTCGGTGGTTCAAATACCCACGACGGGGTGAGCTCCCGTTGCTCGGTCCCTGCTCCTGCCAACCTAGCAGTTCAAAAGCACGTCAAAGTGCAAGTAGATAAATAGGTACCGCTCCAGCGGGAAAGTAAATGGCGTTTCCATGCACTGTTCTGGTTAGCCAGAAGTGGCTTAGTCATGCTCGCCACATGACCTGGAAGCTGTACGCCGGTTCCCTCGGCCAATAAAGCGAGATGAGCACCGCAACCCCAGAGTCGGCCATGACTGGACCTAATGGTCAGGGGTCCCTTTACCTTTACCTTTTACCTAGGGCAACACTCTAACCACTACACCACACTGGCTCATCGGCAGGATCACGAAGATCCTGTGGCTGGGAGATCAGGGAGCAGTGAAGCTTACTATCAAAATGGAATTAGCAAGGTTTCTGGATTCAGGATGCAATTGTGGTAATTCTCTGCCTCCCCCTGAAAGGGGAAGGAGAGAAAGGAAGGGAAGAGGGAGGGAGAGAGACTTTGATAATGAAAGAGAAACTGGGGGGGGGGGGGAGCTAGAAAGGAGCAACAGGAAACTTTGATCTGCAGCAAATTCTTATTCATGATTAGGCTTGTTGATCTAATTGCAAATAGAAACCCAGGAGGTGAAACACAAAAGGATAATCAAATATGTGATGTGGTGTAGGCCAGGGGTGGGGAACCTTTTTCGGCTCCGTGGGACAGATCCTTATCAGGATCTGCCTCACGAGCTGGGTTTGAAAGGTGAGTGGGTTTGCCACCTGTCAAAAATCCCTTCTGCTGGGATCTTAAAAAGGAAGAGGGAGGAGACTTGCAAATGCCTCTTTGTGACTGCTTCGCATTTTACGACTTTCTTTATGCTATCAGGGACTTGAAAGTGAAGGAAGAGGGAGGCTCACAAATGCATTTGCAAACCTCTCCCCCTTTAAGTCCTTGAAACCAGGAAGGGAAGAGGGAGGAGACTTGCAAAAGCATGGCCAGGAGTTATGTTGTGGGGGCAGGCGGAACCTCCATTAGTGTTTTTTTAATTGATTTACTTGATTTCAGAGGGGCAGCTGTCCCGCTGCTCTCCCTTGGCTACGCCCATGTTTGTGGGGGAATCTCTCCTCCCCTTTTACATCCACGATCTTGCACCCTTCTCCTGAATCTCTACTCATAGACAGCTAGGTAAAGGTAAAGGGACCCCTGACCATTAGGTCCAGTCGTGGCTGACTCTGGGGTTGTGGCGCACATCTCGCTTTACTGGCCGAGGGAGCCGGCGTACAGCTTCCGGGTCATGTGGCCAGCATGACTAAGCCACTTCTGGCAAACCAGAGCAGCACACGGAAACGCCATTTACCTTCCCACTGGAAGGTATTTATCTACTTGCACTTTGACATGCTTTTGAGCTGCTAGGTTGGCAGGAGCAGGGACCGAGCAATGGGAGCTCACCCCGTTGTGGGGATTCGAACCGCCAACCTTCTGATCAGCAAGCCCTAGGCTCTGTGGTTTAACCCACAGTGCCACCTGCATCCCCACAGACAGCTAAGTGGAGATTAAATCCTGACACTTAGACTTCACAATCTTGCACCATGCTGGGAACAGAATTGCATAGGTACTGCATGGTAAATCCCTGTCCTCCTGCTCATCAGCAGATGAGCTTGGTGGGCCAAATTTGGCTCATGCACAGGATTCTTCCCATGGGTGGGCATAGCTGTGCCCTCTTTTTTGTACACAGGACAGCAGCAGCTTAGAAAAAGTGGGGGGAAGACCTGTTCAAGTCACACCCACCTCATTTTGTTCCCATTTGTGCCTTGGACTCTCTGTCCAGTTAAATATTTCACGCGCTGCTCCCTGCAGACTTGCAGTCCACCCTGCAGCGTACTTGGGAATAAATGCCCCAACCTGCCACATCAAGCAGAAAGCTGAAGGAGTTACTTGCATGAGGATCTGTTTCTGAAGAAGGGCTGAATCTGCTGCTTGAATCTTCCTTCCTTCCTTTGCTAGTCAATTTTGCTATTGCAGGGGAAGAAGGTATTAGAGGGGAGGACTACTTAAGAAGTACCGTACATCTCCTTCTCCATTACTCACCCCCATGCATGAAACTGACTAGTGCAAGTCAAATGGAGAATCTGCATAAATGACCAGGTGTTTTGCACATTCACCAGATTCTAGGGGAAAATAATGCAGTGACCTTTGCTCACAGAGTGGTGGGTTTATTTTTATTTTTTTGCTTAATCGCCCCATTAGTGTGAACAGTCTCAAAAATGATGTTGATGGATGTGTACAACTCCATACCCTCCAACGTGGCCCCAAGGAAAACCAGGATGTGTGTCTTTTGGGGCCGAGCTCCTGTGTGAGTCACGTGACTCGTGCAAAAGCAAAGCACCCCAAAATCAGTGTCTTTCACAGCCGCAATCTCGGGGGAGTCAGGTGACGTGTGTGAGAGCATGCATGCCCCCAAAACAGGATGCCCTGCTTAAATCGGGACAGATGAGGGGCATGCAACTCATTAGCACAAGTAGGGTATTTTTGGTACATTAGCCAAGTCAATGTGCATATTCTCCACTTGGACCCTTATGCACATTTCCTCATTAATGCATGAATTTTTCATGGCCTATGGAGGTTATGCATAATGGCGGGGCAATGCCCGCTGTTCTCTAACCATGCTTCTAATGTGCACACAGTCTGCATCCCAAAGAGCAACTGTGCAAAATGCCTAATGTATATGCACATTCTCCATTCAACACACATCAACCCCAGCATGTGCACTGTGCACACTTTTAAACGGAGAACAGGAGAAGGAAACCTTAGCTGTGCAGGTTCCAGGTTTCGATGGGCCTCTGTGTTAAGATGTCTTTGATGGGGAGCCCCACAGCTGATAGGAGCAAAGGAATATCGGAACCTGCCTCATCCCATATGAGACTGTTGGTCCACTGAGTTCAGTAATGTCTACACTGACTAGCAGGAACTCTCAAGGGTTTCAGGCAGGCATAGCATCTTCCTGGGGATGCAGGTGGCGCTGTGGGTTAAACCACAGAGCCTAAGACTTGCCGATCAGAAGGTCGGTGGTTCGAATCCCCGCGACGGGGTGAGCTCCCATTGCTCAGTCCCTGCTCCTGCCAACCTAGCAGTTCAAAAGCACGTCAAAGTGCAAGTAGATAAATAGGTACCGCTCCGGCGGGAAGGTAAACGGCGTTTCTGTGCACTGCTCTGGTTTGCCAGAAGCGGCGTTAGTCATGCTGGCCACATGACCCGGAAGCTGTATGCCAGCTCCCTCGGCCAATAAAGCGAGATGAGCACTGCAACTCCAGAGTCGGCCACAACTGGACCTAATGGTCAGGGGTCCCTTTACCCTAACATCTTCAAGTCCTACCAGAAGATGCCAGGGGTGGAATCCAGGCCTTTCTGTGTGCAAAACCAATGCTCTGCAATTGAGCTACAGCTCATCTCCCTCTTGTTCCCTCCTTTCCTCCCACACACACCAGTAAAAAGCAAGCAAGGGGAGTTGCCAATCTCAATGAAGAAAGAGGAGAGGGTAGCCAAACCCTTACCTCTCCCATAATTGGTCAGCTCGAAGTTGCCCTCAGTTCAGTTGGTTTTCTCCCTACAGAACCTGCACATTTCCCCCTTCATGTGGGGAAATAGCTGAGGTAGGGGAGATAGGTTCTGTAGGAAAATGGGCGGGGAGGGAAGGGTTAAGTATCTCCTCCCCACTTACTTCTGTGCTCCTGCTCAGAACCTCCAGTGCTACTTTTCAGTTAAAACACATCCTCCATCCCTCTCTCTCTCTGTCTGTCTGTCTGTCCGTCTCTCACACACAGAGGGAGTCTAGTTTAGCCCCAGCATCAGACCCAGCCTGCCCTGAGGCAGGCTCCTCTGTCTTGTCAGCATTCCCACAACTCCTCGCTTGCCCAGCTGTGTCTGAAAGTCCCAAGGAGGAAGAGAACTTCAGTTCCTGGTTAGATCTCTCCATAGGCAATTGACGGCTTTCCCTGTCCGGTCACTAAGATTTCTATTTCAAGATTGGCAGGCCAGGCAAAGGTAAGAGCTTGAGTTTCCCCCACAAAGTCCTCTGAGGACATGCACATCTCAATTCGACCGAGCAAGAAAAGAGGCTGATCTAATCTGAACATGCTGAAAAGGGGATCTGGGGTCTTGGAGAGGTGGGGCTTGGCCCACATCCTAGGGGATCAAAGGGAAAGCAGAAAGCCCCCTCCTTCCTCCTCCTGCCAGCCTGCAATTAACAGAGGCAAGGCTGAAATGTACCCAGAAGAAAGGGACAAACACTTCCTACCTGAGAACATGAGACCATCATGTGCAAAGATAAAGAGCTCAAGTGCCCAGTGGGAGGCAAAGGTAGAACTGAAGGGAATCCAGAGGCTTTGCCTTGCTATCCACCAGCTAACCCACAAGGATGTACTTGAGGGCAGATTTAGAATTAGAAAAAGAAAGGAAAGGGAGAAAGAAAGAAACAATAAATAAAAAGATTTAGCAGCAAGGACACCGTAGAGCTCAGGAAGTGCCTGAGGGTGGTACCCAAAGTCCTCCGTGAGAAGCTTAGTCCCTTCCACTAATCCTACTCCAGAGCAATGATTTTCACAACACAATGTTTTCCACTTACAACTTGTTCAATGTAAGAAGAGCTTGCCAGATCAGGCCAGTGGCTCGTCTAGTCCAGCATCCTGTTCTCACAGGGGCCAACCAGCTGCCCAAATGGGAAAGCCCACAGGCAGGATTTGAGCACAAGAACACTATCCCTGCCTGCAATTTACAGCAGCTTGTATTCTGAAGCCATTGTGGATAGTAGCCATTGCTAGCCCTCTCCTCCTCCACAAATTTATCCAATCCTCTTTTAAAGCCATAGAAGCTGGGGGCCACCACTGCCTCCCGTGGGCAGGGTTCGAAATTAGCCAGGGCCAGGCGCATTTTGCACCTGGCTATTGACATGGGTGGCGCTGTTGGTTAAACCACAGAGCCTAGGACTTGCCGATCAGAAGGTCGGCGGTTCGAATCCCCGCGACGGGGTGAGCTGCCATTGCTCGATCCCTGCTCCTGCCCACCTAGCAGTTCGAAAGCACGTCAAAGTGCAAGTAGATAAATAAGCGGGATGGTAAATGGTGTTTCCATGTGCTGCTCTGGTTCGCCAGAAGCGGCTTAGTCATGCTGGCCACGTGATCCAGAAGCTGTACGCCGGCTCCCTCGGCCAATAAAGTGAGATGAGCGCCGCAACACCAGAGTCGGTCACGACTGGACCTAATGGTCAGGGGTCCCTTTACCTTTACCTTTATTGACCACTTGTGGCCAAGCAAAGGTGCCTGGGCGTCAGGATGGCTTCTGACCTCTCCACTATCTGGAATTGCATGCCTTGGGATCACTGGATCTTGACTGTTGACACACACTGATATCTCATCCTGTAGAATTCTATGAGTTATATTTTATCTGCACAACCAGAATGAATTCCAGGAACCAAAATGCTTTTTCTGCGCAGCCTGAGCAGGAGCAGTAAGCAACATTACAGTTAATTGTTGCAGGTTGCCTTCAGTTACCCCACCCCACTGCCCTGCTCACAGTTGTGAAGAATATCCCTACTTTATGAATGGTCCGTGTCACCATTAAAAAGAGAGAGGTAGGAATAGGCTGATAGATATGTGGACTGTCCCTGGATCAAGTGACTTTTCTTCTTTCAGTTCCCAAAGTTCTTAACTTAGCTCAGTGTTGTCATCTGAACTAGCCAGATGTTTAACTGAGAAACAATCACATTCAGCCCATCCTTTGGGGAAAAAAGACTTTAGAGCCATCTTGCCCCCAAATGGCAACTAGACATTACGATTTGGAATGTAACCTTGGTTTAAGGAGACATTTGTCACCTAGCTTACCGTATATACCTGAGTTTCTAACAGTGCCCGTTAATAAGTACGGAGTGAATAAGTAATTTATTTTATCTGTCCTGAGTCTTTCAGCGCTCAGCTTCATTGAATGCTCGTGGATTCTGATACAGTGGTACCTCAGGTTACATACGCTTCAGGTTACATATGCTTCAGGTTACAGACTCCAGTAACCCAGAAATAGTGCTTCAGGTTAAGAACTTTGCTTCAGGTTAAGAACAGAAATTGGGCTCCGGCGGCGCAGCAGCAGCAGGAGGCCCCATTAGCTAAAGTGGTGCTTCAGGTTAAGAACAGTTTTAGGTTAAGTACGGACCTCCGAAATGAATTAAGTACTTAACCCGAGGTACCACTGTATTATGAGAGAGGGACAAAATCTTTTCTCTCTCTACCATCTCCATGCCATTTATCTAACCAACATGTGTACCTAAGAGTGAAATCCTCCTAATATAATGCATTTCATTTTCACTGATCTATACGCTTACACTTTACCCTAGCACATTTATTTACTTATTGCATTTATTCCCCACCTTTTCTTCTGCGGCACTCAAGGTGGCACACAGTTCTCCCTCCTCCTTTAATCCCCCACAATAACCCTGTGAGGTAGATTAGGTCGAGAGCTGGTGACTGGCTCCCAGCGAGAGCTTCATGGCCAAGTGGGGATTTCAACCCTGGTCTCTTCTGGGTCCTAGTCCAGTACTCTGACCACTGCACCAACACTTGTCTGCAGAAGTGCATTGCAAAATTTGGAGAAGTGCCCATTCCAAAGGATTTCAAATGAGGCAGGCTGGCTTTTAAACGTGAACCAAACTGTCTTTCTCCCCTGTCCTCTGTGGGAAGATGGCCTGCCTGCAAACTCTGTTGCCAGCAGATCAGATGCCATAAACGACAGCTACCTGTTTCATTTCGGATATCTCATCTCTCCAGGCACTAGATTTTTTTCCATCTCCAGCCTTCCAGCTTTCTGTGCCCTGCTCTGCCCTGCTATTTATTCCTCTCCCTCTTTCTCTGTGCATATTTGTGTATTGCCCCTAAGGGACCTGAGTCCTCCCCACAGCTGATGCTGCTGACTTTTGTTTCCAAGTGAGTGAGTCATCCTGGACTCCTCGCAGCCCCCATGGCTGATGTTCGCCCCTCCTTGGGTGAGTGACAGGACGACTTGGAACCGAAGCAATCTGCGTTCCGGGTGGAGATATCAACTAATTCCGCTGGTGCAGCCCATGCACCAATCACAGAGCAGATGATATGACTGTGCCTCTGCGCATAACAACCCCAACTAGCATGTCAGGAAGAAAGCTAAGCAAGCAAAGACATATCCACCAGCGCCGGGGGACAAATCTCATGGTCACCTATTTCAGGAAGCTGCCTAGCAGTGTGCTGTCCACACTGACTGGTGATGGCAATCTGGGCTCCTTGGAAGACCAACTTGAACTTTGAACTTGATGCCTGCAGTGCAAGCGTTCTACTGCTGTGTTATGGTCAACCCCATGAGCTTTGGTTACACCGAGTGCTGGCTGGCGCCCATTGGGGCTGGAAGGGCAGAAAGCAGGAAACTCAACAGTAAAGATAAAGGGACCCCTGACCATTAGGTCCAGTCATGAACGACTCTGGGGTTGCGGCACTTATCTTACTTTATTGGCCGAGGGAGCCGGTGTCCAGCTTCCGGGTCATGTGGCCAGCATGACTAAGCCGCTTCTGGCAAACCAGAACAGCGCACGGAAACGCCGTTTACTTTCCCACCGGAGTGGTACCTATTTATCTACTTGCACTTTGACGTGCTTTCGAACTGCTAGGTTGGCAGGAGCAGGGACCGAGCAATGGGAGCTCACCCCATTGCGGGGATTTGAACCGCGACCTTCTGATCGACAAGTCCTAGGCTCTGTGGCTTAACCCACAGCGCCACCCGCGTCAACAGTAGGTGGTGCCAGCTCCAATGACAGGCAGAAAGGCCAACAGTAGGTGGCGCCAGAGACAATGAGAGGCAGAAGCAACAAATTCTAGTTTTGTCCCCATCCTCCCTCCTGCTGTGTTCTACAAAAGCACAAAGGAGACTAAGGAAGAGGAAGCTGGCAGGCAGCGCCATCCCTTGGACTAGTTGTAAGGAAGTTGGCAGGCAGGGTCGGATTTGGCTGAGGGCAGGCTGAGGTCAGTGGGGCAATGCTCCAATTTGCCCAAATGGCCTAGCCTCCACTGGCCACCCCAGAGCCTCTGGGAAAAACATACTGCTCTTAAAGGAAGCTTGCAGCTTGATTGCTTTTCCTACCCAGGGAGATGCCAGAGGTTGAACCCAGGATCTTCTCTGCGCAATGCGTGGGCTCTGATGCCAAGCAATGTCCCTTCCTATATGTAAATAAATGCTTCTGAATGGTTGTAAGGAGTTCGCCGCAGAAGTCTATCTAGATGGCATCATTGGGAGCTGGATATACGACGTGACAGCCATCTTTAGGCAAGCGGGGAAAATAGAACAAGGTTACTGGGCACTGAATGAGCCATGCTCTATTTTTACCCAGGAGCTGGGAGGAGGTAGAATGCCTCCCCAATGCCTCTCATAGAATCACAGAATCGTAGAGCTGGAAGGGACCCCAAGGGTCATCTAGTCCAACCCCCTTGCAATGCAGGAATCTCAGCTAAAGCATCCATGACAGATGGCCACCCAACCTCTCATGGGTGGGGAAGACGTCTTTCCTTAGCATCTCACATGCTGTCTAGGGGGCATCGGAATTTGCACCCTGGGTGATAGTTAAATGCTAACAGAAGGGTCTTTTTTGCATCAGGATCCCACCCCACTGTCTATCCACAGAGAGAGTAGGGGGTAGGCAACCTAAATGATGAAGATGGAGTCTTTGCTCACAAGGCTCAATCCTTGGGGCGTGTGGTCATAATTCTGCCACACAGGAGAGAGCCAGTGTGGCAGAGTGGTTAGACCAGTGGTTCCCAACCTTTCATTGGCCATGCCCCAACCAAGCATCTCTAAAATCCTGATACACACTCCCTCCCCATGACATATAATTCTTATTATTTAAAAAGTGAACTCCTATTCACGTAGAGGAAGCCTAAAAGGCCATTAACTTGGTCTCAATGAGCTTCCAAATTGCCCCCCTTAAAAATCAAATTGCCCCCCTGTGGGGCGTGTGCCATGGGAACCATGGGGTTAGATGGTCAGACTAGGAACTGGGAGACCAAGGTTCAAATCCCCACAGGGAATGAGTGACCTTGGAGGCCAGTCATTGTCTCTCAGCCAAGCCTACTTCACAGGGTTCTTGTGAGGATGAAATGGGGAGGGGAGAACCTTGAGCTCCTTGGTAGAAAAAGGCTGGTCCATCTAACTCAGCACTGTCTGCACTGGCTGGCAGCAGCTTTCCAGGGTTTCATACAGGAGTCCCTTCCAGCCCAATCTGGAAATGCCAGCTGAGATCAAACTTGGATAATGCTGCGTGCAAGGCAGATGGTTTAACCGCTGAACCCCTATTCACAGTCCCCCCCCCTTTCTTTTTCAGGACCTTGTAAAGGTTTCTGTTTCGACAAGAAGTGGTGCAAACTGCTGGGTGCAACGCCGCAAACCCTGCAGAAAGCAAAACAACAATTTGCATATTTGCAGAATTTATACGTATCATAGATAGCGGCTTCCCTCCGTCTCCAAATCTGAGTTTACTGTGGTGCAGAATTGTAATGCTTCTGTATTTTCAAAGCACATAGAATCATAGAACTGTACAGCTGGAAGGGACCGGGAGGGTCATCTAGCAGTCCAAACCCCTAGAATGCAGGAATGTAGGGTTCGAACCCAGGAGCCTGAGATTAGGAGTCTCAAAATCTACCGACTGAGCTACCCCAGTTATGCCCAGCCCTGTCCATAAAGGTAAAGGGACCCCTGACAGTTAAGTCCAGTCGCGAACAACTATGGGGTTACGGTGCTCATCTCACTTTACTGGCCGAGGGAGCCGGCGTTTGTCCGCAGACAGTTTCCGGGTCATGTGGCCAGCATGACTAAGCTGCTTCTGGCGAACCAGAGGACTGCATGGAAACACCATTTGTCGTCCCGCCGGAGCGGTACCTATTTATCTACTTGCACTGGTGCGCTTTTGAACTGCTAGGTTGGCAGGAGCTGGGACCGAACAACAGGAGCTCACCCCATTGAGGGGTTTTGAACCGCTGACCTTCTGATCGGCAAGCCCTAGGCTCTGTGGTTTAGACCACAGTGCCACCCGTGTCCCAATAGCCCTGCCCATACCTAGCCGAATATTTGGCTTCTGATGGCCTGTTGGGTAGGACCACCCCTCTAAGTCACTCTCTCCTTCCTAATCCTGCCTGAAGGTGGGATGCAGAATGAGAGCACCACCCACAGTCATTACCAGGACTTTGCATCCAGTCTCAGTGGCTTTGCTTATCCAGAATGAAGTGTGGAGGGGATTACGATCCTAGCAGCTTTGATCACTTCCTTCTTGCCATTCAGTTATGGAGAAAAGACGACAATGAAAGGTGGGGGCGGGGGGGGGGGAGAGGGGAAGGAAGATGACAAGAAGGCAAACCTGTCAGCTTTTTTTAGTGGGGTTTTTTTCCGGAGATAGGCACCTGAGACAATCTTAACAAGTTGGGGCAAAAAAACTATGAATGAATGAATTCAGTGAACGCTCAGGTATGTCAAAGTGATGACTTAGTTTTAATTCCATGAAACTAGGGCTGCAAGCATTAATTAATTGGCACCATTTGCTGATGGTTGCTTTAATGACAGGGTTTTTTTTTTTTGTGTGTGTGTGTGTGTTTTTTTTTAAAGTGAGAGCCAGCAAACAGAGGGAAGTCACTATCCCCGAACTACAGACCCCTTTCGTGCTTCAACAAAGGAAATATAGAGTGCTGCAAAGAAAAGGAAGATGCAAAGCATGCTATTCAGGAGCATGATCCTGCAACTATTATGCAGAAGCCAGAGGGGCATCTTGAAAGTTTCATAGAATAGTAAAGTAGGAAGGGACTAGTAGGGTCATCTAGTCCATCCCCCTGCAATGCATGAATCTTTTGCCCAATGTGGGGCTCAAACCCACAACCCTGAGATTAAGAGTCTTATGCTTTACCATCTGAGCTATCCCAGGTCAGTTTACCACCCTGTGGGATTCAAGCTATAGAGTAGAGCCCACTTGCAGGTTTCCTCATTTGGGGATCTGGTTGGGCACTGTGAGAACAGGATGCTGGACTCAACGGGTCTTTGGCCTGATCCTGCAGGGCTCCTTACCCACCTTATATATTTATATAATAAATCCATAAAATCACAGCATCATACAATACATAATGGGTGTAGCCAGAGGAGCAGGGGGGCAGCTGACCCACCTAAATCAAGTCAATTAAAAAAAATTAACTAAAAGTAGAAATAATTGGAATATTTGAAATCGAAATGCTCACTGAGGTCACTCGGATGATGTCATGAAAGGTTTTCAGCAAATCCAAGAAACTTGTTTTAGTTTTGATTTTTTTAAAAAAATAAGCTGAAAAAGGTGTGTTCATTGTAATTTTGCAAAATATGCTTGTTAACTGCATGAAAGGTACTCCCTGGTTTTCTTTTTTTATTATTTAACTTCTTAGTTTTCAAATGTCTGAAGATTTTGACAGATTTTTCTGAACTCTTGGGGGTCAAAAGAAAGCAATTTAAAACAACCATAGTTGAGAAATGCCATTCCAAATCTGCTAGACAGAGCCAGACAGAGGATGGTGACAGGTGGTTGTCCTGTCCCTTCCCCCCCCCCGCAACAGAAATCCTGACTATGCCCATGATAAGTAGGCAAAAGAGCTTTAACATAACCATAATACAGTGCCCAACCAATTGCTGCATGTCAGCAGGGAAAACTCGCAAACATACTAAATGCATCAGTTTAGCAATGGCTGCTTAGCTGGGCAGGCGTCTCAGAAACAAATCTAACCAAAAGCATTTATGGAAAAGCACATAGCGCAAGAAGGGGTCTCACAGACTACAAACTTGTCTCTCCTGCTTTTGCCCCTCACTTTCAGCTAGCGCAAGAGACCAGACTTGGGACCACCGTCCCTGCAATGAGATCTATGTGAAGTCCTTCTAGCAATGGGTTGGCTACCTCTAACCAGGCAGCAGCTACCAAGTCCAGGTCTTTGTACATTTCAGTTTTCTGCAAATATTGAGAGAAGCAGGGTCAGGACAGGCAATCTTTATCACCATGTTGGTGGTGGCGCCCTTCCTGTGGAACGCCCTCCTGTCAGATGTCAAGAAGACAAAGAACTACACAACCTTTAGAAGACATCTGAAGGCAGCCGTGTATCGGGAAGTTTGCAATGTTTGACATTTTATTATGTTTTCATTATTCGCTGGAAGCTGCCCAGAGTGGCTGGGGCAACCCAGTCAGATGGGCAGGGCATTATCTTTATCATTATCATTATCATTATCATTATCATTACTACTGTTACTATTATTAGTGTAGTCTCCTGAAACACCCAGACCCACCATTCCAGAACTGTGCAGCAAGTCGGACTTGGGAATCCGGTCGCCCTCCCTCACGACTGGATGCCGGAAACAGAAAAAGAAGGCATTCTCACCAATCTACAGTCATACCTCTTGTTACGTTCGGTTACGGTTACGTCTTTTCAGGTTGCGTCCTGCGGCGACCTGGAGGTACCGGAAAGGGTTACTTCCGGGTTTTGCCGCTCATGCATGCGCAGACACTCAAAATGATGTCACACGCATGCTCAGAAGTGGCGAATCGCAACCTGCGCATGCGCAGACAC
The DNA here is from genome assembly GCF_965113315.1 of Podarcis vaucheri. Taxonomy (NCBI): domain Eukaryota; kingdom Metazoa; phylum Chordata; class Lepidosauria; order Squamata; family Lacertidae; genus Podarcis; species Podarcis vaucheri. Next base: position 20,190,401 of record NC_138754.1, on the reverse strand, counting down.
AGGTTGTGTTCTGCTCATGTTGCGAACAGGGCTCTGGAATGGATCCTGTTCGCAACCAGAGGTACCACTGTATTTATTCAAGATTCACTGAGAGATATGGAGGGTGCAGCCACCCGAATAATGCCGTTGCTCTAACTGGGCTGCCCTCCCTAGCAACGCAAATTCCCTTTACAGTGGCCGTCAGGGGTTAATCGTCTATGAGTCTTTTGCTCTTGCAATTTCAATGCATGCTGGGTTCTGGGAGAAGGGGGGTGGGGAATGCTTTCCAGTGATCAGGTGTCAGCTGGCTGATCTGTCTTTGTTTACCCCTTCTCTTCTCCCATCACCTCCCAACTCTTCTGTTCACCTGTGACCTTCCTCAAACCACCGCTGCAAATCAAGACCGCCTTCCTCTTCTCAGGAAGGTTCAGGAGAAGGGGGGCTGCGCTCCCCACCATTCCTCCTCAGTCCAGTCCCTGGCACAGCAGAACCACCAGGTGTTGAATGTTGTACCAGTCTGGTTGCATTCTTTCCAGTATACTCTGCTTTGCCTTCATGGGACATAACCTGAGTAACATACCAATGAGGCAGAATGATGTGTGGACAGTCCAGTATAAATCCAGTGCACTATTATTGGGTCAATGGCATGTTGCACATTACACCAGCAAAAAGCTCCCCTGTCCGGAGGGGGCCCCTGAAGCACCTCTGCTGAGCTTTGGCAGCAGGAAGTTGTATTTATTGGCCATATTAGAACCCCACATTTCAGATTTAAAAACTTCGAAGCCGTTTGGTAAAAATACATCTATATCGGCAGTAACAATTTTTCTTTAAAACACGCTGTTTTGTTCCATCATTTAGCTATTTGCCCTGAGCTCCAAACCGGATGTAGGGTGGGATATAAGAATCTCGAATAAGCAGAGAAATGATTAATTCCGATAAAACTAAGCTTAAATCCATAAATTACAAAACAACTTTTCTAATACATATATATATTAAAAAATCAACTCAGGGAGACCAGCGTCCAAATCACAACTCTGCCATGAAGCAAATTTGGCAACTTACTGTCACTTAGCCTAATAGTGGTCTACCTCACAGGATTGTGGGGAAGATAAAATGAAGAGAGGGAAAAATCTTCTCCTTGGAAGAAAGGCCAGATATAGATATAGATATAGATGATATAGATGATATAGATGATATAGATGATATAGATAAAGATATATAGATATACACACATTAATAAATAATTATAAATATGAATTTAAAAAATGAATAAAACTGTTGATAGCCCTTATCATTTCTGCTCTCAGTGCTTCTTTCTGAGGAACCAAGTCCTACAGACACATTTATTTATTATATTTATATACCAACTTTTCTTCCAAGGAGCTCAAGGTACATGGTTCTCCTCCTCCCCTAACCCTGTGAGGGAGGTTGTTAGGCTGAGAGATCTCCAAGGTCACCCAGTGAGCTTTGTGGCTGAGCGGGGATTCGAACCCTGGTCTCCCAGGCCCTAGCCCACCACTCTAACCATTACACCACAATGGCTCTCTGCATATCACATCACCAAAGAGTGCACAGCCAAGGGACCTACCCATCCACCTGGACCTCCGCGTCTCTTGTGACCATCCTGGGCTGCGCATCTCCGTTGAGCTCCTTGCTGTTGCTCTTCAGGAGGTCCAAGACTGGCTCAATCTCTTTCAACAGTTCGCTGTTCTCGACGCTGCCATTGAGGCAACGGTCAGAAACGTCCCCGCTCCCTTTCAGAGAGTCCCTGGGGACGGACCCAGCGATCACCCCATTGACGTGCACCAGGGACTCATCCCCCTGCCCATTCTCCCGGGTGCACCGAGAGCTGACAGAACCCCCCATTGTATGGTCACCTCCTTGCCGCTGATCTTTGGTGTGGATCCCAAGGCCGGCCGGGAGGTCAACCACGGATGGGGAGGTGGCACACAGGGGCCTGGTGACTCGGACGGTCTTGGGCGTCCCGTCCCCGGCGAAGGTCGTCTCCAGGTGAGTGGTGAAGCCCTCTGGGCCTCTCAAGATGAGGACGACGTGGGTTTCGGAGGCGATGCTCCTCAGGACCTCCAGAGCGGTGTCATAGTTCATGTCCACCAGGGGGCGCCCATTCACGGCGAGGATGATGTCCCCGGTCTGGATAAGGCCACTTTGCTCAGCTGCCCCTCCTCGGATCAGGTCAGAGATGATCACCGGTGGCTTGCTGACACGCTCCTTCACCAGGAACCCGAGACCCCCAACCTTGCGCTTGAAGAGTTTCACGGAAATGACATTGGGCTGAATCTGCTGTACACTGAACACATTCTCTTCCATTGTAGTCCTCGGGTCTTCTCTGAATGGTGAGCTGGCGGTGCACGCAGGCCCTGTCCTGGCTGGCTTGCAGCCTCTGGAGGGAGAAGGGAAGGGAAGGCGGTTCCTCTATTCACCTGAAGGTTCCCGATTCTCCAGACCTCGAATGACCAGAATGCCTCTGCAAGACATCAGTTGCTGGACGTCAGTTCTGATGTAGCACCGGGTCCCCAGCCTTGGAATACAACGAAGCGAGCAGACCTCTGTGGAACGTGTGAAGAGAGCCAGGCATTGCCCGGCTGAAAATATGGGGCTTGCTGAACACACTCGTGGGGACTTGGGTTGGAGGTCCGCTTTACATCTTCCTTACCTACAAAGCAAGAAAGGGAGGAGGGAAAGAAAAGAACAATAAGGGAAGATTGGCTGGTGTCCCATACCAAGATGGGCTGTGCCCACGTTCTCAGGATGTTGAATGTACGAAACACATTTTATTACACTGCAGTCTGTATAAACAGGTCAGACGGCATCTAATCAACCCGATATTAACAGAACAACCTGAAATCGCTGACTCTTTCCATGTCAAGGTTCTCCTTGAGCAGTGGTGGCCAAACGTGGCCCTCCAGCTGTTTTGGGACTACAGTTTCCATCATCCCTGACCACTGGTCCTGCTAGCTAGGGATGATGGGAGTTGTAATCCAAAAACAGCCGGAGGTTTGGGCACCACTGTCCTAGAGGATAAGGTTGATGCCATCACATTGGCTGTAGCAAAATTCCTCTCGGAGGCTGTAGAAATCAGAAATCGGTATGTACAGGCTAAAGCCAGGCTAGCAAGGTCAGTCTTACACCATAATAACTGTTGGTATATATTATGTTGTACATGAGGTTTGACTATACTGTGTATTTTTGGGTCTATGGACTGCAATAAAGCTGTGTGTGTGTGTGCGTTTAAAAAATCAAGGTATCATGCTGGATAGAACAAAGCACTGGCTCTGTTAACTATCTGCAAGCTTCAGATGTGGCTATCTCCTGCTCAGACTACTGCAAGGCTCTCTGTGTGGGGCTCCCTTTGAAGGTCACTCAAAAACTACAACTGATGCAGAATGTAGCAGCTCAGCTGGGGACTTGGCCGCCAGGACCATAGAACACCGGTCCTAAAGGATCTACATTGGCTCCCAGTATGTTTCCGAGCACAATTCAAAGTGTTGGTGCTGACCTTTAAAGCCCTAAAGGCCTCGGCCCAGTATACCTGAAGGAGCATCTCCACCCCCATCGTTCAGCCCGGACACTGAGGTCCAGCTCCGAGGGCCTTCTGGTGGTTCCCAGTCAGTCTGACATCAATAGCAGGGAAGATTCTGGAGCAGATCATTAAGAAAACAGTCTGTGAGCACCTAGAAAGGAATGCTGTGATCACCAATAGTCAGCATGGATTTCTGAAAAATAAGTCATGTCAGACTAACCTGATCTCGTTTTTTGACAGAATTACAAGCCTGGTAGATGAAGGGAACGCAGTGGATGTAGCCTACCTTGATTTCAGCAAGGCATTTGACAAGGTGCCCCATGATATTCTTGTAAAGAAGCTGGTAAAATGCGGTCTTGACTATGCTACCACTCAGTGGATTTGTAACTGGCTGACTGACCGAACCCAAAGGGTGCTCATCAATGGTTCCTCTTCATCCTGGAGAAGAGTGACTAGTGGGGTGCCACAGGGTTCTGTCTTGGGCCCGGTCTTATTCAACATCTTTATCAACGACTTGGATGATGGACTCAAGGGCATCCTGATCAAATTTGCAGATGACACCAAACTGGGAGGGGTGGCTAACACCCCAGAGGACAGGATCACACTTCAAAACGACCTTGACAGATTAGAGAACTGGGCAAAAATAAACAAGATGAATTTTAACAGGGAGAAATGTAAAGTATTGCACTTGGGCAAAAAAAATGAGAGGCACAAATACAAGATGGGTGACACCTGGCTTGAGAGCAGTACATGTGAAAAGGATCTAGGAGTCTTGGTTGACCACAAACTTGACATGAGCCAACAGTGTGACGCGGCAGCTAAAAAAGCCAATGCAATTCTGGGCTGCATCAATAGGAGTATAGCATCTAGATCAAGGGAAGTAATAGTGCCACTGTATTCTGCTCTGGTCAGACCACACCTGGAGTACTGTGTCCAGTTCTGGGCACCACAATTCAAGAAAGACACTGACAAACTGGAACGTGTCCAGAGGAGGGCAACCAAAATGGTCAAAGGCCTGGAAACGATGCCTTATGAGGAACGGCTAAGGGAGCTAGGCATGTTTAGCCTGGAGAAGAGGAGGTTAAGGGGTGATATGATAGCCATGTTCAAATATATAAAAGGATGTCACATGGAGGAGGGAGAAAGGTTGTTTTCTGCTGCTCTGGAGAAGCGGACACGGAGCAATGGATCCAAACTACAAGAAAAAAGATTCCACCTAAACATTAGGAAGAACTTCCTGACAGTAAGAGCTGTTCGACAGTGGAATTTGCTGCCAAGGAGTGTGGTGGAGTCTCCTACTTTGGAGGTCTTTAAGCAGAGGCTTGACAACCATATGTCAGGAGTGCTCTGATGGTGTTTCCTGCTTGGCAGGGGGTTGGACTCGATGGCCCTTGTGGTCTCTTCCAACTCTATGATTCTATGATTCTATGATTCTATGATTCTAAGTTTCAGGGAAACAGGCTGAAATTTAAGACCCCAAGGTTCTCCCCTGCTGAGGTTGATAGAAGATGTAGTTCCCCACTTCAGGGTGGGGTGGGGGCTCTGAGCTGTGTGTGGTGAGCTTAGCAGCAGGTGGATTTACAATTCTCCCCCACCCCCGCCTTTTGACGCTTCCTAGGAGTCAATCCTCTTCTCTGATCCTTCTCTTCTAAAGATCCCGCCAAAGTGAATGACAACAGAAACAATGAAGTGCAACATCTTTGCAGCTGTCACCAATTTCATTGATTCTGCCAGCTCATTATAAATAATAAAAAAGGGATTTTATTTTGAGGGGGGGTGGAGGGAGAAGCCTCGAAAGTGGGCGGACGGGCAAAGCCATTGAAGTTGTCAAATGGTGCAGATTTGCAGAATTGGATTTGTCATGACATTTAGGAGAGAGAAGAGGCTCAAAAGCTCTTTTCACAGCTCTGGGTGAAAGAGAGAAAAGATGGCGGAAAACACAAATCTGCATCTCTGTGTGGAAGGAGTTCAGTTCCCGCATCCATCCCTGCACTCTCAGGTGACCGAGGTGGAAGAGAACTCTCAGCCTCAACCTTTCCATCTATGAAACGGGTTCAATCTTCACTCATGGTTTGAACTGAGGGGTGGGGAATGAATAGCCTTGGTGTAAACAGGCCCTGCTGTTAGGCAGAGTGAGGCAGCTGACTCAGATATTAGATGCTGGGGGAGAAGAAGCAGTCAGTGATAGCCCCTGCCCAGCTGTTTCCCTGTGTACAGCATGTGTACTATCCATCAGCCATCCTCTTGGAGCAGGCTTGGCAATGTGGGTGAAAAAGCTAGGAGAAAGCCCGGTAATAAAGTTGCTTTCCTTTAAATGGAAACAGGATTGGAGCCACAGTGGAAATGCAGACTAAGCCCGAACCACTTGGAATCACAAATAATATTTCTGGCAGGCTCTGCACCGTACATTTACATACCTCCCAATTCTTTCTGACCAAAAAGCAAGATGTACGTCTTCCGGAATGCTCTCCAGGGCGAGTCATGTGACCTGCACTGTGCTCGTGCTCCCCCCAAAAGCACTTTTGGGAGGGCAAGATTGCTCCCAAAAAGTACTGGGTGAGAGCACAGCGTGAGAGCGGCACCCAAAATGGCTGCTGAGATCTCACGAGAAAAAACGGGATGTCCCGTTTTTCCGGGGCACCTGGCAGGTATACATTTAAAGCAGTATCGTATCATGCTAAACAGTCATGGCTTCTTCTTTTTCCCCTCTGTCATTCTTTCCCCCCCCAAAAAAGAAAAGAAAAAAAGATGGCAGATCTCTTTTTCTGGAAAAGAGAGGAAAAAGAGGAAGAAGCCATATCTGTTTAAAGTGGCATGTTACTGCTTTAAACGCTTCCCCCCTGAAAAATCATGGCAGCTGAGATGCTGAGGGTTGTTAGGAGAGCCTTCTTCCCTTCACAGAGTTACAAAGTGGTTTAACAATCAATCCCTCTTTCCAGGGAGCTCTGGAAATACCCCCAAACTATTAGTGGTGGTGGACAAGTTCTCCGTCCCTGTCTAGGATGCTCGCCAGAGCAGCTTTGTCACGCTGGCCACATGACCCGGAAGTGTCCTTGGACGGCGCCGGCTCCCGGCCTCTAGAGTGAGATGAGTGCACAACCCTAGAGTCGGACACGACTGGCCTTCGGGCAGGGGTACCTTTACCTTTACCTTTTAAGCTCCATTGAATACAGTGAGACCTACTGCTGAGTAGACAGTGCATGGCTCCATTTACAACAAAGAACAAACATTGCATGCATTTCCTAAAAAATGCCTGGCTGCTGAAGCATTGCAATTTGAGAATTTAAGTGGATCGGGTACATCAGGCTTCCTCAACCTCGGCCCGCCAGATATTCTTGGCCTACAGCTCCCTTGATCCCTAGCTAGCAGGACCAGTGGTCAAGGATGCTGGGAACTGTAGTCTCAAAACATTCCCTTGAAAATTATAGGAAGCGCTCTGTATGCAAGTTTCACTGTTTCCTTCATCTGGTGCAGGTATTTTATTTTCCGTACAAACAGGACTCGGTTTTTTGCACCTACACAGAGAGAGAGAGAAAAGGTTCCTGTTTCTGAAAAAGGACAGGAGTGTGGGCGGTCTGATCTCTCCACCACTTTTAATTGTTCTCCGAGAAGAGGAGGGGAGGGGAAATGAAAACCGGGGCATCCCGGGATCAGAACAGAACCGGGACGGCTTCTGCAATTCCAGGACTGTCCCTGGAAAATCGGGACACTTGGAGAACATGGATAAGCAAAGGAGGCGCCTCTGGGATGTCTCCCCACTTAGGGAAATGGGGAGCAACTTAGAAGAGCTGTGTCTCTCTAAAAGAGCGCAGGAACTCTGAGGACTCTCAGTTGACCAGCCGAGGTGGGAAACCCTGCTATCAGCACTAGTTAGACAGCAAGGATATTTAGCACTTAACACAACAGTTCCTAGACATTAACTAACTAATCAGACAATTGGGAGGGAGGGAGCCCAAGTGAAGGCGACCGGGAAAGGATAGAGGGGAACAGCAGGTGGACCAGACTGACTCAAGGTAAGTCAGCTCCCAAAGTTCTCCTTGTTTTCTTGCTTAGGCCTACTTTTCTCCTCTGGGCTAAATTCCCCTTGTAAACTCACTCCTGCATCTCCCTCCACCGTTACCTATCACAAGGGAGGTATACCAATTTGTCACAAGATTCCCCCCTCCAGAAACAGCCCCCCTGCCTCCTAGTCCCTTGGTCTCCCCTTCCTGCCTTCCAGCCATGACAGGGGCTGCTGTTAATGGGCTGGCAGGTATCAGCCACCAGCGGCTCCATCTTAAAAAGAAAGCCCGCAAGGGGGCGGGAGACCAGGAGGGGAGGCAGCCGCAAATCAAGAAGCCTGCTTGTCAACACTGCGGTCATTAGGTTGTTTTGCCAGACACGCAACCCCATTAGAAACCATCACATGTCAGCTTGCCAATAAATTCCCCCTCGCTCCCTCCTTCCGCGGAGATGTCAGGAGGGAGATCAGAGCCTCGCAAGCTTTTCCAGCCCAGCAAAATAAAAAATAAAAATAAAATCTCCCAGGGCAGAGCCCCAAGGAAGAGCTCTCGCTGCCATCCAGGGCACAGAATGATCCAGCTTCCCAGCTTTGTACATTTTCTGCCAATCATTGGAACAGTACTAATGTCCCACTTCCGGAAATGAGTTTTCTCCCTGCTCCCAAATTCATATCATCACACATCAAGCAGCAAGAACCTCCAGGGGTTCCAGGTTCATTTTCCCTGGAATAAAGGTCAGCAGGGACTATGTTGCCTTTAGGACATATGGTTTCATTTACACATAAGTACAACCTGAGCATAATATGGAGAGGCTCACGGCATTAATAACCCCAACAGATCTTGCTTTTTCGTTCAGCACAGCTTTGGATCCAGCACAGAGCAAGCAGGTCTCTGTGCCTCCAGCTTCCAACCTGCTTGCAGCTCAGCTCAGCTGCATCCCAATGGCTTTTGTTCTTCCACCTAGCAGGCCAAGTGAGGGAGGGTGGAGGAAAGGCCCACCACTAACCTGGAGGGACCCATCGCTTAGTGGTAGCTCTTGCAACCTGACTCATTCTTTTGGGATGCTGATGAGGACACTTAAGTGGTCAGTTAAGGCCATTTTTGTCTTACAAAGACACATGCACTAGTTCAGCAACAAGAATCCTCAACAGTCGTACCTTGCTTTTCGAACAGATTGGTTCTTGAACATTTTGGCTCCTGAACGCCACAAACCCAGAAGTGAGTGTTCCGGTTTACGAACTATTTTTGGAAGCCGAATGTCCAATGGGGCTTCCATGGCTTCCGATTGGCTGCCGGAACCACCTGCAGCCAATCAGAAGCCGCGCTTTGGCTTTGGAAGTCGAAAAGGCTTCCGGAATGATTCTGTTTGACCTCCAAGGTACAACTGCATTCGGTTCCATCCTCAGGACCTCAAGAATGAGAAGGGACATCATTGAGACTCTCTCCCACAGTGCTGGAACCAGCAGATATACACTGAAGCTGAATATTGGAAGATTCAGGGCAGATAAAAGAGAGAACTTTCTTAACGCAATGCATAGTTAAACTCACACGAAGCCACCTAGATGACTTTAAGAGAGGACTGGACAAATTCATAGAGGGCACAGCTATCAATGGCTATAATCCATGATGGTTTGGCTCTGCTTTCACAGTCAGAAATGCTTTTGAATACCAGTTGCTGAAAACCACCGGAGGGGAGAGGGCTCTGGTGCTCAGGTCCTGTTTGAGGGTGAATGAATGAATGAATCTTTATTTGCGTCAGCCATCGACCATAGCAATAAAACAACAATACAATATACAAAGAATAGAAATAAAAAGTCAATTATATAAAATATATAAAATAAAATATAGGGTTCTGAATCAATAGTCAAATAGTGGATCTTATTCTGATTGCCCCAGTTAAAAACCTTGCAGCCTTTGCTATCACCTGCTCATTTTGATCTGCCAAGAGAAAGGATACTATGGCAGTGGTTGGGTGACCCAAAATGGACAATAAAAGAGGGGTGATAATCTCATTCCTCAAGTCTTTATAAAGAGTGCAAGCCAGAAGGGCATGTGCCACTGATTCGGTACTGCCATCTCCACAGGGACAGAAGCTTTTTTCGTGTGGAATCTGTTGGAATCGTCCCTCAAGAGCAGCCGAGGGCAATACATTCAATCTTGCAAGAGTAAAAGTGCGTCTATATTTCAGAATTGCTAGGTTATGCAGATAGGGTGCCAGAGAGTCAAAATGGGAAGATGGAAAACAGTCACACCATGGGCAAAATTTCCTTATTGCGGCCAAGTTGTTCTGACGCTCGATATCATTTAGGCGCTGAAAAATTAGACTGTTTGCTTTACTAAAACCCAAAGTGAGTAGCTGTTGTGGTGATATATATGTTGTGGTCTATAAAAAGTTTTTGATAGACAATTCAGGTTGGTGGCCATCACTGCCTCCAGTGGAAACAAGTTCCATAGTTTAACTACGGTATGTGCCACACAAAGAACTTTCAGAAGTACCAGAAGGTACTTCATCACAGGAGAACTGGGCCAGATGACCCTCATGGTCCCTTCCAACTCTACGATTCTATTATTAGCCCCATTGGTACCCACCTGAACAGTGGTCCTGACGGGGCAACTAGGGTGCCCTCAGGCGGGTGTTGTCTACTTTCACTCTCTTGAAGAGGCAGAAAACACCACCTTTCCAGATGTGAGTTCCTCCTCTTTCTGTAGGGGCAGTTTGTTTCCTGCCCCCTGCTTGAAGTTAAGTCACATTTATTCTAGTATGTGGGGGCCTGCATACAAAAAAAGACATTGCCTGCAAGCCTAATTCTCTCAGTGTGCGGTAAGCTGGGTCAAGACCATGTGACTTCCAGCTGCGACACCCCTCCCCAAAAAAGTGAATGCATCAAGGAGACAAAAATGGAATTAAGAATGTACATAAGGCACAAAAACTAGAGGTCAATTTTTGATACTGTATAAGGGTACAATGTCCGCAGTCGCAAAATTATGCGCAAGTTGGAGAAAGCAGATGGGAATTTTCATTCTCCTCTCTTTCTGCCTTAATACAAGAATCTCATTATTGAAAAACAACAGCAACACGCAAACACCTGAGTTCCAATAAAGAGTTTTCATAACTGTGGTTGAATTGCGCCATTCAGAAACAGGGAGCTAACCCTGAATTTGTCAGGTCAAGTTACAGGAACGTATCCTTAAGTGCATTAAAAAAAAACCCAAAACCAGTCTGATTTGGCAGCTGCTGGATGCTAATGCCAAGAGTTAAATTAATGACTAGTTTGGCTAAGTACGAATTTACTGCATTATTTTAGAAAGAAGAAAGAAAGCACATCATCAAGGTAAAAGAGCTGGCACAAAATAGATGCTTTGCAAAAGCAGAACAAAATCCCACGTTACCGTGAAAGATTCTATCTCCCCTTAACATTGTTTCAGGAAAGTGTTGTCCAGTTTCTAAAGGTGATTCTTGGATCACTCACCCTTCCCCTAGGCATGATGGAGAAAGTGAACAGAGGGAAGTTCTCCAGCCCCCTCATAGAACCCAGGACCATGCAGTGAAACGGAGTGTTGGAAGATTCGGGACAGACAAAAGCAAGTTATTCCTGCATCGCATAGTTAAACTATGGAACTCACTTCTGCAGGAAGCAGTAACATCCTTGTGTGGCCATAAAAGAGGGATTAGACAAAACCATGGGGAATAAGGCTATCAATGGCTGCTAGTTACCTCTACTGTCAGCAGCTCTCCAGGGTTTCAAACAAGGGTCTCTCTCACCCTCACCTGGAGGTGCCAGGGATGGAAACAGGGACCATTCCAGCATGTAAACAAAAGGTGCTCTGTCAACTGAGCTGCTATTCTTCTTGTTTCCAGTGGTTTGGGGGCAAGGAGGACCATAAAGAAGGCTGATTGCCAAAGAATTGATGCTTTTGAATTATGGTGCTGGAGGAGACTCTTGAGAGTCCCACGGACTGCAAGAAGATCAAACCTATCCATTCTTAAGAAAATCAGCCCTGAGTGCTAACTGGAAGGACAGATCCTGAAGCTGAGGCTCCAATACTTTGGCCACCTCATGGGAAGAGAGGACTCCCTGGAAAAGACCCAGATGTTGGGAAAGATGGAGGGCACAAGGAGAAGGGGATAACAGGGGACGAGATGGTTGGTTCTCAAAGCTACCAACTTGTGGGAGGCAGTGGAAGACAGGAGTGCCTGGCGTGCTCTGGTCCATGGGGTCATGAAGAGTCAGACACGACTAAACGACTAAACAACAACAACAACAACAACAAAGGACTTTCCTCAGCTGAACTGGCTACCCCAGGGGTAGGCAACCTAAGGCCCAGGGGCCGGATGCGGCCCATTCGCCTTCTTAATCTGGCTCGCTGACGGTCCGGGAATCAGCGTGTTTTTACATGAGTAGAATGTGTGCTTTTATTTAAAATGCATCTCTGGGTTATTTGTGGGGCCTGCCTGGTGTTTTTACATGAGTAGAATGTGTGCCTTTATTTAAAATCCATCTCTGGGTTATTGGCATAGGAATTCATTCATTTTTTCCTCTTCAAAATATAGTCCAGCCCCCCACAAGGTCTGAGGGACGGTAAACTGGCCCACGGCTGAAAAAGGTTGCTGACCCCTGGGCTGCCCTGTCCACCTGGGGCAGGTCTGGTCATTGGCTAGATGGCATATGGAAGACGTAACTGAATAACCCGTTAGAACAATATCATGAACACCTTTCCTGGCGTTGGTTGCGAGTATGCAAAAACGAAGCCTGAAATGGAGAAAGACAGCCATCTGACTGCTTTGATGGTGATGCCTTTATTTACATATGAAAGAGGAAGCAGCCAGGAGTTCACCCACACCCATAAAAGCCTGCTGACAGCTTCCAGAAAGAACTGCAACATTGTAAAAGGGGCTGGAGCAGGAGGCAAAACAAGGATGGAGCAGTGAAAAACTTGATCTGTCATTTTGGAACACAGGAAGCTGCCTAGTCTAGTCTAGTGCCTACACTGACTGGCAGTGACTCTCTGGGATTGTAGGTGGTGAAGCTCTAACTGGAGCCCTAACTGGAGAGGCCATTGGGGATGGAACCTTGAGCAAATGCTCTAACCACTGGGCTACAGCTCCTTCCTGTAGGTGGCCCACCCCAGGCTTTAAAGAAGACTGGATAAATTCATGGAGGACAAGGCTATTCATGGCTACTCTAGGCTCTGCCTCCACGGTTGGAGACAGCAATGTTTCCAGTTGTTGGAAGCCGCAGGAGTGGAGGATGTTCTTGTGTTCAGGTCCCGCTTGCAAGTTTCCCAGAGGTTGGCCACTGTGAGAAGAGGATGCTGGACTAGATGGGCCACTGGCCTGATCCAGCCAGCTCCTCTGATGTTTTTATGGTGGTGCTAATCCTGCTGCCGCTGAGTTAGCCTGTGGAATCTGATGGTACATGCCTACAATGGACCTGGCAATTCCACCCACTTTGGCTTCCTGTGGATAATGTCATTATTTAATTTCGCCACTAGGCGGCAGAGGATTTTGTTTGTGTCTGGGTGGAATCTGGAATGTGTGTGAATGACGATCGCTATTGCCTTTTCTTTTGTCTGGTAGAATCAGAAATGCGTACGAGTGACAATTGTTATTGCTTTTCTTTTTCATCCTAGCTGTCTTGAAGTCTCGCTGAATATCTGTCTCGCACGCAGCGAGATTAATCCAATTAGGTCTGCATTGCAGGATGCCTCCTGCATTCCGTCTTAAGAACTGCAGGCTTGGAATTAAGTCATCATTTCTTACTCTACCCCCGCTTTCCCCTCCCTGTTCAACATCTTGCCTGATGAGTTTTGAAAAGCTTGCTCATGACATTTTGGTTGTCCCTAGAAAAGGTATTACAGCACTGTGGCTTATTTAGACAGATTCACAGATATGGAAAGAGACCTTCTAAGGTCAACTATCTCAGCCTCCAACTGAATGCATGCACCTTGCGTGCTGATCAGAGCCAATCAGTGTGAAAGGAGATGAGTCAGCTACTGAGGATGGGCTCCTGGGTCATTCTTAAGAAGGTACACAGGAAGAATACAGAGGAGGAGTTGTTCTGTACACTCTACAGCTAAGCATTTAGGAACACTGAAAACAAGGTGCTTCAGTGTCGAGAGAACGGTCTGAAAGCTGTTACGCACAATGAAACTTCAAGAAAAACATAACTTCATTCACTTTGAAGTAAGGTATTACAACACTCCAAATCATTTGCCCGTGAACGTGCTCAGAATAGAGTAGATCTCGACAGTGAACTTAGTCCAAGTACTAGATTCAAGATTTGTTGTGTTTGTTAGTATCTATTCCTTAATTGTCTGTGAAAATCTCAATAAAAAAATCAATTTATGTTAAAAAGGGACTATAGATCTAGCTGAAAGGCAGCATGTGGAGATCTGCATTGATTGTTGCGATACCTCCGTAATTATTATTGTTGTTTATCAGATTATGCAACCTTCTAAGATTATACAATTATCTTAGAAGGGGTGTGGCTGTGAGGGGGCGTGGCTGTGACTATCACAAAGGGACTCTGCACTTCCGAATTTGCATTTGCGAATTATCTACACTACTGTAGATTATTGGCACCCACAGCCCGAACATCGGAAAGAGGGAGAAGAGTTGCATACACAGCCTTAGGTCCTTCTGCAATGGAAACACATAATCATAGAATTGTAGAGAAATCTGTGCCGCCTCTTCCCTGCTTGGTGTCAGAGGCTGGAAGATGGGAACCATTCAAAACCTACTGTGAGGACAACTGCTTAGCAAAAAAAAAAAAGGGGGGGGATCCCAGCACACTACAGAACAAAACAAGGTTCAAGCATTAGAACGTAAACATTATCCCCAAGTCAAGACAGGCTAAGTCGATTTGCTCCAGGCAGTGATCTCCGTCCTGTGCTGTGTACACTGCAAACAGCACCGCTTCTCTTCCACTACATTTCAGCTTCTTCTGAAACCTGCTTCCACTGACGCTAGCACCATCAGTTGTGTAATTAACATCAATACATTTTAGTGGAAGTGAAACGCTGAAAGCAATGCAGAAAACAATGTGAATATTTATGTAACCTTTGCGAACGGGGGGGGGGAGCAATTAAAAGCAAATAGCGCTCGTATTTGCTTGCGTCATTTCTGTTCCTGACCTCAGCTGAACGTGCACACTGCAGCAATTTCCATTTCGGATAGAATTCTCCAACATCCCTACTCCAGAGTGATATGGTTGTATTTCTGGAACTTGCAAAGCCAATACTGCAAAGCGAAATATATGGAAAGTCAACAAAGATGATGGAATCAAGGTGTTCTGAGCAGTGGTGGGTGGTGCCCATTGGGACTGGTCAATGACAGACAGATTCAACTAGTTCTAGTTTTGTCCCCTATCTGCCTCCCTGTTAAATTATACACTGAGACTACGGAGGAGCAAGCCAAGATCCAGGGCCTCCCCCTCAACTGAATGCAAACAAGAAGCCAGGCAGGTGAGGGCTGTATAACGGTAGACCGAGTTTGGTGGTGCAGAACCCACTTTAACATTATGGACCCATTTTAGAGAAGAGAAAACTAAGGGGCTCAAGGACAGAAGGCGAGAGTCTCTGAAGTTCACAGCAAGGGAGCTTTCAAAACCAGGCCACTCATTGCTTTGACATAATCAACCAACTGGATTCCACATACCGCAGCTGAACAGGTTGTTCCCAGGCCTGAGAGACTGCCGGACAAATGTCACATAAACTACTAGCAGGGGGTGGGGAAGTAATGCAATATAGTGTCTGGCAACCTCTCCTTTGTTTGAGAGATTGCTCATTAAATGGCCCAGAATTTCCTTAATGGCGGGGAGATTCATGCTCCGGGAATGGAAACTTGTCAGAGGTTGGGAGAAGATGCCATGCCCAGGCTGCACATATTTCTGCCGTCCCCAAAGAATATTACAAACGGTCGCTTGTAAGGGTACTGGGAATTGTAGTTCTCTGGGGGTAAACTACCATTCCCAGGATTCTTTGGGCAAGAAGCTGTGCATTAAATGCATGGTGTGCAAGAAGTCCTAGTGATATGTAGGGCTGCCTCTGAAGTTGGTTCGGAAACTTCAGCTGGTGCAGAATTTGGCAGCCAGATTGCTCATCGAGGCAAGACAGTTTGAGCATATTACACAAATTCTGGTCTGACTGGCTTGGCTACCAATTAGTTTCTGGGCCCAATTCAAAGTGTTGGTTTTGACTTATAAATTCTTAAACAGTTCGAGGCCACAATACCTCAAGGACTGCCTCTTTCCATATAAACTGACCCAGAATCTACAATAATCCTGTGAGGCCCTTATTCATGTGCCTTCTCCACTAGAGATCTTGAGGGTGGCAACATGAGACGGGGCCTTTTCTGCAGTGGCTTCATTGCATATCTTTAGGCGCCAGCTCCTCTTCAACCAGACCTCTGGCTGATTGACATCTCATGGGCCCATTAAGTATGAACACCAAAATCTGGGATCCTCTCC
This sequence comes from Podarcis vaucheri, assembly GCF_965113315.1. Classification (NCBI taxonomy): domain Eukaryota; kingdom Metazoa; phylum Chordata; class Lepidosauria; order Squamata; family Lacertidae; genus Podarcis; species Podarcis vaucheri. The sequence goes on along the minus strand of NC_138754.1, from coordinate 20,174,412 downwards.
AATCCTGTGCCAAAGTTTTGCAGGGGTTTATTCCCCACCCCACCCCACACCGCCCTGGCAGCATTTTGTGCTTCATGTTATTAATGACTCACTTTGTGGGGCACTGCAAAATGTGAGGCTTTCCCTACAAAGTGATATCCACAATTCCGTGGCCCTGTTGCTCCAGACATTGCATCTCCTTGTGCAACCATCTGGGACCCACATGGGAGCGGTAGGTGGGGCCAGAGAAGAGGCAAGAGGGGGCAGAGGAACAGATTGAATTGTTACCTTTGTACAACAGGCCAGTTTCTAAACAAACCCCTCTCTACCCCTCAGCCAGGCAAGCAAAAGGTAACATCAGAGTTCATCCCAACCATGGAATAAATACTCAAGGAGGGGGCGTGTCTGGAGAGAGTCCAAAGGGCCTGACAGAGAGCCCAGGAGGGCCACATTCCTGATGTTCCCTATCCCTGGCAAGAGGCAAAACTAGACTTTATTTCACCCAGGTCAAAGACCCTGTTTGGCACCCTCCCACAAGCATTTGTGTACACAAACACAGCTGGGAGTATCAATGGTACCCCTCTGGAGGCTTCACCAGGGGCAAAAACCTGGATAGCCCCTCCCCCCCAGCTATGGCTCTGTCCTGGCCTGGGGGAAAGTATCTTGGAAAGGGAAAATCAGAGCAAGACCACCAGGACACACCATTAAGAGTCAGCTCTGGGAAAGGGAAAGAACCCCTGGAAGGTTAAGTCCAGTTGAATTCAACCACAGTGGTACCTTGGGTTAAGAACTTAATTTGTTCTGGAGGCCCGTTCTTAACCACTTTAGCTAATGGGGCCTCCCGCTACCACCGCACCACCGCCAAACAATTTCTGTTCTCATCCTGAAGCAAAGTTCTTAACCCAAGGTACTATTTCTGGGTTAACGGAGTCTGTAACCTGAAGCGTTTGTAACCTGAAGTGTCTGTAACCCGAGGTACCACTGTATGGGGTGCGGCGCTCTTCTCCGCTTTCAGGCCCAAGGAGCCTGCGTTTGTCCACAGATGGCTTTTCCGGGTCGTGTGGCCAGCATGTGCAAATACACAAATCTGCAAAAGAGGGGCTTATATATTCTGAACAGCCCCCGCAAGAACCATACAAAACGAAACACTAGGATCCGCATACCTGGATCCCCTCAACAGCAGCCTGCTGCCACCTCCCTCCACTCAAAGTCAATCGCCTCTCCTTCGCCATCCGTCTTTCCAAGTTTAATGGCATTCATTTTTACGAGCCAGATTTAAGACGCTCTCAATTGTCTCGCTCAATCAGTTTCCGCGGGATTTATGCCGCTAGTCAAAGAGGCCCGGAGGCTGATGGATTTACGCCGGTTTAATTTCGATATCTTCATACACACACACACACACACACACACACACACACACACACCAAGTGGATCTGGCAAACGGGAACGGGATGAAGCATCTGCGCGGCTGTGCTGTGCACAGGATCTGAAAATGGAGCACTGAGATGAGTCACTGGCAGCCATCTGTCTCGCTGCCAGCTTTGCTTTAAAAACCAGGAGAGAGTTTTACATATATATAGTAGCAGAGTGGTCTGGCCAATGTTCCTGGTCATTTCTCTCCCCCACCCGCCCTTTGCTGTTTTGCTTATCCATCACTGGAAAATAAAACGGCAGGTGACTGGGCCATGGCTGGGCTGGTTCAGTTGCTTGACTGTCCCACCTTTTAAGGGGTCAGGTATACCTATTGTTGCCTTCACTCTAGCTTTCCCCCTTCTGCCCCTCCAAGCGACTACAGAAGATTCACCTGCATCCATCTTCATCATCATACTCAAATTGACTCATCTGCTTCCAAAGCACCACATTTTTGTGACTTGCAAAATATTTTCTGGTTTCAGAACATTTAAATAAACCTGCCAAGAAAACATACCCTCTGAAGCAGGCTCATTTCCCCCCCTTTTTCGGCTAATATTGTTGTTAACTGATTTGCAGAGATTAATTTGTGTATATGCACACACGCAACAGATTAATATATGCACGTTTCTAGCTCCTGATGAATTCGCAGAGGAAGCTCCTGATTAATTTGTGTATACGCACATACGTGACAGATTAATAAATGCAAGTTTTTTGCTCTAAAAGTATTAGCGGAGAAAGGCTCCTGATTAATTTGCCCAATATATATTTTGCTTAATGAACGGAACAGGGCAGGGGAATCTTTTGGGTTTGCCGGATGGGCTTTTGCTGTTTCCTTTTGCTAGCCAATTCAGGGTTGGGAGAAGAATGTTGCACACCCCGTGGGCTGCGTTCCCAACTGGGCAGCCTCTGAGGGGCTTGCCTAAAAAAAAAAAATGTTTTTAGCAGGCGCCAAAAAGAGTACAGTGGTACCTCGGGTTAAGAACTTAATTCGTTCTGGAGGTCCGTTCTTAACCTGAAACTGTTCTTAACCTGAGGTACCACTTTAGCTAATGGGGCCTCCTGCTGCCGCCGCAGCTCAATTTCTGTTCTCATCCTGAAGCAAAGTTCTTAACCCGAGGTACTATTTCTGGGTTAGCGGAGTCTGTAACCTGAAGCGTCTGTAACCTGAAGCGTCTGCCTGATGTCAATATGCAGGGAGTTCCAAAGTGTAATAATAATAATAATAATAATAATAATAATAATAATAATAATAATAATTTATTTATACCCCACCCATCTAGCTGGGTTTCCTCAGCCACTCTGGGTGGCTCCCAACAGAACAACAACAACAACAAGCTAAACATTAAAAACTTCCCTAAACAGGGCTGCCTTCAGGTGTAGGTGCTGCCATACTAAAATATTGATTTGTTATGAATGTGAACAGGTGTCATGTGGCATCTGTAAGGATACCAGTTCCATTTCAAAAGTATATATATCAAGGAAGCTTATAATATAGATATAAAGTAAGAGTTGTAGTCTAACAACATATAGAGGGCACCGCCTTAACTATTCCTGATTTATGTAATAAAAAAGACACTCATACAAATTCTCTACCATCTTGAAAGTAACGGTGGGGAGGGGGGAGCCCATGTCTTGGGAACGTCACCAAAATTCTCTTCCACTCTTAGAAAAGTGTGACTGCAATGGTGGTGCGATGGGTCAGAAGGCTGATGGTTTGATCCCACCCAGGTTCGACTGGGGGCAGGATTTCCTGAATTTCAGAGGACTTGGGAACCCTTCCAGCTCTTAGATGTTATGCTCCATGTCTTTTCTTACCAATTGATGGGGGGGGGGTTAAAAAGGATAATTTCTCAGCGTGGCATTAATGAAACAAGCTTTTAAGAATCCAAGGGCTTCGATGTACTTTAATGAAGCAGTTGCCAGTTCCATTCTACTCACTCTCAGGGAAGGTTGGCGGCTCGCAAAAGCCCAATGGCAAAAAAAACCCCCACAACCCTTTTCATTTACTAGTAAATTCCAGCCCTTCCGAAGTGAAATTAATGCTCTTGTTAGAACCGGGCCTGGCCATATACGTTTCATCGAGATCAATTTGCAGAGCTGAAGAGGAGCTCTATCGGAGGCCTCCCGTTTTTTCAAAACAGAATGAAGGTGACTTCGCCATGAGGTTTGACCAAAATCTCTCTCTGGCAAGCTGGGGGAGGGGGAAATAAATGAGAAAAATGTCACCTGAGAGATGGCTTTGAAATCCAATCATGGCAGAAGACAAGAAACATGCCCTCGTTTAATAAAGCACTCAACAGTCGCAGCAAAGTTGGGTCACGGCAAAGCGGCGAGGCTGTCAGAAGAAACTTCCACTTAAAAAAAATATATGTTCTTTCTGGGGGAAATTGGGTGCGTGTGCGTGTTAATTCCAAAGAAACCTGCATTCATCCGCTTTGCCTGTTTCCCAGGAAATTCACTGTTAAATGTTCCTAATATAATGATCTCAAGACAAAAGGAACCCAATTAAGATGTAAATTGGTAATAAACGACATTGTTCCGAAAGGATGACTCATGGCTATTCAGAATTCTCAGTGAAACAGCAATTGGATCTCAGGCATGGAAGATGACCGATTCCTGAGACATGCATATTTATGGGAGGATATTAGCAATATCCAGCATTGGCTTGGCTGGTGACTTTGAGCTGAGATATTGCTTTTCATGGCCTGGTATCTGACACACCTACAAAGACATTCAACATTGCTGTCTACTGCTGGGTTGAGTGGGTTGAAGGAGCCTCTAATTCCAGACCCTCCAGGTGTGCCTATTTTCCAGGGAAAGCCCTGGATTTACAGAAGCCGTGCTGGTGTCTGATTTGATCCCGGAATCTCCTGCTTTTCCTTAGGATGTCCATATTTTCATCAGACAATCGTTGGAGGCTATGCAACTCCTGAGCCAGGGAGATAAGATACACGCGTTAGAAGACATCTGAAGGCAACCCTGTATAGGGAGGTTTTTTAATGTTTAATGTTTTATTATGCTTTGATAAATGCTGAACCTGCCCTGAGTGGCTAGGGCAACCCAGTCAGATGGGTGGAGTATATTATTATTATTATTATTATTAATAAAGAAGAAGAAAAAATCCCTATTTTTAGTGGAGAAATGTTGAAGGGTATGCCAGGGTGCGGAAAAAGACATTTCTGTTCACTTGGGATAATCTTTTGGGGAAGAAGAAGCAGCGTTTGGATTTGATATCCCACTTTATCACTACCCGAAGGAGTCTCAAAGCGGCTAACATTCTCCTTTCCCTTCCTCCTCCACAACAAACACTCTGTGAGGTGAGTGGGGCTGAGAGACTTCAGAGAAGTGTGACTGGCCCAAGGTCACCCAGCAGCTGCATGTGGAGGAGCGGGGAAGCAAACCCAGTTCACCAGATTACGAGTCTACCGCTCTTAACCACTACACCACACTGGTTCTCTGGGAATGTGTGCTGGCCATGGATGGGTCCAGATTCAGCAATGGGGAGGACCCCACTCATTGGTGGAGAAAGGGGGGTGCAGTGGGGGCTGTCCCCCCCGGGTGTCATCCCTGGGGGGGGGGGTGACATCGCCACCGGCAGCGCTCCCCCCGGGACATTCGCCAGTGCACCTCCGCGGGCCATTCCAGGTGCCGGAGCAGCTATCTCTGCCTCTGCCCCCACTCCCAGCTGATGAGTGAGGGATTGGCTGTTACCTGTTGGGAACAGATGTGCCCAGCCAACCGGGGTTTATGCCCACCCTCCTGCCCATCAGATAGTGGCATCAGTGGGTGGACATGGTTTGAGGGAAAGGGTCTCATGGCCCAACTGGGACCCCCCCACCCCGGCGGGCTGAGATTTAGCTAGCAGGCTGGGCATTTACCCACCCCAGATACAGAGGGTGTCTCTGGACCAGGGGTCAGCAAACTTTTTCAGCAGGGGGCCGGTCCACCATCCCTCAGACCTTGTGGGGGGGCCAGACTATATGATTTTTGCGGGGGGGGGGAATGAACAAATTCCTGTGCCCCACAAATAACCCGGAGATGCATTTTAAATAAAAGGACACATTCTACTCATGTAAAAACACGCTGATTCCCGGACTGCCTGCGGGCCGGATTGAGAAGGTGATTGGGCTGGATCCGGCCCCCGGGCCTTAGTTTGCCTACCCATGCTCTGGACTTTCCCTATTTAGTGGGACAGACTCAGGCGCATAGCAGAACTGTGGGTTGGTGCAATTAGAGTGAATGAAAGCACTCCGTCACCTTAGAACAGCAAATACACTTTTAATGGACTTAGGAAGGTGACAGGGAAATGTACTGAAACATTCAATGAACAGATGATTAACGAGAAGGTGCATGAGCAAATCAGGATGAATGCTCATTATTGGATAACTGCCCTGCCAACCAATCAGAATGAATGCTCAATCGACAATGGACACAGTCTAAGTGTCATATAAGTTCCGTGCCAGCAAATCAGGATGATTGCTGGTTGTGGGGGCGGCGGGGGGGGGGGAGAGAGGTTATCTGGAGGAACCCAGAGTTACTCTCAAATCAGCATACAGAAGATTTTTTAAAAAGCTCAATAGATCAATGCAATTACTGTTCTGGAGAGTAAGTAAAGCAATTTCTTTCTGACGTGTGTGTGTTTGTGTGTGTGTGTGCGCGCGTGCGCGCGCAAGCACACCACACTATATAACTTAAACCTCTCAGACTCAAATGGGAAAGGCTTCTTTACCCACAAGCTGTACAACCAGTAAAAAAGTAAAAAACACGATAACCTTCCCAGTTATCAGATAAAAAGATAAAGTACTGCACCTTCCATCTTGTCCCAAAAATGTTTTTTTTTTGGGGGGGGACTTTAAAGAGCTGGGAAAAATAAGGAGGAAGGGGTCAGGAAGAAAGGAAGGAACTCTGATGGGATGGGGGACATGAGGCAGCTTCAGGAGTGGAATTAAATAAAAGGGTTCTGGATCAGGCCAGTGACACACCTAGTCTACCATCCTGTGCTCACAGTGGCCAGCCAGATGCCCCAGTTGGAGGTCCACAATCAGGACCTGAGCACAAGAGTGACTCTTCCCTCTTGCAGCTTCCAAGGAACTGGAATTCAGAGGCATAATGTCTCCAACAGTGGAGGGGGAACATAGCCGCTGTGCCTAGTAGCTGTGGATAGACATATCCACCAGGAATGTGTTGAATCCTCTTCTCAGTCTGTTAGAGTGTGGTGCTAATAACACGAAGGTTGCAGGTTCAATCCCTGTATGGGGTGGCTGCATATTCCTGCATTACAGGGAGTTGGACTAGATCAGAGTTTCCCAAACATGGGACTCCAGCTATTTTTGGACTATAGTTCCCATCCTCCATGACCAGCGGTCTAGCTAGCTAGGGATTATGGGAGTTGTAGTCCAACAGCAGATGGAGGACCACGTTTTGGAAACCCTGAACTAGATGATCCTCAGGGTCCCTTCCAACTCTACGATTCTATGATGCTAAGTTGGCGAACCATCACAGCCTCTTTTTGGAGCAGATCCCATACTTTTAACTATACGCTGTGTGAAGAACTACCTCTCTTGAATCCTTCAACATTCAGCTTCACTGAATGGTCCCGGGTTCTTCTCCCAACAGCCAAGGCCTTAGAACCTGTCACAGGAATATAAGAAGAGCCCTGATGGTTTGGACCAAGGCCCATCTAGTCCAGCGTCCTGTTCTGGTTCTTCATGTACCCAACCTGGTGGATGTTACTGCTTCCTGTGGGAGTGAGTTCCATAGTTTAACTATGTGCTACCTAAAGAACTTTCTTTCATCTGACCTGAATCTTCCAACACTCCGTTTTGCTGGGTGGTCCTGGGTTCCACTATTATGACGGGGGTGGAAAACTTCCCTCCAGGCACTTTCTCCATGCTTTGCATAATTCTATGTGCTTCTCTCATGAGGCTGCCACATTTGCAACCTTCAGACTGATCAATCAGTCAGAGCAGCTGGATATTATAAGAACATCATTCTTGCTCCACAGTTACTGCCTAAAACAAACACATTAATAATCATAATCTTTATTACTTTCATCATCATTTATTATCCCCATCATCATAATCATTATTATACTCCTCCAAGATAACCCCCAAGATAAAATTCCAAGGCGGTTCGCAAACAAATAAAAAGTCAAGCATTGAAAAACAAAAAACCAGTTACAGGTAGGTAGCCGTGTTGGTCTGCCGTAGTTGAAACAAAATAAAATAAATCCTTCCAGTAGCACCTTAGAGACCAACTAAGTTTGTTATTGGTACAGTGGTACCTCGGGTTAAGAACTTAATTCGTTCCAGAGGTCAATTCTTAACCTGAAATTGTTCTTAACCTGAGACACCACTTTAGCTAATGGGGCCTCCCGGTGCCACTGCGCCACCGCCATGCCGCCGCCGTGCAATTTCTGTTCTCATCCTGAAGCAAAGTTCTTAACCCGAGGTACTATTTCTGGGTTAGCGGAGTCCGTAACCTGAAGCATCTGTAACCTGAGGTTCCACTGTATGAGCTTTCATGTGTATCTGAAGAAGCGTGCATGCACACGAAAGCTCATACCAATAACAAAAGAATAAAACCAATTAGAGAAATGAAACTACCCATAATTAAACTGCAACAAAAAATAAGTACTTCAAAGCATCACTAATTAAAATACACAATGAACAAGCCTGTTAAAACACTATGGAACATTTAAAACAACAATCAAAGCAGGAGATGCAAGGCAGGAGATTGAGGAAGCGCTTGTTCCAAAAGGTGTGTCTTCAAGAGCCGACGGAATGCCAATACTGATGGGACCTCCCGCATTTGGGCAAGGAGTGCATTCTGCAGTGTTGGCACGACCCATGAAAAAGCCCACCTGTGTGATACCTCAAGCCAATAATCATAAGGCCATGGCAAAATTCACTGGATTCTCATTTGCTGATTTTATTGTCCTTACCGAGCAGCCTGAACCACACTCATCTGGGTCCGGTTTGGACCCCAAGAGCTTCTAACATCAGATATGTAAGGGGGGAGGGACTGCTTTGATTGAATGAAGATGTCAGCTTGTGGTTATGCTTTCATGTCAGTGGCCTGCATGTGTTTATTTACCACTCTATGAGGGCCTTCGTAATCCACATTGGCTTCAGGTAAGGCTCGGAGGCAGAGAACATAGCACATGCGACTACTGTACTGCCTCTTGCTCAGAATGGTCCGTCTCCCCCCCCCCAACTCGGCGCAGCACATGTATTGAGCAAGATGTGCCTATATCAGAAGGGGGGAGGGGCTGCCAAACAGGCAAGCGGTGCTAAATATAGTTGTTTTCAATGTGACTTTTCCGTTTGTTTGCCAGATTTCCTGAATTTGTATAGATTTTTCAGCATTCGGTCTGCAAGGCAGAATGCAGACTAAGAAGATGCTTCAGAAAGCAGAAGAGTAGTTGGGTGGGCGGGTGGGGATCTTGAGCTGATCTCTACTTGAGAAGACCTCAAACCATGTTGCTTCCCACTGGATCGCCTTCCTAGGCACAGCCAGATCACAAAACTAGCAGTTTCCAGCCGTGAAAAGTTATTTCCAGCTTCCCCCAGGCAGTCGCGTATTTCTTGCACCTGTTTTTTTTACTGCTTGGGAGTCACCGACTCTCAGCCTACTTCGCAGGGTCATTGTGGGGCGTCTTGGCTTCCACCCCAAAACACACCGACATAGGCTCTTACTTGCAGGTAAGAAGACAACTGTGATCCCAGCAACTGATAGACAGAAGAATACAGCCTCTGACCATCAAGGCAGAGAATACCCATCATGACCCTTAGCCACAGAGAACCTTATCCTGTTGCATGGATTTCTCCAATCCTATTTTAAACCCATCGAGGTTGGTGGCTATCGCTACCTCAAGTGGGAAGGAGTTCCATAGTCTTCATCTGTCCCAAACCTTCCAACATTCAGCTTCATTGGTTGCCTGTGAGTTCTAATGTTAGGAGAGGGGGAGAGCAAACTTCTCTCTATCTACTTTCTCCACGAGGAGGGAAGTGAAGCACTTACGCTACCTTGAGCGTCTCGAAAGAAAAACGGGATACAAATGTAAGGAGAAATAAGAAGCAATATCCACTGGAAAGTATTATGCAAGGGGAAGGAAAGGTTTCTCTGCCGTGTTTCAGTTTAAAACACCTCAGCTGAAACTATATACTGTATTTTCGCTCTATAAGATGCACCAGACCACAAGACGCACCTAGTTTTTGGAGGAGGAAAACAAGAAAAAAAATATTCTGAATCTCAGAAGCCAGAACAGCAAGAGGGATCACCACGCAGTGAAAGCAGCAATCCCTCTTGCTGTTCTTGCTTCTGGGATAGCTGCGCAGCCTGCATTCGCTCCATAAGACGCACACACATTTCCCCTTACTTTTTAGGAGGGAAAAAGTGAGTCTTATAGAGCAAAAAATACGGTATATGTTATACCGACCAAGAGCCATTTCCCAAACACAGGTTTCAGTTAAATATGGATGCAGCTCAGCAAGTACAAAGGGGATGGTGGGTTTCCTTCTTATTCCTAAAAAGCTGCCTTATACAGCCAGACCCATCAGCCCATCTACTTCAGTATTGTCTACACTGACTGGCAGCAGCACTCCAGGCTTTCAGGTAAGGGGGTCTCTCCTACCTTTACTTGGAGATTAAAAAGTTATTCTTGATGTTTAACTTGGATGGATTTAAAAGAGGATCAGAAAAATTGATGGCTGACAAAGTTATCAATGGCTACTAGCCATGAGGGATGTGTTCTGCTTCCACTGTCAGAGGCAAAATAAAAAAATTCCTTCCAGTAGCACCTTAAAGACCAACTAAGTTAGTTCTTGGTATGAGCTTTCGTGTGCATGCACACTTCTTCAGATACACTGAAACAGAAGTTGCCAGATCCTTCTATATAGTGAGAAGGTGGGGAGGGGTATTACTCAGAAGGGTGGTGGGAATGGGAGATTGGCAGGTAGCTGAGATGAGCCTGTTGACGACTCTTAACGGCTGCAATAGGTCTTACAGGCGTTATACCTCTAAATACTGGCTGCTGGGAGAGTTGCTGTCCTGCTTGCAGGCTTCTGGGCAGAGGCATTTGGTCGGCCACTGCGAGAACGGGATGCTGGACCGGATAAGGCCAGTGGCCTGATCCAGCAGACCCACATCCTTATGGGCTTCTGCATGCAAGGCAGACCCTCTGCTCATGAGCTACGGCTTGTCTCCAAACATACGCTCAAGGAAGAAAGAAAAAATTATGTGGGAGAACCAACCTAGAGAAATTGGCACCGCAATCAAGGAGACTCAGCTGCCAACATTTCCAAAGTCAGACAGATCTTTGGCACCTTTCTCCACACAGGAGCGTAATAACAAACTCAGAATGCACATTCTCCGAGGAGTTTAAGGACAGCTGCACCCAGGCTGGCACAATGGGCAAATAAAAACTGTTTATGTTCCAGCCTTACCCGGTAATTCTGGATGCAAGCAGTAGGGAGGGGCGGGAGGGGGGGGGAGAGAAAGAGATTAGACAGAACAGAAGCTTTCTCTTAACTTTCACAATCTTTCGAAGGCCCTGGGGCACAGTCCGAAGGAGCAGAAAGGCAGTCGCCCTGTTGAAAGCTGAGCAGCTATGGTTCTCAATAACACTTTGAATTTAACATGGGGGGGGGATGCTTTATACCGAATCAAACCATTGGCCCTTCTAGATCAGTTCTGTCTACACCAGGGTTTCCCAAACCTAATTAGGTCTCCAGCTGTTTTTGGACTACAACTCCCATCATCCCTGACCACTGGTCCTGATAGTTAGGGATGATGGGAGTTGTAGTCCAGAAACAGCTGGAGACCTAAGTAAGGTCTGCAGGGTGCTCCCATTCAAGGGAAGCCAAGCCTTGTAGTGCTGCCCCCGGACTTCTTACTGCTTGGGGAGGAGATACACCTAACACCAAGAACACAGATCTCATATATTTGATAGCTCGTATGATCACAGGAACATAGGAAGCTGACCAGCTCAGCATTCTCTACACTGACTGGCAGCACCTCGCCAGGATTCCAGACAGGGAGCCTTTGGCAGCCTTGCCGCGAGATGCCAATGACTGAACCAGGAACCTTCGGCATGCAAAGCAGATGTTCTGCTGCCAAATCATGGCCCTGGGACCACTGCAGAGCAGTCAGAACTTTTGCCACCATCTTCCTGCTCCGCTTTGGCTGCTGTTCCCTTATGAAGGGAGAGCAGAGGTGCCGGACCATCTCTGGAGAACCCTGGACCCACCCACCACCGATTTGCAGCAGTTAGTCTTGGCACGGGAGTCCTGGATGGGAGGTTAAGGGGAAGAATTATTGGGTTGGTGTGAATGGTTTGGGGACTGCAGCAGGGACTGTGTTTAGTTTATCTGCTAGAATGGGTATAAACATTGTTTATCGTTTCCATATTGCAGATAATAATAATAATATAATAATAATTTATTATTTATACCCCGCCCATCTGGCTGGGTTTCCCCAGCCACTCTGAGTGGCTTCCAGCAAAATATTAAAATACAATAATTCATAAAATATTAAAAGCTTCCCTAAAAGTCAGATAGTTGTTTATTTCCTTGACAACTGACGGGAGGGAGTCCCACAGGGTGGGCGCCACTGCCAAGAAGGCCCTCTGCCTGGTTCCCTATAACCGCACTTCTCGCAGTGAGGGAACCACCAGGAGGCCCTCGGTGCTGGACCTCAGTGTCCGGGCTGAACGATGGGGGTGGAGACGCTCCTTCAGGTATACTGGGCCGAGATGCTTTTAATTACTGTTAAGGGGGCTTGTGTTTTGTCTTGTGTTTCCACAGTATGTTGCATGTGCTATTAATGCATTATATAATGCACGCACACAATGTGTTCTGATAGCGGGACCTGCATGTACTCAGCCTCCATTGATTCTAGAACAACATGTTGAATGTACGCAGGCTTATTGAGGTTGCAGTCACTATTTTGGAACCAAGTCTAAAAAAATGACCTTCTGACTACAACATCCTGCCAAATTTTTGATATTTTTGAAGTTTTGATTTATGCTCATCCCCACTTGCTGCTTTTTGTAACTTCTTACCTGACTAAGAGTGATGTATAACACTAAAACTTATCTTAATTTTGTGGCATTTAGCTTGGCCTAATGAAAGGAAAGGCTCGACTGTATATTTTTGAGGGGTGTGTTTTTCTTTTCTCATACTGCAACTTTTACTTTTCATGAATTTATTGCACAGCTTGTCGACCACTTGGTTGTTATGCAATTAAATGAATAGTTTCTATCTCATGAAAATTCATACATACATATACACACACAAAACACACACACACACACACCAAGCTGGTTCCTATCAGCCTAATCTAAACACTTACAATTTTTTGCAACCCCCATCTGGCTTCAGTTTCTTAGGGCTACACCTATATGATTCCAGAGATCCATGATCAGATCTCCAAACTTTCCCAAGGAGCAGCAGGAGAAAACTCCAGATTTGCTCAGAGGAATGATACAGGGGGCGAAGGGTGAAATAACAGTAGCTGATGCCCACTGGGGCTGGTATGGTGTAATGCAGGAGGCCAACAGTAGGTGGAGCCAGAGCCATCGACAGACTGAGCCAACTCATTCTAGCTTTGTCCCCATCCTTCTCCCTGCTGAATTCTACACTGAAAACAAAGGAGGAGGAAGACGCCACAGCAACGCCACCTCTGAGACTGGTTGTAAGTCACAAGGCAGGCAGGTGAGGGCTGGCTGAGGGCAGGTGGAGGTTGGTGGGGCAGTACCATTTCCCCCAATGGACCAGCCTTCAATGAGAGACATATTGCAAACAATCAAGTCAACATTTTTTATCTCATGCAAATTCATAAATATAATGTATCTGGGCCACACACACACAGCCTTTGTTGCAAACCCTGCTTGTAGATTTTAGAACCCCTTGCAAGCCTGTTTACTCTTCCCCCGACAAAGAGCGCTTTGGTTCGGTCAAAGCTCTCTCACTCGCTCCCTCTCCCTCTCTGACTCGGTGTCTCATTTCTCGAGGACCAACCTGGCAACAACTCCATCAAACAGTTTCCAGTCACAGTGGGGAATGGGAAGCCTGCTGGCATCCATCTGTGAAAATGTGTCCAGGCAAGGTGACAAATCTAACTTCTTCCCTCCCAAAAAGTGCTTTAAAAAAAATTAAATCCAGACAATGCATGCTATGCACAGAAACTGTGTGTATATGAGCAGAGATGAGAGATTGTGGTGCATTGTGGGTGGGGGAGAGTGAAATGTTTACAGATAAATCCTCTGCACTCTCTCCGATAGCAAAACTCAAGGCAGGGAGGGAAAGTGCCTAAATTCAAAGGCACTCAAGAATACGAACAAAACCTTCATTGGGGTGAAGGCATTGCAATAGCTCTGGGTACCAAATGTGGCTCTCTAGGATTCTCAGTACCTTCCCAGGTTACACCCATCTAACTTCACCGACAGGGAAAGGGGAACCATCTAAGCTGAAGCTGGTGGCCCTGTCCATTTTCTACAATTGCACGCTGCCTTACACAGAGTTAGACCACTGGTCCATCTAGCCCAGCATTGTCTACACTGACTGGCAGCTGCTCTTTAGAATTTAAGACAGGGAGTCTCTAAACCTAGAGATGCCAGGGATTCGAACTGGAGGCATCTCTACCGCTGAGATACAGTCCTTCCCCTAAAAGGAAAGTTAAGTTTGTAGACCTCAAGGCTCTAAATCAAAAAATGTTTTCCAAACTTGGGTCTCCAGCTGTTTTTGGACTACAGTTCCCATCATCCCTGGTCTTGCTAAGCTAGGGATGGTGGGAGTTGTAGTCCAAAAATAGCTGGAGACCCAGGTTTGGGAAGCACTGCTCTAAATGAAGGGCTGAATGGAAATAGGAACACAAGTTGCTGGCATTGGTCCATCTACCAACAGCAGCATTCCAGGACAGTTCCAGCTGTACCTGGAGATATGGAGGACTGAACCTGGGATCTACTGTCTGTAAAGCAGATGTTGCAGCACAGAGCTGCAGCCCTTCCCATGTTAAATTTGAGAGTGCTCTATTGACCCGATGGACAGTTTGGAAGCTGAGCAGGGATCTGAACTCGGCACCCTGTGGCTTTAGTCCAACACTCTAACCACACTGCGCTTTCTCTCTCACACACACACAGTTTCTCTGCCCTTCCCACTAGCAAGGGAACATCCCCTTCTGAAAGAGAGAAGCGGAGAAATACGGTACTTCCAGCCACCAGGGAACACAAAACGTTCTGTTATTAAATCCCCAACCGCTTTAAAGCTCCCGTAATTAATTTATGGACTTCACTGCCCCAACATGCGCTGATGGCTTTAAAAGATAGCAGGCAAAATCATAGACTCAGTGGGATGCAGGAAGCCTGACTATGGTCTAGCAAGGCAAGGCAAATGTGTGGGCCCCAGGGAGTCGCTTGCCACCATTTTCCTCCTCCTCCTCCTCCTCCTCCTCCTCCTCCTCCTCCTCCTCCTCCTCAAGTTATTTTATTTTTATTTTTTTACTTCTGTGAGAATACTTAAGCAAAGCCCCCCCCCCCCCACTGGATCAGGCAAATGGCCCATCTAGACCAAAATCCTGTTCTCGCAGTGGCCAGCAAGAAGTCTATGGAAATTCCATGAAAAAGATCCTATGTGCAACAGCAATTTCCCCCTCCTGCAGTTGCCAGCAAGTGGTATTCAGAAGCTCCAGCCAAGGAAGCAGAGCTTAACCATCATATTTAGTAGCCATTGATATCCTCCTCCATGAATTTGCCCAATTCTCTTCTAAAGTCATCCAAGTTGATGGTCATCGCTGCCTCCTGTGGCAGGGAGTTCCACAGTTTAACTCTGTGTTGCATGAAGAAATGCTTTCTTTTACCTGTCCTGAGGCTTCCAACATTCAGCTTCACTAGATGTCCATGAGTTAGGACAGGCTTCCTCAGCCTCGGCCCTCCAGATGTTTTTGGCCTACAACTCCCATGATCCCCAGCTAGCAGGGCCAGTGGTCAGGGATGATGGGAATTGTAGTCTCAAAACATCTGGAGGGCCGAGGTTGAGGAAGCCTGAGTTATGAGGTAGGGGGGAAAAACAATTTCTGTATCCGCCTTCTCCATGTCACGTCTAATTTTTTTATAAACTTCTGCCTCTTCTCTAAACTAAAAAGTTTAGAGTTATACACAAGCTCACCTTAATACAACTAGTGCACTTGCAGAGGTTTAGGGGCAGGCATCCTGCTTCATTTCCAGTCACTGCCTGGACCATATAGCTTCCTTCTAAAATCCTGTCACTTTCTATACTGCAGATTTTCTGGTTTATTCTATTTTGTTCTGCTTTTGTTGTGCTATAGCAGAAGTCAGCGCCCCCTTCCCCAAGATGGCAATAATATGGTGGTACTGGGGAAGCTTTAAGGAACAACTAATAAAGTGGAATGATGTGTCCGGTACAAATCAACCTATTATTATTATTATTATTATTAATAATAATAATAATATTACAGTGGTACTTCGGATTAAGTACTTAATTCATTCCAGAGGCCCGTTCTTAACCTGAAGCACCACTTTAGCTAATGGGACCTCTTGCTGCTGCTGCGCCGCGGAAGCACAATTTCTGTTCTCATCCTGAAGCAAAGTTCTTAACCTGAAGCACTATTTCTGGGTTAGTGGAGTCTGTAACCTGAAGCGTATGTAACCTGAGGTACCACTGTATTATTAAATGTGTATGCCGTTCTATACCCGCAGGTTTCAGGGCAGTTCACAAGACATAAATCACAAAATAAAAACACAAAATGCATCCTCAAAATAAAAACAAAAGCAACCCAGTAACCCCCACCCCAGTATTATTGTGTCCATGACATGCTGCACAATAAGCACAAGAAGAAGAAGAAGGGAGAAAACATGGATTTGAAGGGGTTCATAGTTAGACTTTCTGGGCTGCGGGAACTTGCTCTGTGAAAGCGTACTGTCATGATGTCTGGAAGTCACCTCCAGGCTCAGAACCAGTAGGGTCACTGGTTTTTTACATTCGAGTGTGCCCCCAGGCATTTCTTAAGCTCTTAAATTTCTCAGGCAAAACCCAGCATGAGTGGCACAGGCAGATTTAGGGGAGTGCAGCCGGTTCGGTCACACTGGGCACAGAGCCTCAGAGGCGCTGCAACTATTATTTAGAACGGAGCGCAGGGGGCAGAGGGCGTTGAATTTTGGCCGTCACACAGGGTGTTGCTGAAATTTAACACGCCAATGTCTGCCACTGGTCCAGGTTAGAATCATGGACTTATACAGTAGAGTTTGAAGGGACCACAGCGGTCATCTAGTCCAACCCCTGCCAAAGTGGGGCTTGAATCCATAACCCTGAGATTAAGAGTCGCATGTTCTACCAACTGAGTATAGAAATACTTTGTATGAAACAGGGCAATCAAACTGCTAACACCTGCTGCGTGTGAGAGGGGACCCCAAGAGCCATCTAGTCGTACCCCTGCAATGCATTTTCCCGCTCCTCAAATAGTAAAAGGCAGCATTCTCTACTAAAGTAGGGCTATTCTCCCATAATAGCTGTGAACAGGTCCTTGTGAGTCACAACTCCTCCTCTTGCCACTATAGTTCAGGTACAGTGGTACCTTAGTTCTCAAACTTAATCCGTTCCGGAAGTATTGTTCCAAAACCAAAGCATTCCAAAACCAAGGTGCACTTTCCCATAGAAAGTAATGCAAAACGGATTAATCTGTTCCAGACTTTTAAAAACAACCCCTGAAACAGAAACATGAATTTTACTATCTAACGAGACATTGATCCATAAAATGATAAAATGAAAGCAATAATCAATGTGATGTGCTGTACTATAAAATAAATTAGACAATATTGTAGATAAAAATTAAAATTATATTTTTTTCTTACTTGCACTGATGATAGTCATGGTTTGGATGGGGGGCTTTTATCCATTTCCGCAGTCACACAATCAATCGATCAATCAGTAGCTGAACTGGGTTCCACACAGTCACAAAAACAAATTAACCAAAAAAGCCTCAAAAACAAAAACGCAAAATAAATAGCAAAAACAAAAGCGCCACACTTAATCCATTCCGGAAGTCCGTTTGACTCCTGAAATGTTCAAAAACAAAAGCGCAGCTTCTGATTGGTGCAGGTGCCCTGGAAACAATACCCGACAGCTGCATTGGACGTTCGGCTTCTGAAAAGCATTAGAAAACTGGAACACTTACTTCCAGGTTTTCGGCATTTGAGAACCAAGGCGTTTGAGTACCAAGGTGTTTGAGAACCAAGGTACCACTGTATAGAATTGAACTGCAGATTGTGGCTTGATCAAGTTAAGTTTACAAATGACCTTGGTTTTGAAGCCAGGTCTCTCCCCTAAGGGTCTTCCAGATGGTGGTTTTTTGGGGTAGGATTCAATTGCAATTTGGGAAATTTGGGTCTTACAATTCATTTGGTCCTCTTGTGCAGCAAACCCACTTCCCCCCCGTGAGAGGACTTTGGAGTAAAGAAAATGCACTGGAAAGTGTGGGGTAACTTCATCTAACATCCCCACAGCTAATCAGAGTGACCGCTCATTAAAGAGTCAGCGTCCTCTAATCTTGCGGTGAAATGAATCAGGTGGAACGTTCAGTAAACAGGTTGCCAGGAAGCAATAGTAGATCTGAGCTCAGCATTCTACCCTGAGGGCCAAAACAGGTCTGACACCAGAAATCTCCTGACAGTTGTCTCTTCCCTCCCACATTGAAAAGCAGCTGTGGGGAGGTGGGTTTTTTAAATTAAAAAATCAGAGCACTAGTACCTGGAGAGGAGCCAAGCCCTTTACCCTGTGCTTGCTTACTGGCTATCAGTCCCCTCCTGTAGCTTTGCGTGAACCTCCTGGTGGAAAGCAAATGCAGACATGAAACAGATCTCTTCTTCCAGAGAATTCATAGGAGCCTTAAGCGGCAACTTAGATCCATAAAACTATATGGAACAATAAAGATTAGACCCTTTCCCGTCCCGCCTCCCAACACAGCATCACTGTTCCGAGAAAAAAACCACGCAGCTACTTTTTAAATGAGGAAGAAATTGCTATCAAGGCTCAGTTGCAAGACTCCCGCATCCCATCTGTTTTGATGCTCGGGGGCTCTTGAGTCTAGAAATGTTCTGGCTGGATAGCTAATATTTCAGCTAGCTTGCAAAATTGTTCTCTACTCCTATATCCCTACACTTTCCCTGCATGGAATATTTAGGGAATTTCACAAAGCTCTGAAACAAAAAAACACATACCATTGTAGCAGTCAATCTGGGACCTTCCATGATGATGGGGTTTTTTTTGGGGGGGGTGTATTCTGTGTCATGTCATTCAGCAAATAATAGTGCTTTATTGTTGATTTGTACTGAACCGCCCAAACATCATTCTGTTTTACTAGACATGCTCTCCCAATGTTTCCACATTATTGCCATCTGGAGGGGCACTCTTGCAATATAGCGCAAAATAAATAAAAAAAAAATAAAAATGGGACCGATAATAATAGCAATCCCATTTGTGGTATAAAATGTTGCGGGATTTCGGGAGATAGTTCTGGGGTGTGCACAGATCGCAAACAAAGCTGCAGTTCCCCCCCCCAAAAAAAAAACTTTTGTAAGCTCAAAGAGTGTTGAAAGCAAGATTACGTACACCCAGGTTGATACCACCATGAGAACAGATCATTGTGAATGCGCAATAGAAAGGATGCCTTGAAAGCATGGGTAGGCACACTAAGGCCTGTGGGCCGGATACGGCCCAATCACTTTCTAAATCCGGCCCGCAGATGGTCTGGGAATCAGCGTGTTTTTACATGAGTAGAATGTGTGCTTTTATTTGAAATGTATCTCTGGGTTATTTGTGGGGCATAGGAATTCATTCAACCCCCGCCAAAAAAATATAGTCCAGCCCCCCACAAGGTCTGAAGGACAGTGGACCAGCCCCCTGCCGAAAAAGTTTGATGACTTTCTCTCTTAGCTTGACCTACCCAACAGGTTTGTTGTGAGCATAAGGTATTTCAGGGGAGGGGTGGTTAGAGTGTTGGGTTAGGACCCCAGGAGTTCAAATTTCCACTCAGCCATGAAGCTCCCTGGGTGACCTTGGGCTACTCACTGCCTAACTTGCCTCACAGGGAAGCTGTCAGAGTAAAATGGAGAGGGATAACAGTGTATGCCACTTTGAGCTCCTTGGAGAAAAAGGTGGGATATAAGCACAACAAACAAAGAAATGTGTGCACTGCATTGAACTTTGAGGAAAGGCAAACGATGCATCAGTACATAACAAATTAATATTTATTAAGAATTCACAATTTATTATTTTTTACTATTCATTTAAACTATGCATTAACTGATGGCATTTGTCCCCTATCTTTCCTCCAAGACAGGTGCCATGCAGCTGGTGTGCGGGCTAGGGAGGTGGTGGTGAAGGGGATGCCACAGCAGTTGCCCTGTCTATGCATCTGATGCAGGTTTTGCAGTTGTGCCGCCTGCCGTAGAAGCTGCTTCCTCTATGAACTGCATGCATATTTGTAAAATTGCAATAGATATTAAGGCTTCCAGTGAACTCTCATTCAAGAGAAGCCAAGCCTTGTGCAGCACTGCCTCTGGACTTCTTGCTGCATGGCTGGGGGTGGGGGTGGGGAGACGGAGAGCTTAACACAATGAATGCAAACATCACATTTTCAGTCGCTCATAAGATCATGGGAAACATGGGAAGCTGCTCTGTATTGAGCCAGACCATTGGTACTTCCAGATCAGTATTGTCTACACTAACTGACAGTGACTCTCCAGGATTGGAGATGCCAAAGACTGAACCCGGGACTTTCTGTATGCAAAACAGAGATGCTCTAACCACTCAGCTATGCCCCCTTGAGACTGAGCATTTCGCTCATTGTTACATTTATATCCCACATTCCCTGCAAAGAGCTCAAGGGGGCATACATGGTTTTCTTCAACCCCATTTTATCCTCACAACAACCCTGTGAAGGAGGTTAGTTCGAAAGACTATGGCTGGACCAAAAATATCCAGTGAGCTTCACGGAGATTTGGACCTTGTCCAGCTCACTAACTTATCTCCAGCCAAAATGGCTGTAACTTGTGCAGAGCCGTAGCTACAGGGAGCTAGATGGGTTTTTTGCCCCGGGTGAAGCCTCCAGGGGGGCACCATTGAGGATCCCAGTCTCTCTCTTGGTGCATGGCAGAGTTCAAAACTGGGTCTTTGACCTGGGTGAAATAAATCCTAGTTAAACTTAACCCCAATCATAGCAACAAATAAGGAACCACGGGCTATGTAAGATTTGGGTCAGCACAAACCACACACCCACATCTCCAGGAGAGTGTTTTCTAACTCTCTCTCTCTAACACACACACACACACACACACACACACACAGAGAGAGAGAGAGAGAGAGAGAGAGAGAGAGAGAGAAGGGGGGAAGAGAAGTAATTAGGTGGATTTAAGGGCTCAGATTGTATTTTTTTAAAAAATGCACCTACATTCCAGTTCCCAGTAGGATGCTTTCCATATCTCCTTCATCCACCACCTGAGAGACTATTCTTCACATTTTACAGACAGAAGGCAAATCTGAAATGTATCAGCGACATTTTACAATCCCCACTTAATTAGGATTCGAACCCAGGACCGAAAACGGCACTGTTCTCCACAACGTGATAGCTGGAATTTAGTGGGACAACGAGCAATCCACGTTTAAATGTCACTCCCAGCCCCAGTGTTCTCTCTCTAAACAGTCCTCTTCCCACCCTCCAAGCTACAAGACTGCAACCTAACAATGCAACCAGTCTACTCCGAAGTAAGTCCCACAGAGTTCAACGGGTTCTTGCGTGTGCAGGCTTTGCTATCAGTGAGAATTAATCTTGAGAAAAGGTACGCAGGATCTCGGCTCACTCAGCTTCGAGAGATGGGGGCGGGAGGAATACAAGTACATATAACACACAGGTAGGTAGTTGAGCGTCTTCGGGCAGAAACAGCTCCCGGGACGGCTGAAAGGATTTGGAAATATTAATCGCCGGAAGTAGCTTGTGAACAGTACAGAACGTCCCGGGAATTCGGATTTCTTTTGATGGAATGCACGATTAAAGGAAACCTGTAAATATGCCTCAATAACTCTTGGCATGAGTATACCGACTCAGAAGTAAGCCCATTGATTAGAGGGAAACATGAAGAAACAAACCAGATGCGCACACACACAACTTCCTTGCTAGCTAGCTAGCTACGGCAAGAAGCAATAGAAAAGTAGGATCTCTTGGAAAGGGGCGCCGTAAATCCCCGAGCGCAGCGCAGCTGCGTCTCTGAACCACATTAGCGCGGGGAGCTGTCCGAGGTGCTGATCTATCCCGAGGTGCTGAATACGCTTCAGTACCGACCCCCTTTTTAACCGAAGAGGAACAATGAGACTTTATTACCGGATACCTTCCTAGAACTAAGAGACGCGCAGTTCTTTCAAGGCTCCTTGCCGCCCAGATTTAATCGCTTCCCTCTTCCCACTTTCTGAGTTTAGGCTCCCTCCAGCAAAGGGTTGCCTGCCTCGCCCTGGGCAACTCCGAGAGCGCGCTGGCTCAAGTGGCAGGAAGGCGCCCTGGCAGAGGGCGGTCCGCGCCGTCGGAGCCAGGAGCGAGAGACCGCGAGGACTCTGGCCGAACGGGGTCAGCGCGGGAGGGGAGCGGAGGAAAAGGACCCATGTCAGTATCAGCAAAGAGAACAAGGGGCGGGATTTCTCCGAATGCCGTCTCTCAAAACTCACGCTCCCCCACCCTTAAACAAATTTTGGGTTTAGGATTAAGTCCTAAAAATAACATCCTCTGTCAGCATTCGCCAAACACTACCCTCCCCTTCACACGTTACGATTGGGAGCGGGGGTATCTAATTACCTGCCACCTTTCTAGGTATGGCGAATAAATCTGACAGGAAACGATTCTTGCCGGAAAATAGAAAGCCGACCCCCCTCCCAAAAACCCCCTCTCAGCTACAGTGTGACAGCAGAATGCTACTGCTCTCCGGTCCAAATCGCGCCGCGGAACGATTATTTTATTGGTGCGCTTGCAGCCTCAGTTAATCGTCTGAGAAATGGGAAGACGGGAAACTCACGCGGTGAAATGTCGCTGGAAGCAATCTGGAGCTGCTAGAGTCCCCGGAATAAACCAAAGAGGAAAACAAAACAAAACTCCGAACCTGTCTTATTTATTCACGTTTTCCCTTCGTTTGTCTCCCATCTCTCCTGTACCAGATGGAAAGGTTAATTTATGGAGTCTAATTCGGGCTGGTTGATGGAACAGCTTTTATCCCCCCCCCACCCCGACGTGAAAAGGAGAAGCATCTGCCCAGAAACTGCGAAGATGGAGCCCCGATTTTGGGAAGTGGGGAGCGAGCAGGAGACTGGATCGAACCGAGCCCAGCCCCCCCCCCCAGCAAATTGCGAATTTCCCCAGTTATCCTACTCAGGAAAGCAGACCATAAAGAGTCTAGAGAAAAAAAAGGCGCGCGCAAGGGAGGGGGGTGTTCTATTGAGCTCCGGAACCTATTTCAACCCGTTTCACTTCAAAACACATGACTTTCCCGGTTCGAAAGTGCCTTTGGGCGTGTGCCTTTCCCTCAGCAAAGCAGAGTTGATTAAATGGGTTAGAATCGTAGCTCGGGGGCAAAGCGCCTGCTTTTCACGCAAAAGGTCCCTGGTTCGATCCGCGGAGCCTGCCTGCAACCCTGGAGAGCAGCTGCCGGTCGGTGTAGGCAATCCTGAGCGAGATGGACCACTGGTTCAGTATTAAGTATTCTATGCTATCCTATGTAAATACGGATTTAGCCTCGGTTTGCTCTGGCTTTGAAGCTAAAGGTTAAAGGGGGGGGGCAGAGAGACGTGTAGACCCGTTTGCTTAGAAGTAGGTCCCCAGTGTTTCCCCATGGGGTCCCAAGGAAGAGCGGCGCCACCCGATTGGATTTCCTAAACTCCCGCCCTGAGCGCTGGAGTTCCGCGTAACCCAAATTAAACCCGGTTGCTTACACTCTGTCCAGGAGCACGCACAATCCCCGCTTGACGCATGGGTCTGTTCCAAGGCTGGCTCCGCTGGCAAAGCCGGCTTGCTGGACGCCTCTTGGCAGGGAGAGAAGCGGACGGACGAGTTTTAAGAGGCTCTCCGTCGCTCCAGAAGAAGGCAGGGCGAAGATTTCAAGGGGTGGGGTTTTCCAGAGAAGCAGATTCCGGCGACGCTTCTAAGGGAAACTTCCCAAGGTCTGTTTGACTGTGGAACAGACTGACACAGGACAGAAGGGAGGAGGGAGTGGGAGAGCCCTGCTGTATTGCAGATCTTAGGTGACTTCCGAAGTCCAACTCTATGCTCAGTCAGTAGAGCATGAGACTCCATCTCAGAGACGTGAGTTTGAGCCCCACATTGGACAAAATATTGCAGGCGGTTGGACTAGATGATCCTCGCGGTCCCTTCCAACTTTGCTTCTATGAGTCTAGGACAGGCTCTCCCCCGCCCCCCTTTGTTCTCCCCGGCCCGGTATATTGAGACAAGAGGCTTGGATCAGAGATCGCCCGGGAAGAGGGATGGGGGAAGTCTGGGAGAAATCATGGCAGGTCCCGAAGATCTGGAATCTCAGTTTTGCGGGTGTATGGGGGAATGTGGGGGTGCTCTAAGGCAAGACTCTCTGGCCCCCACGTCTGTTAAGAACAGCAGAACTAAACCACCGGTGAGTGACCCAGCCCCAGTCAGGGGGCGAGGGGAACCCCGCCTAACTGCTCCAATGCTTGCCCCGAGTTGGCGGACACCCCGAAGGCGTCTGTGCTTCGACGGCTGGCTCGATGGGCAAAGGAGACGGGGCCACTTACATCCTCCTACACAAACACACACACACACACACGTCCCAAACCGACGCTTGAGGTCAGATTCTCCCGCACCCTTGAAGGCTTCGAGCCCTTCTCTCCGGCTTCAGGAGTTATCAACTCAACCCCCCCCCCCCATTCCAGCTTTTCCCTGCAGCGGGGAGGGGCTCATTTTGCTGGGTTTCGTCTTAGTTTCTTTTCACGTCGGGTCTCCCCCGCCTACGAACTGCTCAGAGGGCAAGGAAGAGGTTCGCCCTCCTCAAAAAGACGATAGAACCCCACCAAGTTAATCCGAACTAAAGGATGATCCCCCGAACCTATAAAAACAAAACAAAGTGGGGAGGGCTCACCCTCACAGCATGACAAGCCGGGACTCAGGAGTGCCTCTGGGCATGTGCGGAGAGCCCTCGGCAACATCGCACCAGACCTGGGGGGCAAGGAGAAATGTTGCCGAGTTAGGGCTTGGAGGAGAGGAGTAGAGGCAGCATGGCAAGTCAGGAATGCCTCTGAGCATGTGCAGAGAGCCACCTCGAACCGAATCTTGGGGGCTAGGACAGTATTGCCAAGTTTGCGCATTCGGAGACAGAGACAGAGACAGAGGCAGAGGCAGAGAGAGAGAGACTAAAGAGAGACTAAAGAGAGACTAAAGAGAGACTAAAGATAGCTTGAGCCCCGGTTCGTATGTTCTTTGACATGTGATGCATTCAGCGGAAGGAGGGAGCGCTCACCTGGTGGCCGGAGGTGGGTGGCCGGGACCGTCGAGTCCTCGCGGAGCTGTCGGCTCGGCCGGCGCCTCCTTCGCCTGCCTCGCCCGTCGATCCGGCCGTCCTTTTCCTCCTTCTCCGCCCCTTCCCGATTGCTGAGGTTCCCGCGCCGCCGCCTCCTCGGCTACCCTCCCGGGGAAAGAAGGAAGGGAGGGAGGAAGGGGCGAGGGGGCAGCCCGACCAGCCGGTGGGCTCGCCCTGCCACGCTGCGCCTCCGCTCGGCTTGCTGGGTCCCCTTTATGCGCTCTGCACGGCCCCCGAGTCGAGCGGGACGGCCAACCACGGGGGCGCAGCCAGCGACGAGGCGGCCTCGCCAGCCACCTCGTCAGAAAAGCTTTTATATAAGCGCGTCAGCTCCACGCCCCGCCGGGGGAGCCCGAATCAAACTCCTTCTCCCGGGAAGAGGGAGCGCGTCGCCCGCCCGCCCCCTTCCCCGCCCCGCAAAAAATAAAACCCCGGGACCTGTTTCATGGCTTCTGCAACTCCGCAGGGCGAGGCTGCAAAACCTAGGCGCGCTCTGCTCCGAACAAGCCCCGGATTCAATGCTAGCTCTACTCGGCGTTGACCCATTGAAATGGGCAAACCCGACTGCCCGAGGCCCATTGATTTCAATGGCTAGACTCGGAGCAGGGCTGTACCTCGGATACCTCCGAAATTGCGCGCTTATACTAGGGAGTAAGCTCCATTGAACATAGCGGGACTTGCTCCCGAGTAAACCTGCTTGGACTCCCTGGGTTTTTTTGTTCCTCCCCCCTCGCCGACGAAATAAAGGCCCCGAGGATTTTATTATACGAGGCTGAAATCTTTTGCACACTTACACCGAATGCATTGGGACTCACTCCGGAGTGAAACTAGATAAACCTGTGGTGAGCACAGGGTCTGTGTATGGGTTGGGACGGCTTATTATGCGTGTTTACTGGGAAATAAATCCCACCGCATTCAATAGGACTTACTCCCACGGAAGTCTGCCCTGAATAGGGACAGTTTAGGCACCATTTAGACGGGATTAAAGCTGCAGTCCAAAGGGATTTGTGTGCGTGGGGAGGTTAACCCTCCACTGAATGCGGTGGCGTTGAGTTCTGAGTAAACGTGCATAGTACCCAGGTGCAAAACCAAGGGATGAATTTCTCGTTACCATCAGCCGTGCAAATGAGAAGCCCCTAAAATGGGGGGAAAGGGAGTCCTACTGGATCAGGCCAGTGGCCCATTTAGTCCGGCATCCTTTTCTCCCAGTAGCCAAACCAGATGCCTTTGCAAAGCCTGCAAGCTGGACCTGAGCCCAACAGAAATTCTCTCCTGTGGTTTCCAACAACCTCCGATAGTGGAGGTAGAAAGCCACCGGGGATTGTAGCCATTAAAAGTCTGTTTGCTTGTGTGTGTGTGATCACACTGTACTAAAAAGGAGACGGCAAGGATTCTGTTGTGGTGATACTGAAAGTTGAATCCCTGGGCTCAACTCTACCAAGGTGATGTCCCATTGAGCTCCCTTGCAACTCTACAGTTCTTATGATGTAACAAGATGCTTGTGTGTAGCTATGTATGTGTGTAGTATGTTTCTCTGTGTGTATATCCCACCTTTTCCTCAAAGGAGCTCAAGGTGGAATACATTAAAAAAGGACCCCTGGACGGTTAAGTCCAGTCAAAGACAACTATGGGGTTGCGACGCTCATCTCGCCTTCAGGCCGAGGGAGCCGGCGTTTGTCCGCAGACAGGTTTCTGGGTCATGTGGCCAGCAGGACTAAACCACTTCTGGTGCAATGGGACACCCTGACGGAAACCAGAGCACATGGAAACACCATTTACCTTCCCACTACAATGGTTCCTATTTATCTACTTGCACTGGCATGCTTTCGAACTGCTAGGTTGGCAGGAGCTGGGACAGAGCAACGGGAGCTCACCCTGTTGCGGGGATTCGAACCGCTGACCTTCTAATTAGCAAGCCCAAGAGGCTCGGTGGTTTAGACTACTGCACCAACCGCATCCCTGGTTCTCCCAACCCTGCAAGGTAGGTTAGACTGAGAGACAGTGACTGACCCAAGGACATCAGATCTGAATGCCAGCCTACACACACACACACACACACACACACACACACACACTGTCTATATTTGTGGACATAATTTGGGCATGCAGCTGGGGAAAAGACAACTCTGCCCAAACATGTCATTTAAAAAAAACCATTAAAAAATAACAGTCCACAGCTACTGAAAGATTTCTTCAAAAGGAAAAGAAACATTAACAAAGAAAAATAAAAACTGCATCAAAAGGAAACTGTCAATAAAAGGATAAAATGGCACCAGCTGGAACTACCAGGAAGACTTCCCTCAGTAAAAAAATTATTCAGTTTTTAAAAAACTGGGCCTTCATTTCACCAATCCAGGGCCTGGTTTGTAGGACACAGTGAGCCCACACTGCATATTTACTGGGAGCGTGTAAAGGTTTGTTCTTGTGTATTGCTCACGGTTAACAAGGGAAGAGCTATCCCGGCTTCAGACCACATACCAACATGCCTAGGCTTAGCACAGAAGGTGGTTATGGGAGTAAAAAAGGACAACAGAGGAACAAAGTAGTTGCAAGGTCCACACTGGGAGCCCACACATTTGTGCAGCCCCAGAAAGCCATTATTTGGCCCACAGTGCCCCCATCTGCACTATACTTTTAAAGCAGTATTATACCACTTTAACCAGGTGTGGCTTCCCCACAGAATCCTTAGGAACTGTAGTTGGTCTGAAAGTTGCTTTGTTGTTGTTGTTGTTTAGTCATTTAGTCGTGTCCAACTCTTCGTGACCCCATGGACCAGAGCACGCCAGGCACTCCTGTCTTCCACTGCCTCCCGCAGTTTGGTCAAACTCATGCTGGTAGCTTCGAGAACACTGTCCAACCATCCCATCCTCTGCCATCCCCTTCTCCTTGTATCCTCCATCTTTCCCAACATCAGGGTCTTTTCCAGGGAGTCTTCTCTTCTCATGAGGTGGCCAAAGTATTGGAGCCTCAGCTTCAGGATCTGTCCTTCCAGTGAGTACTCAGGGCTTCAGAATGAATAGGTTTGATCTTCTTGCAGTTCATGGGACTTTCAAGAGTTTCCTCCGGCACCAGAATTCAAAAGCATCAATTCTTCGGCGATCAGCCTTCCTTATGGTCCAGCTCTCACTTCCGTACATCACTACTGGGAGAGTTGCTTGGAAGACCCCTATTCCCCTCATAGAGCTAAAACATCAGAATTCCCTTGGAAGAGGATGGTCAGATCACTCTGGGAACTGTAGCTTTGAGAAGGGGAAAGGGATCTCCTAATAACTCTCACCAGCACTCTTAACAATCCACCGCTCCCAGGAAGAGTTTCCTCAGAGGAATACTGGGAAGTGAAGTTTGCTAAGGGTTTTGGGAACTACAGCTATTTGAAAGGAAAAAACAACAGCTCCCACGGTTCTTTGGGAGTAGCCATGTGCTTTAAAAGTATGGTGCAGATGTGAAGTGCTGAGAAGTACTGTAGAGTAGGGTAGCGGGGGCAGACACCAGACTTTTTAAAAAATCTCTTTTGGGTTTCCCCCTTTTTTTACTAGAACCCCAAGATCTACTAATGAGAGCCAGTTACAAAAGACATAACAGTCAAAACGAAAGGAGAGGGTGCCAACTGAGCTCAGAAATGTTTTACACACAAGCCTGGTTACAGGTAGGTAGCTGTGTTGGTCTGCTGTAGTCGAAACAAAATAAAAAAATTCCTTCCAGTAGCACCTTAGAGACCAACTAAGTTTGTTATTGGTATGAGCTTTAGTATGCATGAAGAATTCTGATTCTGAATTCTGAAGAAGTGTGCATGCACATGAGAGCTCATACCAATAACAAACTTAGCTGGTCTCTAAGGTGCTACTGGAAGGAATTTTTTTATTTTGTTTCGACACAAGCCTGGTTAGCTTTCTTCATTTGGGTGTTGCTGCTATTATACAATTAGGTGCCAGAAATGCTCCTCTGCCTGCTCTTCAATATCCGAATGGTCTCCCTTGGAAGGCGGAGGTATCTCCTTCCCTGGGGGGTTTTAAGCAGAGGTTAGATGGCCATCTGTCAGGGATTCTGGGATTCTTCAGCTGTGATTCCTGCATACCATGGAGGCTTTGAACTAGATAACCCTCAGGGCATAGGAGTAAATTCCTAGGAACCAAGGTCCCTTTGCCCCCCAATAAAATATTTAAGGAGGCCAGGCCCATCCAAAGTTGATGGGAATTGCCATTCAAATGGTGTGTGTGTGTGTGCACTGCGTCTTGTGATCAGTTATGCAGGGCAGGGCTTTCCTGGGCCCCCCAATATTTTATTCGTTGGCACCACTGCTGCAAATTGCCCAGAGATTTATTAGGAGGTAGGAATCATAGAACTGTAGAGCTGCAAGGGCCCCTGAGGAACATCTAGTCCAACCGCCTGCAATGCAGGAATATGCAGCTGTCCCGTACGGGGACTGATCCTGCAACCTTGGTGTTATCAACACCATGCTCTAACCAACTGAGCTATGCATAAGCAAGCTGCCTCATACTGAGTCAAGCTATTGACCCATCTACTCAGCAATGACTACAGGAAAGAATAGTCAATGTGGCTCACTCCAGATGTTGGACAAAAACACCCACTGGGCCCAGCTAGCACAGGGATAGTGGGAGTTGTAGACCAACAACATACGGAAGGGGTCACTTAGTGGCCAACACTTAGTGGAAGTAGCTCTCCAAGGTTTCAGATGGTGGAGATTCCAAATCCTACCTGGAGATGCTGGTGGTTAAACCTGGGAATAATAATAATAATAAATTTTATTTATATCCCGCCCTCCCCTGCCAAAGCTGGGCTCAGGGCGGCTAACAACAATCAAAATAATCCAACATTCTAAAAACATTCATTATAAAATTAATTAAAATCAAATTGATGGCAACCATTAAGCAAAATTCTGCATGCAGTGGCAGATGCTCTGCCACTGAGCTATGGCCCTTCCCCTGAAAGAGAATTTAAGATTATAGTCCTCGTTGTTCTAAATAAAGGGCTGAACATGTATAGCAACATAGGAGGTTGCCATATATGAATCAAAACATTGGGCCATCCAGAAGCAGCATTGTCTACACAGGCTGGCAGTGGCCTTTCAGGATATCAGTTGGGGGACATTCCCAGCCCTACCTGGAGATGTAGGAGACCTTCTCCATACAAAGGAGATATTCTACCACTGAGCTATAACACTTCCCCAATCTACTTTCTTCCTTGTCCTCAAGGACTTAGGGGCCAGTTGTTTGCTCGATGTCATTTATTTGAAATCTGCCTTTGAGATTTGCGAATGTTTCAAATCCTAGCTCAGCCTCTTAGCCACTATGCCAGGGGTGGGTGGGAAAGGTTTGGTGGAGAGGCTCCAATTAAAACAAAGATTAAACAAAACATCCTGCTAAATTTGAACCGATCGGAAAAGTAACAGTGGCGGATGTGGCAAAGTTTGCTATGCATGGGAGTGAACTCTTTATCTCAAAGTGTTATGGCACATCTCACAACGTTGCTGGATGAAAAAATCCTGCAGGGATTGCGCAATTTATAGAATCATAGAATTGGAAGGGATCCAAGGGTCATCTAGTCCAACCCCCTGCAATGCAGAAATATCAGCTAAAGCATCCATGACAGATGGTCATCCAGTCTCCGCTTAGAAAGGTGAGCCCTCCCGAGGGAGACCGTTCTATTGTCAAACAGCTCTTACTGTCAGAAAGTCTTTCCTGATGTTTAGCTGGAATTTCCTTTCTTGTAACTTGAATTGTTCTGTTCTTCCCAGAAAGTTGGATTCTTCTGAAAGTCCTGGGGGGGGGGAGAGGGAAGTAGCACAGGGCCAATAAAACAGAGGGTGTGCATGATCCAATGGCCCTGTGCATACAAAGTGAATGGACAAAACATGGCAGCTGAAGAGTCAATGTCTGCAATGGTAATACCCTGGTAGGTCTTCCTCAACCACGTCAGGAAAGGAAGGGGCCATAGCTCAGCGGTATAGCATCTATTGCCAGTCACAGAAGACAGCACTGAGTTGATTGGGCCAATGCTCTGACTCTGTATAAGGCAGCTTCCTAGGTCCCCATGTTTGTGGAAGGAGCCAATAGCTCCATGGTAGAGCATCTGCTTTGCATGCAGAAGGTCCTGGGTTCAAGTCCTGGCATTTCCAGTTGGGGTTGGGAAAAGAGCCTGGTCTGAAACCCTGGAGAGCTGCTGCCAACCTGTGTGGTCAATACTGAGCTAGCTGCACCATTGGCCTGACACAGCATAAAGCCTATGTCTATCCACAGTGGCCAATGAATATCCCGTAAAACCAACCCACACCCTTTCTCCACTATTGTCTTCTGCACCTAAGAAGGAAAGACACAGCCTCTCCCCTAAAAATGGGTGGGTGGCTTTGTTCCAGGAGTCTCAAACAGAATCAGTCATTGCATATCTTGTGTGCTGTTTAACATCATGATGACCCCCTTTTATCTAGACCTTCTTAAGTACAATGGAGACTTGTGTTTGACATCAGCCTTTGTAATAGTTCTGGATTTCCATGGCAACGCATTAGGCGTTCAGGCAAACACACACATGTATGCAGAGTCTGCTCATGATCAAGAGTTTTTCTTGTCACCTGATCAGGAAGTGACGGTTCTGATTATTTGCAAATGGAAATTGACTGTGTTCTGGTTGAGACTCAGGTGCTTTGCAGAACAGAGCCAAAGATGGTCCTGTAAGGTGAATGGCCCACTGCCCCACCAACCTCAGTCTACCCTTAACCAGCCCTCCCTGCCTGCCTTCTTACTTATAACCACATAACAACAACAACAACAACAACAACAACAACAACAACAATTTATTTATACCCCACCCATCTGGCTGGGTTTCCCTAGCCACTCTGGGAGGCTTCCAACAAAATATTAAAATACTGTACAACAGTCTGTTAAACATCAGGAACTTCCCTAAACAGGGCTGCCTTCAGTCAAGTGGGTGGTCCAACTGATCCAGCACCCTGTTCTCACAGGGGGCAACCAGATTCCCATTGGAATCCTGCAAACAGGATCCAAGTGCGACAGCATCCTACACACTAGCAATTCCTAGCAACCAGTACCCAGAGGTGTACAGTACTGACTCCAACAGTGAACGTAGAACACAGCATAAGAACATAAGAAGGGGCCTGCTGGATCAGGCCAATGGCTTATCTGGTCCAGCATCCTTTTCTCACAGTTACTTCCCATCCAAATGGTCCAGGGAACCACCCACTAACAGTGCTTTGGTCTTATCTGGATTGAGCTTCAGTTTGTTGGCTCTCATCTACCACCGAGGCAAGACAACAGAGTCCAGCACATCTGCCAAACCTTCAGAGGTAAAGAAGCAGAGCTGTGCGTCATCAGCATATTGCTGGTAACATACTACAAAACTCTGGATGACCTCACTCAGAGTTTTCATGTAGATGTTAAACAGCACGGGGGGTTAAACTGAACCCAGAGGAACTCCACGTTGAAGGCCCCATGAGACCAAAGAGCATCACCCTCGGGACATGACCATCAAAGAAGGACTGGAACCACTGCAAAGCAGCGTCACCCACCCACAACCTGGGCAGTCACCCAAGAATGATACCATGGTTGATGGTATCGAAAGCTGCTGAGAGGTCATGGAGAATTAACAGAGACACATTTCCCCCATTTCTCTCCTGACAGAGGTCATCTTACTGGGTGTCCAAAGCAGTTTTTGTGCCAAAACCAGGCCTAAACACAGGTACAAGGCAGCCACTGCTGCTAATAGCCACTGAGAACTCCATTCTCCATGAACATTGTCCAATGCTCTGTTTAAAGCCATGCAAGCTGCTGGCCCAACACTACATTCAGCAACAACAACAACTGCCCCCCCCAAACCAAACCCCCTGTGCACTTTGTGGCTGATGGGATTTGAACCCAAGCTCTCTCCCAAGTCCTAGCTCAGCCTTTTAACCATTACTCCACACTGGCTGGGTTCCTGCCCTGGGCTCCTCCTTCAAGGATGGAGCGGAATGTGTTCTGCCCGCAGGAGAGATCGCTTCTAATAAACAAAGGCAAGGGAAGGAGAAGCAAAAACCAATTAAGCAAAGGCAGTAGAAGCATGTCAAAGGCGCAGGCACCATCAACACACCGTTCTCCTTTCCCCGGCCTGGCTGGGACCTCCAGATGTTATACATCATCCTTGGCTAATGAAAACCTAATTATCTCCCCTCCCTCCATTTGGGTGCAGAGAGAACTAATTTAATAGAAAGGCATCTGCTAGAAACACGCCCGGCAGGAGAGCCCGGCGGCGAAATCAGAGGCAGAGGGCTCAAATTGCCTCGCTGCCACCACAGCCCAATCTCTGGGAGTATATGGGGCAGGGGAAGGAAAATAGAGAACCAGTCTGATCCAGTAGGCACTGGGCAACATGAAGTGATGGAGAGCATCTTGTTTCCAAGATGATGGAGAGCATCTTGTCTTAAGAACAGCCTGCTGGATCAGGCAAGTGGCCCATCTAGTCCAGTCTCCTGTCCTCCGCACAGTGGCCAAACAGATGGCTGTGGGAATCCCACATGCAGGATACGAGCACAAGAGCTTCTCTCCCCTCCTGCGGTTCCCAGCAAGCATTACTTTCACCAGCAGCGGAGACAGAGCACAGCATTCGTGGCTAGCAGCTGTTGACAGCCTTCTCCTCCAGGAATTTGTCTAATCCTCTTTTAGAGCCATCTAGGTTGCTGGTCAAGGGTGGCACTGTGGGTTAAACCACAGAACCTAGGTCTTGCCGATCAGAAGGTCGGCGGTTCGAATCCCCGTGACAGGGTGAGCTCCCATTGCTTGTCCCAGCTCCTGCCAACCTAGCAGTCCAAAAGCACATCAAAGTGCAAGTAGATAAATAGGTACCGCTCCAGCAGGAAGGTAAACGGCGTTTCCGTGCACTGCTCTGGTTCGCCAGAAGCGGCCTAGTCATGCTGGCCACATGACCTAGAAGCTGTACGCCGGCTCCCTCAGCCAATAAAGCGAGATGAGCGCCGCAACCCCAGAGTCGGTCAGGACTGGACCTAATGGTCAGGGGTCCCTTTACCTTTACCTTAGTTTGCTGGTCATTGCTGCCTCCCGTGGGAACGAGTTCCACAGGTTAACTAAACATGAAGTTCAGCTCGAGAGAAGGTGACTGGCCCGAGGTCACCTGGTGAGCTTCATAGCTGGGGGGGGGGGGTTGAACCCTGGTCCCTGCAGAAGGAAGCTCGATCGAACACAGAGGCACCGAATTTAACCATGCACAGGATCAGGCAGCAAAGGTCGCATGGGAAGCCAAGAATTTGTGCTGCAGCTTCCACATGCAACTCTTAAATGGAACAGAAGCCCTCTTGGGCTCTCTATCTGAAGTCCTTCACCTACTGGGCAAGTTATTCATTTGCCCTGACCATACACACACCCGGCTGCCCTGTAATTTTAACACATCTATTCCTTTCCAAGAAGCTGCAAGACCCAGCTATATTTTCATCAGTGGAGGCAAATGGGGCACCGGCCCACCCATCTTAGTCTGCCTCCAGCCAGCCCCCAACAGCATGTCTTCTTACAACCTGTACAGGGTTACTTACACAGTACACAGGACACAGACTGTCAACTTCCTCCTCCTTAGTCTCAGCAGGGAGGAAGCTGAGGAGAAAACCATCAATGGCTCTGCTTGCCATTGGCTCTGACTCCCCCTACTGTTGGCCTCCTTCCTTACACCAGCAGGCTCTTCTGATATTCTTAATGCTCAGTGAAGACCAGATACAATCCAGCCTCTGTATAAGCTTTGATGCAAGTAAATCCAGGTGGATGCTGAATAAACGGGTTGTTTGTGGGGACCCTAAGTGTCCCTGAATAGAGAGTGAATTTCAGTAAGCTCACTTCTTATTAATGTCCATACCAGCATGGTCCAAAACCAAAAGCTTTCTCTGGGCCCTTGACCATCATTTTCTATCAGAGGCAAGTAGTTTCAAGCTTACCAATAAAACTTGAAGCATAAGGCACTCTGTTCCCATCCATCTCCCCCCCCCACCTGCCCACTTTTTTTGTCCAGTCAACAGAGGTGGGCGATACAAGCCCTAACCTTAGATCTCTGCTATCCAAAAGCAAGCCTTAAGAGACAACTTTGAAACTGGCAAGACAATTATGGACTCAATCTCCCCTGATCAGCCTGATGCAATTTAAACATAAGGAAGAGACAACTTGGCGCGGCGATGCAGCGTAATTCCACATAACTGAAATGCTATGGGATGATGTCTTTAACTGCGTCGTAAAGTCAAGAAAAGGAAAATGTAATACAATATGAAGGAAATCAGAAGAAGCAAACAAATAAACAAAAAACAAGCTGTTTTAAAGTTCAGCGCCATCTCAAATTGAAATCAGTTTATGGTAATCCTTGTTTTTTTGTGGTTTTCTCTCAATCTTGGCACAACAGAGGCTTCATTCCCCCACACCCACCCCTTCCCTCTACGCGAAAGAAGAATACTTCTAAAAGATGTTTTTGAAAGGAGCTAATTACTGAAATATCCATCAGTTGCTTCGCTGCCACATAAAGATGTAACTCTTTTCACTCAGGCTTTTGCTGGCCCATAAGACTAGACCTCATTATTACCGAATTTCTGTTTTCAATAATGCTGCTTAGCTAGTTTTCAATGTACTCTCTCTGTTATTTTATAACACTGTTGATTATTCTCATGTTGCATTTTTGTAGGCCACTTAGAGAGTTTTAAAAAAGATCAAGAGGTTTAGGAATGCCTTTACATGAGTTATAAAGGAGTTAAATCCAAAGAATTTCATGGAGAGCCGGACAGCAGAACTCAGAGAAACTGAAACCTGGGGAAACTTGAGAGGCATTTTCACTGTCTGGTTTAAAGAACTGTTATGGCAATGGGGTTTGTAAAGTTTGATTTGGCTTTCTGGGTGTTGTCCAGTTGCTCACTCTCAATGGTGCTGATACGGAGGGTGTGTCCTTTGAGAAAATGTAGCATTTGGGAGCTTAACCTCAAAGGAATTGGGTCTGCTCTGTCAGGTCTCTTCAGCTGCAAGTCCAGAACAAATAGTCCATATCTAGTTGTTGTTTTAAATCTCATCCTTTCCCCCCAAATCTCAGAGCAGAGTAAATGACTCTGCTGCTTTATTATCCTTCACAAGAACCCGGTGAGATAGGCTAAGGTGAATGGCAGTGACTGAGCCATTCAGTAAGCTTTACGGCTGAGCAGAGGGTGCTGAACTGCATTGTGAAATTCAGAGAAGAGCCAACTTTGAAGAACAGCCATATTTCGGTTGCTGAATAGTGTCCGAAAGTGAAGCTTCGGTAGATTTGTCTTTAAATGCAAAGTGGGTTTCTCCTCCATCCCTGGAGTGAATAGTGTGGGATCTGGTCCATGAGAGGCAGTCAAGTACAAGATTCCTGATAATGCTAGAGAAGACATGCAGGGAATGTTTGGTCCAGCCAGTTGAAACTTCCTGTTCCTCCTGGCTGGAGCATCCTTCCTTTTGCATGTGATAGAAGGTGGGCGTGACCTAACCTGTCCAGGTAACAAAAGGATGAGTCACGCAGCACACCGTCCTCTTTTTGACTTCCTTCTTCGTTTGACCAGCTTCTAGCTAGGACTGCTCTGCTAGCTCTCAGCTAGCAGAAGCACTGGGATTATTCCCCCAAAAGGGGTAGATCCACATGTACATATTTGTAACTAAGTCTGCCTTCAGGAATCCAACTGTGAACTGATGTGAGTAAACTTCTTTTATTGACTTTGAATAAGACTGCCATGTCTTTATTCTTTTAAGAGGAACTTACCAGGAACGTACAATTCAATCTGAGACAGATTGAATTGTATAATAGTGAGAGGCTCACACGAGCCTGCAACCAGCTATCTGCTGTGCATATAAAGGGGGGAATGTAACTCTGCTACATAAAGGAACTTGCTAGCGCAAGTTAGGAAGGATACTAATAAACAATATATCCTCTCCTGCCGCCCTGAACGTTCCCACAAATAGAGACCACTCTCTCCAGAGGAGGTATGAACTGATCCCCTCCAGCAGGCTCCCCCCCCCACTCAATCATTCCTTCCTGGCTCTCCTTCCCACATGCTCCTTCTCTCCCCATCATCTCACTGAACTCACATGAAATTATGTCAGGGGCTGCATGTGCCATCCGGGATGTAGATGGCCCTCCCTGCTTTCAAGTCATCCTGAATCATCCTTGGATGTGGGTTCTCCTTTGGGGACTTTGAACACAGGCCCAGAACATGTGGAAGGCCAGAGCCTGGCTGTTTGGCCCTGTTTGGCCATAAACTGCCCTCCTGGGAGATCTCCTGGGAGAGAGCCAGTGTGGTGTAGTGGTTAAGAGCGGTAGTCACGTAATCTGGGAAACCGGGTTCGTGTCTCCGCTCCTCCACATGCAGCTGCTGGGTGACCTTGGGCCAGTCACGCTTCTTTGAAGTCTCTCAGCCCCACTCACCTCACAGAATGTTTGTTGTGGGGGAGGAAGGGAAAGGAGAATGTTAGCCGCTTTGAGACTCCTGAAGGGGAGTGAAAGGCGGGATATCAAATCCAAACTCTTCTTCTTCTTCTTCTTCTCTTGACCCCCGTCTCTGAACAACTACTCACGTTGCTCACAGTTCTATACCAGTGAAGTGCACTCTTCTGCAGAGCAGAGGCTGGGAACCATTTCTCATCCCAGGGGCCACATTCCGGGGGCCAAATAGCAACAATGGGTGGGGCCAGAGGCAAGAGCAGGCAGAGTGACAGGTGTCCATTTTAACCTTTGCACAGTCAGCTAGTGTCTACAAATGCAGCTTCTCCAGTCAGACAAGCGTGAGGCATGAACAGAGCTACTGTACATCCCAGGCAGGCTAAAACCCTCAAGGGGTGTGTGAAGCAGAGCTGGGGAGGGGTGTGGTTTGGGGAGCATTGCAAAGAGAGAGGCCTAAATCAAGTAAGTAAATAATACTTAACTAAAAGTAGAAATGGGACGCGGGTGGCACTGTGGGTTAAACCACAGAGCCTAGGACTTGCCGATCAAAAGGTTGGCGGTTCGAATCCCCGCGACAGGGTGAGCTCCCGTTGTTCGATCCCTGCTCCTGCCAACCTAGCAGTTCGAAAGCACGTCAAAGTGCAAGTAGATAAATAGGTACCACTCCGGTGGGAAGGTAAACGGCGTTTCCGTGCTCTACTCTGGTTCGTCAGAAGCAGCTTAGTCATGCTGGCCACATGACCCAGAAGCTGTACGCCGGCTCCCTTGGCCAATAAAGCGAGATGAGTGCTGCAACCCCAGAGTCGGCCACGGACCTAATGGTCCGGGGTCCCTTTACCTTTACCTTGAAAGTAGAAATAATCAGAATATTTGAAACTCAGCAAAGAGCAGTTAAAAGAGCTGAAACAGAGGACCTAGTAAAAGAGGCAGAAATCTTTTACCCAACCCCAAAAAGGCTCTCCTCATTTGTCTTGCTCAGCCTGCACCACTTTTACCGTGTAGTGGTCATTCAGTACCTTACAGAGAGTAAAGACCTGGCTAAGTTCAACTATGAGAGGGGAACATCTCAATGGGCTCTGCTTACTGAGTGTACACAAGAAAACTGCATGGGGGGGAGGAATTTGAGAAGGAAGTGCTGAAAAGGTTTTCAGCAAATCCAAGAAAACTTGTTTTAGTTTAAAAAAAACAATATGAAAAAGGCATGTTCTTTGTAATTTTGCAAAACGTTAACCGCATGAAAGGTGATGTTAATTTTATTTATTTAACCTCCTGATTTTCAAAGGACTGAAGATTTTGACAGATTTTTTTCCTGAGCACTTGGGGTCAAAAGAATGTAATTTAAAACAACCGTCGGTGAGGCATTCCATTCCGAATCTGCTAGACAGAGCCAGACAAAGGAAGATGACAGATGGGTGTCGTGCCCCCAGTAACATAAATCCTGGCTATGACGCCCCTGCCTGGGGGGCTACATTTACACCCCGCCCCAATGCAGTTTGTGGAGTCCCGATCTTGCTACAATGTGGCTTCCAGAAGACTTAATACGTTTTGATTTTTTACTAAAGATCAGAGAGAGAGAGAGAGAGAGAGAGAGAGAGAGGAAGAAATTGAGTTTCTTGCTAGACACCATTCACAAACACACAGCACTGGGTTAGTACTGTTAAGACCCTGCCCTGAGCAGAGAGGATTTCCACAGCCTCTCCTGGGCTTTTCCAAAGCCCTAATATCCCCCGGAAGCTGCCTGCGCTGGCCTCTGGATCAAGCTGAGCCTGCGGCGGTGGCTCCCAGAGTAGCAGCAAGCGTGCCGGCTTTGGAGATACTTAGCCGCCCGTGCATAACTCGGAGCATCTTTGAGGGATTACAACACTGGAGAGGATCAAGAAGGGAGGGGGGGAGGAAAAAAGCTCAACATATTTATATTAAATGCTCCTGAGCCTGTGTAAACCATATGCACACACAGCAGATGAGAGTAGGTGGCCCTGGCAGAGAGACGGATCTGAATTGGGACCAGCGCCAGGGCTCGTCCTTTCTCTGCTCCAGTTAAGGGGGGCTACGGACGGCGGAGGAAGGAGCCCTGTGTCTATTCAGAGCCTTGCCTAGAGATGGCAGTGATCCTACATGTGGCACCCGTAACTCTGATCTTCTCAGTTCAGGGAAGGATGCTTCAATCTGGAGCTTCTTTCTAGGATGCTGCTGGCTGCTGCAGAAGCAGGAAAAGGTCTGTTTCTAGGGATGGGAGGATTTCTAAATTTTGGATTCTTTCCCTTTTCCCCTGTCTTTTAAGTTGAGATTGACACATTTTCACAGCAGTTTGCAATCATCATCATTCTTATCATCGCTGTTTTTCTACCAGAAAGGTGCCAGAACTCACTACAAAGCCTTCCCTTGTTGTCTTAGAACATGGGAAGGCAAACTAAGACCCAGGGGCCGGATCTGGCTCAATCGCCTTCTCAATCCGGCCCGCAGACGGTCCGGGAATCAGAATGTTTTTACATGAGTAGAATGTGTCCTCTTATTTAAAATGCATCTCTGAGTTATTTGTGGGGCCTGCCTGGTGTTTTGACATGAGTAGAATGTGTGCTTTTATTTAAAATGCATCCCTGTGTTATTTGTGGGGCATAGGAATTCATTCATTCCCCCGCCAAAAAAATATAGTCCGGCCCCCCACAAGGTCTGAGGGATGGTGGACCGGCCCCCTGCTGAAAAAGTTTGCTGACCCCTGTCTTAGAATGGCAATGGTACCCACCTGAGAGGTGCTGGAAGTTCCGGCAAGTTCCAGCTGAACAAAAGCCATGATGATGTTGATTTTAAAGGGTCCTTGTGAAAATTCATCGGCATATTATTATCATTACCATTAATTTATTAATCTCCTCCCAAACCACCGTCCCAAGGCAGTTTACGCATTAGACAATTAAAAAAAAAACAGTTTCAAAGCACTAATACAAGAAAGGCATTCACAACAAAATGAAAACCCCAAGGAGCTCATGGTAAAGACCCACGGATCCATTGGGGAAAGCCTGTCGGAATAAAAAGGACTTTACTTCTGGAAAGTGCACAGAGTGGGTGCCTGTTGTATCTTGATAAGGATGCTGTTGCACAGAACAGGGGCAGCCACACTCAAAAGCCCTGCTCCTCTGAGTGAATGCAGAGCAGGGGCTTCTCTGAGATCTTTGGTGCAAATCTCTCCTAACACACACACACTTCTGCATGCAATTTTGTACATTTCCCCCAAGTCAAATTTCCAACAATAACTCCGTTTCCCCTAATATGATATATTTCACACATATCTTTTCACTGCTAAATGCACTCAGTTCCCGAATGCCTCGGTTGCCATATGTTTCAGTTCCCAAACCGAGAAGTAAATGCTTCTGTTTTCGAACGTTTTTCAGAACCCGAACATGCAACACGGCTTCCACTGAGTGCAAGAAGCTCTTGCAACCAATTGGAAGTCGCACCTCAGTTTTTAAATGTTTTGGAAGCCAAATGAGCTTCTGGAATGGATTACGTTCGAGAACCGAGGTACCACTGTATATGCATGATTTACCTTAGAATACATATGTATTTCGACACACATTACTTGACTGGAGAACTGCATTGCAAGATTCGGAGGAGTGTGAATTTTTAAGGCTGGTTCGGTTTCGGTTCACACACTGCTCTACCACTGAGCTACAGCTCTTTCTTATGTTCCTGTGTGCAGAGTCTTAGCTGGGGGGGGGAGCTAGCCAGGATTTTTTGCCCCAGGCAAAGCTTCCAGAAGCTTCATTGAGGCTCCCAGGTTGTGTGAGGGTCTTTGACCTGGGTGAAATAAAAGCCTAGTTTCACCCCTGTCTGTGTGAGTGTTGGGAGGTTCCAATCAGGCAACAAAGCAACGCCACCACAAATTGGCTTATAAGTATAATTGGTACTTATAAGCCAGTTTGTGGTGTTGTTGTTTTGTTGTATTATTATTACTGTCACCACATTTGATACTTTGTGTATATAGCTTCCAATCAGGACCACAATAGGAGCCAAGGGTTAAAAAACAACAACAACTTAGCCACGCCCTGGTCCTCCAGATCTGATTTCCGATGTCTATTTATTCAACAAAAAACCTTGAGTCCCATCATGGGGAAAGGTGATGTAAAGGTAAAGGGATCCCTGACCATTAGGTCCAGTCGTGACCGACTCTGGGGCTGCGGCGCTCATCTCGTTTTATTGGCCAAGGGAGCCGGCGTACAGCTTCCGGGTCATGTGGCCAGCATGACTAAGCCGCTTCTGGAGAACCAGAGCAGCGCACAGAAACGCCGTTTACCTTCCCGCCGGAGCGGTACCTATTTATCTACTTGCCCTTGACGTGCTTTCAAACTGCTAGGTTGGCAGGAGCAGGGACCAAGCAATGGGAGCTCACCCCATCGTGGGGATTCAAACCGCCGACCTTCTGATCGGCAAGTCGTAGGCTCTGTGGTTTAACCCACAGCGCCACCCGCGTCCCCTAAAGGTGAGGTAGAAATAAACAAATTGTTGTTGATGATGATAGCCTGTAAACCTGCTCCTTCTCGTCTTCACCCTCTGCTTCTTGTTTTCAATTCACCTTTGCTTACCTGTTCCTGAAAACTCATGGTACCGTTTCCAACTTGCCTCAGGGAACTCTGACGCTCAGCTTCCTTATTCACTGGGACATTTTGCAAAGCTTAGGGCCATTCTCACCCCACATACGCCATGAAAAGCAGCATGTTCCAGTTATACTTGAATTTCAACTTTGCTTTTGTCTTTCTGGGGCCACAGCTAAGTGTCCTAAATGGATAATTTGAAATAGACTTATTGGGGGTGGGGAGAATGGATAAAATCAAATGGGAGAGGGGGATTTCATTTCTGGAATGAGACTTCCCCTACCCCCAACTAAAACCCACTATTATTAAAAACCCAGTCTTTGAGGTGGGTTAATGATTGACTAAGGTTAACAGGTTAATGATCCAAGAAGGTTTTCTACCGCCTCCAGAGAACTAAAATAAACAGATTTATTGCACACATCTAGGGATGGGGAAGAAAGTCAATTTAGACCACACTTAAAGGCAAACTTACTTTATTCACACTTTCTTGAACAATGTGTGAACCGAAATACACCCGCCCTTCAAATTTCGCAGTTCTCTGAATATGGCATTGCTGTTCTCCAGCCAAGTAACACGTACAAAATTGCGTAGATTATCTTTACTTATCTACTATTGCGTTTATACCCATCTTTTTCTCCAAGGAGTTACATGTGGCGTGCACGCTGCTTCCTGGTCCCTCCATTTTATTCTCACAACAACCTGGCACGGTAGGTTAGGTAGGTGAGAGATCAGGACTGGCCCAAGTTCCCATTGTGGCTGAGTAGTGATTCAGACCCTGGTCTCTCACATATTAGTAAAATCAATTTTCCAAATTTCCTCATATCAGGGGAAATTGCTCTGAAAAAAAATGTGTCATTGGACAAAAACATGCTTAACAGTAAATATTTGCACAAAAATGCTGATGGACATTAACGAAGGCTTTTTTATTTTTTATCTTAAAATACAAACCAATGTGAAGATGTGAAGAACTGAGCTTAAGCTTGGAAAAAACACATTGAGGAAAGGGCTATTGATGGCTACTAGCAACAACAACAACAACAACAACAACAACAACAACAACAACAACAACAATTTATTTCTGCCCCGCCTATCCGGCTGGGTCTCCCCAGCCACTCTGGGCAGCTTCCAACAGAGGTTAAATATACATTAAAACATCAGTTATTAAAAACCTCCCTAAACAGGGCTGCCTTCAGATGTCTTCTAAATGTCAGATAGTTGTTTATTTCTTTGATATCTGATGGGAGGCTGTTCCACAGGGCGGGCGCCACTACCGAGAAGGCCCTCTGCCTGTTTCCCTGTAACTTCGCTTCTCGCAATGAGGGAACCGCCAGAAGGACCTTGGAGCTGGACCTCAGTGTCCAGGCTGAACAATGAGGATGAAGCACAATGGCTGTGCTCTGCCTCCACAGTTGTAGACAGCAATGCTTCTGAATCATAGTTGTCAACTTTCAGATTTGAAAATAAGGGATCAGCAGACTCGAAAATAAGGGATCAGCAGCCTCACCTGTCCTGGGGACAGTCTACGGGATATCTAACAATCTGGGATAGCAGCAGGAAGCAGCGGGAAATGGAGCTGGAATAAGGGAATTTCCCACAAAAAAAGGGAAGGTTGACAGCAATGCTTCTGAATGCCAGTTGCCTGAAATCACAAGAGGTGAGAGGACCCTGTTTGTGGGCTTCCCCTTTGGGACATCTATTTGGCCACTGTGAGGTAAAAAAGTGGGGCACATGGGTGGCGCTGTGGTCTAAACCACTGAGCCCCTTGGGCTTGCCAATCAGAAGGTCGGCAGTTTGAATCTGCACAATGGTGGTGAGCTACCATTGCTCTGTCCCAACTCCTGCCAACAGTTTGAAAGCATGCCAGTGCAAGTAGATAAATAGGTACTGCTGCAGCAGGAAGGTAAGCAGTGTTTCCATGCACTCTGGCTTCCATCACAGTGTTTCGTTGTGCCAGAAGTGGTTTAGTCCTGCTGGCCACATGACCCAGAAAGCTGTCTGTGGACAAACGCCAGCTCCCTCGGCCTGAAAGTGAGATCAGCACTGCAACCCTATAGTCGCCTTTGACTGGACATAACCATCCAGGGGTCCTTCACCTTGACCTTGACCTTGGCCACTGTGAGAACAGGATGCTGCACTAGATAGTCTATTATTGGCCTGATCCAGCAGGATCTTCTTATGTTCTCAACTCCCACTGTCTGCAGCCACCGTGTCCACTGGTCAGGGAGGGTGGGTGTTATAACCTAACATCTGAGGACCCAAGGCTTGTTGCCTGAGCTGACTTTGCAAATGGA
This sequence comes from Podarcis vaucheri, assembly GCF_965113315.1. Classification (NCBI taxonomy): domain Eukaryota; kingdom Metazoa; phylum Chordata; class Lepidosauria; order Squamata; family Lacertidae; genus Podarcis; species Podarcis vaucheri. The sequence goes on along the minus strand of NC_138754.1, from coordinate 20,130,106 downwards.
GGCTCCACTGAACTAGCAGAGACTAAATAGTTGCTGGAAATTGATGGAGGGGGAAGCGCCTTTTGCACTCAGGTCCTGCTTGGTCATCTGTTTGGCCACTGAGTGAGCAGGATGGGTCCTCACACAGGAGGGCTCTCCTTATGATCTTAAAACTAGTGCAAAACGAGAAACCAGGGGAAAACAGAAACTGACAGGTTCATTCATCCCTGCACAAAACGCGTGTCAAAAACTTTTACACTGCTGTTATGGAAGGCGTAAGGCAGGCTCCCCCCACCCCTCCTCCCTCGCAAGAGACAAGAGGCTAAATCTGCCCACCCTTCCAATTAACCTCTCAGGAAGCAAAGTAGAAGAAAGCCAGGAGAGGAGCTTCTGTAGACTAATGGCTCCATTCACCGAAAGACTGTCAGCAGGTAGATTTATTACTGAAATGATTTTAATGGGATATTGAGCGAGTGCTTGTTAACATAAAGCATTGTAATAGCAGCACTTCTGGGAGAGGAGATGGAATCTCCCCCTTTGGGCACGCAAGCAAGACCGTTAAATTTAATTTAAGGTTTATTAGATGTTCATTAATTTGCCTGTCACCAAACCACTCCTCCCAGAGAGGAAAATGTTGTTTCCGGGAAAAATAACAACAACAACAAACGATTTTGCTTGCTACAGAAGTGAACCCGCCGCTTTTGGAGCTGGGTTGTGGGAGTTGGAAGAGGACCACAGTCCTTAAAATCTTGGGAAGTCACCTGGTCCCAATCCCGGAAAGCAGGAGTGGGGAACTTGGGGAGACAGGACACCCCCAGTGCACAGAGCAACACAAGCCTGATAAGGGTCACTTGGCCCACAATGCCTTTTCTCCAAACAGTGTCCACATGCCTCGCATCTCAAGTCACATGTGATGTCAAGTGTGGGTTTGGTCAAGGCAGCCGTTGGCTTGCTAGGAATTGAACCAGGTGTCTTCTTACCTGGAGATGACAGTGATTGCACCTGGGACTCTCTGCATGCAAGGAAGATGCTCTACCTCTGAGCTACGGTCCTTCTCTATGGACCCAAATTAGGCTGGTTTCCCCATCCCTGGTTGGAGCCATTGCATCAATCATTGCCCCTTCCTTATGCCAGTGTCATGGACTGGCTGGATGCAAAGGAGTGGTGGGAGGCACCAGCTAGGGAACCCCAAAGGGTGAAGGTTCAGAGTTTGGGAATGGGGGAGGAGTCTTAGGCAGCTGCAGGGAGGCAGGAACCTTCAGTCTCAGCAACTGCCTCATAGGGGCAAGACCTACCAAGAAGAGTTGCTGTGCGTTAGGCCTGGCACTCCTGAGCAGACATTGTTTCTTCTAATGAAGAGTTAACTTCACTTACTCCCTGTGATTTATTGCTGGCTTGCTCCTGACAGCCACATACAGTGGTACCTCAGTTTTCGAATGTAATCCGTTCCGGAAGACCGTTCAAGTTCAGAAACGTTCAAAACCCCAAAACTCAAAATGGAAGCCTCAAAACGGAACACTCAATATGGAAGCCGCGTTTCCAGTTCAATTTCTGAGGCACGTTCGAAAACCAAAGCATTTACTTCTGGGTCTATGGCATTCGAGTTCCGAAACTTTCATCAATGGGGACATTTGAAAACCGAGGTACCACTGTATCTCCCCGCTTCCCAACAGAGATAGAGAGCCTACTGGATCAGGCCAATGGCCCATCTAGCCCAGCATCCTGTTCTCCCAGTGGCCAAGCAGATGCCTGTGAGAAGCCATCAAGAAAGACCTCACTACAACAGCACTCTGCCCCTCTGTGATCCCCAGCAAGTGGTATTCAGAGGTACACTGTCTCAGGCAAGAGGACTTGGTAATCCTTTACAACCCTAGCACAAAACATTATTGCTATCCTTACAGCCAGTAGCTCCCTCCAAATTCCAACCACCCTTATGATAAGGTTGCAGGAACTGTTCCAGGCCCAGTCGTGTGAGATGATGATGATGGTGATGATTATGAGAGATTCCAGAGATCAAACCCAAGACCTTTGCCATGCAAATTGAGTGACTTCTCCCAAGGTATAGGCCCTTCCATAATAGATATGCACAAATCCAGGATGCTATAAATGTAATGGTTATGACGTGTGAAGCCACTGTAGTAGCTTTCTGTTGCAGAAAGGTTAGTTCCTGCATTGCTTTTTTAAAAAATCTTTTAAATCCAGCTCCTTGGCAGTTACTTCTGCTTCTAACAAGATCTGCCACGGGTGAGTAGAGTAAGCTAAGTGAACAACACTCGGTAGCAAGTGGATTTTAAAAGAATCCGTTCCCTTCATAAGTCTTACTTGAACCCCCAAACGACAGCCTAGAGCCCCGGGGCCCCATTACAACAGCCAAATTCCATCATTCATTCTCTAAATGCAACCGGGGAGCGCTAAAGGAGCCTGCAGCCAGGAATTTTTAACAACTTGAGAAGCTGAGGCGGCTCAAAGCAGGCTGGAAGACTATTGCCAGCCTAACCTTTAAGTAAAAATAATTTCGGAGGCAGAGCAAACATTCAGGGCAATAAAGTGAATTATTTTAGAAAATATGCAGAACATAAGAAGGATGGGAAGAGTATGTTGCAAGCTAGGGCAGAAGCAAAGGGCAAGCTCAATGCTGTTAGAGGCAGTATACCACCGAGTGCCAGTCGCTGAATCATATGTGGTGAAGAGCGCATTGCACTCACGTCCTGCTTGAAGGCTTCCCATAGGAAAAGGGAAGGGATGTAGCTCGGTTGGCAAAGCATCCACTCTGCATGCAGAGGGCTCTGGGTTCAATTCAAAGCATCTCCAGGGATGCCTGGCAATGTCTGCGGCCTAGAAGCCTGGAGAGCTACTGTCAGTGCTGATAATCCTGAGCTGGGAGGACCAAGGGTCAAGTCACAGTATAAGGCATCTTCCTGTGTTGCTGTGTCTCAAGGGAAGGGCGGTAGCTCAGTGGTAGAGCATCTGCTTTGCTTGCAGCAGGTCCCAGGTTCAATCCCCAGCATCTCCCATGTGCTCAACCACTGAGCTATGATCCTTTCCCCTGAACACGGGGAAAAATTGACCCTTACACCATCTAGCTCAGTATTGCCAATATCATTCTAGGCTTTGTGCCTATGGAGACATACTTGGAGCACGGGAAACATTACTTTTTTTTTCTAGGTTACACTGGTTGTCCATAGTATTGCCTACTCAGTCTGGCTGTGAGTCAAGCAGATAGGCCAGTTGTCAAATTCTTTTAATTCATGGTTGGCACTTCCTAGATGTTCTTCTAGATGTTTCAACTCCCATCAGCCCCAGCCAATATGGTCCATAGACAGATATGATGAAAGCTGAAGTCCTGCAAGATCTGGAAGGTCATGGGTTCCTTTGCTAGGTCCTAACTGGAGATGCCCAGGCTTGAACCCAGGGCCTTCTGTGCAGAGTATCCTGAGGGATATGCCCACAGAACCCACCCCTGACCTCCAAACTTCCATGGAAAGTGGCCTTATACCATTAGCCCTTTTAAGAACATCAGGAGAGCTCTGCTGAATCAGACCAATGGACCATTTAGTCCAACCTCCTGTTCTCACAATGGACAACCACGTGCCCCTATGGGAAACCCACAAGCAGGATTCAAGCATAGGAACACTCCTGTGACTCCCAGCAACTGGTCTTCAGAAGCATTACTGCCTCCAACCATGAAGGCAGAGCATAGCGATCATGGCTAGCAGCTATTGACTGTCATAGAGTGGCTGGATGCAGAGGAGCGGTGGGAGAAACCAGCTGGGGAACCTCCAAGGGAACCCCCAAGGGAAGAAGTCTCAGAGCCAGGGCATTGGTGGTGGGATGACAATGAGTGGTCAGAGGGAGAAGAGAGAGCAGACTGGGAGGAGGAGGAGGTGTCAGAAGCGGAAGAGGCAACAGGGTTTAGTGAGCAAGAAGAGGTTGTGGCAGAGAGCAGCCCAGAATCGGAGGCAGAAGCAGAGTGGGGTCAAGAGGCAGCAATGAGGCTGGCTGCTGAAGAATCCAGGGAGTCTCCCCCTCCTGCTACAACTAGCTCCACTTCCCCCTGGTGTCCCTGAACATGCAGAGAAATGAAGACGTCAGAGCAAACAGAGACAAGGTGAAGGAGCTTTAGGCTGTTGGGGAAGGAACTTGTGGAGGAGCCTTAGAGAGCAGTGGGAAGGTAAGGACCTCCGGTCCTCGCAACTGCCTCACTGGAGAAAGAACTACAGGGAAGAGTTGAATAAAGAGTTAACTTCATTGTCACTGGTGTTTCATTGCTGACCTACTCTGGACTCCGGTTTCCGACACAGTCTTACACTCCATGAATTTGTCCAATCCTCTTATCAAGCCACCCAAGTCAGTGGCCACTCCTTCCTCCTGCAGGAGTGAGTCCCACTGTTTACACGCTTCCAGCTCAGTACTGTCTGCACTGACCAGAAGTGGCTCCCCCAGGTTTTCAGGATGAGGATGCTCCCAGCCATTCCTGGAGATGCTGGGGAATGAGAATGGAAAGACAACCATCTGCCACGGAACCAGGTCTCTTTCCCCCTTTCCCCCACTGTGCTGCTTGCTGCAGCGGGCCCTGCAAAAACATTCCACTGACCTTCATGGCACAGCAAACAGGACACAGGCCTGCAGCTCTGGTTCGAAAACAAAGAGCCTCCTTTCTCTTCAAACTCTTTGCAGACGTTCAGCTTCCTTTGATGCAATGCAGAAGCAACAGCAGGAGGAGTAAAATGGGGAAACAAACCCCCCCAATGTATTTGTAAAAGGTCCCAAAAACAACAGCGCCGGGCTGGAAAGATGTTAGCGGGCTTTTGAGAGCTCCAGGAGAGGGACAGTGTCCTTGGTGCAAGCTGGCCTCCTGGCTCAGGTTTCAAATCACACAAATGCCCAGAGCCAGCATCTGCAACCCTTTTGTACAAGGGAAGCCAAATCTTAGGTCACTTTCACATGCAAGGCTGAGATCAGAGGTGTTGGTTTCCCCCCCACAAGCACAGCTTTCTATTATCTTTATTTCTTGTGTTTTCTCCCTCTCTTCTATTCAGGTTATTTTTACTCATGTTTGGTTTCGTCTTCTGACGTCCTCTACTCTGAGTTAATGAGGGTATGCACAGGAAGGCGATGGATGGAAGGTGAAAGACCCTGTGTGAGAGGCAGGGAAGGGAAGATTTGCCATAGTGGGAGGCTGGGAAAACAAAGGGAAGCTGCCAGCTGAGAGCTGGCAGGGTGTGTGAGAGAGCTAAGAGGGCCCACCCCTTCTATATGAGGGTGGATCTACACATGGGGGGCACACTATAAATAAGTCATAAATTAAATCGTTATAACAAAAGAAGAAAACTCTATGTAAAATCAAATACAATTTTTTTTTGCTCTACAGCGCCATCTGGTGTTGTTTGTTTATAACATATTTAAAATGCTGTTTTTTGACTAATGTAGCTGAGTCCTAAGACAAGGACTAGATCTACCTCCATCAGATCTACCTCTGATGGAGGCTCTGTTTTCTCCCTCCTCTCTCCCTCCTCTTCTTCTTTCTTTTCTTCCTCTTTCCCTTTCCTATTTTTTTTGTTGATTTTTAATTTTTATTTAGATTAATGCTGAAAAGTTTCAATATAAATAAATTATAAAAATAAGTAGTTTTTTTAAATAAAAAAAGGTTTATGTTTGGATTGCCAACCGGAGTAGAAGAACCTAGTCCAATGAGCCCAAAGGCCGCCCTGGTATACAGCAGCTTCTTGGTTCAGTATGCTCTGAGCATTGGTGGTGGTGCACCAGGGGCTATTATCGGGAACCGCTAAGCCACAGCCTAATCCAACAGGAAGGAATAAACGCTGCAGACACTCCAGCCCTGGGATCAAGAGGCATGGCTGGCCGCCTTCAGAAGCGCTCACTTTGCGCAGAGTGGCTCATGACCGTCGGGGCCGTGCAGGAACGCCTTTGATCGCTGATGCAATCAAGATTGACAGCCCTTCGGAGACAGCTTTCTTTTCTCTACATATTCCCAGTGGCCAAGAACATTTAGTCTGGCCGGGAAAAGGAAATTATATTACAGAATTATAGTTCATTTGCTGGGCCGCACTGGGAGTTCTGCAATAATCACCAGCCTCCTAACATTATTAGCCAGCGCCTGAATTTTATGATTTCAGTGTGGTTGTCTCCCACCCCCTCCTCCCACCTTTGATACACCAGGCCCAAGACACCAAAAGCAGGGGGGGGGGCGACGACCTATGAACAGCCAGAGAATCCTCAAGAGCAGAGGTCAAGTAAGGCAAGGCCAAGAAAGGCAGAGGGAAATGTGCTAGCACAATTTCTTCTTGCCCTGGCAGTGGTCTTGCGCAGGAACACATTGCCCTTAGTTCATCAAATCTCTCTTCTCCAAAGCAGGTTGATTCCTCTGGGAGAAGCCCTTGAATGAATGGAGAATAGACAAAAGACTCTCCAAGTGTCCCTGTTTTCCAGGGACAGTCCCGGATTTACAGAAGCCGTCTCGGTTTCTGATTTGACCCGGGAATGTCCTGCTTTTCCTTAAAGGTAAAGGGACCCCTGACCATTAGGTCCAGTCGTGACCGACTCTGGGGTTGCGGCGCTCATCTCGCTTTATTGGCCAAGGGAGCCGGTGTACAGCTTCCGGTTCATGTGACCAGCATGCCTAAGCTGCTTCTGGCGAACCAGAGCAGCGCACGGAAATGCCGTTAACCTTCCCGCTGGAGCGGTACATATTTATCTACTTGCACTTTGACGTGCTTTCGAACTGCTAGGTTGGCAGGAGCAGGGACCAAGCAACGGGAGCTCACCCCATCACGGGGATTCGAACCGCCGACCTTCTTGTTGGCAAGTCCTAGGCTCTGTGGTTTAACCCACAGCGCCACCCACGTCCCTTTTCCTTAGGACGTCTCTATTTTCACTGGAGAAATGTTGGAGGGCATGGAGTTATCTGACGCCCGAGCCCTCTGAAAGCAGCCCTGTATAGGGAAGTGTTAAAATGTTTAATGTTACAGTAGTACCTTGGTTTACCAACTTAATCCGTTCCAGAAGTCCGTTCTTAAGCCAAAGCGTTCTTAAACCAAGGCATGCTTTCCCACAGCAGCGGGGGACTCAATTTACAAAATGGATCACACTCAACATGTTCTACTTCCAAGGCAAAGTTCACAAACCAAAACACCTACTTCCGGGTTTGCAGCATTCTTAATCCAAGTTGTTCATAAACTAAGCTGTTCTTAAACAAAGGTACCACTGTATTATATATGTTGGAAGCCTCCCCGAGTGGTAGGGGCAACCCAGTCAGGTGGGCGGGGTATAAATAGCAAAATTGTTGTTGTTGTTGAATAGTAAAGGTAAAGGGAGCCCTGACCATTAGGTCCAGTCGTGACCGACTCTGGGGTTGCGGCGCTCATCTCACTTTATTGCCCGAGGGAGCCGGCATACAGCTTCCGGGTCATGTGGCCAGCATGACTAAGCCGCTTCTGGCAAACCAGAGCAGTGCACGGAAATGCAGTTTACCTTCCCGCCGGAGTGGTACCCATTTATCTACTTGCACTTTGACGTGCTTTTGAACTGCTAGGTTGGCAGGAGCAGGGACTGAGCAATGGGAGCTCACCCCGTTGCGGGGATTCGAACCGCCAACCTTCTGATCAGCAAGTCCTAGGCTCTGTGGTTTAACCCACAGCACCACACCCTTATTTTCATCATAGAAATGTTGGAGGTTATGGAAGAGCCCAGCACCCAGTTCCCACAGTGACAAGCACGAGCTGCTTGCAAGAGTCTTGGATCTAACAACATCCTTGTTTTCAGCCCCATCACAAGTTACTTCTTAATAGCACCAGATTTTGTTCTTAGGGGAGGGGGGGTGCAGAACACACAATGGGGTTTTTAAAAAAGTTTTTTAAAGTTTAAATCAATGTTATATTGCAATTCTATGATTCTATGATTCTGTAACAGTATGCAGCCAAAACCATTCTTCATCAAACATCTTTGCTTCTCATGCAACCTTCCCCTCACACAAATGAAATAAAAAGAGAAAAGAGAAGAAAACGAAAGGGAGGGGCAACCTAACAAAAACTCCTTGGCACTATGAATAAACTCAAAAGAAAAGCATCATCATTCAAGTTGTCATTCCAGAAATGTAAAGGAACATTATTTTTTAATTTTATTATTTGAGCCAAGATGTTTGATAGACCCAGAGTTCAAGGAACTGGGAGTCTTCCAGTGTTAGAAGTAGTAAGAAGGGGCTGCTAGATTACACCACGAGTCCATTTCGTTCAGGATCCTGTCCCCAAAATGGCAAACCTGATGCCTATGGGAACGTGGCCATCAGGTCTTGGGCGCAAGAGTCATTCTCCCCACCTGTGTCTCCCAGCAGCTGCTATTCAAAGGCACGTCTGCCTCCAACAATGGGAGGTAGAACACAGCCTTTGTGGCTAATAGCTGTTCATGGCCTTCACCTCCATGGGTATGTCTAACTCTCTTCTATAGCCATCAAAGTTGGGGGCCATCACTGCCTCCCATGGGAGTTGAATCCCATACTTCTATGGGATTATGCCCTGTGTGAAGAAGTCACTCCTTCTGTCTGTCTCAAATCTTCAGCTTCATTAGATCTCATCCCTATCATAGCTGGGATTGCCCGCCAAGGCCTTAGGCTCTTGAATACAAGGAGAGCCTTGGCGGACGCCCATCTAGTTGTGAAGGGAATGTTTTAGCACCCCAATATTCCGCTTCTCCAGAATCTGTATATTTGCTTAAACATTGTTGCAGAAGAGGCATGAAAGGCCTTCACTAATCTCAAATGGATGCTCCTTCCATACTGATCAGAGACAGGGATGGTGAAGAATCTGTCTGTTTAATTAGCTGAAAGATTAACGTTTTGTCAGATCTGCTTCAGTTTACTGTCCTGCTCAAACATTAGTTATGGTACTGGCCAACTTGACCTGTATGTGAAGATATCATATCACACCTGATGCGTAATGGACATGCGGCAGTAATTATATAACATGTAGGATGTATGCTGTTTGCGAGAAGGTGTGCAAAAACCTGCGATCACTGCAGTTCCCATCGTTATATGGAACTGCCCTTGACTGCAGTAAAGTCAATAAAGTAGGGTATTGTCTTGCTTGACTATTGGTTGTGTTGTTATTTAACAAGTTCCCTACCTGGGAACAAACTACTAGGAGAGTGATATAGATCACTTCCTTGACCCAGTCCAGCATCCTGTTCTCACAGTGGCCAAACCAATGCCTACAGAACGCCTGCAAGAAGGACCTGAGAGGAACAGCCCCATCCCCACTTGCAGGTCCCAGAAACTGGTATTCAGAGGCATACCACCCTCAACAACAGTGGGGGCAGAAAAGGGATTGACAATCCTTAGCATGAGACTCAAAGTGCTGGGCATTCTCAGGGTTGGCCCACCCATAGGGCAAGATGGGGCAACCAGCTCAGGTGGCAGGATTCACTGGATCTCCAAGGAGATGCATCTTCTTGGAGGCCAGCTCTGCCGGCTACAATGCCACCTCTAGCTTTTGGTGAATAGGAGGCGATCTGCTGGCCTCCTCCCATCCTTGTTCCCAATGTAGATCTTTATTTCCTCTGGCCCAAGACATTTTGGCACCTGAGGTGAATCACAAAATAGCCCAGGCGCCCCCCCCCCTTGTGCCCAATGTAGATCTTCACTTACCCCTTCTGCCCTGGTGGGGTGTCTGTGCCATTTTGTGATTCACCTCAGGTGCCAAAATGTCTTGGGGGACATGAGGGACAGAAGAGCTATGCATGAGAGACAGAAGAGCTATGCATGAGAGACAGAAGAGCTATGCAGGAAGGACCAGCCCACCCATGAGGTGGACTGAAGCAGTGGCCTCGGGCAGCAAAACCCATGGGACAGCATCCCACAGGCTCCTCTCCTGTCCCTTCCACTGCCAGGATTGCATGGCATAATTCCAGCATGAACTCGGACGGCAAAATGGGATGGGGCACCCCATGCATCCCTATTTTTGATCTGTAAAACATTGGTGGATATGGACTTTTACCTGCTTGTTGCTGAAGCTTTGATAATAAGCAAGCAAACCTCCCTCAAGGGGTTGGAGCAGGGGCAGGCAACCTAAGGCCCATGGGCCACAAATGGCCCATGGACAAGTGCCGCCCACTGGGGGACCCCCATCACCCACTTGGTCAGTTTCTGTGCATCACGCTAAACTGGCACAGAGCAGAGCGGGGACCAGCTTCCGAGACACTGGGTGGTTTCCCATTGGCTGCAGGACGCTCCTGCAGCCAATGGGAAGCTGCGCACACCTCCTCCACGCCGGAAGGAGTGCCAGAAATACGCGCACACTCCAGCCCACTGCAGCATCTGTGGGACCGTGAACCGGCCCAAGCCACAAAAACTTTGCCAACCCCTGGGTTGGAGCCTGGACACGCACACATTCCCTGGCATAAGTGACATGGGTGAATTCCTTTTCTGGCATCACTATCATCTGGTTCTTTTCAAGGTGCCTTTGTCCCCATTGTGAGAACAGGCCCATCCATTGTGTCCATCTCCTCCTTTTGTTTTCCATGCAGTCTCCCCCCTCCCCAGTTCTTCTTTGTCCCTTTTCAAAAGCTGAACCACAAACTCAGCCTTATTCAGACACATCACAGAGGAGCTCCCCCCCCCTCCCACCACAAGCCCTTAATCATTCTGATCACCCTCCGGCACATCCTTTCTTGCAGCATCTTAGATACAGCCTGCTAATAATGAAGGCCTGTTGATGTGGACAATAGCTAGACATGAATCCTAAGTCAGCATCCTTGCACAACCACCCAGAACACAGTGTGTGGGCCTGCTGGCTGTTGACCGAAGAAGGACGCTTTTCAATACTGAGTGAGTCTGGGGAGCAGCAGTGCACTTGTGGCAGGACTATGGGGAAAGGGCTGGCCCTATCATTGGGCAGAGTGAGGAGACCACCTCAGGGAGGAGATAGTAGCACAGAGCTAAACTATGGAACTTGCTCCCACAGGAGGCAAGTGATGGCCACCGACTTTGATGGCTTAAAAGAGGACTGGACAGATTCATAGAGGATGAGACTATTGATAGATACCAGCCATAAGGGCTAGGCTTCGTTCCCACAGCCAGACACAGTAATGCTTCTGAATACCAGTTGCTAGAGGAAGGTGCTCGTGTGTGTGGGTCCTTCTTGGGGGCATAGGCATCTGTCTGGCTAATGTGTGGACAGGATTCTAAACTAGATAGACCATTGACCTGATCTAGCAGCCGGGCTCTTATGTTCTGAACCCCCATCATCTCCAGCCACCATGGTGAAAGGTTGTGGATGAACTTATGAATATGCATATGCAAAATTGATATGGACCAGAAATCGGCATTCATTCAGTATACTACTCAATAGGCTACTATACTACTACAGTGCAGGCATTCTGCTCACTGTAAGGAATCTTCCTATGTTCTTCTCTAGAAAAGCTGGAGGTGGTACTGCTTGCTGGAGAAAAGGTATACAGTACAACATATTCCAGGGATGGCCAACATGGAGCCCTCCTAATGCTGTTGGACTACACATCCCAGCATCCTTGAACATCGGCCATGATGGATGAGGTCAAGGATGATGGGAGTTGTGGTCCAAAAACATCTGGAGAGCACCATAGCTACCCTGAGTTATTCCACAAACTCTTGCTTTTTTTAAAAAAAAGTCAACCAGTTTTCATTTGAATTGAAAGAGTAATCTGCCTGTCTATTAAACTTAACTACTCATTATCAAAACCTCAACATACCTGCCCTTCTGAGGCTACCAAAGTAAAAGTTCTTCCCCAAAAAAATCTAAATAAAAAAATCCAGTACCATCACTCCTGGCTAGAAGGAAAGGTCATCTTTAAATATTTCTCATTCCTCATTACAGTGACATACAAGATCTAAAATTGCTTTCCCCTCCAAAAAAATATCAAAACAAACATGTCATTTGATCTCAGCCTGATTAAAATTTGCCCTATTGATTAATTCAACTACAACAGCAGCTTTCAAAACTTTCAACCATCTGTGAACAGCTTAATTTCTCTGCCAAGCAGCCACCTACCACAGAACACCTGGGAATTGCAGAGGGTTCTGGGATGTATTTTAGGGCACACGCTTGATTCACATGGAGTGACCTTCAGTAACACCTAGGGGTTTAGGGAGGCATCCATTTCCATCCTGACCCACGTTCACCACATGCAACGCTGTTTCCATTCTGCTGCAGTTTGCTTTCCAACACAAGCTATGCTATTTGTCTTGCCATCCACTGTGGCAGAACTTTATGTCATTAATTACATCATCATTATGTCATTCATTTCAGTGCAAAGGAAACAATATGCAATCAATTACGTATCGTTTGTGGACTTGAAAACAATAGCAGAGAAGACCAATCCTATTCGCCGGATTGATTTATGCTCCAGACATGTGATGGATAAGTGAACATCAGCAACTTCCTCTCATGAACTGAGAGTCTATGCGAGCCATGAAGGACTTACTCACAAACCTGTTGACCACGGCAAGAGTTATCATAGCTAGGAAATGCAAAAAGCATGGTGGATATGAAATAGAACAGGCATTAATGATAAATTAAGAAGGGGAATATGCAAGAGAAATGACTTTGAGGAAATATAGAAAATATTTGTGGAATTCATATTGTTAAAACAGAAAGGGGTGAAACCATCTCAAGAAGTGTTAAATTTTTGGAAAGTTGGATAATTATGATAAACAATTGTCTCAGGGGTGGGGTGCACATTTCTATTTGTATTATTATTAAGGAAAAAATAAAAACTTTTTTAATAAAATGAACTGAGAGTCCAGCTCAAGTACCTAACTGCAGTTGAGAATTTCCTAGAGCCGATTTGTTTTTGTTTTTCAAAAAGGAAAAGAAACCAATAAGTAAAGCTTTGCAGGAACAGAAGCCAACACTGGGGCAATTCAGAGCAGCTATTGAAGGAGCAATTCAGAGCAGTTTGTTCTTTAAAGAAGGGAGGAAGAGTGCTCTTGTGCTTCAATCTTGTTTATGGGTTGCCCATAGGTCAGAGAACAGGACATAGCGGTGACTACCATGAAGAAGAAGAAGAAGAAGAAGAAGAAGAAGAAGAAGAAGAAGAAGAAGAAGAAGAAGAAGAAGAAGAAGAAGAGGAGGAGGAGGAGTTTGGATTTGATCAGTGGCATAGCGTGGGTTGTCAGCACCCGGGGCAAGGCAAGTAATTTGTGCCCCCTAACCCGTGGATTTGCGCCCCCTAACCCGTGGATTTGCACCCCCTAACCCTAACCCCCAGATGTTTCGCCGGTGCGGCCGGCCCCCCTGCACCCCCCATGCTACGCCACTAGATTTGATATCCTGCTTTATCACTACCCCACGGAGTCTCAAAGCGGCTAACATTCTCCTTTCCCTTCCTCCCCCACAACAAACACTCTGTGAGGTGAGTGGGGCTGAGAGACTTCACAGAAGTGTGACTGGCCCAAGGTCACCCAGCAGCTGCATGTGGAGGAGCGGAGACACGAACCCGGTTCCCCAGATTACAAATCTACCACTCTTAACCACTACACCACACTGGTTCCCATGAGGGGAACCTGCACTTCTGAATTTGCCACTACACTACTGCTCACCATCCAGACATGCAAGAAGCATTATCAGCCAGTGTGGTGTAGTGGTTAAGAGCGGTAGTCACGTAATCTGGGAAACCGGGTTCGTGTCTCCGCTCCTCCACATGCAGCTGCTGGGTGACCTTGGGCCAGTCACACTTCTGTGAAGTCTCTCAGCCCCACTCACCTCACAGAGTGTTTGTTGTGGGGGAGGAAGGGAAAGGAGAATGTTAGCCGCTTTGAGACTCCTTAAAGGGAGTGAAAGGCGGGATATCAAATCCAAACTCTTCTTCTTCTTCTTCTTCTTCTTCTTCTTATCAGAATCAAAGGAAACATCCTATCTAGGCTAAACAACAACAACCCTTAAGGAGGGAACAGAGTGGTGCTGTTGAGGGGCATGGCTTGGGGAGAGTCCTGAGGGCCAGAGAGAAAGGCCTGGAGGGCCACATCCCCTTCCCCCAGGAAAAGAAAATGCTTTTTAGGAAACTATGCAAGATGATGGAAGAAAGTTTGGTGTTCTGGCTGTCCGTTTCTTTTTCTTTTTCTTTCTTTTCTTTTTTTAGAGGAAAGTCTGCCTCATGTCATGGCTTGAAATATGCCTGCTGTTTTGATTCTCCTCTCTGGGAAATTGGATTTATCGTTCCAGTGGCATAATCCCATTGTGTCCAATCCTGCTTCCCTTTAATTTATGGCTGGAGATTGGTATTATTTGATGGATTGCAGAAGTTCCAAGAGGGGGCTAAATTGCTTTCAGAGGAGCATATTTGAGGTGATACAGATGGAGGGATATGACTCGCAGCAGCAGCAGCAGTGAGTGGTCCAGGCAAATCACCTGAATTAAAGCTTCTTCCTTGGAGGAAGTCAGGGACCCATAATACCCTTGGCATTACATGCCTAGAAAACATCCTTGCAGATAATCTGCAGCGAGCTACACATGAATGAATATGCCAAAGTGTCAGTCAATGGAAAGTACCCCCAAACATAGAAAGCTGCCTTTGCCTGCCAGACTCTTAGTCCATCTAGCTCCATACTGTCTACACTGGCCGGCAGGCTTTCAGACAGTCAGAGCAGGCAACTAGAGCTGGGCGATATATCAATACATTGTCCAAAACCGGTTTGAAGTCCATATTGTGATATCGGTTTCATAGGTTTTTACCTGGCAATATATCACGAATCATTATGTGTGTTAGGGCTGGGCGATAAATCGTCCCAAAACAGTTTTAAAGTCAATATCATGATATGGGTTTCATATTTTTTGACCTGGCAATGTATTGTGAATCATGGTGTGTGTGTGTGTGTGTGTGTGTGTGCGCGCACATGCGTGCGCTACACAAAAATCACAATGTGGGGGGAAACTGTGAAGCCAGCCAATGCGTCTACATAGCTCCTTTCTTATATTAGACATCCTGATAAATCAGTCTATTGTGATGTTTTGCTGGTGATATGTCACCAAGTTGAAAACCAGATACAGTGATACCTCGGGTTAAGAACTTAATTCATTCTGGAGGTCCGTTCTTAACCTGAAATTGTTCTTAACCTGAGGTACCACTTTAGCTAATGGGGCCTCCTGCTGCCGCCGCGCCACCGGAGCCCGATTTCTTTTCTCATCCTGAAGCAAAGTTCTTAAACCGAGGTACTATTTCTGGGTTAGCAGAGTCTGTAACCTGAAGCGTCTGTAACCCAAGGTACCACTGTATTGCCCAGCCCTACAGGCAATTCTGGGTTTAACTCAGAATTGAGCAGTTTCTTGTGTCCCTGTCTTTGTCAGTGCAGCTAGCCAAGATTCTGACCTCGCAATGTTAAGCCCAATGATCTTAAAAGGTCACGGCAGGTTCCTCTGGAAGGCTTTCATTTTCTCGGCAGCAGCAAGGGAGTTTTCAGGGCTAATTAATTCAAGGGCCAGCTTAAATTGATAGCACCTTTTCCCCAAAATAAAATTGCGCACAGACAGAGCATTGAAATGCAACAAGCGGCAAGGTGCCCAGGCAAGTATATTTCCAGCAGACCAAAACTTCTCATCAAAAAGCTGCTGTTTAAATGGCAGTTGAGGATTTTGCAAACAGCTGCCACTGTGTTGACAGAGGAAAAAGAAATCACTTGGGCACACGAGGACACAATCAGTTTTGCAATAACCACGAACAGGAGGAGCCCAATCCGGCCAAGAAGGGAACATAAGGAGAGCCTTAGCAGGATCAGATCAAGAGTCCATGTAGCCCAGTATCTTGTGTCCAACAGTGGTCAGCCCACATTCAGGGTATGAAGACAGGTCCTCCGTGCCCCACACTCACCCTACAAATAGTTTCCAGAAACCTATTTTTCTACTCACAGGAGGATATTTTGCCTCTCTGATGCAAATGCATCACTCAGGGTTGAAACCACGACTTTGGGAGGGAAACAAGGATACCTAAAAGAACATTGCAAGATGCAAACAGAGACAAGGAGGTGGATAAAAACACCATCAATGAACAGATACCTTATCTGCCATAAGGATGTCGCCACCTGGCAAAGATTGAGATGGGAGGGGCTAACCAAATCACATGGATCAAAGAGCTCCATTATGACAGAACTCATATTTAGAGCACATAGGGTGCCTTCAGACATGGGGAATATGGTGTTGGTTTTCCTGGTTGGAATGTTAGCATTTTGTAACGTTCCTTTCATGCTGCAGGACCTGTTGCATTACAGAATCGTGGCTTTTTGAGCAATAAACGGGTTATTTTGCTCAAAACTTCATTCACTCCATTGGGCCTGGTGTGGCACAACAACGGACATCCTTGGACAATGTAGCTGCCCCCCCCAACACTCTCCGCTTCTGTTCTGCCATGAAAACAGCAGAAAATAACTGGATGCCAATAGTCTGCCCCACATTCTGCCACTTCGCACGCACAATTTTCTGGATCAAGGAGGCTGCAAATGGATTTCTTCTGGAATCAAATAAAACACGGAAACAAGTATCGAAGAGGCGCTATGTTCCACTCATTTCCCAAGAGCGCCTTTCATGGTGTGCGAAAGCTCAGCTATAATACAGAAATTAACATTGAGGGAAATGTCGAGGAAATGGAATGACGTGCCATGTGAATGCAGCCAATGCCGTGCCTAAGTGAAGACTTAGGGACAAAGGTGAGAGCTGTTTCCTAGTTCTGCTGGATCTCTCAGTGGCTTTTGATACCATCAACCATAACATCCTTCTGAACAGGGCCTGGGAGCTGGGGGCACTGTTATACAGTGGTTCCGCTCCTTCCTCCTGGGCTGTGTTCAGAAAGTGGTGGGAGGAGGATGAGTGTTCAGACCCCTGAGCTCTCACTTGTGGGGTGCCTCAGGGTTCTGTCCTCTCCCCTCTGGAAAGGTATCACAATGAGATTTTTCTGCAGGGTTCAGGAGGGAGAGGAGAGGGAAGGCAACAGCTCTCCTTGCTTGCTGAGCACCGGGTCTTGTAAACCTCCAGCAATTACCGTCCAGAGTTACCTGGTGTTTTAACTGCCAGCTAAATCTCGGCAGCTGCGGGAGCCTCTAAGCTCAGCCAGGAGGGCAGTCTGTTTGGAAGCTGACATTGCCCATTTCCCAGTGGGATGTAATTAAAAAAGGCACCTATTTCATGCACAGTTATGCATGTCAGGGGAGATGCTTTGGTCTGCCTGTCTCTCAGCAAAAACATGCCACCCAGCCTTCTGCAACCCTGACAGTTAACAACGTCAGGTAGGAGAGGAGGAGAGCAAAGGCAGGCAATATTTACTCTCCGGATGGTCCCTGGCTCTCCTTGCAAAACAAACATGGCCATGGTAGATAATAAATTTCAGGAAGACAATTTAAAACACACACTCCAACCGCACACCTGAATCTTAGGCATGTTTACTCGAAGCCTGTCGATGGCTGCCAGCCCCAGTGGCTATCTTCTGCCTCCATGTTGGAGGTTTCTGAATATCAGTTGCTTGGTAGCTAGAGGATGAGAGAGGGCTCTTGCTTGCTGGCTCCCCATAAGGCATTCCTTTGGCCACTGTGAGAAAAGGATGCTGGACTAGAGGGACCTTTGGCCTGATCCAGCAGCCAGGCTCTTCTTTTCTTATCAGTAAGAAGCAGGGAAGGGACATGGGTGGCGCTGTGGTCTAAAACACAGAGCCTAGGGCTTGCCGATCAGAACTGTTACTCGGTCCCAACTCCTGCCAACCTAGCAGTTCAAAACTCTTCCCACCTTGGATCAAATCTATGCTTCCAGGTGCCATAAGAAAGCTACAGAGATAGTGCAGGATAGTGCGCACCCTGGAAATGATCTCTTTCAGCTTCTGCCTTCTGGAAGAAGGTACAGGGTTATAAAGGCTAGGACTAGCCGCCTGAGAAACAGTTTCTATCCAAATGCGATTTTGGTTTTAAATGCAGTGTAAGGTAGTCTCTATGTGAGTATATTGTACTCAATTATGGGGTATCAGAGTTTTTAGGGGCTAACCAGGCTGGGATAGTTGGGATAGCAGGCTTGTTGGTTTTTGAATTTCTGGTGTAGGTTTTTTTAATTTCGTTGTTCTGTATGGGACAATGACAATAAACATTATCGTATCGTATCGAAAGCATGCCGGCGGGAAGGTAAATGGCATTTCCATGCACTGCTCTGGTTTCGTCAGAAGAAACTTAGTCATTCTGGCCACATGACCTGGAAAAACTGACTGTGGACAAAACGCCGGCATCCTCGGCCTGTAAAGCGAGATGAGCGCTGCAACCCCAGAGTTGTTCGCGACTGGACTTAACTGTCAGGGGTCCTTTACCTTTTTAAGAAGCAGGGGATGTTGGTCCACGAGGGCAAAGAGGGCTTTGCCCCCACCAACCTCATTCTGCTCTCAGCCAGCCTCCACCCAGCTGCCTTTTTATCTACAGCCAGTCCGGGGAGAGACAGCAGTGCCTGCATACCTTCCAACCTTCCTCAGATCAAAATAGGGACATATCTTAATGGGTAAAGGGGTAAAGGGACCCCTGACCGTTAGGTCCAGTCGTGGCCGACTCTGGGGTTGCAGCACTCATCTCGCTCTATAGGCTGAGGGAGCCGGCGTACAGCTTCCGGGTCATGTGCCAGCATGACTAAGCCGCTTCTGGCGAACCAGAGCAGTGCACGGAAACGCCGTTTACCTTCCTGCCGGAGCAGTACCTATTTGTCTACTTGCACTTTGATGTCCTTTTGAACTGCTGGGTTGGCAGGAGCAGGGACCGAACAACGGGAGCTCACCCTGTCGTGGTGATTCAAACCGCCGACCTTCTGATTGGCAAGTCCTAGGCTCTGTGGTTTAACCCACAGCGCTACCCGCGTCCCTGGGACATATCTTACTCTTCACCAATTGACCCTCCTTGACCCATTTTGTCCACCCCCACACCTCGCCTGCAGAGCATTTCCTATCAGAAGAAGGGCGAACGCCACTTCACTAATTTGACACAGCATCCACACCCTTCACCGTCCTGAGAAAACCCCTTAAGATTGTTAGCAGGATTGGAATAACACTTGTAGTTTAATGGTGAATTTTGGATATAACGGAGATGCAAAAGATCTGGATTAGTATAAAAGATGCAGGATGAAATGACTAACAACAGGACCCACAAAGCGGAGGAGGGGAGTCCAGGAGATTCTTTGGAATCTTGTTTTCATGTTGTACGATGGATATGTGATTGTAAAACTGTAATCTGAAAAACCAAATAAATAAATGAGAGAGAGAGAGAGAGAGAGAGAGAGAGAGAGAGAGAGAGAGAGAACCCCTTAACCTCAATTTGATTTGATTCTTTGGTAGCTATACAAAAAGAAAAACACCAAATAATTTTTTTAGAAAGGGGAAAGATTGGACACAGATACAGAAAGCAGGTACAGTGGTGCCTCGCAAGACGAAAAGAATCCGTTCCGCGATTCTCGTCGTCTAGCGGTTTTTTCGTCTTGCGAAGCAAGCCCATTGATTAGCGCTACAGCGGTCTAGCGGCTTTCCGTGATCAGCTGTTAAGCGGGTTTTTCAGCGGAACAGCTGATAGGCAGCTTAGGAAAAGGGGGGGAGCGAAAAAAATCCGCAGGGACGCGCAAGATTTTTTCATCTTGCGAAGCAACCCCATAGGGAAATTCGTTTTGCGAAGCGCCTCCAAAACGGAAAACCCTTTCGTCTAGCGGGTTTTCCGTCTTGCGAGGCGTTTGTCTTGCGGGGCACCACTGTATTATCTATCTATTTATTTTTTAAAAAAAATAGACCCTGCCCATCTGGCAGGGTTGCCCCAGCCACTCTGAGTGGTTTCCAAGACATAAAAAAATAAACATCAAACATTAAAAACTTCCCACTACAGGGCTGCTTTCAGATGTCTTCTAAAAGTTGTGCAGTTATTCATTTCCTTGACATCTGATGGGAGGGCGTTCCAGAGGGAGGGTGCCACTACTGAGAAGGCCCTCATTTGCCTGGTTCCCCTGCAACTTCACTTCTTGCTGTGAGGGAACCACCAGAAGGCCCTCAGAGCTGGACACAGAACTTTCTACACTGACTGGAAGTGGCTCCCCAGATTTTGAGACAGGGGATGTTCCCAGTCATCCCTGTAGCTACCTGGGATGTCTTTTCAACACCATCCAAGCTGGGGACCACCACTGCCTCCCGTCGGAGCGAGTTCCACAGTTTAGTTGCCATGAAGAAGTCCTTCCTTTTGTCTGTCCTGAATCTCAGCGGACCTTATTTTGGCACAGAGGGGCCAACTCGCAGGCTCTCTGAAGTTCCCCAGGCTCGCAGAAATGAAACAGTGGGTGTTGTGTGTGTTTAAAGAGGATAATGATGATAATAGCTGGCAATTAAACATGCCACGAATAGCACATTTCATGGCAAGCTAAGCTCTGCAATGCAGCGGGGAGAGAGGGAGAGGGAACTTTGGAAAGGCAACGGAGCCCTCTTCCTCCACCAGCAGACGCAAGCCGCTCCAGACAGTGTTTGCTGACAGCATGTCAGTCACAAGCAAACGCGCCCTGAGAGCTGCATCCAATGGGGAAGATTAGAGGGGAGGCTGGGGGGGGGCGAGGAGGTTGTTGATGTTGACACGTGAAATAAAAGCAGGGACGAAACTGGAGCAGGCAGAGCGCCTCCGGCCCCTTCCTCAGGGTGGGGTGGGAGAGGGAGAGAAAGAGCGAGAGAGGGTGCGAGAGGCAGAATAACCGCAGCTAAGAATAACCACCACTCCCCGATCAAGTGTCAAAAGTCAGGGAGATTCGAGATGGTGCCTGTTTGGTGCCATCTGCTTTCAGCGTGTGGCATGTTGAACAGGAGCACAGGGGGATGAAGGGTGCCAGGCTGGCTCCAAAACGAAGAGTGATGGGCATAGCTCACAGCCCTTCTCCAGCACAGGTCCTCATTTCACCCTTGGGGCAGCGGGCACATTCGCTGCCACCTGCGCCCCGCCACCCCAGGTGGCAATGACTGCTCCGCAGGGAGCAAGCAGGACCGTCACAGCTGAGCCACAAAGCGGGGCAGGGGAGGAAGTTAGGAGGATAATGGTCTGGGCAGATGTGGGGCACCTTTGGCCCCCCATATGTTGCCAAACTACAACTCCCGCCATCCCTGGTCATTGGCCATGCTTGCAGTGGCTGGTGGGAATTGTAGTTCAGTGAAACAGCCTATAATGCAGCAATCTTTTGCCCCACATGGAACTCGAACCCACAACCCTGATATTAAGTCTCATGCCAATGCAATTATTTTTTATTACTATTACTATTACTATTATTATTATTACTACTATTATTATTCTGAAGAGAGAGTGTGGCTGGGGAGGAGGTGTGACTCTGGGGAGTGTCACAAGGGCCAGGTAGTAAGGCTTAGAGGGCCACATTCAGCCCCAGGCCCAAGGCGTCTGACTCCTGGCCTGCTACTGTCCTCCACCAACAAAATGGGATCTATGGGCGGCATCCAGGATGCTGGGTGGCCTGCAAATAACTATACAGTGGAACTTTGGTTCTCAAATGGCTTAGTTGACAAACAAATTGGCTCCTGAATGCCAAAAACCCAGAAGTAAGTGTTCCGGTTTTCAAATGTTTTTTGGAAGCCGAACGTCCGATGCGGCTGTCGGCTATTGTTTCCGGGGCGCCTGCACCAACCGGAAACTGTGCTTTGGTTTTTGAACGTTTTGGGAGTCGAACGGACTTCCGGAGCAGATTGAGTTCAAGAACCAAGGTTCCACGGTACATGATAGAGTAGCTAGCCCAGTCCAGCCAGACTCCTACACAAGCATCACTGTAATAGCATCCCCAGCAAGATCAGAGGACGAGGGAAGGACAGGGGAAACTCTTCTGGGGATACTGACACAGTTACCAAAGAGGACCAGATGGGCATGGCTGCCTGGCAAGCTCCTTCCTCGGTCACAAGCAGGACCAATGACAAGGGGACGGCAAGCCTCAAGCACCTTGGCAGAGCGCAGGGAGCAATCTGGTGGTCTGCAGTGCATAACAGGAGTGCCAAGTGGCCGTCAGCACTGCTCAGGCTCCATGGATATTAAATGATGCTGGGTGATGGATGGGTTTTAAAGCTGTCTATCACGTTAGCAGTGGGCTTCAGAGTCCCCCACCGTTTGGTATTCAAAAGTACAGGTGCAAACATTGAAGCTCCCCATGTAACAAGAGAGAAAGAGAGGACCACTCTGGCTGCAAAGAGACAGACTCTCAAGGCTTAAAACAATAAATTCCTCAATGGTCTGGAGATCTTCCTGCCCTTTCTACGTTGGAATGTATATCTTATCATCATCAAACGCATGTGGATATCTACTTGGGCATATAGGCTGCTTCTCTCTATATATATAATAAAAACGCAAGTATGTCACGGTACAGCCCCCATTGGAGGATTTGTAGTGCCTCATCACAATCCTGGATTTGCAAGGGGTCAGGGGAAAAGTGAAGGCAGGCTCCCCAATAGCAGTGGCCATGGGAGCAAAAAGGGAGGGGGGAAATGCAGGCTCAAAACCATGGCAGAAGTTTGAGCAAAGCAGTTGTGGAGGGTCACTGAGAGGGAAAAGGTAGAGATTTTAAACAGTGGCAGAGTAGAGCAAGCAGGGGGTGACGCTGAGGGGGAAACAAGGTTTTAGTACAGCAAGAAGGGAGTTTGAAAATGCTGTGTGGTTTTAGCTTCCTGGTGTTGGCTTACCCACTTCTGCTATTTCTCCATATTAAAACTGGTTTGTGCTTTTAAAGAAAAACCTCTCAGTATCTCTCCATCCGTACTTCAATCAAAACTCTGTTGCTGTTTTCTCCTCCACCCCAAGCAAGTCAGGGCAGGGCTTTGGAGCAGAAGTCCAGGAGTCCACTCTGCAGAATGAGCAGCAGGGCTCCCCTGAAATGCAACAGAGTGGGCTAAAATTGCTTAAGCAATACACACCATCGTCTAAGAGCACCTTTAAGATCATTAAGACCATTAAGTCCAGTGTTTAGAACTACCCAGCTCCACTACTGGGCAGAGTTGCTAGCTAGATGAGAATTTGGTCCTAACTTAAAGGGTTTTTGTGAGATCACACACATGAAGCACACTTAAAAAAAGGAGCAGGATAAATGCTTAGCATTATCTTTCAGCTTCTGTTTTTCCCCACCCCAGCTCTTTGCCTTCTTTGCAGGAAGAAATTTGCAGGCATGTCCGAAGAAGATCAGAGCCTCGTGTCGTATTTCCCCATCAAAATGCTGCAACTGATCCATCATTAATTCTCTCTCCCTGCCACTGCCCCACCCCATCTCACCTCAAAAATCAAGCATTGGATTTCCAATCAAGTCAGAGTCAAAAGCCGACCTCAAAACCCACTGAAATGTGCGTGTTGTAGCAACCGGAGCAAATTCCAGTTGGCAGAGAGTGTGTTTTGACTGCTTCAGCACAGAAAAACCCACCAAAGTCACCATGTGGGACTTACACCTGTCTATCCTGGGGTCTTCCAGCAACACAAATAAAAACACTATGACAGAGACGGGGGAACCTGCGTGCCCTTCTGGGCCACATGCCAGCGGTGGGCAGGGCCAGAGGCAAAAGTGGGCGGAGCAACACATGCAAATTTGTACACTAGGTTAGGTACACTCACAAACCTCTCTCTATCCTCCTCCCCAGCAAGCATGGTGTGTTATCCGAATGCCACAACACCTTCCAGACAACAAAAACATTCAACAAAGGTGCAAAGCAGAAGGGGTGTGGCCAGGGATGATGTCTGAGGGCCAGGCAGAGAGGCCTGGAGGGCCACATCTGGCCTGCAGGCCAGAGGTTTTTCACTCCTATAGTAGGAATAATTTACAGCAGACAGCAAAGCAAGAACTCCAGTTGTGCTCTCCCAAGTGGAAAAGAGCCCTAAAATTAAGAGATGTCTCTCTCTCTCCCACCTACAAAACTCACGTCCCGTAGCCTCCTCTTCCTGGGGACTGGAATTCTCTGCTCAGATTCCAAAGCCAGCAAACTGAAAGGACTCAGAGGAGTGGAACTCCGGGAGCTTCGGAAGTTTTGCTGTGAGATGTCGCCGTGCTGGCCAAGATCTCCGGGGAGGGCTAGGAGCCAGGCAGGGGTGGGAATGGATACAGGTGCTCGCCTCTCCACTATCAACACTTCTCCCTGCGATAATCCCAAGCCAATTCCGTCCACCCGGCTTCCGGCAGGGAGAATTGCAAGGACAAAGTCTGATGACACAAACTGAGGCACCTGTTCAAGCTACTAAAAAGCCTTCTCCCCCAGGGCGTGATCCTCAGATTCCTTCTCCTTTGGAGTTTAAAGACGAAGCGATGGGGATGGAGACTCTTATCCTCTGCTTTTTTTAAAGCGCACACACAAACCTGATCTTCAGGTGGGCATTCTGGAGCAGAGGAGACTCCAGTGTGAAGCTGTTGCATTGCAGCAGGCCACAAAGTTCAGTTCTATCCATCTGGGTCTAAACAGAGGCAAGGGTTTCTTGTTCCAGAGCAGATGTTAATTTACATGCAAATTGTATTGTCTCTTTACTCAATGGTGCTAAGTGGCACAATGGTTAGAGGGTCAGACTAGGCCCTGGGAGAGACTAGGATTCGAATCCCTACTCGGCTGGGAAACTCACTAGGTGGCCAGTCACTGCCTTTGAGCCTAACCTACCTCACAGAGTTGTTGTGGGGGTTAAATGAGCAGGGGATAACCATGTATGCTCATAGAAAAAGTGGGATATAAATGCAGAGGGGGAGGAGAAAACATGATCACCAATTGCAAGGATAATTTTGCAAACATTTGAGCTCCAACTCAAGCGTGAGAAACATTTGGGCACCCTGGACATCGCTGAACTAAGTATTTATTTTTAGTTATTAGATTTGTATACCACCCTTCATGGAGCTGGACTAGATTCTATGAAGATCTTAGGGTGGTTCACAAGGTAAAAAAATACAAGTAAAAGCAAAAAATAGTTAAAACAAAAACAGCAAAATAATAACCCCAACACGGGTGGCACTGTGGGTTAAACCACAGAGCCTAGGACTTGCCGATCAGAAGGTCGGCGGTTCAAATCCCCACAACGGGGTGAGCTCCCGTTGCTCGGTCCCTGCTCCTGCCAACCTAGCAGTTCGAAAGCACCTCAAAGTGCAAGTAGATAAATAGGCGGGAAGGTAAACAGCGTTTCCGTGCGCTGCTCTGGTTCGCCAGAAGCGGCTTAGTCATGCTGGCCACAGGACCTGGAAGCTGTATGCCGGCTCCCTCGGCCAATAAAGCGAGATGAGCGCCACAACCCCAGAGTCAGCCATGACTGGACCTAATGGTCAGGGGCCCCTTTACCTTTACCTCCCAAATACATCTAAAAGGCTGTAGAATGTTAATCAGCCAAAGGCCTGGTTGAAGAGGAATGTTTTTGCCTGGTACCTAAAGATATATAATGAAGGCGCCAGGCAAACCTCCCTGGGGAGAGCATTCCACAAACTACAACTCCCATCAGCCCCAGCAATCATGGGATGAGAGGAGTTATAGAGCTTAGCAACACTGGGAGGGCCAAAGTCTCCATACACCTGCTCTGCAAATTGCCACCCCTTTGCCATTCTATGCCAGCCTTCCCTTCTAATAACTCCATGTCATCTACGCCGATTGGCAGCAGGTCTCCGAACATGACATTTCCAGCCCTATCTGGAAAGTCTGAATGCAGCTCATGGCAAGTTTCCATGCACCTGGTTGGCCACTGTGAGAACAGGATGCCGGACTGGATGGACCACTCGCCAAATCCAGCAGGCTCTGCTTAGGTTCTCATGTCTAAGGCTGACAAATGGGTGGTGTGGGAAACCGCACGGAAGTGATGATGACAGTAGCCAATTTGTGTGTGTGTGGCGGGAAATTGCAAGGATGGATATCTGAACCCTTTCGGGGCCAGTATCTGGCCTGAACTTATCTGCTATCAACCATTTATTTTTATTTCCGCCTGCTCTCGTGGGCAGACTCTTCTGGGGGCTTCGGGGTGGGGAGGGAGGAAGCAAGAGACATTGGTGAGAAACTTTAGGGCTGCTGTAATTGAGTTTGGGATTAATGCACCAAATGGCCTCTTGCTCACTCGCCTGCTGCCCAAGCCTGTTATTGTCAAGGCGACTTTCCATTGTACCTGCCTTCTCTTGCAGAGAGAAAGGCCATTCATCACCTCAACGGCTAGTTAGGCCTGTAACGTTATGGGTATTTTTCAGCTAGCCAGGCCTGCTAACCGAAAAGGACAGGCATTAATTGGATGGCTTGCTAACAATCATGGTTATGTACAGAGCAGAGATGGGGAACCTTTTTCCCAGTCTGGGTACCACATTTCCTTCAGGGGTAGGGGAACATGCCAGTGGTGGGCGGGGCAGAAACAAAAGTAGGTGGGGCATCAAGCCAGGAGGTTAGTTTCTACACACCCACACACCCGTCTTCCCCCTTCCTTCAGGCAAGCAAGAGGCATTATCAGAGTTCAAGACACACTCCAGCCAGGGACAAACTCTGAAGGAGTGTTGGTAAGGAGTATCATTATTATTACAGACCCTCCAAGTGTCCCTATTTTTCCAGGGATAGTCCCGGATTTACAGAAGCTGTCCCGGTTTCTGATATGATCCTGTAAATGTCCTGCTTTCCCTTAGGACGTCCCTATTTTTATTGGAGAAATGTTGGAGGGTATGGAATTCTGCGATTCCCGAGGCAAGGAGATAACTAATTAGACAACCTTTAGAAGACAACTGAAGGCAGGCCTGTATAGGAAAGTTTTTTTAATGTTCAATTTTTTATTTTTATATGTTGGATGCTAATAATAATAATAATAATAATAATAATAATAATAATAATAATAAATAGTAATAGTAATAATGGATTAGGACATCCCTATTTTCATCAGAGAAATGTTAGAGGATATGCTATCATCATCATCATCATCAAATATATTTATATTCTGCCTGTCTTCCAAGCTGGGATTCAAGGCAGCTTACAACATTCAAAAACATAAAATACAAAGGAATAAAAGCGAACTAGTTAAAAGCAATGATTAAAATACATCAGAACACATTTAGAACCAGCATTCAAAATGCAGTTTGCTCTGACCGCAGCCAAGTGGTCAGCATCGTCTGGCACTTTAGTTTCCAAAGGTCTCCCTGAGTAGGAAGGTCATGGCCTGCTGGAGGAAGGAAAGCAAAGAGGGAGCCAGTCTGGCGTCTCTTGGGAGGGAATCCCACAATCGGGGAGCAGCAGCAGAAAAGGCTCCCTCTTGTGTCACCACCAACTCTGCCTCTCGTGTTGAATGGACTGAGAGAAGGTGTTCACCCTTGGATTGAGACACAATCTTTCAGCTAGTCTGGGCCCAAGCCATATAGGATTTTTATCGGTCATAACCAGAACTTTGAATTGTGTCTGGAAATGGACCGGTAGCCAGTTTTAATTGAGGAGTAACCTGCTCCCTGTAACCAGCCCCAGTTAGGAGTCTGGCCCCAGCATTCTGTACCAGCTGATGCTTCTGCACACTTCTCAAAGGCAGCCCCACCAAGAGCGCATTACAGGAGTCCAGCCGGGATGTAACTCAGGAATGAGCCACTGTCGCCAGATCAGACATCTCAAGGAACGGGCAAGGTGCCACACAAGATGTAACTTTGCAAACACACTCCTGGCCAACACCAAAACCGGGTTCAGGGCAGAATCCAGCAGTACTCCCAAACTGCGATCCTGGGCATGGAGAGTCTCTATGGCCAAAAAGTCTTTAAGGGCTACATCCCCTGAGATTCCCCAGCCCTAGTATAGAGCCCAATCAGGACGAATGGCATGTCAACAGGACAAAGAGCCTGCAATCCAAAATTCAAAACAGGGACAACAGAGGGTGAGTGTTGCTTCTGTTTTCATGGGAAGCACTTCAAATGAGCCAATCAAGGGAATTTGCAGAAGTACAGGAGATGCTCACAAGTGCAGATTTTCATATTTTTTTTAAAAGTGTTATCCAAAAATATACATATATGTTGCTAAATGTTTTACCGTGAAATGGAACAGGTTAAAGAATTTATAGCAAAATGGGCACAGGGTATAGGAAAACAGCATTCAATCTCAGAAGATCTATGATTAGAAGGAAATGTGCTCTCGCTCTCTTTCCTTTAGGCATGAATAGTAGCGAAAACTGTTTTAATGGGATGGTCAGATAGCATCTCACTTTTAGCGATGATGAGTAAAATCAACAAGGACCACCAGGGTTAGGACAAGATATTTTGCTGTTGGAAGCAAAGGGGAAAGAAGGTCCAATTAAATGTACAGAACCTGACCAAACTGGCCCCTGAATCTGAATGACAATGCAAAACCATCTTTTGGGATGAGTGAACGTGTCAATTTGAGTTTATCTCAGTTCCTCACTTTACCAGTATTTAGTTCTTCACATGGCTGCATCAGTCTGCAATCCCCCCCACCCCACCCTTTAAAGGGCCCTCAGGAAATCTTGCCAGCATAGATCAGATGGTAGAGCATGAGACTCTTAATCTCAGGGTTGTGGGTTCGAGTCCCATGTTGGGCAAAAGATTCTTGCACAGCAGGGGGTTGGACTAGATGATCCTCGTGGTCCCTTCCAACTTCATGATTCTAGAGCACATATCTCCTACTGCACACATTTTTTTGTATGCAGTTTTGCTTGATACATACACACCTTGGTAAGTTATTCTCTCCTAATGCACTGAATATGTGGTTTTCACTAATAAATTCATATTATGCACACTTTGCCCTGATATGCACATTTTCACACATGGTATCCAGTGCAGAACTGCATTGCAAAATTCAGAGATGTGTGAATCTTGAAGGGTAGATGTGCTGCGTTTTGCACGCTTTCAACACAAAATGAGAATTTATACGATATAAATTTCTTTATTTATCTTATTTATTTATCTTATTATCTTTATTGTCATTGTCCCATGCAGAACAATGAAATTGAAAAACTACATAAAACATTCAGAAACCCCTAAAAACTCCAAAACCCCATTTTAAAATACACTATACTATAGAGACCCCTTATGCTGCGGCAGGAGTCAGCAATGTAAGAGATCAGGCAATGGCCTTAATAATAATAATAAAATTTTATTTATATCCTGCCCTCCCCAGCTGAAGCCAGGCTCAGAGCGGCTAACAACAGTAAAATAACACAGCATTCTAAAATCAATTCATTATAAAATCAGTTCAAATCAAATTGATGGCAACCATTGGGCTAGAGTTCTGTGAAGAATTACCAAAGGAGGGGGTCAGGCTGTGCCTTGGCCAAAGGCCTGGTGGAACAGCTCTGTCTTGCAGGCCCGGCGGAAAGATGTCAAGTCCCTTCCTGGTCCAGCATCCTGTTCTCACA
This sequence comes from Podarcis vaucheri, assembly GCF_965113315.1. Classification (NCBI taxonomy): domain Eukaryota; kingdom Metazoa; phylum Chordata; class Lepidosauria; order Squamata; family Lacertidae; genus Podarcis; species Podarcis vaucheri. The sequence continues at coordinate 20,100,810 of NC_138754.1, read as the reverse complement.
ATGGACAACTAGATCCTTGTGGGAAAGCCTTGAGCAGGAGCCCAGCACAAGGGCCCTCTCCCCTCCTGTGGTCTCCAGCAACTGGTATTCAGAAGCATTTCTGCCTCCGACTGCAGATGCAGAGCACAGTCATCATGGCTAGGAGCCATTGGTATCCATGAGATCCTTTCTGGCTCCACAAGCCAGATAAAAATTCGTGGGCCAACTTTGACAGGTGGGCAAGACAACCCACCTGCTAATCAGCTGATGGGGAAGGGAGAAAGATGTGATTTGCCAGCCCTTAACTGGTGCTTCTCAAAGCGCTGAGCACAGGTCTAGCCAAAGGACTTCTTCTCTCCTTCTCTCATTTTGCAAACATTGGCTGCTGTGCCCTCTTCCCAGCAACGTACTCTGACTTTGAAACTGTGTGTCCAAAACCTGAGTTAAACACACACAAACTTAAATGTTCAGAAGCTCAGGACCAGCTCACCTATCAAAACGCCCCTGACTAGTTCCTATCTTGCGTTAACGCAGGCTGTGCAACATTCATTTGTTCTGAAACAAAACCATTGCAAGTAACAGATTATAAAAGAAAAACAACAGCTCCAGCTTGCAGCTTGGTTTGGCTTCGTTCAAGAAAGCGGATCAGATTCCTAGCAGGCTGTTGGGGACTCAACAAGTCCTCCTCTTCACTTTCATTTTTCAGATGCTTGCTTTCTGCATCTTTCTGGTAACTTTCCAGCTGCCTAGGAAGGAATAAATGTCTTCGGCACACGGCGAGCACCGAGGAGTCTCAGAGAATGTGCGCTTAAGGAGGTCTGTAATGAGATGGTGGATGCCGAGGGAGAAATGCTATCTGGCCGGCCTTTGCTCAGATTAAAACGGAACATTGCCCTTGGTAAATGATAAAAGGTTTTGCTGTGCATAGAACACCTTAACCCTCCAGATGCGGGGCAGGCAGAGAGCGGTAATGTCCAGCCCAGGCCAGGGGCCTGATCTGGTCCTCCAAACAAGTGGCGCCCTCCCTGTGGAACGCCCTCCCACCAGATGTCAAAGAGAACTACTACCAGACTTTTAGAAGACATCTGAAAGCAGCCCTGTTTAGGGAAGCTTTTAATGTTTGATGTATTACAGTATTTTAATATTTTTTTGGAAGCTGCCCAGAGTGGCTGGGGAAGTCCGGCCAGATGGGCGGGGTATAAATAAATGATGATGATGATGATGATGATGATGATGATGATGAACCTGGGACCTTCTGCATGCAAAGCAGATGCTGTACCACTGAGCCATGGCCCTCCTGCCCTCACCCTCAGTTCATAATGGAATTTGCAAGGATCAAGTCCCTACAGAGACCCTATACCTGGCCAGCAGCCCTAACAATGCTCTCCGAGTCTGAGAGCAAAGCAAAGCGGCCCATTCATGCAGACAGCCTAGCAGGAGGGCATCAGAGTTGTGCCACACTCCCTCTGCTGGTTTCCCTCAGCACACAGAGACACACTGGTGAGGAACAACACCATAGCCTATCCAGCAGCCCAACTGGGAAGCAGCCAGTCCAAGGAGACCAACGACTAGAGCTGTGGTGTTCCCAGGTTGCAGGGGCTCGAAACCCCAGTACTATTTCTGCAGAAGGGTCCCAGACTCCAGTGGCCTGGCACTGCCCAATCAGCATGAAAGGGGAGCTTTTTAGCCACTGAAAAGAGGTCTTCTCACCCTTTGGGCTGAGTGGAGTCAATCCGAGTGAAAGGAGAATCCTGAGGATTGACTCCTAGGGTCACTCTGGAGAAGGCACATATGGGAAGAATCCTGGGGAAGAGTTGTTCCATGTGCTCCAAAGCTAAGCCTTTAGGACCACCAAAAACACCAGATGTTAAGGAAACGGCATGCATGTTGTGTTACATAAAATGGAACTTCAAGGAAAAGCACAACTGAAGTCACTTTGAAAGGTGAAACTGGAATCTTCCAAGCATCAGCTTCAGACAATTCTTTATGAATGTGATATGTTTCAACTGTTTTTAATTCTGAATCTTAAATCGCCACAACCCACCCTGGGACCTGCTGTTGAAGGGCAGGTAACAACAACAGCACAATGCCAATAATATAGTGTTTTAGAACATCGGGCTTCATGCGTTCTGGACGTAGCCAGGAGACGAAACCACCCACTTCCCGCCTAAGGCACACACCCCGGAAGGCTGCACATGAGGGAATATAATCCAAAGGTATATTGAGACCCCCACCCCACAGAACCAGGGGAGCTGCTCATTTATCCAGAGTAGCTATTCTGATCTATGCACATCTGTGAACTCAGGAAAACCTGTGTGCTTGCAGTAGGTCTGCGACGGCAACTCTCTTCTCCCCATAGCATGACCCCTTAACCCAAATAGAAATACCACATGGCCCCATTAATTCCAGCCCGACAACTGTCTCTGCTCTTGTTTGCTTGAGGGAAAGGTCAGAACGCAGTGGTAGAGCCCACAATTCGCGGAAGGTGGAAGGTCTCAGCCGCAATCCCACACGTTTCCATGAGAAGTCACAGGAAGGAGGCTAGCGGGAAAGAGCTCTGAGCATCTAGAGCCCAACAGCCAGGCAAGGTAGACCACAAGGTAGAGCTAGGAGGCTGACCTGTTTATCAGGCCCTTTGTTCCTATGGGGCAGTCACTCTGCCTCAGCCTAACCCACCCCACAGGGTTGTTGTGTACAGCTATATGTATGCCACCCTCTGCTTTTGGAGGCAAACCATAGCTCAGTGGCAGAGGCCAGCTAGCAAGTGGTTCCTGGTTTAATCCCCGATATATCCAGGTAGTTCAGTGTCTGAAACGCTGGAGAGCAGCTGCCAGTCAGTGTAGACAACACTGAATTCGATGGACCAATCATCTGACTGGGTTATGAAGCATCTACCCATGTTCTTATACAAGGCAGGAATATTAAGGAATCAGAACCAAGATCCCTGCAGCATGGCTTAATTTCCTACTGCACCAGGAAGGTGAGCAAGGGACCCAGCCGAGGAAGGCGCCTGCCAGCAAAGGGCTCGCGAATCGTGAGATCCTGATTATCATCAGAATTTTAGATGGCCCAGCAAAGATGCACAGACCTACCCCCCATCACTCCGTCTTTCAGCAGCCCGCAGATGTCTCGACTTGCCCTTCATCTTGGGGGTGTACAAATTTCATTTGAACTTCTTCTTTTTTAATCTCAGAGGATCCATCAAGAGATAAGATTTCCCTCTGTGAATCTCAAAGAGGTATCTATCGATTTTCTTGTCCCACAAAAGTAGAGGAGCAATCAAGAGTGTTGTGGGGTGTGTGTAGTGGGGTGTTTTTTTAGGGCTGGTCACCTGTTCTTCCAAAGTCAAACCGGCCCAAGGAATTAGCATTTCTCAGAGGGCAGCTGCTATATTAATTGATCAAGTGCTCCTTGAAAGGTCTGGGACAGAAACTCTTCTCTCTCTCTCTCTCTCTTTTTTCCTTTCTCTCACACACATCCAGGCATCTTGGCAGCCGACCAGGACATTGTCATCCCAACACAATGCCATTTGCCTTGATGAGGCCCCGTTCGATCAGCCTCGCGCGTCACTTTGTTTGGTGAGGTGGCGCAATTCGAGGAAAAGGGTCAGGAGCTGCCTACCCTAAACTGGCAGAGCCAAGTCTGATTACGTCCTTGCAGGGCTTAAAGCTCCCTGCGACCCACCAGAGCAGAGAAAATCTGGCTCAAGAGAGAAATCCAGCTTGGACCAATTTCACACATGCTGTTTTAAAGCACTTCTGAGCCCCTCTCTTGCAATTGATGTGCTGGTGTTAAAGAGAGAAATGCTTCCTTTAAATAAAATGTACCTGTCACTAGGTTTTAAAGTCAACAGATGGCAATTTAACCTTCCTGGCATTTTTTTGCGTCCCGCTGAGGAACAGATGCATTCTATCTGAAGCGCATTTTAGGGCTACCTCCACACTATTTGCTGCTGCTATTATTATTATTATTATTATTATTATTATTAATCCCAGACCAGGATTCAAGGAGGCTTACACAAATTAAAACAACACAGATAAAATACAAAAAACTGCTGTGCATATAAAAGGGGGAATATAACTCTGCTACATAAAGGAACTTGGTAGTGCAAGTTAGGAAGGATATTAATAAACAATATATCCTCTCCTGCCATCCTGAACATTCCCACATCCTTGATAACCCTCTCCTCCATGAATTTGTCCAATTCTCTTTCCAAAGCCATTCAAATTGGTGATATTCACTTCCTCCTGCGGGAGGGAGTTCCATAGTTTAGCTCTGCCCTGCACGAGAAACCACTGTTGTCTGTCCTGACTCTTCCAATATTCCACTTCATTGGATGTCCAGGAGTTCCGGCGTTACGAGAGAGGGAGAAAACCTTCCCTCTGCCCATTTTCTCCAGGCCACACAAAATTTTGTAAGCTTCCGTCCTGTCTCCATTTACTCTTCTTTTCCCTAAACTAAAAATCCCTCAAAGCTGCAACCAAAATTGCAGTATACAAATATTTATAGATAGATAAACAGATATACGAACATCTGGAAGGCCAAAAGTTCTGCATCCCGACCTGCAAGGTCTGAGAAGTAAACCAAAGTCTGCAACGTCTACTTAATTTCCCCCCTTTTTTAAAAAAAAAAGTAAAGTTCATAAGATCTGAGATAGTTTGGCAGATTTCGCTAATGAGCACACACTGTCACGGAAAGGAAGATCTCAGCAGAACTCACTTCTTCAGCTCCAGCTTGGGTTGCCAAGTGCTTCGCCCAGAAAGGGCACAGTGCCACACCTCTAAAGGTGTGCCAAAGGATCTGGAGGGTTTGCAGCTGCCGTGTCTCCTTCCTGTTCCTTTACATCACCTCTTGTCCCAGTATTTTGCCCAAGATTGTGTGGGGCACAATCTTGTTGACAACCTAATATTATTAGTATACAGTGGTACCTCGGGTTAAGAACTTAATTCGTTCTGGAGGTCCGTTCTTACCCTGAAACTGTTCTTAACCAGAGGTACCACTTTAGCTAATGGGGCCTCCTGCTGCCACCGTGCAATTTCTGTTCTCATCCTGAAGCGAAGTTCTTAACCTGAGGTACTATTTCTGGGTTAGCGGAGTCTTTAACCTGAAGCGCCTGTAACCTGAAGCGTCTGTAACCCAAGGTACCACTATATATATATATTTTTTTAAAAAGTGTTGCAGGTTCGTAAGTTCAGAGCAATTAAATGTGGAAGGACTGTCTTTTTAGGAGGGGTTACACTCAATCAATAACAGCATCTTCCAGCCTGAGGGGCACATTTCATTCTGGGCAACCACCCAGGAGCCACATTCCAATAGTGGGTGGGGCAGATTTGAAATCATTTAAGCACAGGGAAATTGTTTCCGGCTCTTTATTTTAATTGCCATTTTTAATATATATTTGAAATTGCATAATTGTCTTTATTGCTGGTGTTTTTATTCCGAAATGGCTTTGAGATATTTCATGAGTTCAGTACTTCATTATGACGATCACAGCTCAGCCACTAAATTATAGTAAAATGGAAACAATTTGCAAGGCCAGCAGAAGACTATTAAAAATCAGCAGTGCAGCAAAAGAAAAAAGAAAAACCTAGGATGTGTGTGTGTTTGCTCTGTTGCTGCATGCTTCCAGCCACACTTAGGATGGATTACTGAGCAGCAGGATAGTTAGTGAAGAGGTTTAACCACCCAGCTCCTACATAGCAATGCTTGCTAATGCACAAAACATTGCTACTCTGGTAGTAATTTCATTCGCAGCATCTAACAGGAAGGAGGAGGTGTAAAACTCGGGCCAGTTGTCTCTCTGCTCTTACTGGGAAGGGTGACCATCTAATTCCTACTCAGAATAGAGCTCTTTGAAATTAATAGACCCAACTTTGTTGTGCCCAATGATTTCAACGGGTCCACTCTGAGCAGGACGAATGTGAGAAACAACCCATTAAGGCCGTGGCTTTCAACCAGTGTGCCGTGGCACCCTGGGGTGCCTTGAATGATAGTCAGGTGAGTAAGGGGCTGGCTTTGGCCAGTCTCCATTGGGCCACTAAGGCTGGGGGCATCCTCTTCCCAGGCCTGTGTGGGACGGTTAGAGGAGGTCCCTCTTTTTAGGGGGTGGGGGGCAGCTCAGAGACCAGGGGAGGACTCCTAAGGTGAGGAGGGGAGAGGAGAGGAGGCTGAGGGAACTCTCCACAAAAGAGGGTGTTTGAAAAGGGGTGAGGAGCTGCTGGCTCGGCAGGCAATGGGTGATATAACTGGGCTTTTCAGGCTCGGAGCACATTTCCCTACAGGGGAACAGCAGAAAGAATGTAGTTGGTCATGGGAGCTGTGGACTCAAAAAAGGTTGAAAACCTCTGCATTATGGACATAAGAGCCCTGGTGGATTAGGCCAGTGGCCCCTCTGGTCCAGAATCCTGTTCTCACAGTGGCCACCAAGGAAATCCCTCGAGCAGGATCCGAGGACAAGACTCCCTCTCCCTTCCTGCCATTTCTAGCATTCAGAAGCGTCGCTGCCTCTGACCGTGGGGCCAGGGAACAGCGTATGTGGCCAGTAACCATTGAGAGCCTTACCCTCCACGAAACCCATTGTTTCTGTGTGATATGCAAGTTCTTAAAGACCTTTATTTCCCCCACACGCTTTTATGCCTCTTTGTCGAGTGCGCTCTTAAGAGACTAAGTGTGAAGATGCCTGAAGCCAACGGTATTGGCTATCCGAGCCTATAGCGAGCTGGAGCTCTCGGGAAATTTCTAGGGAATGCCAGGGGCGTCGTTTTAATTTTTAACTAAGCCCCACGTGCTCTGCAGGCCAAACCGCAGTTATTTCCCTTTCCATGCCAATGGCTGCTTATTTAGGAAGTCGCTTCAAATCAAGTCAAATGAAATCCACAGCCTTGCCTCCAGTGGTGGCTGCCGCGCACTGGGACTGGCAGGGAGGCCCACAGTAGGTGGCGACAGAGCGAACTAATTCCAGCCTTGTCCCTCGCCTTCCTCCCTGCTGAGTTCTACCAGAGCAACACAGAGACTCAGGAGGAGGAGGAGGAAGTTGGCAGGCTGTGCCAACCACTGGGCTGGTTGAAGGGAAAAGGTACGCCGGTGAGAGCTGGCTGGAGGGCACACTGACGCTGGTGGGGCAGTGCCCCATTCACCCTTCTGGATCAGTCTTCCACTGACTGCTCCTGAATAAGGAGGCGCCATGTACTGTCACGGTCCAGTTCACGGGCAATCAAAGTCCCGGCAGGGGATGTCAGGACCAGGGGCAAGATGGCGGGGTGGGAGCAGGAACGGGGGTCTAGAAGCCAGGAGTCAGGAAGCCAAGAGTCCGAGGGTCAGAAAGCAAGGAGTCATGAAGTCAAGGGTCCAAGGATCAAGAAATAAGGAGTCACGAAGTGAGGGGTCCGAGGATCAAGAAGCAGGGAGTCAAGAAGCTGAGGTTCAAGGATCAGGAAGCAAGAAGCCAAACGCAGCAAGGCAGGAAATGTGTTGCTGTGGCAAAGAGCCGAAGGGAAATGCTGACCTTATATCCCTTCCCAGCTCTTGCCACCAGGTGCTGTGAGTTACCAATCAGCCTCACCTGTGAGGCCACGGCTTGCCTCTTCAGAACAAGCTTAGGAAGGCCCCAGTCCTGCAGAGTCCTATTGGTCACAGGGCCTGGCTCCTGCACACACACCTGACATGTACCCACTGTCAGGGACTGAAGTGAAGGAGAAATGGCAGAGGTCTCTCCACCCGCCCTTCTCCTGTAGCTTCCAGAGAGTAGGAAGGCAGTTACAGCAGGGCTTTGAGGAAGATAACAGCTCAGAGACAGGTGAACAGCCGAGTTATGTGGTGTTAGGAGAAGGGGGAGGGCAGGCAGAGACAAGTCTCTGGACAGCATAACCGACCCCCCTTCTCCCAAAACACGGCGTTTGTTAAGGGTGTAAGAACAAATAGCGCAGAGACAGTTGTCCATGGACAGACGCCGTAGAAGCAGGTGTTGTTGCTAGAGGGGGAGGAGCTCAGTGTGAGCAACTCCATTATGGAGGAATCACCAGAATTCTTTGTCTTTTACCACAATGACTGAATAAATCATACGTAAGAACTTTCTTGTTTCCTCCCTGCCTCCTGGTGCCATCGGGGGGCAGGGGAGAGGATTCCTCAAGCCTAACACCACCAGGAACAATTGCTGTTGATAGTTCTGGCTACAAATTCTGCACCAAGAGAAGCAGGATTCTGCAATACTTAGGGACTAGCCTCTTCCCGTAGGAATTGTCCACACTATTCCTGTTGTGTGGACAGGGAAGCTGTCTGGAGCTTCCTCCTCCCCTTAAAATGTTGGGTTTTGTTTTACTGCCTCCTTTTTAAAGTTGTGGGATTCAAGGATTGAACCGGGGACCTCCTATCCCTGAGCTACAGTTGACACATAGCAGTTTGTTCATGCCAAGTTCTCTCTCCCAAAGCAGCACATGATCCCACAGAGACAACCAGCCTTACACTCATAGGAATCTCTTTGTACAACTGCAGGAGGGTTCTGGCACTCCGGACAGTTTACAAAGCTCAAAAGCCCACCTGCCCAAGATAAATGATACAAAACAACCAGCAGGTGTTAGGGGGTGCCTAGCAGATTGGGACGGATCCTGAACTGAAGCAGGACACTTCAGAAAGGCTTGCAGGATCTCTCTGAAATGACCCGAACTGTAGTGGGAACCTCCAGAGCGGTTTGTGGTGCTGCAGAGATTCGGAGGTAAAAAAAAACACCACAGGCAACATGATTGCCAAACCTTCTGCCCAAGCCGGCCATATATGGAAAATGCCAGAGAGGGGAGGGGGAGGGAGAGAAGTCTTGGGACTGACAGATCTAGCTTCGAATCAGATTTTAGGTCCCGGCTTCCATCCCCAACAGCATCTCCCGGTAGGGTTGGGAAAGCCCCCTGCCTGAAACCCTGGAGAGCGACTGCCAGTTAGTGTAGGCCAGGGTTTCCCAAACTGGGGTCTCCAGCTGTTTTTGGACTACAACTCCCATCCGCCCTGAATTGTCATCCAACAGCAGCTCGAGACTTAAATTTGGGAAACCCTTCTAATCTAGATGGACCAATGGACTGACTCAGCTTAAGGCACCCTCCTCCATTCCTAAATTTTTGCAGGTCTCTCTAAGCAGTACATTGCTCAGCTGCAAGGACACCACCCAAAAAGACCAGCAATGTGTTCAACCTTATCTACCCTGGCAGAGACATCACAGGTACACAAGAAGCTTGCCTTATGCAGAGTCCAACCAGCTTAGCATTGCTCTTCAGATAAATTTCCAGCCCTACCTGGAGATTGGAACAGAAACCTCCTGCATGCAAGGTAGATGGCTCTACGTGGTCTCTGCCATGGGAGCATATTCACCCAGTGCTTTTCCAGCTGCCCTGGCTCCCAGTGGAGTACAGGGTCAGATTTAAGGTGCTGGTTTTGACTTTTAAAGCCCTTCACGGCCTAGGACCCTCATACCTATGGGACCGCCTCTCCTGGTATGCCCCACAGAGGACCTTAAGGTCCATAAACAGCAACACCCTAGAGGTCCTGGGCCCTAAGGAAGTTAGATTAGCCTCAGCCAGAGCCAGGGCCTTTTCAACACTGGCTCTGGCCTGGTGCAACGCTCTGCCTCATGAGACCAGGGCCCTGCAGGATCTGATTTCTTTCCGCAGGGCCTGTAAGACAGAGTTGTTTTGCCTGGCCTTTGGCTTAGAATCAATTTCATTCCCTCCCCCTCTTTCTTTTTTCCTTTCTCCTCCTGTGAAGAGGCTGCATCTTAATGTTTTAATGTTGCATTTTAATCTTGTTTTTTAAGTTGTATTTTAATCAACTTGTCTTTATTATTGGTTGTTAGCTGCCCTGAGCCTGGTCTTGGCTGGGGAGGGCGGGGTATAAATAAAATTTATTATAATTTTTACCACTGAGCAGCATGATCAACACTTCTCTGGAGAAAGAGTGGGAGGGTCCCGAAGACTCCCTGAAATATGTGGAACAAAGGAGAACCACCTGTTTTGGATGGAATTCCCCATTCCTCATTCCACAGGCAAACTCTCCTACAGCCCATCCTCAGAGATCTGAAAAGCAGCGATTTCACTTTGCAGTGCCAGCAGTAATCCTCACACCAATATCACACCCCGCCCTGTCAACAGCTCTCAAAAAAGGCGCACCGGCTGGCTGTGTGCAGGCATGCCCCTCAGACAGCATCTCTGGCATCCAGGGATGAAGAACACGAGAAGCACCAGCAAGACATCTGGATGCCTGCATCTTGGGACCATTTGGATTTTGGAAACCAGACAGCTGGGCCAGTGCTGGGAACCTTGCCTGCAATTATCACAATCGTATTTAATATGCAGAGCAGGGGAACCTGAGCGTGAGGTCCAGCCTGCCTGTGGATAGCAAGAGGAGCAAAGGGGGTGGCAGAAAAGAGAGAGGGCAAGAAAGAAGGGAGGGCACTCACTTTTAGAAACACAGAATCAGCCTGATATCGAGCTGGAGGCTTGGTCCATCTAGCTCTGTTGCCAGCACTGACTGGCAGCTGCACTCCATGGTTTAAGGGGGGGGCATTCCTCGACTTTCCTGGAGAAGCCAAGGATTGAACTTCTGCATGCAAAGCAGGTTCTCTCCCACTTAGTTATGACTCCTTCCCTAAAAATGAAGTTGCTAGTCCTCACCGTTCTGAATTAAAGGCAGGATTAAATAGGAACATAGGAAGGTGCCTTATACTGAGTCAGATCCTTGGTCCATCTAGCTCAGTATTGTCTAGACTGGCTAGCAGTGGCAGTCTAGGTTTTAAGTCAGGAATCATAGAATCATAGTTGGAAGGGACCCCACGGGTTATCTAGTCCAACCCCCCTGCAATGCAGGAATCTCAGCTAAAGCATCCGTGACAGGTGGCCATCCAACCTCTGCTTAAAAACCTCCGAGGAAGGAAAGTCCACAACCTCCGGGGTCTCTTTCTATCCTACCTAGAGATGCCAGCAAATGAAACTGGGACGTCCAGCATGCAAAACAGGTGTTCTCTCATTAAGCTATGGTCCAATGACAAAGACGCCCCCCACTAAAAAAAATAAATAAAAATCTCTTTCTCTTTCTCATACCCAGGTGCTTTAAAGAAATCTTCAGCATCCCACATTTTCCTCTGCTGGTTCAGAACGATGGCAAATGGTTAACCTATGAAAAGAGCTGCCAAACCCAGATAATGCAAGGAGACCAGCGACTAGCCCCCGAGACCCTGAATCCAGGCCATTTAGGCTTTAAAGACCAGCAATTTAAACAGAGAAAGGAAGCACACCCTGCGCATCAGGAATATAGAACAGAGAAATCTGCCTTATATTAGACCATTAGCCCATCTAGGCCAGTATTGTCTACACTGACCAGCAGCAACTCTCCAGGCAGGGGACATTCCCAGCCCTATCTGGAGACACTGGGGATTGAACCTGGAATCTTCTACACATCTGTCAAATGAGTTATGGCCCTTCCTCTTTGTTTCTTGCCCCAGCCCCACCAAGCGCAGGCACGCAGCCTGGCCCCAGGTGGAATGCCTGATGGAACACAGGCCCTGGCAGGAAGCGGATTCCCCACCTGAAATATCAGCACACATTCCCCATCCCTGATGGTGCACCAAAAGGTGGGCTTTGAAGTGGCATTTGAAGCTCCTAAACAAAACTGATAAATTGTAGGAGGCAGATCAAGGTGCAAAGCTGGAGAAGGGCCAGATTTGCACGCAAGCTAAATGACAGCATGGAGCAGAGGCAGAGGATGCTTACGTATCTACTGGAACATACGCAAATGTGCATAAGAACCGCCCGACGCATCAGGCCAATGGCCCACCGAGTCCAGCATCCTGTTCTCAGAGTGGCTGAACAGATGCCTGCAAGCCAGACCTCAGCACAACAGCATTCTGCCCCCCTGCAGTTCCCAAAACAACAACAAACCAACCTATGGTCACGTAAAGCATCCTCAATAAAGACATGTCAGTTCATGCATAAGTTCCATCCGTGTAATGGTGTCTATTCCACCTGTCTGTTCATAAAGTCCAAACAATCTACATGAAAGGTTGTTACAGTTCCACAAAATCCTTTCACGGAGTCTGGACAAGGATTTCCAGAATATTGGCCTTGTTTCGCCGTCCTGGGCTTCATCAGTAGTTAAAGCACTAAGTAATGCAAGTAAATACAATATCATGATCTCACATCTTACAGCAACAATAATATCAAACAATAAATAACTGTACGTACCATATGTGATATTACAAGACAGTGGATCTTATGGCATAGTAGTAGCTGTCGTAAGCAGCAACTGTTACAAAGTAGGGTTATACGGACAAGCACAAACTGACTAGAGAATGATCTGATCCACTGGGTCTTCTGCTTTGTTCGTTTGTTGAACTTTATGAGTTACTTCTGTTGAAATTTGATACAATGAATAGTATTCCTTATTTATCTAAGAACACAGTCAGTTACATCCCCAGCAATTCCCAGCAACTGGTTTTCAGAGTCATACTGTACTGCCTTTGACAGCAGTAAAACACACCCACCATGTCTAGTAGCCATGGGCAGCCTCATCCTCCATGGGTTTGTCTTATCTCCTTTTTAAGACATCCAGGTTGGTGGCCATCCAGTGGCAGAGAGTTCCACTGTGCACTGCACGAAAAAGTCATTTCTGTCCTGATTCTCCTAACCAGAGCTTTCCAAACTGTGTGCCGTGACACGTTAGTGTGTCAGCTGCAGTGTGCAGGTGCGTTCCTCCCGGGGCTGGAAAAGGGTTAGTTAAACCACAGAGCCTAGGACTTGCCGATCAGGTCGGTGGTTCGAATCCCCGCGACGGGGTGAGCTCCCGTTGCTCCGTCCCTGCTCCTGCCAACCTAGCAGTTTGAAAGCATGCCAAAGTGCAAGTAGATAAATAGGTACCGCTCTGGCGGGAAGGTAAATGGTGTTTCCGTGCGCTGCTCTGGTTCGCCAGAAATGGCTTAGTCATGCTGGCCATATGACCCGGAAGCTGTACACCAGCTCCCTCGGCCAATAAAGCGAGATGTGCGCTGCAACCCCAGAGTCGGCCACCCTTTACCCCTTTAACCTCCTGCTTGCTAGTAAAACTGTGTCGCGAAATGATGCACGTCTAAAAAGTGTGTCAGCAACATGAAAAGTTTGGAAAGCTCTGCTCCCAGCGTTCAACTGTCCACGAGTTCTCATGTTAGGAGAGAGGGAGGGAAAAAACTTTTCTCTTTCCGCTTTCTCCATCATTAAAAAAATTCTATCTTGTCTCCTTTTCTCTAAGAAGTCCCAAATGCTTCGGCCCTTCCTTGTAGGGGTGTTATTCCATCCCTTCAATCATTTCTTTGCCTGGGGGGGAGAACGAACAGCCCCCCAAGTTGGGCATCCCTGTGTTAAGTGTAGGTTGGAAACACAAGATCGCCCAGACCCGCCTCTGCCTCACAGAATCACAGACTTGTAGAGGTGGAAAGGACCACGAGGGTCATCAAGTCCAGCCCCCTGCAACACAGATATCTTTCACCAAATATGGGACTCGAACCCGGGACCCCGAGATTAAGAGTCTCGTGCTCTACCGCCTGAGCTACCCGCCCTTTACATTACAACCAATTCTCCTCCCACGACCTCCCATTGCTGCTGCTACTTTGCTTGTTTCTCAGCAAACCACTGTTGCTCCTGATGTGAATCACAGCTGTTCCTTTCCCCCTGCCTAAGAGTCACTCTCTCTCCTTAACAACAACACCCCCACTAGGCGGGTTTTAATCCCACCAGCAAAAAAAAAAAGAGGTCTCTAAAGTCCCCGGGGGAATCTATAGAAATGGAAACCACACTCCCCTGCTAGGCAGGCTCAAGCATTTTGAGTACACAAGGTAGGAAAGGGTAAGTCACTCACTGCCTGCATAGGCTGCATTCACAGAGAGAGATCAGGAGCCCCACCTTTTCCTGTGGAGAAGAAAAACTAAGAGATAGGGCACAGAGGCTTCCTACAGTTTGCAGAACAAAGGAATCTGGCTTATGGCAGTGTGGGGAATCTCAAGAACCCAAGGCAGCCCTGTTTATCTTTTCTATGCATTCCCTGCATTTCATAGAACTGTAGAATCGGATGGGGTCCCAAGGGTCATCTAGTCCAACCCCCACAATGCTGGAATCACAACCAAATCATCCCTGACAAGTGGCCATCCAACCTGTGTTTTTAAAAAAACTCCAGTGAACGCAGTGCTGTAGCTATTGGGGGGTTGCCCCGCGTGAAGCCTCCAGAGGGCGCCATTGAGGCTCCCAGCCTGTGTGTGTTTGTACATAAATGTGGGGTGCCAAACTGGGTCCTTGACCTGGCAAAATAAAGCCTTGTTTCGCCCCTGACGAAGGAGATCCTCACTTTCCATGGTGGCCCGATCCACTGTAGAACAACTCTTACCATCAGAAACTTCTTGCTAACATTTAGTTGGAATCTCCTTTTCTGTCATTTGAATCCTATCTGTAAAGGGAATTGGGGGTTGCTTGTGCGTAGAGGGTGCGGATGCTCTAGGCAACGTTCCCTGGCTAAACCTTTCCCTGGCTGGACAGCCCTTACTCCGTGGCTGTGTCAGTCACTGGCAGAATCCGTCAGTGGGCGTTTCCTGAACTTCTTCCAACATAAAAACTCCTTGACACCAAGTCTTCGCCTAGACTCCCTGCACGGAAGTCTTCTGCGCAGAGTAGGAGTGGCCAGCGGAGGTCCTGGACTCTCCCCGCTGGTCTCTGTGGAAGAGTCCTGGAGCCCTCTCTCCGAAGTCCTTCCCTGCTCCCCTTCCTCCCAGGTGTCACGCTGATTTCCTTCCCCAAGGGAAGTGTCTTCTCTCCCTCTGCTGGTCCCTTCTCCCGCATCGTCGGAGAGCCTTACCTCCACTCTTGGCTCCGATGGCAGTTCCCTGACACTATGGTTGGGGTCTTCCCTTCTGGAGCAGCAGAAAAACAAGCTTGCTCCATCTTCTGTGTGACAGCCCTTCAGATATTTGAAGATGGACATAATACCTGTCTTCTCAGTCCTCTTCCCCAAGCTAAGCATAACCAGCTCCCTCAGCTGTTCCTCAAAAAGCTTGTTTTCCAGGCAAATATAACCCCGCCTTTTTCTCCAAGGAACTCAAGGTGGTGTACATCGTTCTCTCGCTCCCCATTTTATCCCTACAACAACCCTGTGAGGTAGGTTAGGCCGAGAGAGGGAGTGACAGGCCCCAAGTCAGCCAGTGAGCTTAATGGCTCTGTGGGGATTCAAACCCTGGTCTCCCATGTCCTGCTCCGACAGACACTAAGCCAGGGTTTCCCAAACTTGGGTCTCCAGCTGTTTTTGGACCACAATTCCCATCATCCCCAACCACTGGTCTTGCTAGCTAGGAATCATGAGAGTTGTAGTCCAAAAACAGGCCCAAGTTTGGGAAACCCTGCTCTAACTGCTACACCAAACTGGCTCTGTACACTCACCCTATCTGGCCTGCAATACATTCCGTGAACCACGCCCCCTCCCCACGGGCCACACCCCTCTCCACAAGCCACACCCCTGGATATTTTTGCCTGATTGTAATGTGTCCTTGAACTCTGGCAAAGACTCCTGCTTGCCTTTATAGGGGGATAGAGAGGGGGTGCAAGTGTGTGTAGAAACTAACCCACCCCCAGAAAGGTACAGCTTACATTCGTCGCTCCACCCACCTGGACACACGTCCCCTCCGGCCACCAGCATGTGGAATGTGGCCCTCAGACTGACAAGGTTTCCCCATCCCTAGTGTGCGGGGCTGCAGTTTTAGCCATATTCTGTGAGATGATCCAACAGGTACATGCTTACATTGGACTTCATCATATTGACCATGGGCTTACTCCTGAGTAAACATGCATAGGGCTATGCTGTGAATAACATGCACTGGTCAGCCGCTGCCACAGAAGCCGAGGCCTTTCCAGCAAATTGCAGGCAGGAAAAACAAAATACTCAAGAGAGCACAAAGCAGGGCTGGTGGGAGACACAGCCTGCGCCAGTCAGAGATGTCCAGAGCCTCACATCCAGCCCTGTGGGGAAGGGGAGGACACACACATGGGAGGGACACCTTTGCTAAGGGCTCCCTAAAAGAGAAAAACTTCCAAGACAGAACGGAGCACCCTTCGATCCAGAAATTGTGCTCCCACGCTACCTGCACACTATACTTTTAAGAGAGGGTCGTGGGTGGCGCTGTGGTCTAAACCACTGAGCCTCTTGGGCTTGCCAATCAGAAGGTCGGCGGTTCGAATCCCCATGATGGAGTGAGCTCTTTCCCAGATTCTGCCAACCTAGCAGTTTGAAAGCATGCCAGTGCAAGTAGATAAATAGGTATCACTGCGGCAGGAAAGTAAACGGTGTTTCTGTGCGCTCTGGTTTCCATCACGGTGTTCCATTGCACCAGAAGCGGTTTAGTCCTGCTGGCCACATGACCCAGAAAGCTGTCTGTGGACAAATGTCGGCTCCATCGGTCTGAAAGCGAGATGAGCGCTGCAACCTCATAGTCGCCTTTGACTGGACTTGACCATACAGGGGTCCTTTACCGTATACTTTTAAGAGCACATTCAAAGCACATGCCCCTCAAAGAATTCTGGGCACTGTTGTTTTCCCCTCATGGAGTTCCAATTCCCAGCAACCTTTAGCAAACCACAGCACTCACAATTCTTTGAGAGGGCAAAAGAAATGTGATTCTATTATGCTTCATAGTTTGCACACAGCCTTAGAAACGAGCAGCCATATAGCACTGCAGACGTGGATTTAACGCAAGCCCGCCCCCCCCCCCCCGCTTTGCAAACTAAATCCATTACCAGGAAGGTCCAGGAACCCAAATCTCTCCCCCCACAAAAATAATCTTTTATTGGGCTATTTGGAAGCGGGGGATAAAAGCTTCCCGCCCCCTTCTCTCAGACAATTTAGCCCTATTTGATCCTCGTCCCCCCCCCCCAGGGAAAAAGCGAGGAATGATGTGGGGGGCGTTCAAAGCTGGGTTGCTATGGGAAGCCAGCGCGCACGCAGACAGCTCTCTGCCCCTTCCCCCGTCCTCCTCCTCCCACCCCCACCTAAAATTCCGAGTCGACGGTCGAGATCCTCGGACCTAGGAACGAAAGGGGGCGTGCAATCGCAACCCCCTCACCCCCACGCAAACACTTTCCCTTTCGCGCGAGGCGCACGTGCTATATTTGGAAAGCCGCTAGCCCGACCGGCGGCGGCACCTCTGCGCAGCTTCCCGTCGAGAGAAAGGAGGAGATCCCCGACCGCCCTCCCCGCGCAGGAAGCTGGAGGGGTAGAGGAGAGGGGACGCCCCCTCGGAGGAGGGAAGGAGGCAGGCGCCAGGGCTGTCCCGGGGCCAAGAATCCGTCCCTCCTTCTCCCCTACCCCTGAGCCACCCCTTCGCCTCCCCTCCCCTCGAGCCAGCCCCCTTCCCCCCCGCCCCCAGTCACTCGCCTGCCTGGCTCCCGTCTGTCTGCCTCTGTCCTCTCGCTCCGACGGCAGGTCGCCCGCAAGGGTGGCGGGAAGCGCGCAAGCCCCGAAGGCTGTGCGCTCTCTCGCTCCCCCCGACGGCGAACCTTTGCGCACGGCAGAGCGTCTTCGCCGCCGCTTCTCTCCGTTGGCTGCCGACGCCTCCCCCTTCCTTTGCCCTCTCGCGGCCTCGGCCTCGGCGGGCGGCTTCTTCTCGCGCTTCCCAGGAGAGGCGACGTGACCTTTCCGCCCGGGGCGCTCGTTGGAGGGCGCTGGAGTCCGACGGCTGCGCGGAGAGGCCCGGCGCGCGAGAACCGGCGGCGAGCCTAGCGAACCTTTTTAAAGGAAGAGGGGTGCGTGGCGGTAGTTGAGGGTCGGACTCTGCCCAGGCCGCCTGCTCCGTCTCTCAGCCTTGAATCCAACAGGTGGCCCAACTCCGTGGGATGTGCATCAAATGTTAGTCCCACTCAGAGTAGGGCGCGCGTGCGTGTCATTCCCTACAGGCAGCTCCGCGGGATGCTTCAGTATTAATCCTACTCAGCGCAGAGTGAATGGCTGTGGCTAGCAGATCCATTCATTTCAACGGGTCTACTCTTGAGTAGGACAGGCCTGGAATAATAATAATAATAATAATAATAATAATAATAATAATAATAATAATAATAATAATAATAATAATAATAATAATAATTTATTTATACCCCGCCCATCTGGCTGGGCCTCCCCAGCCACTCTGGGCAGCTTCCAAAAAAATACTATAATACATCAAACATTAAAAACTTCCCCAAACAGGGCTGTCTTCCGATGTCTTCAAAAAGTCTGGTAGTTGTTGTTCTCTTTGACATCTGGTGGGAGGGGGTTCCACAGGGAGGGCACCACTACCGAGAAGGCCCTCTGCCTGCTTCCCTGTCACCTCACTTCTCGCTGTGAGGAAACCACCAGAAGGCCCTCGGCACTGACCTCAGTGTCTGGGTAGAACGATGGGGATGGAGACACTCCTTTAGATATACTGGACCGAGGCCGTTTAGGGCTTTAAAGGTCAGCACCAACACTTTGAATTGTGCTCAGAAACATACTGGGAGCCAATGTAGGAATGTAACCCCAACCTTTTGACTTTCACCTGCTGGACTCTAATTGGATCTTCTCTTCAGTGTCAAATTGGTGGGGTGAGGGTCATCGTAGATGTAGGTGTTAACCCCTCCCTGCACAACCTCGGCATCAGAGGCTTCATCCGGACCAGCCCCCGCCCCCCAAGTTGCTTCGTCTGCTGTTCAAGGTTTTAAAGGCGATAGATAAGAAAAAAGAATACGTTTGCTGCTGGATCAGGCCCAAAGTTCATGTAGTCCAGATGTTTGTGGTACGCCCCCAAGGAGGGCCGTACCAAGGAGTTGGCTAGGTTACTGCTGCCAAGGGCACACAGATCACACCCCTCTGGTTCAGAGTGGCTACAAGCTGATTCTCTGGGTGGCCAACATCTCCTTGCCCAAGGGTGCAAGGGAGCCTCAGCATGCCTCTTCCCCCAAGCAGGATTCTGAATAGTTCTGTTGGTTAGAGTGTGGTGCTAATAACACCAAGGTTGCAGGTTTGATCCTCGTATGGGACAGCTGCTTATCCCTGCATTTCGAGGGGGTTGGCTAGATGATTCTCTGGGTCCCTTCCAACTCTTGGTGGCCTGTGTGGTGGAACCAGCCATGCTGCCCTAAAGTCATCTTCAATAGGTGTCGGCCAGTGTGTTGTAGTGGTTAAGAGCAGTGGACTTGTAATCTGGGGAACTGGGTTCGATTCCCCGCTCCTCCACATGCAGCTGCTGGGTGACCTTGGGCCAGTCACACTTCTCTGAAGCCTCTCAGCCTCACTCACCTCACAGAGTGTTTGTTGTGGGGGAATAAGGGAAAGGAGAATGTTAGCTGCTTTGAGACTCCTTCAGGTAGTGATAAAGCGTGATATCAAATCCAAACTCTTCTTCTTCTTCTACTACTACTACTGCAATCCCCCCTCCTCTGCTTTTTAGCCAGTTTTTAGAAAAAGCATAGGCAAACTCGACCCTCCAGATGTTTGGGGACTACAACTCCCATCATCCCTGACCACTGGCCCTGTTAGCTAGGGATGATGGAAGTTGTAGTCCCAAAACATCTGGAGGGCTGAGTTTGCCTATACCTGTTTTAGAAGTTTGGGCTGCCATCCTATGCACACCTGCGAGCCAGCTCAGCTAAACTCAAGTGTGCAGCTACCTTCTGGGCAGACATGTACAGGCTTGCATGGCAGAATTCCATGTTTGAAGGCAGCCTGGATAGCTCAGTTGGTTTGAGCATGGCCCTGATCATGCCAAGGTTGCAGGTTCGAGTCCTGTATCGGACAGAAGGGCCTCAGCACAGCGGTTAAAGCATCAGCAGAGGACATCAGGGGGATGCATTTCATTTTGTAAGATATATATAAGCGTCATAGGATCACAGAGAAATCAACACCATGTCATGCACAGGTCCGGGCCACAACTCAGTGGTAGAACATCTGCCTTGCATGCAGAAGGTTTCAGGTTCAATCCTCACCATCCCCAGGTAGGAACGAAGGAGAGAGACCCTTGTTTAAAAGTTTGGAGAGCTGCTGCCAGACAGTGTAGACACAACATTCCTGTGTGTCATGGGAAGCAGGGAAGCTCAGTTGTTAGGACACTTGGCTTGCATGCAGAAGGTCTCAGGTTCAGCTTCTCCAGGACAGGCAATGCCAATGTAGACAATCCTGAGATATATGGAGCAAGAGTCTGACTTGGTATAAGGCAGCTTCCCATGTTCCTATTTAAATCTGCTTTTAATTCAGAACCATGGGGACTAGAAACTTATTAGGGGAAGTGTATTAACTCAGTAGGAGAGACAACAAGATGTGCATGCAGAGGTCCCCAGGTTCAATCCCTTGCATTTCTAGGTAGGGCTGGGGGAGAGCCCTGCCAGGAATGCTGGAGAGTTGCCACTATTCAGTGTCAGTTTGTTTTCTCCCACTCTGGAAGGTAGGACTTGAACCAGTGGCTTCAAGTTGCAAGAAAGGAGATCCTGACTAAACATCTGGAAAAAATTTCTGACAGTAAGAGCTGTTCGACTGTGGAACATTCTCCCTCAGGAGCTGGTGGGCTCTCCTTCCTTGGAGGTTTTTAAGCAGAGGTTGGATGGCCATTTGTCTGGGATGCTTTAGCTGAGATTCCTGCCTTGCAGGGGGTTGGACTAGATGACTTGTGGGGTCCCTGGGAATTCCATGACAACACAGAGCTAGATGGACCAATAGTCTGATTCAGTAAAAAGCAGCTTCCCTATGTTTGCAGTTCATCCATGTTTTCTCTGATCCTCTGGAAGCCAGATGTGAGCTTTTAAGGTCAAATATAAATCCCAGCAGCTTGGAGTGCTCAGGGCCTCCTGAGATGGGTCAGTCTCCCCCTATGCATCTCGGGGTACATGAGGCTGTGACCAAAATGTGGGGAGCAGCGGTAGGCAAAGTCCTTCTCCCCTGGCCTCACAAGCCCCACATGCAGCTGATGGCGCCATTGATCTCACTCGTGAAAGTAGGCTGATTCTGGAATAATATCGCCCAACACGGCAAAAAAGCTTTTCTTTGGGAGATTATAGCAAAGAAATAAAGCCTTGCGGTGGGGACAAAAGCCTCCTGCCGCGCCAAGGAGCGCAGAGGCAAAGTCACCCCGTCTATTCCCTGGGATGCAGCTCCAAAAAGGTTCAAGCAGTGGTTCATTGTTCGCTCGCACTAAACGATGGCGATTAACGCACGGGAGAAACTGATGCATCCTGAAGGCATGACGGTGACCTGGGAGCATTTGTGTGTGTGTTGTGTCTCTGTGAATACACATGCAGTGAGAAATGCATCGCTTTGCTACATGGCCATCAATTCCAGGGGCCAGATCTGTAAATAGGCCTCCTCCGACTGCCTTGGCAGCCTCCTGATGCTGGAAATCAATAGCAACATCAATATTATTTAAGCACTTTGCACCAGATGTGAGCATTAAAGAGCTCTGCTGGATCAGACCAAAAAAAGGTCTACTCTTTACAGTGGCCAACCAGATGCCTACCTTGCCTACAAGCAAGGTGTGGTAGCAAAAGCCCACACCCATAGTTAAACCCCTCCTATCAGATCTGCTTGCACATGTTCGTAAACATGACTCCCTACGGTCCTGTTTAACTGAACTGTGCCAGATGGTTTAAAATTGGTACCTGAGTTTAATTACTTCCTCTTCCCTCCCTGTCCCTTTTTCCTTGTGTGTCATGGTTTTTGTTTGGGGGGTGTTGTTGTTTTTTATATTGTCAACCTGCAAGCAAGGACTGTTTCCTTTTAATTGGTTGTGCGCAAGCCACTCTGGAGAGGGGTACAAATGCCCTAAACAAATAAATTTACAGGAGCCTAAGGCTGCTAGATTAGGTGAAGCAATGATTTCATTTTCAGTAAAAGTAGTCAGTTGTTTTTGCTTCTTTTTATTTATCCTTTTGACCAATTTTGGGTTGTATTTTTAGGGCATTCTTATTGATTTTAGTTAACTGCTGACAGTGTGTTTCATTTTAAAAATGTGAAAAATGTAAATGTGTAAGATGTCCTGGGGACTGTAATCCTGCACCCATTTCTAAGTGGAGAAGATTGACGAGGCTCCCCCCACCCCCCAACTTCACCTGTGGTTCCCCGGGGTAGACTCACCAGTGCAAAAAAATTAAGCATCCCCAGAGGCAACTGCTTTGATGTTTTGTGTGCTGATGTTCCAGACCTGCTTGTGTCTGAACACAGAAGGCAGCCTGAAGATTGCAAATCTTCCCCCTGAGTTGGGCAGTTCTGGGGAAATGCAAGGGGGTGTGTGGAATTCTCTGTTTGCAAAGCAAACATTACTAATTGCTGGAACACTTGAGCAAATTTGCCACTGACTAAATCAAATACAGGACAACTTGAGAATTGGGTTTCTGAAACTATTTGTTGCAGGGAAGGAGGGAGAGTAAAATAGGTCAGCAAAAGAAGTCTGAGTAACCCAAAGAGATGGGGCAGTGAATTAATTGCTCAATGTGATAAACAGAGCAATCTCGAGTGACTTTGTGTTGGGTTAGGAGGGGTGTGGATAGACAGACATGTCCCGCTGCCCAGCACTGCTAGCATCTGTGGCCTCCCACCTTCCTCTAGATTTCGGAGTGATGCCAGCATCACTCCCCTAGTGCAGAGCACCCTGTTGCAGAACTGCTGGCAGAAAACCCTGGAATGAAGCTTTCAGGGGGCAGAGAAGGATTGGGGGCTGAGCTGGCTTAGGACCTTTTGGAATCCAGACTGGTCCTACAGTCATCATGTAGTGCCAGGGGGCCCAATCTGGACCAATCTAGAGTCTCCCCTACCGCGCTCCTTGCCGCTCGCAGGATAAGCCCATAAACTGCTTCAAACAGCCCTTTTGAGAAGCGCTGTAAGGCAGTCCCCACACTTGCATTTCAGCTGAAACAGGAGCACAGAGACTGCCTTAAAGCGCTTTTCAAAAGGGCTGTTTGAAGCAGCCACTCGCTGCCTTCTTCATTTGAAGGAGAAGGGGGCAGGTGCTTAAACAGCGCTTTTAGAACCCGGCATTAAGCAGTATTGCTCTGTGTAATGATCCGGGATATCAACCTCAGTATGTCCTCAGCCAGCGCCCACTCTGGGCCACTCTGAGAAAAGCAACAGATATAAGTCAGCAACCTCAATAAGCTCCAGTCCCCTTCCTGCAAAAAATACCCACAACAGATTATTAGATTATTTCCAATAATCGACTCCTACTCTCTGTTGCCTGTTCTTGAACAAATTATGTGTACAGGCAGCCCCACATTCACTTGGGGGTTACGTTCTGGGTCATCACATGTGTCAGTGGGGTGCATGTAAGCCTGCTACACCCCGTTCCACCCTCTTCCAATGCTGAACATGGCGTGCACATGTGTAGCCGCACATGTCTCAAATATGCGCAAATTGAGAGTTGCCTGCGTACAGGAGAATCCAGCAGCCCTTCAGGACTGGTTTTTGGTTTTTTTAAAGCTAATATTTATCCTCTTCCCAGCCACGAGGGCTAGAAACATACCCCCACACACACACACATAAAACCAAACTAGCAAGAAAGCGAAGATCCTGAACGCTGGGGAAATACCCTTCATTCCTCCACTTGTGTGATATGTTCGTGGTCTACACTGGTCCCTGCTTAATGTCAGTTCCCTTTGCCTCCCTCCATCATTAGATGAAGATGCCCACAGCTAAATCTTTACAGAAGCCTTGTCTTAAGTAAATATCCTGAATTCCTCCTCTTGAGCGATCACTTTAGAATGCTTGTTACCAGTTGTGTTGAAGATAACAAGGGGAGGAGGTAGGAATCGCTCAATATATTATCTGGCAGAGGCAGGACAGTTAAGGTGGATCCGAGTTCTGCTGTTTGGAAACGAGAGGGGGGAAATCTACCCTTTCGTGCTTTCTGCCCAACGAGGTACCGTACTTTTCCGTGTATTAGATGAGGTTTTTTCTTTCAAAAATAAATTAAAAAATGGGGGGGGTGTCTTTATACATGGTCAGTGCATATTGGTGACGTGGGATTGGTCGCTTCCACTAGCTGTGTGTGTGTTTTGGTGGCTGCGACAATGTGTGTTGTTGGGTGGGCGATTGGCAGCTTCCGCCTGCAAGGGATTACCTGATAGTTGGCCTTTATGGTCAGATGGGTGAACGGTTTTCGGCAATCCCCCCTTTAAAAAGGTCAACAACTCTGGGCAATCTCCCCCCATTTTCTTAAGTTTAAGTCCCACAAAATAAGGGGCGTCTTATACATGGGGGCACATTATACATGGGAAAATACGGTAGTTAAATTTGGAGACTGTGCAGTGTCAGACTTGTCAGTCAGTGCTGACATGAGGGAGCGCTCCCCTACAGGAAAGGGGTAGGGAGAGATTCCTCTACCTAGTGGGTGGCATTTTCTGAAAATCTCAATCACAGAATTACAGTGGTACCTCGGGTTACATACACTTCAGGTTACATACGCTTCAGGTTACAGACTCTGCTAACCCAGAAATAGTGCTTCAGGTTAAGAACTTTGCTTCAGGATGAGAACAGAAATTGTGCTACAGCGGCAGCAGGAGGCCCCATTAGCTAAAGTGGTGCTTCAGGTTAAGAACAGTTTCAGGTTAAGTACAGACCTCCGGAACAAATTAAGTACTTAACCTGAGGTACCACTTTATAGACTTAGAAGGAACCATGAGGATCATCTAGTCCAACTCCCTGAAACACAGAAATCTTTTGCCCAGTGCAGGGCTCAAACCCTTGACCCTGAGATTAAGAGTCTTGTGCTTAATATATCTAGATCAAAATGCAAAGTTAGTTGTGAGCAACATTACTACTGAGATGTGTAAAATATCAAAAGGGACAAGACAAGGCTGTCCACTGTCGCCTTTGTTGTTTATGTTAGTCTCAGATGTCTTGGCGCGGAAAATAAGAAGTAATCAGGAGATTAAAGGAATTACGGTGGGACAACGGTCCTACAAGTTAAAATTTTTTGCAGATGTTGTGATGTTATCATTAGGAAAACCATTGGATTCTGCCCCAAAGGTGCTGGAAGAAATTTAAAATAACTGGTGAATTAGCAGGCTTTAAACTCAACAAGACTAAAACCAAAATGTTAGTTAAAAATATGAAGGAGAGCAGAAAAAAGAACTAGAGGGAAGAACAGGTCTGATGATAGAGAAAAAAGTAAAATATTTGGGGGTATGGTTAACAGCAAGGAACTCAAATTTGTTTCAAGATAACTATGTTAAAACATGGAGAGAAATCAAGAAAAAGTTGGAAATATGGAGAAGGACAAAACTTTCCTTATTAGGATGGGTGTCAGTCCTAAAAATTAATATTCTGCTGAGAAGAGGTGCCGAAAGATCAGAAAAAACTATTTATGTATGCTACCATGGCTGCCCGAATGATATGCGCACAAATCTGAAAAGTGGAACTGACCCTAAAAAGAGACAATTGGCAACTAAAATTGATGGAATACCCAGAGGTGGCGAAACTTACCGGAAGATTAAGAGATAAAGATGATAAACTCTTTGTAGCAGAATGGGGAAAATTTATTGACTATATGAAAATGAACTGTAAACAATTAAAAACGTTAGCAGGATTGATATAAACACTAGCAGTAAGGAATTTAAGAGAATTTAAAAGGATAAATGGGTAATAAGGATAAATTAAGACATGCAGTAAGAATTAGGTAGAAAAATAGGAAACCACAGAAGAGGAGGGAGGAGAGTTGCAGAAAACATCACTGGATTTGCATATGATTTGTATTTACTGTTGAATATTGTAAAATGGAAAATAAAATATTGTTTAAAAAGAGTTTCATGCCTTATTATTATTATTATTATTATTATTATTAGATGAATGTTGTAAAACACAAGGCTACACACAGTGCTTTTTTTTCTTTAAAAATGTATAGGGTTACTCTCATTTGGACTCAAGAAAATCACCATGTTATAGTTCAAACCGGGGAAAATTAACACAGTACAGTGGTACCTTGGGTTAAGTACTTAATTTGTTCTGGAGGTCCGTTCTTAACCTGAAACTGTTCTTAACCTGAAGCACCACTTTAGCTAATGGGGCCTCCTGCCGCTGCAGCGCCGCCAGAGCACAATTTCTGTTCTCATCCTGAAGCAACGTTCTGAACCCGAGGTACTATTTCTGGGTTAGCGGAGTCTGTAACCTGAAGCGTATGTAACCTGAAACGTATGTAACCCGAGGTACCACTGTACAGTAAATGGACAAAAGTACAAAGAATGTGCATTGCTCATATTGAAATACTGCCCCTCAATGAGGCCAAACTTTCGTCAGTAAAACACCACACATCCACATTCCACACTGCTTCACACATTAAACGCCCGCTTCTGTATGAGACTCAGGAAACACCATGGCAGGAAATGAGGCTGCCATCGGGGGTAGCAATGGAATTGGCGATTCACCGTGCTAGAGAAGAAACTTAAATTTAAATTTTAAGTTTCTTCTCCCATTAGATTCACAAAATATTTAGGGGTATGCGTACCCCTGCGTCCACCCAGAAAAAAATGTCACTGGTTACATTACACATAAATCACGAACACTATCGTAAATGCTGAAACCACAGGAAGGGAGAGTGTTCTTGTGCTGAGGTCCTTCTTGTGGGTTTTTCAACAGGGCATCTGGTTTGCCACCAATAGGATGTCGGACCACACGGTCTACTGGCCTGATTCAACAGGGCTCTTCTTATGTTCTTGAAACACACGAGAGAAATCCTCAGAATTACAAGAAAGGTAAGCAAAAATGAGATGTCCAACAAAGGTAAGCATTTACTCTGATAATTCCATCTCTCTTCACAAGTTCCATAGTGCGAAGCACAGAGTTCTCAAGATGCTGGTGTCTGATCTTTGACATCAAAGCTGTTTACAAGTTCCAAAATCTGGGGTGACTGCTCTGCCATTTATATAGGTAATAAAGTCAAACCAGACTGGATAAAATGTGTCTTTTCTTGATATCCCTTTTCTTGATATCCCTTATTCATATTTTATAATATATAATTCCATTAAAAAAAAATAGAGTGAGGAAAAAAGAACGAAAACGAGTGAGAGTGAAAAAAGGGGAAATATTTCCACACATTAATATACAGATATGTATATTCTTAAGGGACGCGGGTGGCGCTGTGGGCTAAAGCCTCAGCGCCTAGGGCTTGCCGATCGAAAGGTCGGCAGTTCGAATCCCCGCGGCGGGGTGCGCTCCCGCTGCTCGGTCCCAGCGCCTGCCAACCTAGCAGTTCGAAAGCACCCTCGGGGGCAAGTAGATAAATAGGTACCGCTTACCAGCGGGAAGGTAAACGGCGTTCCGTGTGCGGCTCTGGCTCGCCAGAGCAGCGTTGTCACGCTGGCCACGTGACCCGGAAGTGTCTCCGGACAGCGCTGGCCCCCGGCCAATAAATGTGAGATGGGCGCACAAACCCCAGAGTCTGTCAAGACTGGCCCGTTCGGGCAGGGGTACCTTTACCTTTACCTTATGTATATTCTTAATATCCTAATATGCATATGATTGTCAATTACTCATCCCAAGTATGATATCCCTCTGTATAAACAAACTTTCTGCCTTAACATAGCCAGAAACTAGATCCCAACGTTGAGCTTATTTGTACAATTCCCCACCCAACACCATTCCCAATAAATAGTAATGGAAGCACTGAACAGCACTTCAGACAAGTTTGTTTTTGATCCTCGTAGGATGCTGTTAAATCCCTAACACTATAGATTTATCAGAGTGACTGCCAAACAGAAATTGTAAACCCCTCATAGCAAAACCTTTTCAGCTTCTTCCTTAATCAGTTCCTCTGATAAAAATGATGCTGTTAAGAAGGTGGCTGTTATATAGAGCTCTGAGGCTGGTATGCTTAGCTTCACCGAATTAACATAACCTGAAGATTTAGTCTGGTGGGTTTCCTAAAGCAGCCAGCACATAAACAGCTATGCATATAAACTCTATAAAATTATAGATGTGACGCTGTGGGTTAAACCACAGAGCCTAGGGCTTGCCGATCAGAAGGCCGGCGGTTCGAATTCCCCGCAACGGGGTGAGCTCCCATTTCTCGGTCCCAGCTCCTGCCCACCTAGCAGTTTGAAAGCATGCCAAAGTGCAAGTAGATAAATAGGTATCACTCCAGCGGGAAGGTAAACAGCATTTCCGTGCGCTGCTCTGGTTCACCAGAAGCGGCTTAGTCCTGCTGGCCACATGACCTGGAAGCTGTACGCCGGCTCCCTCGGCCTATAGAGCGAGATGAGCGCCACAACCCCAGAGTTGTCTGCAACTGGACCTAACGGTCAGGGGTACCTTTACCTTTTTAATTCACTTAAAAATTATGCTGCATAAATATAGGACAGCACGAGGCTTAGGTTCTTTGTATATATATTACAGATACTTTTTGAATTTTATTTCTGCATAAAATTAGCCAGGCTTTTAAAAGTAAATTGAAGCAACAATGCGCAAGAGGTTCAGACGTAAGCAGGCAGTTGATATGCAATGCGGTCTGACGGGGACCCAGATGCTGACTCTGTCCTTGCGTCGTACTCTAGCAACCGTATTTCAGGACCTCATAATGTCACACACACAACATCAGGGGCCTCATTCACCAGCTCATATTCCAGTGTGATCTCTGCCACCATCTGCCAGCAAAGCCCTTCTGCATTCGACGTAGGACAGGCAGGGTCAGTCTCTGTGCAGAAGAATCAATGGACACACATCCGATGGCAGGAAAGGCAATATTCAAAAGCTCATGGGGGGACATTTGAAACTTCCAGGGCACCCTGTAAGTGGCCTTAAAGAGGTCATCCTAGAAGCAAAGGGAGACTGTGCTGCCTCAAGAGGTTCAGTGCCATCAACTTTGGATTGAACCAGGACAAAGGATCTGAGACATGTTATATGTGTTAGTTGGTCTAGCAGTGTCAGAATGTCCAAGTCATCAAGAACTGTTTTGTGAGTTATCATTTAAGAAATAATTGGTTGGGACGTGGGTGGCACTGTGGGTTAAACCACAGAGCCTAGGACTTGCCGATCAGAAGGTCGGTGGTTCGAATCCCCGTGACAGGGTGAGCTCCCATTGCTCGGTCCCTGCTCCTGCCCACCTAGCAGTTCGAAAGCACGTCAAAGTGCAAGTAGATAAATAGGTACCACTCTGTCGGGAAGGTAAACGACGTTTCCGTGTGCTGCTCTGGTTCGCCAGAAGTGGCTTAGTCATGCTGGCCACATGACCCGGAAGCTGTACGCCGGCTCCCTCGGCCAATAAAGCTAGATGAGCGCAGCAACCCCAGAATCGGTCACGACTGGACCTAATGGTCAGGGGTCCCTTTACCTTTAATAATTGGTTGGCAGTACTTTCCTGCATTTCAGTTTCCTCTAAGGTCACTTTTGACAATCCCTCAGTCCAATAAGCTGCAACTCATGATAACACTTCATGTATCTCACTGTATTTTTTCCGTGTATAAGACTAGGGTTTTTTTAATTTAAAAATTATGTAAAAAAGTTGGGGTAGTCTTATACACGGAGGGTGGACTGGCGATTGGTTGCTGCCATGAGCAGGAGATTGTCAGCGGCGATAGGGTGTGTAATTGGTGACTACAGCAAGAGCTGCTGTCGATAGGCTGGCATCGTGGCAATTGGGCAAGTGACTGGTGTTTTATGGTTGCTACCAGGCAGTCTATCATTGTCTTTGGCAGTGCGTGCTATTGTCAGCGTTGGTCAGGCGGGTGAGCGATTTTAGGTACACCCCCCAAAAAAGCTCAAAAACTGTGGGCAATCTCCCCCCCCCATTTTTTTAAATTGTGAGTCTCCAAAAATAGGGGGCATCTTATACACGGGGGGGGGGTGTTATACGCAGAAAAATACAGTAACTTTTTATTCAAAGCAACCAAAACAACACAGGCCTAGTGAACCCAGCTACGATTTCCTCATAGGTCTTGCCCCAACAAGGGCAGTGGCGAGGACTGATGGTCCTCACCTTCCCACAGCTGCCTAAGTCCCCATCTCTCCTCAGGGACTGTGTCTGCACACAACCAATATCTCCTCTGCTCTTTTTGCTTCCTGGTCCGGCACTCTAACCACTGCACCACACTGTCTCTCTTTAAATGTGAGCGGAATCAAATTTCTTCCGCACCCTGATCTCTGAGACACTGTGGCCTCCTTCCGTGATCCTCGTTCCTCCTTGCCACTTTCTCGGGTTCTCGTAGCTTCTTGTTTCTCTTTCGATTGGCCGGTCTCAAGAGCTGTCGCTCGGTTGGAATCCCCTCCCATGACGCTGTTGGCCAGCACTCAGTGTTACGTCTGTGTTTGGAGCGGGTGGGGGTTTACCTTGTGATTGGCTCTGCTGAGCCAGCTGCCTTATCCTTGTCAGGGGACCTTGACCTGCATCAGCTGAATAAGCTTCTCAGGTTCCACTGACCTGTACAGTATTTCAGGAGGGTGACTGATCAGTGACGCAAAGCCAAGTCTGGCCTTTGGACCAGACTGGCAAATTCAGGGAGAGAGGGAGGGAGCTGGCCCACCCCTAACATGTGAGATCCAACTCCCAAATTAAGGCACATAAGCAGCCCCCCTCAAAGCCCTCTGGACTGCTTCCAACTTTCAAGAGCCCTGGCCATATTATTTTTTAAAAAATGATGATGCAGGAAAACAATATAAACCACCTCTCCAAAAAAAAAAGGGATCCGGTGGTTTGTTTATATAATCAGCTGATTTGATCCGACATGTTCATCATGGTCTAATATGGTCTGCCATCAGAACAGATTTTTAAAAATTTGTATTTATGAACGTTTTAACTCTTTCATACAATAATATCTTTATTAGTAAATAACAAAAAGGTCCCCCCATGCTAGTCCTACACAGAGTAGACCCAATAAAATGAATGATCCTAAGTTAATCAAGTGCATCCATGTCAAGGGGTCTACTCTGAGTAGGACTAGCAGTGGACGCTGCCCTATGTTTGTTTGTCCCAAGTTACATCTCTTCTTTGATTCGATTTGAAGCCCCCAGCTGCCATATTTTGATCCGGTGTGCCTAATGCCCCAGTTCTCCCTGACCCACAAGTTCATGGGCACTGACTTATGTTCACAGATCTCCTGAATTTCTGTTTCTCAGTGAAGGAACATCAAACCTGGATCAGTCAGAAGAGCATCAGCTCAGTGAGTTCTGTGGGTGGTCCTTCTGGATGCCTGGCCAAAAATATTCATGTCAGTAACAACAACAACAACTTATTTATATCCCCATAATTCTGCCCAGACACTGAGGTCCAGCTCTGAGGGCCTTCTGGTGGTTCCCTCACTGCGAGAAGTGAGGTTACAGGGAAGCAAGCAGAGGGCCTTCTTGGTAGTGGCGCCTGCTCTGTGGAATGCCCTCCCATCAGATGTCAAGGAAATAAACAACTAGTACATCTGACATCTGAAGGCAGCTCTCATTAGGGAAGTTTTTAATGACTGAAGTTTTAATGTATTTTAAATATTTTGTTGGAAGCCTCCCAGAGTGGCTGGGGAAACACAGCCAGATGGGCAGGGTATAATTAAATAAATTATTATTATTATTATTATTATTATTATTATTATTATTATTATGCCTGCAGGAAACCCACAAGCAGCAGGATTCGAGTAGAAGAACGCTCTCCCCTCCTGTGGTTTCCAGCACCTGGCATTCAGAAGCAGCGGCGTAGCGTGAGTTGTCGGCACCCGGGGCAACGCAAGTAATTTGCGCCCCCTAACCCGGGGCAAGGCAAGTAATATGCGCCCCCCAAACCCCTAACCTGCGAGTTGCCGCTGGCGCTGCCGCCCAAACGATGCCGCTTGCCCGGAGGAGGAGGGGGGCAGAGAGGCGAGGAAAATGCAACGGCCCAGCAGCTGCAGCAGCACCGGCGGAGGCGGGGCTGTGAGGAGGGGCTGCCTGGCGCGTCCTCCGCGGCGAGCGCTGAGAGCCGCTGCCTGCCGGGCGCCTTCAGCCCGGACGCGCACACAGCTCGTCGGTTCCGCGAGACATGCGGCTCCGCTACAGCCTGCGCCCGAGGCTCTTCGGCGACTCCGGAGGCAGCGAGCGCCCCCCCCCAGATGTTGCGCCCGGTGCGGCCGGCACCCCTGGCACCCCCCACGCTACGCCACTGTTCAGAAGCATTGCTACCTCCAACTGTGGAGGCAAAGCATACCCATCACGGCTGGTAGCTCCTCCATGGACTCATTTCACCATGGTAGCTCAGTGCTCAATCACAGTGAGGCTCACATCATCCTTGACCCTCTTCAAAACGAGTGTGAAGGCCAGGAGCAGAAGGGGTGGCATCTGAAGAAGCTCATTACAGGCCTCTTATTCTCCTATAATGCAAAAGCAGAGCATATCAGGGCAACCTGTCCAGATGGGGAGCTTCCAAGTCAGTGTTAGAATTAGTAATTGACTCACTCCTCCGTTGTTATTTCAGAAACAGAGCGTCCATCGTGCCAAAGCAACCTGAGAGCTGTTGCATTCTGAGCAGGGATGGATTTCAACCTCCCTCATCGTTCCAGGACGTCATCTGTGAAATCCATCAACAACCATTGGAGGGATTTTCAAATAAGGAAGTTGCTGAGAATTTCAAGTGGGGAAGTCATGTTGCGTTTGCATCCTACTTGCATCCTACGACATGCATCCTTAGACATCCTACTTAGACGTTTGGTTGGCCGCTGTAAGAGGAGGATGCTGGGCCCAATCGGCTTTGGGCCTGATCCTGCGGGGCTCTTCTTATGTTCTTAAGCAGAGAAGGGGGTCCGCTGGGGTGTGCGTGGTTCTGTTTGTGCCATCCTCTGAAATTTGCACTCTTCTGAATTTTGCAGTGCCATTCCCCAACCAAGCAATGCATTCATAAATGCATGCGCCAGAGTTAAGCGTACATAAAAATGCATATATTCATGAAAATACCATACAAAGTGCACTAAACGAGTGGGAAAATGCTTGCAAAAATGTGCATATCCATCAAAAGTGCGTGAAAAACAATACGTTTATTAAGAGAAGGGTCCACTAAAATGCCAACGAATTTTTTTAAGGATGAGGGTTTTTTTGCAAATTGTTGAGGAAGTGGCAATAACTGAAGAAGATGGGGGAAATGAAAAAACTTGGAGAACTGAAATCTGTCCATCCTATGCCCAACCAACTACTCACTCACCCCCGCCCCTCTGTTCGAAGGTTTTTAAAAAAGCACCGGCAATTGCTGGAGCCTCCAAGGGCAACACAAAAATAGCCGGAGCAGAAAGAGAATCTCCTGAGCAGCAGGAGGAAGCTGAGAGGAGGCTCTGCATAAGGCTTCTGGAGGAGACCCCAGACACGGCCCCTGCCACCTCTCAGCCCCTACTGCTATAGATCCAATTAGTGCTGCTGTGGTCAGCAAGCATGGCCCAAGGGAGGCCTTCTGCCCAGACAGTGGGATGGCCTTGGACACACAGCAATGGAAGAGGGAAAGTGAGCAATTAAAACCAGCACTCTTGCGCTCCCTGCTGCTGCGTCGCCAAGGAGCACGGCAGAGCCTGGGAGCTCAACCTGTCAATCAGTTTCCCTTCTGCCCTGAAGACAATGGGCTGGGAAGGATGATGAGTGGACTGGAGATCCCAGGTGTTTGAGATTAGAAGGGCGCTATGGGACTTTTTAGGATAAGCTGCTTTTTAAATACGACATTTTGGAGCTTGGCTGGTTATATGTACACAAAGACATACATCCATGGAGGGAACGGGGCAAGTGCCCACCCCCCACCAGGTGAGCTATAATCCCAAAATTTGTGGAGGAGGAGGCTATTGTTGGCTACCAGCCACAATGACTATGCTCCACCTTCACGGTCAGAGTCAGCCATGTTTTGGAATACCTGTTGCTGGAAACCACAGGTGAGGAGGAGAGTTCCCTTGTTTTCTGATCCTGCTTGAGGGTTAAAAGATAAAGGAAAGGACTTCTTCACACGGTGCATAGTTACATTATGGAACTCACTGTTGGAGAGAGAGAGGTTTGGGAGAGAATTCCTTAATCTTTCCCAGCAGAGTGAAGCAGAATGGTGATTGCTCCAAGCATGTTAAAACTTAATTAGATTTACACCTGCCCTCGTCCACCTTTAAACAAATATTCCCTCTGAAAATACTTAGGCTACAATAAATCACATTTCATTGCAGTCTTTGGGTTAGCAAAGACGCAGGCAGTGCCGGATTTATGTATAGGCTAAGTAGGCTGAATGGGACGCGGGTGGCGCTGTGGGCTAAAGCCTCAGCGCCTAGGGCTTGCCGATCGAAAGGTCGGCGGTTCGAATCCCCGCGGCGGGGTGCGCTCCCGCTGCTCGGTCCCAGCGCCTGCCAACCTAGCAGTTCGAAAGCACCCCCGGGGGCAAGTAGATAAATAGGTACCGCTTACCAGCGGGAAGGTAAACGGCGTTCCGTGTGCGGCTCTGGCTCGCCAGAGCAGCGTTGTCACGCTGGCCACGTGACCCGGAAGTGTCTCCGGACAGCGCTGGCCCCCGGCCAATAGATGTGAGATGGGCGCACAAACCCCAGAGTCTGTCAAGACTGGCCCGTTCGGGCAGGGGTACCTTTACCTTTACCTTTAAGTAGGCTGAAGCCTAGGGCCTCTAAATCTAGAGGGCCTCACCAGCCCTCCCGCTCCCCAGCGGGCAGTCTCCCCTCTCCCAATATTGCAAACCCAATACTTCATGTGAGGGCAGGGCAACTCGGGCCTCTGAGTCTATGGGGCCTTGCCAGTCTGCCCGCTTCCCAGTGCTGCAGTCTTCCCTCTCCCAAAATTGTAAACCCAAGACTTCATGCAAGGGCAGGGCAACTCAGGCCCAGCAACTATTTGACTCAGGGCTAGCCAGTGGGGCCCAATTTGAAGCAGTGGGGCGCAATTGAATTTTTAATTTTTTGGGGGGTAGGGCGCCGGTTCACAGCCAAAGTCCGCAAAATCTTATAAATATAAATAAAATCCATCTGGATTGCCCAATTGCTCCAATTGCCTTAAGGTCAGCCCTGGTGAGACTGTGCAGGGGTTGAACTGAAAAGCCCTGCACCTTCTATGTCCCTGGTGTCACCATTCAGAGTACAGACTCAAGGACTTCTTATGGAAATAAAGGGGGCACTTATTGGAAATCAGTTTTGTTACCTCTTCCCCCCCAAACCCCAAGACAGTGAGCCCAGCCACCTTTTATTCACAGTCACAAAAGCACTACACTACAGCATGGCCATAAACTTGTACGTTCAACCGCTGAAATATACACCCAATATGTAGCAATGGAGATTTATGTTACTGCTTTATGAATGAACACTGTGTTTTATGAATGGACTCTGTATTTTGTGAATTACCTAAGAGCCACCAATAGGGAGCTCTAGAATCTGACAGCTAACCAACTGGGTACTATCAAAGAGTGACCCCTATTGCTGAAAGCAGGTACCAGCAGGGAATGCTTCAGCACAGCCTTTGCACTGTTGATTGAACACCCCCTGCTGTGCAGATAATGGAGAAAGCTCGTAAATTGTATCCCTTCTGGCATCCTGGCCAGCTCTGTTACACTGGTGTAAGCCCTGGTGCACCAGAAGCCCAGAAAAGCAGCAAATAAAATCCACTCATATGCCAGCAACTGATAAGACTTGTCAACCAGTTCGTCCAAAGTCTTCCTAAATTATAAAGCTCCAAAATACAGGCCAAAATAGAGCAGGTCTGGGAAGAGCGAGGCATACAATGGGCACCACCAGTGAAAAGGCCCTGCTCCATGTAACTCCTGCCCCGTCATTTGATAGAGTGCCCACTTGGCTTCCTTCTTGACATGGAATGCTCTCTATTGGAGTCTCCAGGTCCAGTACAAAGACCATAAGAAGGGAGAGCAGGGACCTTGAAGTTCCCAACAGCTGTTAAGCAAGCAAGCAAGCAAGCAAGCAAGCAAGCACACAGGTCACCTTTGTCACAGTCAGGACGCCTATGTCCTGGCCAGGCCTGCACCTACTCTTGCTTTTGTACAATCTTGTTTGTCCTCAGTGACCAAAATTATATTATCAAAATACCGTATTTTTTGCTCTATAAGACTCACTTTTTCCCTCCTAAAAAGTAAGGGGAAATGTGTGTGCGTCTTATGGAGCGAATGCAGGCTGCGTAGCTATCCCAGAAGCCAGAACAGCAAGAGGGATTGCTGCGCAGTGATCCCTCTTGTTGGTCTGGCTTCTGAGATTCGGAATATTTTTTTTCTTGTTTTCCTCCTCCAAAAACTAGGTGCGTCTTATGGTCTGGTGCGTCTTATAGAGCGAAAAATACGGTATACAAGCAGAAAAGTTGTTTTCCTTCATTTGCAAGGGATTGTACAAAACAAAGTGGCACTAATAAAGAAAAGTTCCGGGGTGGCAACAGAAAGTAAACTAAAAATGCTTTTGCAGTTCATCAAAACTATGCAGCAATATCAAGTTTTGGGAAAACTGGTGCTATTAACAGTAATCCTTCTAGTTGGTTAATTGGTTCAGAAACTTCCATGCACATGACATGGGATGCTAATTATTTTCCCCAAGAGTTAAATGATAAGTAATCAGAGGCAGCTACAGGAGAGCTATGAGATTCAGGTGATTGTCAGATGCCTTGTCAATCCCAGCAGGTATATAAGAGGACGACCCGGCCTGCCCAGGCCTGTGGCCTGCCCAGCATTCTCCTAAAGAGAAAGCTCGTAAATTGCCTATCGTGGAAGACTTGGGTATAGTACGCAGATTTGAAAGGGCCACAAAGGGTAAACCACCCAAAAGGTATGCTATAGAGTTTGCTAAAACAGTGATAGCAGATACAGCTGTTGTTAGTAACTCAGAGAAGGTTTGGGAACCTTCAAGCTTCCAAGAGGTCCAAAGTTTAACCTCAGAGGATGCTGAGCCGTGGCTGGTAGGTAAAAGAACAAGGGCCAGAGTTGGTGTCATCTGGAAGCTGGAGAGAAAGAGACCTGTTTGCTCTGTGCTGAACTCAGGGATCTCCTGCAAACCTAAAGGGGAAGCAAGATCTATGAGACTGTTAATTCTGTGAGCCCCTCCATTGTATGCTCAGCCTGGATATATATGTGCAAATAAAACCATATATCCTAAAAGACATCACAGTCTCCACTAACCCTCATTCCAAGGAAACAGAACCCTGGGTAAGCGCAGGAATCCATGGAGTTTCTCACCGCTCAGAGATTAGGGTGGCACATAACACAAGGGTTGCCATATTTCAGAAAGTGAAAATCCGGACACCAAAGTTGTTGATCTTTGACAGCAGATTCCCAGCTATGTCCGGACATATGACAACCCTAACATAACAATATGTTTAAAAATAGTGCTTGGCAAACATAACAATGCCTGGATCCTCTCTCTCTCTCTCTCTCTCTTCCAATTAAGAAGCTTACTCTCAATCTTAAAGGCTGCCAGGGCAAATATAGCTAGCTGCATTTGGAGTCTTTGCAGCCTAGCAATTTGAAGAACCCAAGTCCATCAAGATCGGCTGCCCAAAATATGGCATCTACATTGTGAAAGAAGTAGGAGCTCTGTTTTTGTTTGTTTGTTTGTTTTTGTTTTGTTTTACATTGTCAAAAATTGCATATTCAGGCCCAGATTTAATGTTCTCTGACCGCCATAGCTGTGCAATACAAAATCCAGCACAAGAGTTGTGCTAGCAGGCAGAAGATTCTTCTGCAACAAGTTGTGCAAGGGTGTGACAGCAATCTGGGCTCCCGCCAGCCATGCTTGCTTCCTGCATCTCCTTTTGCACAAACCATCCTGCTAGCACTAAGGTAAAGGTAAAGGGACCCCGACCATTAGGTCCAGTCGTGGCTGACTCTGGGGTTGCGGCGCTCATCTCGCTTTATTGGCCGAGGGAGCCGGCGTATAGCTTCTGGGTCATGTGGCCAGCATGACTAAGCCACTTCTGGAGAACCAGAGCAGCACATGGAAACGCCGTTTACCTTCCCACCGGAGCGGTACCTATTTATCTACTTGCACTTTGACATGCTTTCGAACTGCTAGGTTGGCAGGAGCAGGGACCGAGCAATGGGAGCTCACCTTGTCGCAGGGATTCGAACCGCCGACCTTCAGATCAGCAAGTCCTAGGCTCTGTGGTTTAACCCACAGCGCCACCTGCGTCCCAGCCTGCTAGCACTAGTGCACCTCTAAAGGACTTTAACTTGTTGCTATGTGAAGTCCTCTCTCAGATTCAACTCTTGCATATCACCCATTTTACCAACATAAGAAGTTAGTCAGCTGCCTTATACTGAGTCAGACCATCTGGTTCGGTATTGCCAACACTAACCGACAGTAGTTCCCCAGGGTTACAGGTCCAATTCCATACCAGGATTCCTGTCTGAAAGCCTGAAGGGTTGCTGTGAGTCAGAGCAGGCAATATTGAGCTAGATGACTGAATGATCTGACTTACTGTACATGGCAGCTTCCTATGATCCTGCAATGTGTCCCAACCAGAGCAGGAATGTGGCTGCGGCGGCTGCCTCAAGGAAGACTAAGTATGCATTGAGCATCCAGCCTGCCTGCCATACCATTTGGGAGCTCCAACTGTCTGTGCTTGATAGGCTAATGCTTAATCCCTCTAATGTGCCGGATAGTTCCTGAAAAGTGGGATAATCCCTCGTGCATTTAAGAGGCGTTCTTAGCAACAATCCCTTTAGCGGAGAGACTTGCTCCAATAATAGCCAGATTAGTCGCTGGGGCTGCAGGGGCCTTTCTGATCTGGGTCAGTGCTCTACTTCTCTTCCTTCCCATTGAGCAGGTGGGCAATTTGCAGGGCAAACTGTGTGCAGCTTCCGACCCAGTAAACTGAGCTCAAGCTAAAAGCGACGTACTGTATCCCCCCTGGAAAGAGCAGGCAGGCAAGGCTGCAACTTGGTTCTTGACAGTCGTGGCTGCTGGATACTGGTAGGGTGGGATTCAGGGAGCCCGACAGCAGATGGCGCTAGAGACAATGGAGGTGGAGCCAACTAATTCTACTGTTTTTTGCTGCCATCCTCCTCCTTGTTATAAGAATAAGAATAATAACTTATTATTTATACCCCAGCCATCTGGCTGGGTTTCTTCAGCCACTCTGGGCGGTTCCCAATAGAATATGTGAAACACGATAAAACATCAAACATTAAAAACTTCCCTGAACTTCAGATATCTTCAAAAAGTCGAATAGTTGTTTATCTCCTTGACACCTGACATGAGGGCATGCCAGAGGGTGGACGCCACTACCGAGAAGGCCCTCTGCCTGCTTCCTGTAACCTCACTTCTCACAGTGAGAGAACCACCAGAAGGCCCTTGGATCTGGACCTCAGTGTCCAGGCAGAACAATGGGGGTGGAGATGCTCCTTCAGGTATACTGGGCCAAGGCCATTTAGGGCTTTAAAGGTCAGCACTAACAATTTGAATTGTGTTCGGAAACATCCTGGGAGCCAATGTAGGTCTTTCAGGTGTTATATGGTCTTGGTGGCCACTCCCAGTCACCAGTCTAGCTGCCGCATTATGGATTAGTTGTAGTTTCTGGGTCACCTTCAAAGGTAGCCCCATGTGGAGCGCATTGCAGTAGTCCAAGCGGGAGATAGCTAGAGCATGCACAACTCTGGTGCGACAGTCTGTGGGTAAGTAGGGTCTCAGCCGGTGTACCAGATGGAGCTGGCAGACAGTTGCCCTGGACACAGAATTGTCCTGCTCCTCCATGGACAGCTGTGAGTCCAAAATGACTCCCAGGTTGCACACCTCGTCCTTGTTGAGTTCTGCAACTGCAATGCTAAAGCAGAGGAGGATGGTTCATTAAAGCAAGTGGGGAGCTGTCCTACCAAGCTCAGTCTGCCTTCACTCATCTCCTGCCTACCTCCTTAGAATCGTAGAGTTGGAAGGAGTCCCAAGGATCATCTAGTAGTCCAACCCCCTGCAATGCAGGAATCTTAGCTAAAGCATCCCTGACGGATGACCACCCAACCTCTGCTTAAAAGCCTCCAATGAAAGAGTCTACCACCTTCCGAGGGAGTTTCTTTCACTGTTGAACAGCCCTTACTACCAGAAAGTTCTTCCTAATGTTTAGAATCTCTTTTCTTGTAATTGGTTCAGGTCCAACCCTCTGGAGCAGCAGAAAACAAGTCTGTGTCATCTTCCACTCAACAGCCCTTTGGATATTTGAAGAAGGCTCTCATATCACCTCTCAGTCTTCTCTTCTCCAGGCTGAACTCCCTCAACTGTTTCTCATAAGGTTTGGCTTCCTTCTCAGGGGCCTGGGAGGGATTTGACTGGGAATGTTCTGAGGTCCAGAAAAAGAGGCATGGAGGGCCATATTGAGTGCCCAACCTGTGGTTCCTCACCCCTGCATTAAGCGTTTACCAGCCCTGGGAGAAAGCCAGACTAGCTGAACTTGAAGAGAGCCCACTTGACTAGCTGAACTTGAAGAGAGCCACCAATTCGCTGTGTTGTGGAAAAGGAGGGTGTGGACATCTGGCGGGGGCTGGGGCATGACTGCTACTCACAGAGGAAGTGGGTCGTCCCCCCTGCCGTATGAGCAGCCTTTGCTGGAATGACTCACAGACCCAATTCACGTCATTGCGCATTAGTTCAAGCCTATTGAAGCTGCACATTCCGGCATCCTGGAGAGACGTGCTTCGAGCTGTCCTCTTTGCAGACCATCTGGGAGCTGCTCCCTGATGCCTTCTGACTTCAGCGCATGACCAGGACTTTGGACGGATCTTTCCTGGCCAAACTGTTACCCTTGATGGCCAGGGATTTGAGTCATAGGTTCCGCCATCATGGGCGAAAACATAGGAAGCAGCCCAATACTGAGCCAGGCCATCTGTCCACCTAGCTCAGTGTTGTCTACATGAACCTGACAGCTCAGTCAGTAGAGCATGATACTCTTGATCTCAGGGTTGTGGGTTCGAGCCCCATGTTGGGCAAGAGACTCCTGCATTGCCCAGGGTTGGACTAGATGACCCTCGTGGTGCCTGCCACCTCTGCAACTCTATGACTGCCAGTTGCTCCTCAGCATTTCAGAGTTTTTTCCAACTCTACCTGGAGATGCCATAAATTATTAGGTTCTATTTATTGGAAGTGAGAGCTGGACCATAAAGAAGGCTGATTGCCGAAGAATTGATGCTTTTGAATTATGGTGCTGGAGGAGACTCTTGAGAGTCCCATGGACTGCAAGAAGATCAGACCTATCCATTCTTAAATCAGCCCTGAGTGCTCACTGGAAGGACAGATCCTGAAGCTGAGGCTCCAGTACTTTGGCCACCTCATGAGAAGAGAAGACTCCTTGGAAAAGACCCTAATGTTGGGAAAGATGGAGGGCACAAGGAGAAGGGGACGACAGAGGGCGAGATGGTTGGACAGTGTTCTCAAAGCTACCAGCATGAGTTTGACCAAACTGTGGGAGGCAGTGGAAGACAGGAGTGCCTGGCGTGCTCTGGTCCATGGGGTCACGAAGAGTTGGACACGACTAAATGACTAAACAACAACAAAATTTATTGGATCATTTAATTTATATACCCACCTTTCCTCCAAGGAGCTCAAAGTGGCATACATGGTTTTCCCCTCCATGTTTTATCTTCACCACGACCCAGTGAGGTAGGCTAAGAGAGAGTGACTGGCCGAAGGTCACACCCAGTGAGCTTCATGGCTGAGTGGGGACTTGAACCCTGGTCACTCACTTCCTAGTCCAGCATTCTAACCACTACACCACACTGGGACCTGAAACCCTGGACCTTCTGCACCCTAAGCTCTCCCCCTGAGCTATAGCACTTCCCAAAAGTGAGTCTGAACTGTTGGCCAGGCTCCTTGGGACACTTCCGTTGCCTTGATGAGATTTGCGACTGGGATTTCTTCAGTAACATCCAGAGTTCATACCGCCTCGCTTTTTGAAATCACAGCCTACACCAGAAATGAGGCTAGCCTTAACAAATGTTATTTGGAGCAACCGTCAAACAGATCTTACAAAACTGGGCTAATAAACGTGAAAACTCTTTATTGTTATTCCTGACTCGATGCCCTTAAGGCTGCTTTTCCTGTAGCTGCAAAACAGTATTAAATACAAAGCTAAGCGAGAGAGAGGCCTTTGATAAACTAAACATCCTTTTAAAGCTATGCAATTTTCATTATGTTATTATCAGGGTCTTTCGGATTACTTTTTTTGAATTATCTGCTGCAGTAACGAGGGGCACGTTTATTAATCGCATCCAGAAGTTGTTGTTGAAAGAGATTCTTGGGACAATTTGCTTTATGATTTTTATTTATTCAAATTTGTATGCCACCCTCCATCCACAGATCTCAGGGAGGTTCACAACATAAAAAACGCGAGATAAAAACAAAAAAATACATAATAAAAACAAGAACGTAATGAAAGCTTTGTATAGCGGGGTCGTTTTCTACACATGCTCACATAGCCCTCTCTGTTCTGCAGCCATGCAAGCGAGTGGCATTTTCACAGTTCAAGGGGCATGTACCTAACCAGGCAAAAAAACCTGAGGGTTGATAGGTAGGGTGGCCTCAGGAGGGGAGATTTCTCTGAGGGAGGGATAAAGGTAAAGGTAAAGGGACCCCTGACCATTAGGTCCAGTCGTGACCGACTCTGGGGTTGCTGTGCTCATCTCGCTTTATTGGCCGAGGGAGCCGGCGTACAGCTTCCGGGTCATGTGGCCAGCATGACTAAGCCGCTTCTGGTGAACCAGAGCAGCGCACGGAAATGCCGTTTACCTTCCCGCCGGAGCGGTACCTATTTATCTACTTGCACTTTGACGTGCTTTCGAACTGCTAGGTGGGCAGGAGCTGGGAGCTCACCCTGTCGCGGGGATTTGAACTGCCCACCTTCTGATTGGCAAGTCCTAGGCTCTGTGGTTTAGACCACAGCTCTACCCGCGTCCCTTGAGGGAGGGGTAGAGTGCCAGAAAAAGAAGCCTAGGGAGCCACATTTGGGGACTGAGGTTCCCCATGGGAACCAGGGGGGTGATGGTGAATCCTGTGCCACCCAATATTTTCTTTTCACCCTCCCTGGAATGAAAATGGCAAGCAGGCTTCCTTTGGCAACATTCACCACCCCAGAAAACT
The DNA here is from genome assembly GCF_965113315.1 of Podarcis vaucheri. NCBI lineage: Eukaryota > Metazoa > Chordata > Lepidosauria > Squamata > Lacertidae > Podarcis > Podarcis vaucheri. The sequence goes on along the minus strand of NC_138754.1, from coordinate 20,057,848 downwards.
GGGTGAAAAGTTCAGCCCATGGAGAAGCTCGCCCATGCAAACCCATTTCAAATGTGCATCGCACAAGGGGGTGATCCACTGGATCACCAAAGTGTTGGTACTGACCTTTAAAGCCCTAAACGGCCTCAGCCCAGGATACCTCAAGGAGTGTCTCCACCCCCATCATTCAGTCCAGACACTGAGGTCCAGCGCCGAGGGCCTTTTGGCGGTTCCCTCACTGCGAGGTTACAGGGAACCAGGCAGAGGGCCTTCTCGGTAGTGGCACCTGCCCTGTGGAACGCCCTCCCATCAGATGTCAAGGAGATAAACAACTATCTGACTTTTTGATGTCATCTAAAGGCAGCCCTGTTTAGGGAAGTTTTTAATGTTTGACGCTTTATTGTGTTTTTAATATTCTGTTTGAAGCCGCCCAGAGTGGCTGAGGAGGCCTGGCCAGATGGGCGGGGTATAAGTAATAAATTATCATCATCATCATCATCAAATTGGGGATTTCCTTCCTTAGGCACCAGACTCCTGTGGGTGGCTCTATGTGACATATCCATCCAACTTTTTCTCCCTCTCTCTCTCAACCTCTGGAGTTCCTCCAACTATGTAGGAAGATGGCGAGAGCGCCTGGAGACTTGCTGGGTGTTTGCATGTGCTCATTTGTTAATGTCTCCTCAACGGCTTTTGAAGATGAAAAGATCCAGCCAGAGCCAGTGTGAGGTGTGAGCCACCTTTCATAGTTTATTCATGGCCTTTTAAAATATGCAGGGTTGTGGAATGAGCAGAAAGGAGAAGGCAGAAAGAAAAAAAATCGCACTTCCCCCCCTGGAAATCCTGCAAGGTCCACGAGGCGTGGATCCACTATGAAGCTAATGAAGATTAAGCTTCAGAACCCCTAACCCTGGAGAGGCCCCAGAAGCGACTTTAATCCACATTGCTTAAACATTTGGGGTCTAGTAGAGTCACACGACTCAAATTGATTGATTTTTCGTTGTATATACATACCCGCCAACGTTTCTCCAATGAAAATAGGGATGTCCAAGTTAATAATAATAATAATAATAATAATAATAATAATAATAATAATAATAATAATTTTAGTATTTATATCCCACCCATCTGACTGGGTTGCCTCAACCACTCTGTGTGGCTTCCAGCATATATAAAAACATAATAAAACATTGAACATTTTTTGAAAAACCCTTTCCACATACAGGGTTGCCTTCAGATGTCTCCTAAAGGTTAGATAGCTACATATCTCTTTGTGTCAAGGGTCACCTAACTACATACCTGCCGATGAAAATAGGGACATGCTACTGTACCCTACAGGACGCGGGTGGCGCTGTGGGTTAAATCACAGAGCCTAGGACTTGCCGATCAGAAGGCTGGTGGTTCAAATCCCCGCGACGGGGTGAGCTCCTGTTCCTCGGTCCCTGCTCCTGCCAACCTAGCAGTTCGAAAGCACGTCAAAGTGGAAGTAGATAAATAGGTAGGAATGGTAAACAGGCCTTCCTCTGGTACCTTCCTCTGGCAGTAAGGTAAACGGGCCTTTCCATGCGCTGCTCTGGTTTCACCAGAAGCGGCTTAGTCATGCTGGCCACATGACCTGGAAGCTGTACGCTGGCTCCCTCGGCCACTAAAGCGAGATGAGTGCCGCAACCCCAGAGCCGTTCGTGACTGGACCTAATGGTCAGGGGTCCCTTTACCTTTACCTTACTGTACCCTACATGACTTTAACCAATATAAGCATTTTCCCACACATTTTTTTGGCTGGAGAAGTGTGTCAAGAATTCAGAGAATTTAATATTATTGAAGGATGAGTTTTGGTTCACATCTATGTTTTAGAAGTGCAAATTAAGTAGCTCTGCATTAAAATGCAAGCAGAGGTCAAAAGATAAATTCCCCATCCCTAGTGTTGTGTCAACATCTGCAGGAAAAATAGGGGATAAACTCTTAATACATTGACTTGGGCTTGAGTCTTGAATGCTTGTTAAGAGTGAGCTGCTTCCCATCAACCCACCCTGCCCTTTTCCTTTTCAAATTTCTGCTTCACGGCAGCTGCGGAACCGGCTGGAGGTACATGGCACGTGGCCTGGAAGGCGAGTTCTATAAATGGGACGAACAATGGCATTATCTGCGCAACCGAGCCATAATTTTCATTAGCGTGACATCTTTGCGGCGTCTATCCCTGCTGTTGCTGTCCAAACGTTCAGGGCAGATTATGATCATGGCTGTAATTTATCGCCAAACGGCAGATTCTTACTGCGGGTTTAGGGAGGGGTCCTTCTAGGAGTGTGTCATTTCCTTCTTTGCAAAGGGGGGGGGGAGAGAGAGAGAAACTTGACAAAGGAAGAGCTTTTCCCTAACTTGCTTAGAACTTGGGTTGACATTTCCTAAAAAAATGGACACTGCAAGAGATACAAGTTTCTCTCTAGATAGATAGATGATAGATGATGATAGATAGCTAGATGACAGATGACAGATGACAGATGATAGATAGATAGATAGATAGATAGATAGATAGATAGATAGATAGATAGATAGATAGATAGATAGATGATAGATAGATAGATGATAGATGACAGATAGATCATCTAAATCAAACCATAAGAAGAGCCTGTTGGATCAGGCCAATGACCACCTAATTTCATGTATATTGCACCTTTCTTAAAAGTTGCACAAGATGACATACAGTGGTACCTCTGGTTGCGAACGGGATCCGTTCCGGAGCCCCGTTCGCAACCTGAAAGGAACGCAACCGCATCTGCGCACACGCAGGTCACGATTTGCTGTTTCTGCGCATGCGTGTGACGTCATTTTGCGCGTCTGTACATGCGCGAGTGGCAAAACCCAGAAGTAACCCTTTCTGATACTTCTGGGTCACCGCGGGACACAACCTGAAAAAACATATCATGAAGCAAATGTAACAAGAGGTATGACTATACAAGGTTCTCTCCCTCTCCATAGGGAAGCTTAGGAAGAGCCTTCTGATCATGCCAAAAGCCCATCTAGTCCAGCATCCTGTTCTCACAGTGGCCACCTGGATGCCCCAATGAGGAGCCTGTAAACAAGACCCGAGCACAACAGCAACTCTTCCCCCCTCCGTGGTTTCCAGCAACTGCCATTCAGAAGCATGACTCCAACTGCAGAGGCAGAGCATAGCCATCCTGGCTAGTAGCTATTGATAGTCTCACCCTCCCTAAATTTGTCTAATCCTCTTTTTAAAGCCATCTAAATGGATGGCTTCAACACCCAATCCCTCTTCCCTCAGGGCACTCTGGGAATTGTACCTCTAACAATTCCCCGCACCCTTAATGAACTGCAGCTCCCAGGATTCCTTGCGGGAAGCAATGGATGTTTAAAGTGGCGTCCTAGTGCTTTCGGGGCATAGTGTGGCTGGCCTCTGTCAGCGCCTCTCCACCAGCTCCTGGTTGCCTTTGTTCAAGTTTGACTTAACTTTCTCCCCCAACTTCTGCCAGAGTTTCCCCAGGTTCAGGAAGAAGGAAGTGCTGAATAAGGCGCTTTGCCCAAGCACTGCAGCCTTAATTCCTAAGGGGGAACGGGGAGGGTGGCAATTTATCTCATTACTTACCCCAAAGGGTTTTGCTTTTCTTGTCCTTAAATGCAGGCTAATGAAACTATTTACTGAAAGGAAGCATTAAAGGAGGGAGGCGATGAAGAAGGAAGAGTCAGCAGTGTCTTGCCACGGTGACTAGCTGCGGTCTGTGCGATGAGCCCTGGTTCCTTAATGCTACCCTCAGGCTGGCTTCGCCTCGGGAGCCCAGCCCACCCTAATCGGAGAATCCTGTCCCTTGGGAAGCCACAGTCAGATGAGCCGGTCCTCTGAAATAACTTGCAAAGTCCCAGCATTTGCAGACTCAGCAATGGAGAGCGGTCCAGATCAGAAAAGGAAATGTAATATTACTTTAATCACATCCAGTCGGGCATTTTACTGCTCCATTTGCTTCTGTTGTCTTGCCTCCGATTCAGTAATGTCTCTTTGATTTTTACCCTGCTTGCTTCCTTCCCCTCCAAGCAGATTGGTATTTAAAAATGCCTTTTCTTTTGCCCATACGCTAGAACTGGGATGCCTAAGGCTCCTAAGGTAAAGAGCCATGGTAGCTCAGTGGTAGAGCATCTGCTCTGCATGTAGGAAGTCACAGGTTTGATTCCCAATGGCCTCGCCAGGTAAGGATGGAGGAGTTCACCTGTCAGGAGCAGATGTCAGGTGCTGGTCAGCAATAAATCACTCGGTGTAAGTGAAGCTAACTGCTCAGGTGACCAGGCCTAGTGAGCACAGCAATGCGTCCTGGTAGATCTTGTCCCCATGAGGCAGTTGAGGGGACTGAAGGTCCCTGCCTTCCCACAGCTCCCTACATTTCGTCTCCAAGGCTATTGTCATCATGCCTGTCTTTGCTCCTCCCTCTTCTGGTTCTGGGAGACCAGGGGAAGGGGAGCTGGTCACAGCAGGAGGGGAGATCCCCTGGCTTCTTCAGCATCCTGCCTCATCTCTGCCTCTTGGCCCTCCTTCTCTCCAACCTCTGCTTCTGCCCCTGGTTCTGGGCTGCTCTCTGCCACAGACTCTTCCTGCTCACTAAACCCTGTTGCCTTTTCAGCTTCCAACACCTCCTCCTCCCAGACTGCTCCCACTTCTCCCTCTGACCACTGTCAAGGCTTCAGGGAATCCCATTCCTCCCATGGTGGGATGCCAAGAAACAGATTTTTAAAAAGAGTTCTTACCAGGTAGTTTATTCAATATTCACAGAGAGAGATAAAGGAATACGGTCTCTCTTAGTTAATGGTGTTGCTCCAAGTAAAGTCCCACCCCCTTAGCCCCTCCTATTCTACGTCACCCCTGTGCCAACTGATCTGTGCTTTCCGTTCTACTACTCTCAAGGCACGCCTGGTTCTGGGAGGGGTGGTCTGGAATGCTTTCAAGAGACACTGAGTCTGTCAGCTGTCTCTCCCTTGGTGCTTCTTCTTCCTGCTGCTCTCTCAATATTTTCCAGATTCTCCCCTCTGCAGCCTCCAAACTATGACCTTCAGCAAACCACTGTTCTAAATCTATACTGTCCTCCACTTCTCAGGAAGGTGCAGGGGGTGGGTGGTTCCCACCATTCCTCCTCAGTCCAGCCCCTGAAATCCACTAATTGTCATCCTACTACCAATCCCCTGGCTTTGAGCCTTCTTCCCCTGGGGTTCCCCAGCTGGTCCCTCCCACCAGTCCTCTTGATCCAGCCAGTCCATGACTGAAACCTGGCAGAGATGTTGCCAGTCAGTGTAGACAGCATTGAGCTAGCTGGACTAATGGTCTGACGCTCTGTAAGACAGCTTCCTAGGTTCCATCGAGACCCAATTTTTCGGTGGGGCCTGCAAACAGGCTGTTTATGTGCCACGGCTCTCTAGAGGAGCCGAGTCGTCTAGACCGTGTCATCACAAACATTATGGCATGGTAAGGGAATCTGTCACCCTATCGCGTTGCAAATGCAAAATGCCAGGAGGAAGCTGAAAATATTTTTGGCATCAGTGGTAATGAAGGTCAGCACCACACCTTCCCTTCCTCCATGTTTTCTTACCTGAGATGAATGACATCATGTTTACCCCTTTGCTGACTATCCCATTCCCCGCTTTGAACTTCTTTCGCATTAAGCAAGCACATAGGAAGCCACAGCAACTCAGGAATCTGTTTTATACTGAGTTGGGCCATTTGTGCACAAAGCTCACTGGGTGACCTTGGGCCAGCCACTGCCTCTCATAACAACAACAACAACAACAACAACATTATTTATACCCCACCTATCTGGCCAGGCCTCCCCAGCCACTCTGGGCAGCTTCCAACAGGATTTTAAAAAACACAATAAAACATCAAACATTAAAAACCTCCTTAAACAGGGCTGCTTTCAGATGTCTTCAAAAAGTCAGATAGTTGTTTATTTCTTTGACATCTGATGGGAGGGCATTCCACAGGGCGGGCGCCACTACCGAGAAGGCCCTCTGCCTGGTTCCCTGTAACCTTACTTCTCGCAGTGAGGGAACTTCCAGAAGGCTCTCGGAGCTGGACCTTAGTATCCAGGCAGAGCGATGGGGGTGGAGACACTCCTTTGGGTATACTGGGCTAAGGCTGTTTAGGTCTATAAAGGTCAGCACCAACACTTTGAATTGTGCTTGGAAACATACTGGGAGCCAATGTAGGTCTTTCAGGACCGGTATTATATTGTCTCGGCAGCCACTCCCAGTCACCAGTCTAACTGCCGCATTCTGGATTAGTTGTCGTTTCTGGGTCACCTTCAAAGATATGTAGCCTAACCTACCTTGCAGGATGGTGGTTGTGGGGATTAAATGAGGAGGGGTAGAACCATTTACACCCCCCTCAGCTCTTTGGAGAAAAAGGTGGGATCTAAATAAGCAAGCAAGCTGTCTGCTTATATTTTGTTAGGCATCATTGAAAACCAATTTTAAAAATATACCATTCTTAAAAAATACAGAGGGTGGGGAGTTAAAGGAACGAGCAAAAGAAAGGAATGGAATGGCATCATTTTCAAAGTCTTTATTGGCATAAGTAAGTCATACAGAATTAACCTCACCGAACACCACACAAAAGCACAAGAGAAAAAAGAAGAAGAGAGCAACCCATTTTTCTTATTATTTTTATTCTTTACAGTCCACGGCAACTCACACCCCAGTCAGACGGCAGAAATAATAAATACTTTTCCTTCGAGTGTAGAAAACTTTTAGAAATGGTCCTGTACAAAATTTACAATCCTCAAAGAAGAACCCTCGTGCCTTATATTTTCATTCCAGTTCAGAGTTTGGGGCGGGGTATTTTTTTCTCTACGTGATCCCCCCCCCTTTTGCACTAGAGTCAATGTTGGTTTGTTTGTTTTCCAGTGACGAGAATTCGGCAACAACCACCACAAAATAGATATATTTATATTCCATATACAGTTATTTATAATGTTCTTTTTAAAAAAGAAAGAAAGAAATCTCTAAATGAAAGGGGGAGGGAGACACAATTCTCAGGGGAATGCTCTGCTATGCGTATCCTATTGCAAATGCTTTTGGGGTAGCGGGGGGGGGGAGGATTCTGCGATTGAATAATAATGAAGGCTTCAATTCCTGCATCGCAGCAGGTTAGGCTAGATGACCTTTGGAGGCCCCTTTCCAACTCTACGATTCTGTGAATGAATGAATGGATTTATTTTGGTCACTGGCCAGAGTGACTATGATTCTGTGATTGTATGAATGGGAGCTGCGTAAGAGCTCTAGGATCGCTTGTTCTCAGCTCTGTTTTACTGGGGTTCACACAGGAGAGCTTCCACTTTTGATTGTGCCCGCAATGATGTACCACAGCTCACTCTGCCAAGTCAGAACCAACACAGAGAAAACAAAAAGCAGCCATTAATTAAGAAGAAGAAGAAAAAGAACCTGTACAGTGTCTGAGATTTGGCAAATACGTATGCATGTTGCCATATACATACATACATACAGGTTGTGAGTCTATATTCATATGTACAGAAGGTGGAAACTGTGTATTTTACAGATAATGGAGTCAAAACGGCCAACAAAGTTTCCCCAACCAATGCTCAGTGTTTTCATAAAGTCGTAACCCCCCACCCACACCTACCCCACGCACACAATGTGCACCATGTGACGTTGAGAACAAGGGTGCATGGGATCCCTGGAGTTTTGCAGAGGTTTCAAATGTCCTGGTCACCCTCAAGCGCTCCCAGCTTAACATCTGCACACCAGTCTCTGGTATAGAGTTTGAGATCCGGAATGTCAGGAACTTCACGAGCTGCTACTGGACTGAGCAAATGGCAGCTGCAGCAAAATGTTGCAGCATATTCTCACTTCCCTTTAAACAAAAAAACCCTATTACATTTATAGCCCCGCCCCCTCTCCTCCAAGGAGCTCAAGGTGGCATTTAGACTGTCAGACTAGGACCTGGGAGACTAGGGTTCAAATCTCCCCACTCGGCCATGGAGCTCACTGGGTGGCCATGGGGGCCAGTCGCTGCCTCTCGGCCTAACTCAAAGTGTTGTTGTGACGATTGAACAAGGAGAACCGTGAACACCAGCTTGAGCTCCTTGGAGAAAAAGGTGAGATATTAATGTAACAAACAAACAAACAACTGGAAGGAAACTTGTGGACCCTTCACAACAAATGATTGACCGCTGTCATGGACTGGCTGGCTGCAGAGTGGTGGGAGGCACCAACTGGGGAACCCCCAGGGGAAGAAGGCTCAGAGCCAGGGGGGTTGGTGGTGGGAGGATGATAATTGGTCAGAGGAAGAAGAGGGAGCAGATGGGAGGAGGAGGTGTCAGAAACTAAAGGGGCAACAGGGTTTAGTGAGCAGGAAGAGGCTGTGGCAGACAGCAGCCCAGAATCAGAGGCAGAAATGGAGGCAGGAGGGGAGTGGGGTCAGGAGAGAGAGAGGCCGGCTGCTGAAGAAGCCAGGGAGTCTCCCCCTCCTGCTGCGACCAGCTCCCCCCTTCCTGGGTCTCCTAAGCCACAAAGAGAAATTAAGAGGGCACAGCAGAGGGGGTTGTGTGCAGGTCACTTTGGAAAGACCTTGGAGAGGAGGAGCCTGAGGAAGCGTCAGGAAGGCAGGAGCCATCAGTCCTCGCAACTGCCTTGCTGGAGCAAGACCTACTGGGATCACTAGGCCTGCAGCATTCTGGTTTCTTGAATAAAGAGTTCTCTTCACCGACACCGTGTTTTAGCTCTGACTGCTCGCCTACGCTAGACTCCAGCTCCTGGCGACCACACACCTCTTGCATAAGACCAAACAAAAATTCATTTGCAGCTTTAAACATACAAGGAATGTCTGCTTTGCATGCTCTTCCAGGGGGAGATGTCAGGAGTTGAACTCGGGACTCCCAGTGCAAAGCCTATCCACTGTCGCTGCTGCTGCGCTGAGGGCCTTGCTTGTGGGCTTTCCCATTGGGGCATCCGGCTGGCTACTGTGCTAAAAGGATGCTAGGCTAGATGGCCTGATCCGGGAAAGCTCTGCTTAGGCTATCATCAGACAGTCACTGATTGAAGCCCATGGAACCCCCTTCCACAAAAAGCACCGACAGCCACCAAAAGAGGATTCGACAAGTTCGTGGAGGAGGAAAAGGCTATCAGTGGCTACTAGCCATGAGGGCTATATTCTGCACCCACTGTTGAAGGCAGCAATACTAGTGGCCAGGAAATGCAAAAAGGAAGGGAGAGTGCTGTTGAGCTCAGGTCTTGCCTGCGTGCTTTGCAAAAGTGGCTAGTTGGCCAATGTGTAAGAACAGGATGCTGAGCCAGCAAGGCTGCTTTTAGGTTCTCCTGCCTCTTCTCAGTTCTCACTCCCTAGATCCAGAACCTGTGGGGAGGTTGGGAGCAGCAAAAACTGCCGGTGATTTTGGTTGTGCTGGTGGGTAGAACCAGGAGTTCAAGAGGAGACCATCTGCTACACAATGGTGCAGAAGGGAAGGGAGCTGTCTAGCACTCGGCATGAATTTCCATGAATTGATAGGATGCCAGCCTATCATTTGCACCGGGCATTCTTATTTTTGAAAGTCTCCATTAATCATAAGAAATCTTTTAATTTTTTCTCTCTACACCCTTCCCTGATCTTTGCTATGTAGCCCCTCCCCCCCAGCCCTCTTTAACCCCAGCTTTTATCGACTGATATTTATCCAGTGTAAAAATAGCCCCCTCTTCAGAATATAAGGGAAATCACCACAATGCCATCTAATAGGAGATCCGAGGGAGGGGCACGGGTCATCCGGTAGCTCGGATTTATGTGCAGGCTCCATAGAGACGTGGGTTTATTTACAGATTTGCCTCGATGAGCTGCAGAACTTTCCCCCTCCCCACCCACCCCCTCTTGATTTCGGCTTCTCCTCATCAGCCTTCACAGAGAGGCTTCTCCACACCTTTCTACAATGTCAGCTTCTAGGGTTTCTGTCACCACATATTGTGGGTCTAAACCAGGGTTTCCCCAACTTGGGTCTCCAGCTGTTTTTTGGGGGGGGACTACAACTCCCATCATGCCTAGCTAGTAGGACCAGTGGTCAGGGATGATGGGAGTTGGAGTCCAAAATCAGCTGGAGACCCAAGTTGGGGGAACCCTGGTCTGAACACAAGGCACATGCGGATTAATTCACATAGGATATGACCATTGTTTATGCACACTATTATGAGTTTGCTGGGGGGGGGGTTAGTCTGCATGATGCCCCATAGTCTCTTCTAATCCTTGGGGTCCTGTATCTGGTGGAGGAGGAATGCATAACAGCAAGCTTGCCAATCCAGTCCCTTTATTAAGGTAACGACTTCAGCTAGCTAGTGAAGTACCACCATCAGCATAACCAAAGAAGTGGCTCTGTGCCACCTATAGTGGAATGATTTGCTTTTGCACAAGAGCTTGACACACACAGAAAGAGAGACACACGCATACCTGCTCCCATGTCGGTGTGCTACCGACAGTGGCCACCTCTCTGCACCAATTTGCTGTTCCTGTAGATCCTGCACTGCCTCTCTGTTGGGGCATCCTGGTCGCCTTGCCTCGCTTCTCACCATGCTGAATATCTGCCAGCCGACAAGGGCTAAGAAATGACTATGGAAACCAGCATGTTCCTCTGGGGAGTCGAGGTGCTAAGATAGCAGGAAGAGGGTTTGTTGTTCCCAGCCCGTCAACAGGAAGCTAGCCAGCTCTCCGGCACTTACCATATTTTTTTGCTCTATGAGACTCACTTTTTCCCTCCTAAAAAGTAAGGGGAAATGCGTGTGCGTCTTATGGAGCGAATGCAGGCTGCGCAGCTATCCCAGAAGCCAGAACAGCAAGAGGGATTGCTGCTTTCATTGCGCAGCGATCCCTCTTGCTGTTCTGGCTTCTGAGATTCAGAATTTTTTTTCTTCTTGTTTTCCTCCTCCAAAAACTAGGTGCGTCTTGTGGTCTGGTGCGTTTTCTGGAGCGAAAAATACGCTAAGTGCTGAGCTGGTGACAGCTTTGAAAAAGGAGGATGAATTATTCCTGGTGAAATAGCTTCTTGGCAAATTTGGGAATTAAGGAATCATACAGTTGGAGGAGACCTCATAATAATGGCCTTGCTGGATCAGGCCAATCCATGGGTGAATTTAGTCTAGCATCCTGTTCTCACATCCTGACATCTGGCATGTGTAACCGAGAGAGAGAGAGAAAGAGGAAGCAACAGAGACAGTGAAGTAGGGCTGAAACAATAAATATACCACCACTGATGGCATGGACGGAACCTTTCTCAGCTTGAAGGCCACATTTCCCTGTGCACAACCTTTTGAGGGCCACATACCAGTGGTAGGTGTGACCCAAAGTCCATGTGCACCCCCAACTTTCCATCCAGGCAAAGGAGAGGTATTACCACCGTTCAAGGACACATTCCAGCCAGGGGAAATTAACCAATGGGGGGCACAGCAGGGAGCAGAGAGGGGTGTGGCCTTGGAGGCGTGGTCTGGGCAGAGTTCCAAGGGCCAAGGAGAGAGGCTCAGAGGGCCACATTAGATCTCCGAGGGCCTGAGGCTTTAGGAGTTCTTGAAAGGTTCTAGAGACAAGGCCTCCTTCCCCAAAGAAACCACACACACACCAAACACCCCTATGTTGGGAAACAGCTGAAAACCTCACTTCCACCACTAGGTGCAATGAAACAGGATAAAACGAAACAAAAACAAAATATTACACACACTCTTTCTATCCCTCTCCTCCGTTGGTTTCAGAGGGTGCTGGCGAGGTCCTGAGAACCTTTGACTGTCTGGTGAAGTTTGTTGCCCCCACTTAAGCAAGAATCACCGCTGGGGAGGGTTTCAAAGACCACCTGGCCCTCCAACGTCTTTCGCACCCTGAGGGCGAGCAGAGGACACCCCCCTCTGCCGCTTGCCTGGCAGGGGCTATCTGGCATTGAACCTGATTTTCACCTGCTCATGGGATCCTTCTGGACCCCCCGGCAGAGCATGGTGCTCCTCCGGCTAGCCAGGAGGCGCTCCCCCTTCCAGAGACCAGAGCGAGGCCGTGTCTCCTTGTCCTCGGGAGCGCTCCCAAGCTTCACTTCCCTGCTCCGGCCTTCTCGCTGAACAAGGAGAAGAGGAGGAGGAGGAGGTGGTGGTGGTGGTCGAGGAGAGGAAGAAAAGCGTACGAAAGGCACCGTCATTTTGAGCCATCCATCACAGCCTGGAAGGAAGCAGAGAGAAGGAAGGTGAAACAGGATAGAGCAAATGAGGCAATGCAATTCCTTTGGAGGCTCATCTCACTGCATCCTGGGTAGGGTAGAAAGCAGGGAGCCCAACACTAGGTGGCGTCAGAGCCAGTGGCAGGCTGAGCCAACTGATGCTAGATTTGTGAGTTCTACAAGGGGCAATGCTGAGACTAAGAAGGAGGAGGAGGAAGCGGATGAGCAGTGCTATCCCCCTGAATTGGTGGTAAACCAGAATGCAGGTTGGTGGGGCATTGCCCCATTTGCCTTAATGCACCAACCTCACTGGGGTATTTATTTTGTTGGCCATGGAACCAATCTTTTTGCTAGATAATGTAAATCCCAAAACCACTGGTCCTAATAATTGGAAAGAACTCCAATTATTATTATTATGGAGCTTCCAATCACACTTCGGAACTCTCTGCCTATTGACACCAGGCAGCTGGATTCATTGTTCTCTTTTGGGTGTCTGATTAAAAACATTTTTTTGTTTGTTTCGGCAAGCCTATCCAGACAGGTATTTTGATGTGGTTTTTAGCTTATCATTGATTTTAATTATATTTAAATGTTTTAAATTTTAAATAGTTGCTTTCATCTGTTTTCACTGACTTTCTTTTTTAAAATTTATGACAATTATTTAAGGGATTTTTTAAAAAAATATAATCACATGTTATATAAATTTTATGAAATAAACAAACTAAAAAAGAGATTTTTATATATATATAAAAGTGTATGGACCATTGGCCCGGTCTTCCAAAAAGCTCTACCTACTGACCTACCTATCTACCCAATTTCTGTCCCAATTTTTCCTCCAAGGAGCTCAAGGTGGTATACGTGGTCCCCTCCCCCATAATTTTATCCTCATATCAACCCTTTGAGGTAGGTTATGCTAAGAGGCAGTGACTGGCCCAAGGTCACCCTGTCAGCTTCACAGGCAGGGCAGGGTGGGGTGGAGATTCGAACCCTGGTTTCCCAAGCCCAAGTCCAACCCCCCCAATCACTACACCGCATTGGCTCTTAGTTATTTGCTTAGCAGAAAGTCTGGGGTGGAAAGAATTTTTGCAACAGGCACAGTTCTTGCTCAAAGGCCTCTGTCACCTCCCCTCTTGAAAACCCTCCCCAAGCTCTGAGCCCAGGAAGGAGAAGAAACATCTTGCAATGCTCACTTCAAGCTGTGAGCAGCCAGTTGGCTTAGCAACGGATGTGAGTGTGTGTTGGGGACAGCCCCAAATTTATACCCGAGGGAGATCTGTCAGCGCAGTGAGCGGTGCTGGAGGCAAGCGCCAGGCGGCCTCGGCTAGAATTCCTAAAGCCAGCTATTTTATCATAGCTGGGCTGCTGATAAGCCCTTGACATAAATGTCTGTGCAAGCTGATGGCTTAACTGGACCCCAGTTGGAACTGCCTTGGAACCTGCTCAAAGTACTCAACTCAGCAACATGAGGATTTATCAAGGAAGGAGCAAGTGAGTGCCTGCAGAGTGTACTTCTGTCCGTCGAGGCATTCCAGTCAAGGAACTTCCTCCCTAAACACATCTGTTTATCACTGCATCCCTTCTGTTCTTTAGCCATCAGGAGACAGCTGTAATATCTACCAAAGGGTAGCCCAACCTCCTGCAACGTCACCTACTAGTGCTTTAACTGTACAGGGGAACCTTGGTTCCCAAACAGCTTAGGTGACGAACAAATTGGCTCCCGGATGCAGAAAAACCCGGAAGTAGGTGTTCCAGATTTTGAACGTTTTTCAGAAGCTGGACGGCCGATGCAGCTTCCGCTTGAGTGCAGGAAGCTTCTGCAGCCAATCGGAAGCTGAGCCTTGGTTTTCAAACAGTTTCGGGAGTCGAACGGACTTCTGGAATGGGTTACGTTCAGGAACCAAGGTTCCACTGTATAGTGCATATGTAAACCCTGTAGCTCAGTGGCAGAGCACCTGATTTGCACACAGAAGCTGCCAAATTTGACCCCCAGCATCACCAAAGGGACTCCCTGTCTGAATTCCTAGAGAGCAGCTGCTGGTCAGTGTAGACAATGCCAAATTGAAGAGACAAATGATCAGCCTAGGAGCTTCCTCTCTCCGAGGATGTCGGTCTTACTCTGCTGACTTCCAGAAGTGTCCGGGGTGAGAAAGGCGACGGTTCCGCTTTGGCAATTTCTCCAGCATCTCCATCAGCTTGGTGAAGGTCGGCCGTTCCTCTTGCTCGAAGGCCCAGCAAAAGAGAAGGATGTCCTGCAAGTCAATGGGAAGGAAAGGATGTACAAAGGAGGAGAGCGAAAGGACACATGTCCACGTGTGGTTTATTGACACATTTATGCAAACTGAGCCAACGATGGAGGGGCTCACAGCATTACTACCCCGAAAGGGTCTCTCTTTTTTCCTCCCATAGCTGCAGCCTTGGACTCAAGCAGAAATCAAGCATTGTTCTGTCTCTCTCAGTACCCAGCTTGCTGCTTTGCTTCTAGCACACATGATTTCCAGCTCTCAGTGCTTGCCTTTGCCTTTTTCTAACTATCAGCCAGTTGAGGAAAGGGGTCCCTCCAACCATTTGCTGTCTCACATAGGTCCACTTCTTTTGTTCTCCTAATGGCCCATCACCCAGGCAATCACCTCATCAGGAAGCTAGTTTTAACACTTGCTGGAGCCAGGGGTTAGAAAGGTCTCTGCACACACCCGTCTTTCCCCCTCCCCAAAACTCATAACACAATGTACAGTGTAAAGTATGGTGTCTTCTACCCAGCAGCTACCAATCCCTGGGGTTTCCTTAAATCTTCTTTCCAGAAAATCTGACTCCCATGGGGCCCCTTGCACAAAAGTTAAAGCTCGATCGTGAAAATCCATCAACATTTTGGTGATAGTTTCTCCCTAATGAATACATATTTTGTATGCTGTTTTAAGTAGTGCACACATTTTTGCAATCAGTTTTTCTTAACAGGGATCATCTTTATCTCTTATTTTTGTGAATCCCTTTGTTTTCATGCATGCTATACCCTAAAATGTGGCGCTGTGGGTTAAAGCCTCAGCGCCTAGGGCTTGCCGATCGAAAGGTCGGCGGTTCGAATCCCCACGGCGGGGTGCGCTCCCGCTGCTCGGTCCCAGCGCCTGCCAACCTAGCAGTTCGAAAGCACCCTCGGGGGCAAGTAGATAAATAGGTACCGCTTACCAGCGGGAAGGTAAACGGCGCTCCGTGTGCGGCTCTGGCTCGCCAGAGCAGCGTTGTCACGCTGGCCACGTGACCCGGAAGTGTCTTCGGACAGCGCTGGCCCCCGGCCAATAGATGTGAGATGGGCGCACAAACCCCAGAGTCTGTCAAGACTGGCCCGTTCGGGCAGGGGTACCTTTACCTTTTACCTATACCCTAAAATATGCATTTTTGAAAAGCGTGGCTGGTTTGAGCACGGCATCCCCAAACCCGAGTGAGTGTGACTCTTAAAAGATGGCCGTATTTCAGCCCTCGTGTTGTATTGGAAAGTGCAAAACGGATCGATTCGCCTCTAAACGAGAACTGGATTGAATTTCTCTCCCTCCCCCCGATCTGTGAGTCACCAAGATGAGCAAATATCAACATTTTTCCAAGTCTCTGTGCCTTCCCTCCCCCTTTCAAAGAGTCCCAAGCCACCTACTGAGATCTCCTTGCCCATGCCAATCTGGCTGAGATTTGGCTTCATCCCTCGGCCAACTTGCCAAATTATGGCCTCGGCAGGCTGCGTCTTGAATGGCCATTCCCGAGCATGCAGTTCATACCAGATGGTGCTGTTGGGAAAGAAAGCAGCGTTAGTAACGCACAAACCTTACACCTCTCTGTGACATCTGCAGAGACTCCCAGAGCTCAGGTGTGGGGTTGCGCCATCATCCCCGTCAAGGGATGGGGACCTTCAGGTCTCTTGGGCCAAAGATGGCCCCTTGGGACTCTCCCCAGGGCATAAATAGTGAAATAATCATTATGGAATGGGATGTCCCTATTTTCATAGGAGAAATGTTGGAGGGTATGCAATCATTCAGTTCTCCAAAAAGTCTATGAGCCTACAGTACCTTTCCAGGAACTGTGCTGGTCAGACCCATTTGGTGGGACTCAGCGGCACAAGGCAGCTCTTATCATTTATATTTGATGAGGAACTTTTAACGAGTGAATAGCTGCAGAATTGAGCTTCCATGTTTAGGAGCATGTTTCCTCTTTTAAGTTGAGTTCTCCACATTGCCACATCAGTTTGCAAGAATTATTTTTTTCCTGTAAGTCCTCGTGAAAAGTTGTCCACATTTTACTGTACATTTATTCTAGCATCCACATTTTTGTATGCAAAAGTTTCACTAATAATGTATGCATTACTTGGCTAGAGTACTGCAGCATGAAAATCCACAGAAGTGCAGATATCAAGGGACAACTTTGTTTCAGTTTCCATATCCAGTCTACATCTGCTTTTCCATGGATTTGTATCAACATCCTGCTTGATCTGTACAGTGGTACCTTGGTTATTCAAACAAATTGGAACCCAAACACAAACACAGCAAACCCAGAAGTAAGTGTTCCTGTTTGCGAACTTTTTTCAGAAGCTGAATATGCTCCGTTTTTAGTGTTACAGTTCCGATTTGAGTGCCACACTTCCAATTTGAGAGTCTGTTTTTGATATTTATTTTGTGTTTTTGTTTCTGCGGCTTTTTTGTTGTTTTTGTGACCCAGTTCAGTTACTGATTGATTGATTGTGTGACTGCAGTACATTGTTTATTGCTTTCATTTTATGGATCAGTGGTCTCGTTAGATAGTAAAATTCATGTTAAATTGCTGTTTTAGGGGTTTTTAAAAGTCTGGAATGGATTAATCCATTTTGTATTACTTTCTATGGGAAAGCATGCCTTGGTTTTGGAACACTTTGGTTTTGGAACAGACTTCCAGAACGGATTAAGTTTGAGAACCAAAGTACCACTGTATTCTCATTCCTGTGATACAGATTGGGGTGTAGGGGTATGGACTTTTGAGGGGGAATTTTGTGGTTCTGTCACTTTTTTGTTTAGATGTGGCAGCCATTTTGTTATATGCCATGACCATACAGCAGCCATTTTGTGACTTGCCATGCCTTCCCCTTCACAGCAGCCCTCGTGCAACTGGTTCTCATGATGCTTCCTCAGATTGCAACCTGTGTCAGAAGCCCCCAAAGGCTTGACAACCCCTGTGGTTCACCCTTTGTGGAATCATACAAAGTTCGCTGAAAAACAGCAGCCATTTTGAACCAAGCGCCTGTTACTTTGTTGGTTTTTTTTTTTTTAAAAAAAAAAAAAGCCTGGTGCTTTTTCTATGCAAACTTTCAAATTGAAGAAGTTTGCTAGGAGCTTAGTCTGATTTTTTTAAAAAATTTCCTATAATTACTTTCCCCCGCTGTATTTTTGGTTAAAGTTATACTGAAAGCATATACTGGGTTTAATTGCTGTATTTTTGGGATGAAACTGTGCTATCAGATAAGAACTCAGTATAAGCTAATCGCTTCAATGCTGCGCTCTTTAAGGTGTCTATCACAGTGGAGTAGGGGAAAATTAATCCATCGAATAAAAAACTATAGTCTTCTCTGTGCCTGAACAAAGATATCATCAGAGGGCAATGGGACTGCTTACAAAAAGGATGTCTCCACCTCCCTCTGCTACAGAGCAGGGCAATTAATCACACAAATGAAAAGTACATTAGGGGAGACACAATGCCCACAGTTTTGCACTGTAGCTCCTAAACTTTTTCTGTTCAGGACATTCACCCAAGAGGCATCTATCCATGCACAAGACTCAACTATCCCACCCCCCACTTGTCATGTCCCAGCATCTGGGGATGCGTGCTAATGTTGCCAGTGTATTAGCAGCAGGGATGGGATAACAGAATCATAGAACTGTAAAGTTGGAAGGGGTCCCACAGATAATCTAGTCCAACCCCCTGCAATGCAGGCATTTTTAATTAAAGCATGCCTGACAGACGGCCACCCAACCTTTGCTTACAGAGAGAGTCTACCATCTCCCTACGGAGTCTGTTCTACTGTCGAAATTCAGGTCTCCGCATTTCTTCAGCAACCTGTGATTCACTTTTATCTGTTTTTAGTGCCTCGTGAAAATTCACCAGCATTTTCGTGCAAATTTCTCCTAACAAACACATGCAGTTTTGAGGAATCATTTGCAAGCAATTTTCCCTGTTATAATGCACTTCCATACTTCATTTTCACCAATATGTGCATTTGTAGGCATATGTGTAATACCATAGGCTAGTCCCACTTCTCTCTATCCTCCATGCACGCAAGCAAGATCTAGATCAGAGATCTAGGACACATTCCAGCTAGCCAGAAACATCTTAGGACAGTGCAAAGGTAGAGGAAGAAGAAGCGTTTGGATTTGATATCCCACTTTATCATTACCTGAAGGAGTTTCAAAGCGGCTAACATTCTCCTTTCCCTTCCTTCCCCACAACAAACACTCTGTGAGGTGAGTGGGGCTGAGAGACTTCAGAGAAGTGTGACTGGCCCAAGGTCACCCAGCAGTTGCATGTGGAGGAGCGGGGAATCGAACCCGGTTCACCAGATTACGAGTCCACCGCTCTTAACCACTACACCACACTGGCTGGTGAACACTCCAAGGGCAAGAGAAGACTCAGCTAAGGGTGCTGAGAGCTGTTAAGAGACCCTTTATTATTCCCAGAGTGGTTTAACAACCAGTCCCCTTTCCCAGGGAACCCTGAGAATTGTAGCTCTGCGAAGGGGACCTCCTAACAACTCTCAGCACCCTTCGCAAACTACAGCTCCCAGGTTTCTTTGGAGGAAGCCATGCCTGTTCAAAGTGGGATGATAACTGCTTTAACTGTGCAGTGCAGATGGGACCCAAGTTTGCTCATCTCTTTGGTGGGCGCATGAGCCTGGTACCAGAAAGCAAACACATTGACCCACTGCATTCCGTTGCCACCCCTCTACTCACCCCCATGCAACTAGGGCACCTACCCAAGGGCAAAGACATCCGAGTGCTTGGAGAAAGGAAGCTTGTCTTCTTCTGTGTCAGGTGAGAGCTGGTGGATGATCTCCGGGGCTAAATGGCATAACCAGCCATTCTGGATCCGCAGTTTGTTTTCTCTCCTACAGAGAGAGACAGAGAGAAACATCCAGTCAGGGAGCCTGTTGCTGGTCTTGGCATTTCCACACATTTCAATTTATCTTACCATTTTACCATTTATGAATTTAATTATTCACAGTGTATATATGCCATTTTTCCAAATGACCTCACACAGCAGTTTATGTTACGATTATAACATAATGCAATGGCATATTGCTATGGAGATTGTCATATTTCTTTGTTTCCAGGTAAGGATGGGTGTTACAAGTAGCAGGTTGGTGACTCTATCTATTACAGTTTATCTCAGTTTTTCATGCCCAAAAGTCTGGCTCCTTGTCCACAAACGTTCCTGGATCCTAAGATCAGCAGGGGGGGGGCTCCTCTCGGTTGTTCCACTACCAACAGAGGCTGAGGGGGTTGTGGCCCAGAACAGGGCCTTTTCTGTGTTTGCTCCAAAGCAGCGGAACTCCCACACCAAAGGTGCGTCTGGCACCTTCATTGTACAGCTTTTGGTAAATGCTGAAGATGCACCTCTTTACCCCGTCTTTTGACAGGTCTGGCATTGTTATATTATTACATCTGACCCTCCAAGTGTCCCTGTTTTCCAGAGACATTCCTGATTTAGAGAAGCCATCCCGGTTTTTGATTTGATCCCAAAATGTCCTGCTTTTCCTTAGGACGTCTCTATTTTCATTGGAGAAATGTTGGAGGGTATAAAGTTATCTGACCCCAGAGCCATCTGAAGGCAATTCTGTATTGGGAGGTTTTTTTTAATGTTTTATTACGTTTTTATATATATTGGAAGCCACCCAGAGTGGCTGGGGCAACCCAGTAAAATATGTGGGGTATAAATAGTAAAATAATCATTATGGAACGGGACATCCCTATTTTCATTGGAGACGTGTTGGAGGGTATGTTACATTCATTGTTCTTGTTTCTGTTTATATCCTACGTATGCTGGAATAAAATAAATAAGTACATATTCTGGCTACGTAATAAGCACTCCTGGAGGCTGTGAAGCAGCACCAACAAGCAGTGTGGCCTAAGGATAGGGGGTGTGGTCTGAGAAAGTTCCAGAGGCTAAGCAGAGAAGTCTGGGGCTCCACAACTATCATTGAAATCAGGCTTCCTTCCGTGGTGGAAACTCGGCCCTCCAGATGTTTTTGGCCTACAACTCCCATGATCCCTAGCTAGCGGGACCAGTTATCAGGGATGATGGGAATTGTAGGCCAAAAACATCTGGAGGGTCGAGTTTGAGGAAGCCTTATATAAATTAAGTATTTAAATGTATTTATTGATTGATTAAAAATTAATATCATTAAAGTAACTAAATAAAACTATCACTACTGAAAAATACAGAAATTAGTATGAAATTGGTATTAAATTAGTATTAAATTAGTATTAACTTTAGTATTAAAAATACTGCAAAATACTGCAAATGAATGACTAGATAAGTAACTTTCCCTAGGATTATGAAGAATGCATCTGCAGGTCTCTCAGAAAAAGATAACGCTAATCTTGTAAGCGTTGCTTTAAAGCCAAATAAAACCTTTAAGAAACAGTAAGCTGCCTTCTTCTCTAATACACAATGTTCCGGACTGGTGCAACGAAGCACAGACGGATATATATATATATTTGGGGTCACCCTGCTCGCTTTCTGGTTTAAAAAACTGAAAGAGCCAATGAGAAAGTGCTTCTGTAATTGGATTTGTTCAAGACCTCCGAGGCTTAGGAATTAATTTAAAAAGAGACGGGATACATTTTAAGAACTTGGGCGGGCGGCGGGACACAAAGGAAAACGATGGCGCCGGAACGTGTAAGGTAAGACGGTGCCAACTTTTCCCCTCTCACTGTTGCAGCCATATTATACTCCGTGCTCAGTATCACATCGTGGTTTCATTGCCTTGTTGCCAGACAGACCTCCCATGCAGAGGACATTGGTCCATTAGAGCAGGTGGGGCAGTGCCCCACCAACTGCAATATACCCTCAGTAAGCCCCCGCCCCCTTGCCTATCTTCTTATAACCAGCCCAGGGGGTGCCACTGTTGGTCACCTTCCTCCTCCATAGTCTTAGTGTCATGTTTATAGATCTCACCAGTGAGGAAGCAAGGGACAAAACTGGAATTGGCTCCACCTGCCATTGTCTCTGGTTCCACCTACTGCTGGCCTCCTGCCTTACACCCTCCCTGTCCCAGTGGACAGCAGCAGCCACCACTGATCTTCATATTCCCATTCCCTGACTACAGATCCTACTGCAGTCAAAACCGCACCATCCACAGCTTCCTGCCCCTTGGAGCTGTCAGGTTTGACCTCCTCCTCGGTCTCAGGTTTTACACCCTTGTGAGAGCTGGACCATAAAGAAGGCTGATCGCCGAAGAATTGATGCTTTTGAATTATGGTGCTGGAGGAGACTCTTGAGAGTCCCATGGACTGCAAGAAGATCAAACCTATCCATTCTGAAGGAAATCAGCCCTGAGTGCTCACTGGAAGGACAGATCGTGAAGCTGAGGCTCCAATACTTTGGCTACCTCATGAGAAGAGACAACTCCCTGGAAAAGACCCTGATGTTGGGAAAGATGGAGTGCACAAGGAGAAGGGGACGACAGAGGACGAGATGGTTGGATAGTGTTCCCGAAGCTACCAGCATGAGTTTGACCAAACTGCAGGAGGCAGTGGAAGACAGGAGTGTCTGGCGTGCTCTGGTCCATGGGGTCATGAAGAGTCGGACACGACTAAACAACAGCAACAACAACAACAGAACTCAACTCAGTAGTGAGGATGGGAACAAAACGAGTTAGCTCTGCCTGTCATTAGTTCTGACTCCCCCTACTGTTGGGCTCCTTGTCTTCCACCCTACCTAACCTTCAGCTCTCTAGATGTTGCTGAACTGCAACTCCAATGACCCTTGGCCATCAGCCATGCTAGCTGCAGCAGATGGGAACTGGAGTCCAACAACACCCAAAGGGTCAAAGGTTCTGTAGGGGTCAGGAGTCGACCTTCTCTGGCTCCTCAGTAGAAGGATGCCTCCTTGGCAGTAGTGGTTGACCTCCTTTGGAGTTTTGTTCTTTGCCCAAAGCTAGGTAAAGAGCTGGAGTCCCTCCTCATACCACTCAGGTCACCAGTTTGGGATCTGCTGCGAGTTTGAATCCTGACACCTGTCTTATGCCAACAACGTGGAGAAATGGTGTTTCTCAGCAAAGCAGAAAAACCACAAAAATGCCTGTAATCTGGGGTGCCAACCTGAATAAAATATTGGGTGGGGGGCAGGTAAGCCCCGCCCCACATAATCAATCACATGACGTGGTGCAAACACACAATTAGAATGGCAATGCCCATTAACATTGGAGGGCCACGGCCTCCTCTAATATTTTATCAGAGGGGTGAATGGACCTTGGCCCCTGGGAGTTGGCTCCTGTGCTTGTTATGGAGTTATCCAGCCAAGAATTCCAGCACCTCAAATGAGTTCTGATTGTTGGCTTACAGGGCAATCCAAAGGTCCACCAGGATGAGCATGGAGGAGGTGGGTCTCAGGTGGTCTTAACTGAGCCAGGGCTACGCCAGCATAACTCCCTCATCCTCGAAGGGAGTTTCATCATCAAAGAAGATTCCACCTAAACATTAGGAAGAACTTCCTGACAGTAAGAGCTGTTCGACAGTGGAATTTGCTGCCAAGGAGTGTGGTGGAGTCTCCTTCTTTGGAGGTCTTTAAGCAGAGGCTTGACAACCATATGTCAGGAGTGCTCTGATGGTGTTTCCTGCTTGGCCCTTGTGGTCTCTTCCAACTCTATGATTCTATGATTCTACCCCGATGTAGCTCCCTCAACCCAGCATTTCCTTGGTTAGTTTCTCCGTATTCTTAAGTAAATATTAAATACCTTGCCCAGCCAGTACTAGGCTGGCTCAGTCAGGGCTTAGCTGGCAAAAGTTAAGCTGGTGTAAGTCCCCCCCCCCAAAAAAAATGGGTGTTCCAGGGGCATGGCTGGATGGGGACAGGGGAGGAGAGATGTACACCTCTTTCAATCCTCTTTCAGCTGGACCACATGGCCTGGCAAACCCAGCAGAACGTACACTGACAAAAAAGGGTGATATAAGTCAAACTCTGGTTTAAAGATTTGTTTTCTCTCTGCCAGGCTCGGGTTGGCTCAGCCAGAAGGAGCCCCGCTCCTGAACGGAGATTGGAACAGAGGTATATTACAGCACCTTACCTGAAGCCACTGAAGCAAGTGACACCAGCTTCCTATAGCTAGGATTGCTCTGTTCGCTTTTTAACAATTTGTTCCAGTAACTTACATTCCATCCACCACACCCACGAAACCGCAGATGAAAATGGGGACTCGTAAAAACCCCTATGCTAATTTCAAGAGTCACTGCTTCGGAGTATCCCCCTGCCTCCAATTATATATATATGGCTGAAAGCTCCACTCCAAATGCTTTATTCGTTTACTCTTCAGCAGTTCATTTGGAAAGCCAGGGGAAAACTGCTCTTAAGGTTGAAATATACAAAATCAAAACGGCGTTTCCGTGTGCTGCTCTGGTTCACCAGAAGCTTAGTCATGCTGGCCACATGACCCGGAAGCTGTACACCGGCTCCCTTGGCCAATAAAGCGAGATGAGTGCTGCAACCCAGTGGCGTAGCGTGGGGGTGCAGGGGGGGCCGGCCACACCGGGCGCAACATCTGGGGGTTAGGGTTAGGGGGCGCAAATCCACGGGTTAGGGGGCGCAAATCCACGGGTTTGGGGGCGCAAATTACTTGCCTTGCCCCGGGTACTGACAACCCACGCTACGCCACTGCTGCAACCCCAGAGTCGGCCACGACTGGACCTAACGGTCAGGGTCCCTTTACCTTTAAAGGTGCCTTGCAGAGTCATGGGATGGTGGGCCACACATGTGTGTTCATGCATGTGCAGGGCTGGAGGCTTTCACGCCGAGGGGTCAACTTGTGCCCTCCAGGCTTCTCTGTCTGGTCCTTGGGACTTTGCCCAGGCCACATCCCTCGCAAGCCCTACTTGCCATGCTCATTGATGGTCTTTGCCTCACTGGAAAGTCTTCTTGAACTCTGGCAATGCCTGGATGGAGGTTAGAGAGGGGCGTGGGCAGGTGTGTGAAGAACCTCATGTTTGCCCCACCTGCTTTTGCTCCTGGCCCCACCCACCACCGGCAAGTGGCCTCCAGAAGCTTGTACGGAAGGAAATGTGTCCCTCAAGATGGAGACAATTCTCCATCCCTGCCTTAGGACACAGGCAGCTGCCTGCCGATGCCACGAGCTGTCACCAACCCTAGAAGATGCCTCCTTATCTTCCAAGGTTCTCAAGCTCTCCTTCCAGCCCCTCAGAAGAAGGATCTCGCGTATTGCAACTAATTGGCGCTTCTTGATCTTCAGGGAGAGCTACCCTGCAATTTCCTCCGCAGAGTAACAACAAATAAATGGGAAGACGTGGTTGTGAGTGGCACGTTAGCAGGACTCCAACAAAGGGCTCCAGCAACAGAGAGAGCCCACAGCTAACCCGAGACTCCCTGCTACTGTAGCCTCTGCTAGGCATGAATCACACCGGGGTAGAGTGAGCTGTCCCTGGGACAGATGTTTTCAGATCTGTTTGCCTATGTTTGTGAACCGCCTTCACTGAGTCACAATCCAGGCTAAGCTGGGGTGAGGGCTTAGGTTGGTGCAGAGCAGGGGGGAGTCGGGGGAGGCTGATCAGTCAACTGTGGCTTCTTTTGGTTTCTCGTTTTCAGTACAGCAGTACCTTGGTACTCAAACTTAATCCATTCCGGAAGTCCATTCCAAAACCAAAGAGTTCCAAAACCAAGGCATGCTTTCCCATAGAAAGTAATGCAAAATGGATTAATCCATTCCAGACTTTTAAAAACAACCCCTAAAGCAGCAATTTAACATGAATTTTACTATCTAACAAGACCAATGATCCATAAAATGAAAGCAATAAACAATGTACCGCAGTTACACAATCAATCAATCAGTAGCTGAACTGGGTTCCACACAGTCACCACAACAAAAACAAAAGAGCCGCAAAAACAAAAACGTGAAATAAATAGCAAAGACAGACAGATCTCAGTGTAATACTCAAAACGGAAGTGTGGCACTCAAAAAGGAGCATGTTCGGCTTTGGAAAAAAGTTCGCAAACCGGAACACTTACTTTCGGGTTTGCAGTGTTTGGGTTCCAAGTTGTTTGAGAACCAAGGCATTTGAGAACCAAGGTACCACTGTATTACACATTTATATAGAAGAAGAGCCTGCTGGATCAGGCCAATGGCCCATCTAATCCAGAATCCTGTTCTCACAGGGGCCGGTCAGGTGTCCCAAAGGGAAACCCACAAGCAGAGCCTGAGCACAAAGGCCCTCCCCCCTCCTGAGGTTTTCAGCAACTGGTTTTCAGAAGCATTGCAGCCTCCAATGGTGGAGGCAGAGCATAGCCATCACCGCCTCCTGTGGAAGGGAGTTCCACAGGTTATCTGCATGCTGCATGAAGAAGTGCTTTCTTTCATCCGTCCTGTATCTTCCAACATTCAGCTTCATTGGATGGTCCCAAGTTCCAGGGAGAAAAACTTTTCTCTATTCACTCTGTTCTCCATGCCATGCCTAATTTTATCAACATGTATCATGTCACCTCTTGCTCAGTTTTCCTCTAAACTAAAAAGCCTGATTTCCACATCCATTTGCATTTTTAAAAAATATAGAAAAGAGTCCTCATCAGCAGCTTAGTGTGAATTTATCCTAATATGCAACACACACAAACACACCATGGTATGCAATTACGGTACATTTCATTGTGCTGTTTTCACAAATACATGCATTTCTATGCACATTGCTTGTCTGGAGATGTGCATTGCAAAATTTGGAGAAGTATGAATTTAGGAAGGACGGTTGTGTTTCGGTTTGTGTATTGCTTTGGGAACTGAGAATAAGGTATATTTACTGTACCTTTTAATGTGAACCGAATCAAAATTCTCCCCATCTCTACAGGGGAGTTACCCTGGGTTGCATTCACACTGGAATTTCTTCTATTTCCCTTCCCTGTTAATTTCTTCATATCTGAGCTTTCACACAATGTAATATTATTCCTTCTTCCTGAAACGTAGTGGAATATAGCAGCTCTCATAGGGGTCCAAAAGGATATGCTCAAACTTCAGGTTATATGTCAGCACTGGTCATTTTTGCAGATTGAGTTCCCATCTGCATTACACACACAAAACAGTATTATAGTACTTTAAACAGTGATTGCTTCCCCACAAGAACTCTGAGAACAGGATATTGAAAATGTCAACATATTGTACTTGCAGGGATTGGCAAGTGGATAGCTGATGGTTAAAAATATCAGGGCTTTTTTTCCTAAAAAATAATGTTTAGGGGTATTTTGACTCAAGTAAATCACCATTTTATAGTTCAAATCAGGGAAAATAAATACAGTAAATGGACAAAAGTACAAAGATTCACAAAATGCTTAGGGGTATGCATGCCCCTGTGTACCCCCAGAAAAAAGCACTGTTAAGGATAAATAGTTGAAAACAACAAAAAACTATTATAATATAAGGCTAATTGTAAGGAATGTAAATAACTGGGAAAACAATGCAGCAACAAGAGGAAACTATGGACGTGTTGAGAGCGGAGTGCAGCCAACCAAATTTTGGAAAAATTGTATTAGATTTGCTTTAATTTGTGTTGTTTGTAAAATCAATAAAACCAATTTGGCAGAAAAGGAGGGTGGGGTGGGATATAAATGCAATAAAAAATTACCCCCCAAAAAAGAACTCTGAGAATGGTTAAGAGTAGTGAGAGCTGTTAGGAAACCTCTATTCCCCTCCCAGAGCTATAATTTCCAGAGTTCCCTGAGAAGAGGGATTGTTGGTTAAATCACTCTGTGAATTATTGCTCTGGGAGGGGAATAGAGGCCACCTAAAAACTCTCATCACTCTTAACAAACTAAACTTCCCGTGCTTCTTTGGGGGAAGCCCTGACTATTTAAAGTGGCAGAATGCAACTTAAACGCATAGTGCAGGTGGGTCGCAGGAAAACCTTCAATTTCCCCTGATATCAAATTGGCAGAATAAAAAAAGGCAAAGTCCAAGAAATAGACCGAGAGAACGTGATGGGGGGAAAGGGGGGAGAGTATAAATAGACAAGCATCTTGAGGGGAATACGTAAGTTAAACCCACCCACAGCACAGTTTACCACTTCAATCTGACAACGAATACACCGTTACACCGCTGCAGAAGGAGGGAGAGACATGGGCAACCCATTATCTCCTCCTCTAATCCGGCACGTCTGACACCCCATAATTACAGACAGATTAAAATATGCAATTTATCTCACAGGCGGCTTTGCAATAGAGCAAAAATTAACAGCAAGGAAAAACTTCACAATAGCTGAGAGCTCAGTAAGTTGCATCTAAATCAGGAGTCGCCAGCAGGCGAAGCTTCACCTGGAAATCTCAGAACAGATTGCAGGAGTTTCTGGGGAGGGATGAGCATTTAGAAGAGGAGAGCGGAGACTTATTCTGCCTGAGGGCAGCATTCCCTTTGGGTCAATCTCGTGGGGGCCACTTGCCATCAGTGGGCAGGGCCAGAAGAAAAAGTGGGTGGAGCACTGAATGCAAATTTTGACTTTGTACACTTGGCTAATTCCTGCAAGGGCTCACATGCCCCTCTCCATCTTCTGTTCAGGCAGAAGCACTAACAGAGGTGAAAAGCACAATCCCAGGCAGACAAACAAGCTCAAGGAGACTGTGAACCTGGATCGGTGAGAGATGTCGCCTGGAGAAAGGTGTGGCTTGGGAGGCTCCTTAGGTCCAGAGAAGCCCTCCCCCTTTTGGCTCTGCCACCTCACTGCCTGATGCTGCTTATCAGTTGTTGTTGCGTGTTCTCACAATTCCTGCGCCCTGCCTAGTTCTGTCGTGAAAACGAACAGTTCATTATGAATAAAAGAGAACATTAAAGAGGCAGAGCAATGGGTCCACAGAGCCAGTCACCTACCTGCCTGCTTGCAGAACCCCTGAGATGCTGAAGAGGCCGAAGTCTGTGATCACCACCTTCCCGTTGTCATAGAAAACGTTTTTAGACTTGAGGTCCTTGTGGAGGATGCCTTTGGCGTGGAGATAGCCCATTCCCTGCAAAAGAAGCCGAGAAAGAGAAAAGGCATTGAAAGGGTGTCGTGGGAAAAGACAGGGCAGAGTTGAAATGAATTGAGTGACAGCAGCAGGAGGAGGAGTGGAAAGCCCTCTACAGATCAGAGTTCTGTCAAGAGCAATCTGAACCTCTCTCTCACACCAGCTTGAGTTGACTGTATTTTATTTTTCCTCTTTATTGACTTTTGGCCACATTCACACCATACATGTAAAGTTTTGTGATACGACTTTAAACAGTAATGGCTTCCTCTCCCAAAGGATGCTGGGAACTGTGGTTTGTTAAGGAGGCTGAGAGCTGTTAGGCGATTCCCGATTCCCCTCTCAGAACTATAATTCCCAGAGTGGTTTCACGATCAAACCCTCTTCCCAGGGAACTATGGAATTGGCTGCTTGCAATGGGACTAGATGCCTAAGGCAACTCTCAGTACCTGTTGCAGACTATCATCTCCCTGAATTCTTTGGGGGAAGCTATGTTGGTTTAAAATGGCATTGTAGTGCTTTAAACATATGGTGTGAAAGTGGCCTTTGTTACAAAGCTTCATGGAAGATAAGGTTACCCAGTGGTGGCAGGCACTCTCTGGCTCTAGGAGGGTGGAAGGCATGGAGCCCAACAGTAGGTGGCGCCAGAGCTAATGACAGGCAGAGCCAACTCGTTCTGGTTTTGTCTCCATCCATCCTCCCTTACACTAACTTGCTCTTTTGCATAAGGGGAGAGCTATCTGTGGCAGGGATTCCACTGTTGCTGTTTTACCAAGAGGTAGCAAATAATATGGTAAAATTAAGCAACCAATAGTGTAACAAACACAAGAAAAAGCAGGATATCCTTTTACAAGGCAATTTGCAAACACCCTTACAAGCACCTCTCATATTTTTATGGCAATGGAAACCTCATGTTTTACAATGCACCCAATAAAATGTTCAGTTCAGCATTTTTCCTGAGTTTTATGACACCCACACATAGCAAATGAGGCCCATTTTTCAGTACCCTGATCATCAATATCTCTCCATTCCCTCACCCTCTTACTTAATTTTATCATTCGGACACTGTCCCTATTTTCATAATCTGGCCCAGGCTTTATCGCTGCACTTAAGGCATAATTGCCTTCCGGGATGCTGTCAGAAAGTGTTTTACCATCTCCACGTCTTCTAACAGAACATCTTCTTTTACATACTCCAGTAGGACAATTAATGGATTTCCTGGTAGCATATATCCTGCCATACACACTATTTCTCTGTGTCCTGTGGCCCAGAAGGGTCTTATTTTGTGACATGATCAAAATGCAGGTCGTATATCAGCTCCTTTTGCTTTTGCTGGAACAAACTAAAGGCCCATTTGCAATATACACATTTAGCAGGATCATACCACTTTAAACAGTCATGGCTTCCCCCAAGGAATCCTGGGAACTGTTAAAGGTGCTGAGAGTTGTTAGGTGGCCTCTCTTTCTCCCACAGTACTACAGTTCACAGAGTTCCTGGGAGGAGGGACTGGTGGTTAAACCACTCTTCGAATTGTAGCTCTGGGAGGGAGAATAGGGCTCCCCCTGAAATGCTCATCACCCGTAACAAACTACAATTCCCATGATTCTTGGGAGGAAACCATTACTGTTTAAAGGGGTACGATAGTGCTTTAAATGCATAGTGAAGATGGGGCCTAACATAGTGACCCCTTTGGGATGTATTCATCCACAGTGGTTGAAAGGAGGAGTGAGTCAGATCAGAGCCGTCTTTCCCATAGGGTTTAGTGGTGCGTTGTGCCAGGGCTCCGACCTCTCAGGGGCGCCCCAGCGGATAGGGGAGCTGTGCGGCTTTGCTGGAGGCCTCCCCTTTACCTGCACACCCGCCAGCTGCGCCCCATCAACCATATAGCTGGCAGGCCTGCAGCTTGCCTCCCAAGCCTCTGCGGGAGGAGAGCGATCCCTGCAGAGGCTAGGATGCAAGCTGCACCCTATCAGCCATATGGCTGGCAGGCGTGCAGCTTCTTTCCCAAGCCTCCACGGGGATTTCTCTCCCGCAGCAGCCTGGCTGAGAGTTGCGGGGGGGGGCATGGCTGGCAGTGCGCAGCTTCCCCCCCCCCCACTATCCGTTGTAATTAGGGGGCACTGGGTGGATATTTGCACCCCGGCGCTGCATCTGCTAAAGACAGCCCTGAGTCAGATTCCCACCAAATGCATCCTTCATGGTTTGACTGGATTCTGCACTCCTTCGTGTTTCTCCATAATACTGGGACATGCCAACTCTTACACTTCTTGACCTTTTGGATTTCTTTGAAAAGAAGACACCACTCCTCTTGCCTTCTCTAAGGGGGTATTCCTACCCACCCACCGCATAATCCCTCAGATGCACTTGAAAGCACTTCATAGAATGGCCTGGTAAACTGTTATGTGAATCGCCTCACCACTCTACCTCTCTTTCCTGTCTGCTGTACCTCCTGCTGCAATTGCCATGGCCAGCAATGAGCAGCCAGGTGAACTGCAGAGCATGACGACACCTTGCCTTTCTATATATATAGGAAGAAATGCATATATGTAAGCCAAGCGCTGTGACGTTCAGGGTAGCACAAAACAAAATAAAAATCTGACAGACAGCTCTCTCTCCATCAGTCCAGGAATTTCATGATGGTTTGGTGTGTATTGACATCCGTAAAAGGTTCGATTCCTCAAGAATCCCTCCCCCATGCACACCCTCCCCACGTACACCCTTTGAAGCCCATCTGTGCAGCTTTGAACTATGAGATCACTGAACACTTGCAGTACCTCTCGGCCCTCTGATCCACCAACTGGTTAAAGAAGAACAAGGATAAAACACTAGCAGCTTACTGCAAAAGTGCTCGCCTTGCTGGGGAGATCAAGGCAAAGCGAATTGTAACTGTAGGGATTTCTTTGAGTTTGATGAGCTGAGACCTCATCATTCAAGAAAAGAATAGAAAAAGCACTCACTGCCCAGATGCAAACAGCTTTCACTGCTCACCCACCCCCCTGTTATTCCCTGACACCCTCCCACAACTTGCTTACAGGCCTGGCACTAATGGTCTAGAAGCGAGAAAGGTGTAGGAGGCAGGGCAAGCTGTTGTTCACCTTGCTGTCTCCACAAAGCGCTGGTCTCCGCGCTCATTAAAACCGCCGCAGTCAGCCAGCCTTCGCTGGAGAAGGAATCTATCTGCCTGGGCGCTGATGTTATTTATGTTTTTTGTTTGACCTACAGGATTTGTATCACTCGCTCAGCTTTTCCATCAAAAAAGCTACAAGGTGCCTTGCTTCAACATGAAAAAGAGTAATTGGTGGCAGGTATCCATCTCCCTGCTGTAGGAACATCTAGGCTTCCTTAGTGCAAAGGATGCACAAATCTGTCAGGTTCAGTTTGTCTCAGTTTTTTCCTGCCCAACCAGTTTTCAGTCCAGTTTCATTTTCCAGCACAATCAGTTGCCCAACTTTTAGCTCCTTATATTTCCACATCCGTTGGTTTTGTTTTTTTTAAAGTCCTTATGGAAATTCATCAACCTTTGCATCGTTCCTCACAGTATACACCTTTGGGCAAGCAATTTCCCCTATGGTATTTGTGCATGTTGCTTTTCACTGACATTTGCATGTGTTCCACTACTGTATACCTTGGGTCAGACCCCACCTGGGGTACTGTGTGCAGTTCTGGACGCCATAGTTTAAGAAGGATATTGACAAGGTGGAACGTGTTGAGGGAGTTGGGTATGTTTAGCCAACAGGAGATGAGAAGACAGAGGTGATGCAATAGCCACTTTCAAATATCTCAGCAGCTCTCACATGGAAGATGGAGCAAGCTTGTTTTCCGCTGCTCCAGAGGGTAGCACCAGAACCAATGGATTCAGATGACAAGAAAGGAGATTCCCACCAAACATTAGGAACAACTTTCCAAGGGTAAGAGCTGTTTGACAGCAGAAAGGACTACCTCAGAAGGTGGTGGACTCTCTCTCTCTCTCCAACAGAGGTTGGATGGCTGTATGCCAGGGATTCTTCAGCTGGGATCTCTGCATTGCAGTGGGTCAGACTAGAGATGGCAGTCCTACAATTCTATGATTCTATGCCATTATGTATACCTGTGTTGGTTTGAAAACTCCATTGTGGAACCCAGAGATGTGAGAATTTCAAAGGACAGCCATGTCTCTGTTCACTTATTGCTTCGGAAAGTGTGGACTAGGTAGGTTTGCATTAAGATGTTTTCCTTTTTTAAAAAAAATGCTGTTTGAGAATTTGCATATTTTTAAAAATATGCTTGAGTCTCTGTCTGGGGACCATAGCTCCTTCCACACCTGACGTGTACCTTAAGGCCTAGGGTACATTCAGACATGAGGAATATTGTTTCAGTTTTCCTGATTATAATGCTAACGCTTCTATCTCATTTTCTGGTGTTGCTTTCTTACTACAGTACCTGTTGCACTATGAAACAGTGGCTTTCTTGACCATTATACTGGCATGCTGCTGAATTGCATGCTCACCAGTGGGCGTGGTGTGGCACAACAGCAAACACAGCTGGACCTTGCTGCTACTCCCCCACGCTTTCTGCAAATGCCTGCTTCTGTTCTCCGGTGATTCCCCCATGGAAAAGGCAAGAAAGAACTGTATGCTGGTCTGCTGTCCCAGATCTTGTCACTTTATTCCCACAGTTTTCTAGATAAAGGGGGCTGCAAATGGATTTTTTCCCCTGGAATCAAATAACAAAGAAACTAGCCCTGGTATGTGCAATGTTCCACTTGTTTTCCGGAAGTGGCATTTACATTGCGTGGAGGCTCAACTGCTGTACAAAAATTGACATTTACGAAATGTCGGGGAAATAGAATAAAGTGCCGTGTGAATGGAGCCCTAGAAAGCTAAAGCTTCTCTTCCTTGGAACTCCCTATCCCAGCTTGACCTCCATCTATCTGAGCATGCCATTTTCTTTGAAACAAGAGGCTCCTTCCTGTAGGCAGCCTTGAATTGTCTTCAGGTTTCTCTGCACGCTAGATGGGTAGCTAGCACCCCCTACTGGCTCGCAGGTTTTCTAAAATGCCAACCTGTCCTTATGTCAGGGTGGTTCCACACCTCTGCCCTGTTCCCAGAAAGTTCGCAAGGACCTTTTTTAAGTCAAGACAAATGCAACAGGGGAAAGTAGCTGTGGGTCTTCCACTAAATATTCTGCTCCTGTCAGACTCTCGGCTCCTGTTGAATATACTGATGTGGCTATCACTATGCACCGGGATAAGGCAGATGTGAGGTTCGCAACCCACAATTGCCTATTAGTGCTAATGGGTGAAAGCATATGGGGGCAGAAGCTGGTCCATTATGTCTGTCCACTAGCAGCCAGTCCACATGTCCCTCCCTACCTTACTGCTAGCCCAGGGAGTGGTCCTGGTTGTTAACTTCCTCCCCCGTAGTTGCAGCAGAACATCGCAGGGAGGCAAAACCAGAACAAGTTGGCTCTGGCGCCACCTACTGCTGGGCTCCATGCCTTCCACCCTAACAGGTCCAAGAACCATCAGGAACTACTGTTCATGAGAGATGATGAGAGGGTGCATATTTACACCTACATCCCTCCCTACCTGGCAATCTGGGACCAGGAATAAGTCTAGAAAGCAGTGGGGGAAATGGGATCAGGGGGGTTTCAGATACTGAAGAAGAAGAAGAGGAGTTTGGATTTGATATCCCGCTTTTCACTCCCTTTAAGAAGTCTCAAAGCGGTTAACATTCTCCTTTCCCTTCCTCCCCCACAACAAACACTCTGTGAGGTGAGTGGGGCTGAGAGACTTCAAAGAAGCGTGACTGGCCCAAGGTCACCCAGCAGTTGCATGTGGAGGAGCGGAGATGCAAACCCGGTTCCCCAGATTACGAGGCTACCGCTCTTAACCACTACACCACACTGGGTGTGGGCAGAGGGCAACTGCATGGGTAAAAGATTCCCCCCAACTCAGACTGCTTATTGAGTACTTTTTCTAGACAAATAGCACTGGGCAACAGTATTTTATCATTTAACAGGCATTAACTGCCAGACAGGTACACACACTCCATGTAGCAAAAATTTTAGAGAAGTCTTGGAGCCTTGGCATATACATTGCTTGGGAAAGTTTGACTGAAGAGGGGGAAGAGATAGGGAGAGAAAGAGAGAGAGAGAGATTCTGGCCAAGCTCTATTAAGAAACATGGGCCGCGTTGGCGTAGATAGAAACTTGTATCTGCTCATTAGGCAGCGGATGGGGGGGGGGATTAATGAAAGCCAATGAAATGAAAATGGCTTTGGGTTTGAGTTTAATAGGATAGAAATAGCCCTGATAATCCACCTTTCAATGTGACATGGAAGGATGTGGAGGAGGATGAACGAAACCCCAGCATTCCCAAGTGTGGTCTGGGGGGGGGGTAAAGTGTCCCAGACTCCATACGGGATTGCGGACTGCACACAGGGCCCCCAACATGGAGTCTGTGAGCTAGGGATGGGAGAGAAATCTGATTTAGTTTGCATTTAACTCTGCATTTAACCAATCCCCACTTTCTGCAACAATACAAGAACCAAAACACAGTCTTCCAAATTTCGCAATGCAGTCCTTCCAACCGAGATGTTCACAAAAATGCATATGCTTGGGGAACGCCACTGTGGAAATCAAGATGCTGGTGAAAATAACATACAGAAATGTATGGGATATGGGGAAATCGGTTGCAAGCTTGTGTACATTACTCAGAACCACAGACCAAG
This sequence comes from Podarcis vaucheri, assembly GCF_965113315.1. NCBI lineage: Eukaryota > Metazoa > Chordata > Lepidosauria > Squamata > Lacertidae > Podarcis > Podarcis vaucheri. Next base: position 20,022,777 of record NC_138754.1, on the reverse strand, counting down.
CTGCAGAAGGGTTTTCACGAGGATTTTAAAACATTGCAAGGTGCTGCAGAAATGTGAAGAGCGGAATTTTAGACGGGGAAATTGTGAAACAGAGAGAACCGAATTTGACATCTCCATCCACCCCTTTAGTTTCAAGGGAATGGTTGGCAAGTTCTGTTACGTCCAATGGAACGCCGTGGAAAACACAACTTAAGCCACTCCAAGGGAAGACACTGGAGCACTCCAAATCATTTGCACATGCACAGAAAATAGTAGACCTAGCTGGAAGGCAACACATGCATTGATCACTGCAATGCATCCATCCATCATTACTGTTATTATTATTATTTAACTGTAAGATTATTGTATATAATCATAAAGGTAAAGGTAAAAGGACCCCTGACCATTAGGTCCAGTCGTGGACAACTCAGGGGTTGCAGCGCTCATCTCACTTTACTGGCTGAGGGAGCCTGCATGACTAAGCCGCTTCTGGCGAACCAGAGCAGCGCATGGAATCACCGTTTACCTTCCCACTGGAGTGGTACCTATTTATCTACTTGCACTTTGACGTGCTTTTGAACTGCTAGGTTGGCAGGAGCAGGGACCGAGCAACGGGAGCTCACCCTGTCATGGGGATTCGAACCGCCGACCTTCTGATCAGCAAGCCCTGGGCTCTGTGGTTGAGACCACAACACCACCCGTGTCCCTTGTATATAATCATAGACATTTGTATAATCTTAAGAAGAGCTTTCTGACAGTAAGACCTCGGAATGTGGTGGCCTCTCCTTCCTCAGAGATTTTTAAGAGCAGAGGTTGGATGGCCACCTGTGGGGGATGCTTTACCTGAGCTTGCATTGCAGGGGGTTAGACTGGATGACCCTTCTAACTCTGCAAATCTGTGATTATGTAATCTTAGGAGGGGCGTGGCTTGTGAGGAAGACGAGGCATGGCTGTGACTTATCATGATAGGACCTTGAATCTGACACTCCGCTACTGCTCCTTTCCCACTGACTACTCCCGGGCTCCTTCAGCCTATTTCAGGATTCACCCAGACACAGATCAAGTAAAATAGGGCTTCACCCCACACCACATAGCACCAGGTGTCTGCATGACTTGACTACTTTGCTTCCTGCTATGAATGTGTGTGTAGAAGTTGGCTGGGTGGGAAAGATATCTGCTTTCCCTCTGAACCATTTGCATCACATCCGTCAAAGCATCCACGCCAAGAGTGGGTCCCAGGCACCAGGCACCTGTCTCAAGAGTGTGAATGTGTGTCCCTGAGTTTTTATTCCCCATTGCTCATACCTTGACGATCTCTTGAGCAATCTGCCTTGTTTTGTTGACATCCAGGACGATCTTGGCATCTCTCACCACCGAGTAGAGCGTCCGTCCTTTGCACAAGCTGGAAAGGAAGATGGGGAAATCGGGATTAACGGCGGGAATGGGAAACCAAACCCACGGAAACGCCAAAGCACTTAAACGGATAGAAGGATTGCAATTTCTCATCCAGGTAATCAAAATGGTTTGGGACTTGTACACCCCAGGATGCAGTGAGAAGGACATGAATCCAGTTTGGGATGTCTGGACTCTAACCTTATGCTTTTCTTAGCTCCTTGTGGATGACAAGGACATCAATGGCTGCTATGCACAGTGGCTGTCTTCTGCTTCCTCTATCAGAGACAGCATGCCTTTGAATGCCTGTTGCTGGGAATCATAAGTGGAGAGATGTGTCACACTCAGATCCTACTTGCAGGCTCCTCATTGGGGCATCTGGTTGGCCACTGTGAGAAAAGGACACTGAACCAGATGGACACTGATACCACAAGACGCTTCCTTCATTCTTTGTTAAAAAGAAAAAGGAAAATTGCAAGGACTGGGCTCCGGGAGGAATTCCCATCACAGAGCTACAATTCCCAGTGTGTTCCTCATCCCAGGGAACTGTAGCTCTGGGAGGGGAAATAGGGATCTCCTTAACAAGTCTCAGCACCCTAAATGAACTACAGCCCCCAGAATCCTTTGGGAGAGAGCCACGACTGTTTAAAGTGGTACCAGAGTGCTTTAAAGGTATGGTATGAACGTGGCCTGGAACGAGACTTCTTGCTGAAGGAAGGAAAGTGTCCTCCGTACGCCAGACACGAACCGCCAAACTTCCCCCTTTTCCCGTACCTGTTGCCGAGAAATCTATTTGTGGAGTCTTAATTACCAAATGCAGCTGTCGGAGAGTGGGGGGTGGGGAGGGAAAGGAGGGGACACTGAAACCAATTAAAGCCTGTATTGACATTTGAATCATGTAATGGAGCCTGTGGGCGGATTCTGCCGCAACTTTCTCCCCACTAGAGAGGCTGCCCCCCCACTCCAGGCAATCCTGCCCACCTACACACATCGCAGGCGAAGCGAGAGAGGGCAAAGGCAATACCTGGGCTCAGATAATAAGCCAGCCCCCCCCCCCCCGAAATAAAAGCGGCTCCGAGTGGATCGCAGGTGTTAATTTCATCTGGTTCTCTCGCTAATGACAGGAGCGCCGCAGCTTTTAATTGTTCTTCTTCTCCCGCCCCTGCAGACATCTCGCAGCTTCTGCTCCTGCCTCCCCCTCCTCGCGACACCGGAGGCAGGACCTGCCGCTCTTCAGAAGCCCGTAGGAGGACGGTGTGCGGGGGGGGGGGGAGGCCGAGGCTCAGTGGCAGAACATCTGCCTCGCATACAGAAGTCCCGGGATAAATCCCAGTGGTCCACCACTGAGCCATAGCCCTTCATTATACTGAGTCAGACCACTGGGCCACCTAGCTTAGCATGGTCACCACGACAGACCTTCCAAGTGTCCCTATTTTCTAGGGAGAGTCCTGGATTCACAGAAGCCAGTTTCTGGTTTGACCCCAGAAATGTCCCACTTTTTCTTAGGACGTCCCTATTTTCATCGGAGAAATGTTGGAAGGTATGGAGTTATGCAGCCCCTGAGTCCATGAGATTAGTAGATATACAACCTTTAGAGGACACCTGAAGCCAAGGTAGCCCTGTCTAGGGAAGTTCTTTAATGTGTTATTATGTTTTTTATATATGTTGGAAGCCGCCCAGAGTGCCTGGGGCAACCCAATCAGATGGGCAGGGTATAAATAATAAAATTATCATCATCATTATTATGGAATAGAACCCTAACTCTATTTTCAACAGAGAAATGTTGGAGGGTATGCAATCCCTGGCACCTCCAGTTAGAGACAGGAAGGAGCCCTGCCTGAAACCCCAGGAAGCTGCTGCCAGTCAGTGTAGACAATAATGAGCTAGATGAACCACTGGCCCGACTCAGGTCCCATCTGAATTTAAGCAGTCTCTTGCCACTTTCAACAGCGGCGAGTTCCTTCAAAGAATCTTGGGAAGTGTAGTTTGTTAAGGGCACTGAGAGTTGTCTGGAGGTTCCATTCGCCACGCAGAGCTACAATTTTCAGAGCACAGGCAATGATCAAGCTACATGTATCCAATTGACAAGTGACCGTGCACACAAGCATGGCACTGAACCCAGAAGTGACCCTAAAACATCACTAAAAGGGCAGAACAGGGAAGGATGCTTTATATGGGCCCCGTCAACATGCGTAGGGGTCCAGAAAACCCCTGCACAAAATGAGGATTGCCTGTTATCTAATAATTTCTCCCCAGGGAATGGATTTTTCCCTGGAAGCAAATAACTCAGAAATGAGCCCCAAACATGCGCTATATCTCTCTATATTTCTGGAAGCGGCTTTTGCATCATGTGAAAGCTGAGAAATAACCAGTGCTTTTCTTCTAGAAAGAAAGAAAAATATGTGTGTACTGCAATCCCTTGAGTACCCCCAGGAAAAAAGAACACGGGATATAATGCAGAAATTAGCAGTTCGGGAAATGTCAGGAAACCGCAATAAATGGCAGTGTGAATGCACCCAATATCCAGTTTGGGATCATCTCTGGTTTCCTTTCTGACAAGCAAAACAGGACCCAATAATCCACTGGGCGCATAAGGGAATGCAAAATGTGAATGAGATAGGGCAGAGCTTTCTCCAGGGACACTTTCCCTGCTCATGTTTCCACACCACACTCTAGCACAAGGTCCACTTGGCAAACGAGATCTTTCCTGCCCCACCCTGCAAGGCCTTCTCTGCATTCCTCATCATCACGGCCCATCTCACGGGCAATGGGGCAACTGCGAACCCAACTGTGAGGCTGTCCCAGCCCACCCCTCTGAGAGCGTCTGCAAATCAGGTCCACAACGAGACTTCGGAAGGGCATGCACATCAACTCCAAAGGAAGGCGCAGCGGAAATTAATGAGTCAAGGAATGGAATTAGTTCGTCTGGCCTGGCCTTCCGTGAGGAGGTTCAGATCATTGAGCAGATGGTCTGTAATAAAAAAAATGGCACCAATGCAAACAGGGAGGAGGAGGGAAACCCTCCACCTGTGTTTTCCTTATGAAACAAGAGGCACCATTTTCTGAAGTTTCCAGAGGAGTGCTAGCCTTCTATGGGGCGGGGGGAGTCTTGTGGTACTTGTCAGCATCCATCCATCCATCTCGAGAGACAATGGAGTGCACCTCCACTGTATTAGCAGTGACTTCTCTAGGACACAAACCTGGGCAATGTATCTGTGGGTCCTGGACAGCCCAGATGACAAGACCCCACTCTCAGCCTCGCTGATGTGGTCCAAAGGAAAGCAGAGCAATAAGTTTGGCACTGGCTTGGTTGCAAGAGTTGCTTGAAGGAGGTGCGCAAGGTGCCATCCAACCATCTGAGGGACGACACTCTGGATTCCTGCATTGCAGGGGGTTAGACTAGATGGCCATCGTGGTCCCTTCCAACTCTACAATTCTATGATCCAGTCCGGGGATGCCAGCCCCCACCTCCTTAGTCTCAGGGTCACTCTTGTCGATCTCAGCAGGGAAGGGGATGGGGACAAACCTGGAATCGCCTGTCTCTATCTCCACCTACTGTAAAGGCTCACCCCTCCAACCTCTGCTCTACCAGTTCCCTTGGGCACCAACTACCATTGGTGGCAGCAACAGCTCTGCCTGGGAGGGCAGGCACCATCACTGGATTCATTCCTTTCTCTTGCAAGACAGGAGCCTTTTTCTTTCTTTCTTGTTTTACATCGAAGGGTAGAACAGCAAGGCCCGCTCATCCCATCTGAGTAGAAGCCCAAGGTTCAGATGTATCATTACTTGGCTTGTCCATCATTGCCTCTTGTGCCACCTGCAGTTGAACCTCCTTCTGCCTTACTCGGCTCACCAACCACTGCTGGATAATCAATACCATTACAGTGTTACCTTGGGTTACATATGCTTCAGGTTACAGACTCCGCTAACCCAGAAATACCGTATTTTTCACCCTATAGGATGCACCGTCCCAAAAGGTGCACCTAGTTTTTTTGGGGGGGAAATAAAGGGGGGGATTATTTTTCCCCCAGCCCCCAGAACAGGCAACTCTCCGCAAGCGGTGGGAGCCTAGCGCCAGGCTCCCGTGCCTTGCGGAGAGCTGTGCGAAGCCTGGAGAGCGAGAGGGGTCGGTGCGCACCAACCCCTCTCGGTCTCCAGGCTTCAGCGAAAGCCTGCATTCACCCAATAGGATGCACACACATTTCCCCTTCATTTTTGGAGTGGAAAAAGTGCGTCCTATAGGGCGAAAAATATGGTAGTACCTCGGGTTAAGAACTTTGCTTCAGGATGAGAACAGAAATTGTGCTCCGGCGGCGCGGTGGCAGCAGGAGGCCCCACTAGCTAAAGTGGTGCTTCAGGTTAAGAACAGTTTCAGGTTAAGAATGGACCTCCGGAATGAATTAAGTACTTAACCCAAGGCACCACTGTACTAAAACAATAAAAACTAAAGTTTGTTGGATCTGGAGACAAAGTGAGGCGAGGCGATTGCTGAGTCACTCTCGCAAGTGCTTTCCATCAGCGGATGAGTAACCTGTTGCGAAGCTTTGGTGGCAAATCTTGGGAGGTATGGAAACTCCTTGCTGGAGGAGAAGGGGGAGCCTCTCATACATAACTCCGCTGCCTCTTCTTTTTCTGCTAAGGCACAGCACCTGTTGCTATTGAGCAGAAGCCACCTGCGAGATCTTTTCAAATCCTCGCCGGGTTATTTTCTTACAGTTTCTTTAGCGCTGTAAGAGGCAAAGAAAAGACGTCAAAGGAGGCAAGGATTATAGCAACGCCTCTGCTTTGCCCATCCAGGGGGTGGGGGGAGTGGGGGTGGGAATACGATGTTTTTCCCGAGGTTCCTATTGACCCGGAGCTCCATCGAGACTCATGTTTAAGAGGCGTAGCAAGTAAAAAAAGAAAGAAAAGAAAAGAAACACAGGCTTCTTTTTTGTGAGATGTGCTGCCTGATTTGCTCTTGAAGTAGGCCCTTCATAAATCAGGTCGTTTACCCAGGCACGCTCCGCTTTATAAATGGAAATTTGCATCTGTTAACTGCAAAGCCAGCTCCGGCAACCTGCGCGAACTATGCCATGGCTTAGACAAGCACCGCACACAAGGTTCCCGGCACCATTTAATCTGCCAATTAGAAGCACCTGGGCAGATGCGCTCCTTTGTATACGGGTGATCCTCTACCCACGAGGAGTGCTAATATGCCAGAGAAGCTTTTTTGCCCCCTGATTCATTGAATGTGGCACTTCTATTTCCTCTCCCGCTCCCATAAAAACCTAAGAAGAGTCCAGCTTCCTCTTCTTATCACAGTGGCCAATGAGATGCCTAAAGGAAGCCGACAAGGAGAACCTGAGCACAACAACACTCTCCCCACTTGTGATTCTGAGCAACTCGTATTCAGGGGCATAGGGTTGCCATCTTTCAAAAAGTAAAAAAAACCAGGACACCCCAGAAGTTCTTGAGCTTTTTTTAAACAAACCCAAAAGTTCAGAACTTCCCCCAGGACATCAATTTCGCCTTTCAGATCCCAGTAAGAGTAATGTCCAGGAAAATCTGGACATAAAAAAGGTAAAAGTAATTGACCACTGGACAGTTAAGTCCAGCCAAATGCTGGAGTTGTGGCGCTCATTTTGCTTTCAGGCCGAGGGAGCCAGTGTTTGTCGACAGACAATTTCCGTGGCCAGCAGGTCTAAACCACTTCTGGCACAATGGTGATGGAAACTAGAGTGCATGGAAACACCGTTTACCTTCCCGCCACAGTGGTACCTGTTTATCTACTTGCACTGGCGTGCTTTCAAACTGCTAGGTTAGCAGGAGCTGGGACAGAGCAACGGGAGCTTATCCCGTCATGGGGATTCAAACCGCCGACCTTCTGATTGGCAAGCCTAAGAGGCTCAGTGATTTAGACCACAGCGCCACCCGTGTCCCAGTATGGCAGCCCTCACATAGTAGCCATGGATAGCCTTCATGAATATATCTAATCCTATTAACAACAACAACAAAATCCTGACTGCTGGATCCTATCTGGTCCAGTATCCTCTTCTAACAGTGACTACCCCACAAGCAGGACCTAAATGCAAGTATCCCCACTTGCGATTCCAGTAACTGATATTCAGGGGAATATACTGCCTCCAGCAGTAGAGGTGCCACATCATCTTGCTGTGCTCCCATGTCAACCTGATCCTTGGCTCCTTTGGACAACTCCTGGTGAAGCCAGGTGCTGAGCCGAGTGCCAGGGGTGGTGGGCATGCAGGGCCGTCTTTACCTGGGGGTGCAAGGGGTGTGGGGCACCCGGGTACCAAATTCTGGGGGGCGGCAAATGTATACCTACTGTATACCGGCCCCTCTCGATTGGCAACAGTGAAAAGCAATGGAGAAAAAGTCCCCACCCCCCTCCTCCATCGCTCTGTTACTCTGTAGCGCCAAATATTCCCAATGAGTCAGCAAACAAAAGCTCAACAACTTTGTGTTTGCCCCTCCCAAAAAAAGCTCACTAAAAGTTCATTTGGGGGCGGTTTAACTAAATTTGGGGGTGCTGGACGGATCTTTGCACCCCAGCAGCACATATGCTAAAGACGGCCCTGTGAGCATGGGACAGTAGGTTAGCCTAACTTGGTCATTTACTCGCTTTCGCCTCCAGCCAAAGTTCTGGGCCTGAGCTCTCCAACTCCAGCCCAGTCCACTGCATCGTGAACCACTGGCCTGAGGAAAGTTAAGCTTTCAAAGCAAGCAACATTACTTTTCTAACAGTGTTCCTGCTCTCAGAGGGCTTGGGGTAATATGAATGGGTTTTAAGTATGCATGGAAAAAGCATCTCATTTTAGAGATGTTTATAGCAGTCCTCCGCCACTGTCAACATTCCCCCACCCTCCCAGGGAAACGGGCCATTTCAAAGGCTGGAGGAATTTGCGGTGAGTGTGAAGATTGCTCAGCCAAGCAAGCCCAATCCCAAATTGCTTTGCAGGAAAGGCTCCTCTGTTTATCTGCGTGAGCTGGAGGTGGCAGGGAGAAAAATATGAAGGAAGCTAACAAGTCCATTGCAACCTGCGAAGGAACAAGGGCAGGGGGCCGGAGTGACGGCCCTCTGGCATTTTCCAATTGGGTGCAAAGGGAGCCGAACGCAGCACTTCTCAAGAGAGCAGGAAGTCAGAGCTCTTTGCTTTCTCTGGCATACGGTAGCTGAGTCTGATTCACGCAAGGGAAGGCTTGCAAAAGTCAAAGGTGGGCTTTTGGAAACAAACAGAGGCCAACTGGCTGCAAATTAGCTACTGAGCAAAGTTCAGAGTGTTGGTGTATAAAGCATAGCCCCATACAAAACTACTTCGGGATGTGATTTGCAAATACAAATCTACACAGCAGTGACTATAAATCCAGAGATTCTCACTCGGGGTAAGCCAGCATGGAGTGTAATCCTGATGCTGCTGGCCTCCGGTCCCATCCAGGAAGGTCAAGGGTGATGGGAGTTGCAGTCCAGCAACATCGGGGGGGGGCTGTGTTGCCCACCTCTGTTCCAAATAGATGTACATCTATCCCTTTAAAAAAAATGCATTCACATTTTATAAAGTTTCTTCTTGATCCTAGAGTTGGAGGGGGGGTGAAGCTCTGCACCCTTGTACTGTGGCTTAAGCAAACATCTGTGGACCGTGGGGATTCCAGTAAAGGAAAAGAAGACGAGGCATGACTAAACACAGCTAACCCCACCTTGTGTCTGATTTCGAGCTAGAGGCCACAGCAGTGTACTGGCCAAGCACAGCAAGCATTCAGGATAAGCTGGTGGTGGTCAGGACCACGGACAGCTCTCTTCTTGACGCAAAGCAAACTGACCAGCAAACAAGTTGGATGTCAGAATCATAGAATTGTTGCATCTGCAATAGCCTGGAACAAAGGTGCCCAACGTGGCGCCCTGCAGATGTTACCGGATTCCAACTCCTACAGCCCCAGCCAGCAAGGTCAATGGGTAGAGACAATGAGAACCATAGTCCAACAGCATTAGGAGGGCGCCAGGTTGGCTATCCCTGCCCTAAAATAAGCCTGTGCAGAACAACAGCATTCCTACCCACTCCCCCCGCCCCGAGGAACTATCAGCAAAAACAAGCATGAACTGGATTAAAGTTCAATGGAAGTACTTCTAATGGAAGGAAGGAGAAAAGTCTCTCCTAGCCAAGGAGTGTAGGAAAGACATCTGCTGTCACGTGCCTTCTGACTTTCCGTGGAGGTGCCTTTGCAGGGAAAATGAGAGTCTGGGAATAAGACTTTTCCTCTCCCCCATCTTCTCTATCGGCACACACATTTGCCTAGCTCTGCTTGCTACTAAACACAGGCATGATGGACATTATTTAAACAGCAGCATGTTTTTGACGGCAGCCCTTGACACCTGGTACACAAGATAAAGTCGGGTTAACGTTTCCCAAGCTGAGGAGCAAGCCATTTAGAGACACAGTACGTCCTTAGTGGAAGGAATCTCTCCCATTCGGGGGGGGGCAGGGTGCAAAGATGCTCCCATGACTCACTCACAGAAGAGGAGAGGGTCACCTTAGCTTATCTGCTCCCTGCACACCATGGGAAACTAGTCAACTTCTTTGCCTTTGCATCTTTTTTTTGGGGGGATGTGCTTATAATTGGCTCGGCGAGGTCTAGTAACATGGAAAGCATATTTGACTCCTTCCTTTCCCTTTGAAGGCTCCTAATATATTCTACGTTATTAGCAGCCTTTGGAATATTAGGAGGAGGAAGGTATTGGGGAAGGAAGGCAGGGACTTTGCCTTTAGAGATGAACCTTTTGATTAGAAAACTTTGCTTAGTTCAAATCTGTCCTCTAGCTAAAGGGAGGGAGGGAGGGAGGGAGGGAGGGAGGGAGGGAGGGAGTTGAAACAGCATGATAGGTCCACATTTATTCACTGGCACAGATGCATCGTATTAACCCCTCAAAAAGTGATACAGAGGCATAGTTATTTCTAAACCATAGAATGCCCAAATAGAGCCACGTATCATGGGAAGTTGAGAGTAGGAAATCCAACAATATCTGGAGAAGGTTGTAGCTCAGGGATTAGAGAACATAAGAAGAGGCTCCTGGATCAGGCCAATGGCCCATCTAGTCCAGCATCCTGCTGTCACAGTGGCTAACCAGTTGCCTTTAGGAAACCAGCAAGCAGGATTCAGGCACAAGAGCCCTCTCCCCTCCTGTGGTTTCCAGCAAAAGCAGTGTTGCCTCCAACGGCATTGCTGAGCCATCAGCTGAGCCAACAGGGCTAATAGCCCTCAATAGCATCATCCTCCATGAATTAGTTCAACCCTCTTTTAAAGCCATCCATGTTGGTGGCCCTCACTGCCTCCAGTGGGAGTAAGTTCCATAGTTTAACTGTGGGTTGCATGGTGAAGTGCTTTCTTTTATCCGCCCTGAGTCTGTCAACATTCAGATTCCTTGGATGTCCCCAATAGTTCTAATATTATCAGAGAGGGAGGGGGTGAAATTCTCTGTTCACTCTCTCCATGCCATGCGCAACCTTATAAACCTGTTATCATGCCACCTTTGACTTGCCTTTTTCTCTGGATGCAGTGCACCTGCTTTGCATCCAGAAAGCTCCAGGTTTAATCCCCAGCATCTCTAGGTAGGGCAGGGGGAGATCCCTCTCTGGAAGACTGGAAAGGCACAAGAGCAGACTGCGTAGCTTTGGGACTATACATGGACCAGGACCCAGAGAACAAATTTCATATTTCCTTATGGGGAAAATCCATAGCTCAGTGAAAGAGAGTCTTTCTTGCCTGCCTTGCGTCCCAGGTTCAATCCCCAGGATATCCAGGTAGGCCACTGAAATCCTGGAGAGCTGCTGCCAGTCACTGCAGACACTACTAAAAAGGTAAAAAGGTAAATGACCCCTGGACCGTAAAGTCCAGTCAAAGGCGACTATGGGGTTGCGGCACTCATCTCACTTTCAGGCCGACAGCTTTCTGGGTCATGTGGCCAGCATAGCTAAACCGCTTCTGGTGCAATGGGACACCGTGATGAGTGCCAGAGTGCATGGAAACGCCGTTTACCTTTCTACCGCAGTGGTACCTATTTATCTACTTGCACTGGCGTGCTTTTGAGCTACTAGGTTGGCAGGAGCAGGGCCCGAGCAACGGGAGCTCACCCCGTCGCGGGGATTCGAACCACCAACCTTCTGATCGGCAAGCCCAAGAGGTTCAGTGGTTTAGACCAGTGTTTCCCAACCTTTTTTGGGCAAATGCACACTTGTTTGATGAAAAAAATCTCGAGGCACACCACCATTACAGCCCCGTGACGTCAGCGCGCAGCATCACGCCGGGAGGGACACACGAAAGTGTAAGTTTCAATTTTTTCCCCTCCGCCTTGCCGGGGAACCTCCAAGCTTTGGGGTGGGGGGGGAGGAGGCAGCAAAGCGAGGCAGGAAGGAGAGCGCGGCTTGGCTGGGTGAGCTTTGGCAGGGGCAGGGAATGAGAGCCGCGAGGCGGGCGCTGCGGACGGAGGCGCTGCCCGCCGAGCTCGCAGGCAGCCAGGCAGGCAGACAGCGAGAGCCCCGCGCTGGGCAGCCTCTCCTCGCCGCCTCCGCCCCGCCTCTCGCCGCCCGACTCGCCCGCCTCCCTCCAGGCAACATCTCGCGGCACACCAGGCAACATCTCGTGGCACACTAGTGTGCCGCGGAACAGTGGTTGAAAAACACTGGTTTAGACCACAGTGCCACCTTTTTTAGACACTACCACACTAGACGGGCAGATGGTCCGATTTAATACAAGGGAGCTTCCCATGTGGGCTCTCCTTCATTTGAGGCTTTTAAAACTGAGGTTGGCTGTCCATCTGCCTGGGATACTTTAGCGGCGGTCCCTGCATAGCAGGGGGTTGGACCAGGTGATCCTTGGGGTCCCTTCCAACTCTAGAATTCTATGGTTCTATGTTCCCCCCACCTGCCATGCAAGTTCACCCTTTCCAGTCTTGGCCGCAGGATGGAAGTTCTGCAAGCTGCACAGCAGAAATTTCAGGTGTCTCCAGCCCTATCATTTTCCTCATCTCCCCCACCGCTTGCCTCCCACCACACTCGCCAGCTGTCAGAATGAAATGGCGTCTCTCCCCAGAGGAGGATGTGTGCTCATTTAATGTATGTATTAATAAGTATATTGACTTTCTCTCCCCCCCCCCCCGGTTGTCAGTCTCCATCAAGATTTATTCCCTCTTCACGGCCCCTTATTGACTGAGGAAAAGAGTATTCCCACAGGTCAATCAATCCTGATCCAGACCGTGGACGGGAGTCAATAGCTATTTATTATATGATATATGGGCTTCATTACTTTAAACGCTATTAAAGGAGGAACATGGCAGAAGAGTGTAAGGCGGGAAGCAGAGCGGGAGATGCCCAAGCTCAAAGCCAGAAGGGAGACTTGCGTAGCAAAACCAAAGCGAGCCAGGAGGATGGGGTGGGGGCTGCCTGAGGTGGAGGGGGGATGTGAGCAAGGTGCTCAACAGCTCATTGTCCACAGCAGGTCACCTTTTGGTCTGGCAAACAGCAGCAAAGTTATGCAGTTTTGACCACCGTGCTTACTGTTCTCAGGAGCTGAATGCAACATGCATTATCACTTCGCTGGGTTCAAAATGCAGGCAGCCAGCCTTACTGCCCATTCTGCAGAGAGGGGCTCTAGTGTGTTGGTCCCAAGTCCTGCCCCAACTGCACCCCTGTGGAGCAAGTCTCCTCGTTATCCTTTAGACAGGGATGGATCTACAGGTTACAGACACTTCAGGTTACAGACGCTTCAGGTGACAGACTCCACTAACCCAGAAATAGTACCTCGGGTTAAGAACTTTGCTTCAGGATGAGAACAGAAATTGCTCGGCGGCAGCTTGGTGGCAGTGGGAAGCCCCATTAGCTAAAGTGTGCTAATGAATTAAGTTCTTAACCTGAGGTACCACTGTACTATGAAATGAATGAAGCTTCAGCTTCAGGGTTACCTAACCCTAGAGGGGCCTCAGAAGCAACTTTAGCCCACATTGCTTACAATTTTTTGGGTCTAGTAGACTCAATTAGAGTTGCACATCTCAAATCAATCTTGTTTTGTTTTGTTTTGCTTTGCTTTGTTTTGCTTTATTTTATATATTTCAACAACCCCAAAGTTTGAGAGTCAGCAGCACAGGCGTTGTAAAGGAAAGATGTCACAGTAATTTGGCTGTTCTGCTGAAGAGCACTTAATTTCTTTATGCATATTGTCTCGAGAAAAATGACACTGTGAGGAAGCTCTCATATGGTGAAACTGTTATGTGAACAGGTTGCTAGAAAAAAAATGAGTATTTTGTAAAAGATGCTTCATGTAATATGAGATAACCCAGTGCAGCAATTTTAATCAAAATCTGAGATGTAGCAGTTAATTTTTTAAAAATATTAATCTGTGGTGATCTGTCGTGGAACAACCCCATTGAAGAAGATAACAGTGGTTACTCAGACCTCGTTGCTGGTTGCGAAGGGGCCCCCATAGCAGTTTAAGCTTCACAGCCCCCCAAATGTAGGTCCACCAATGCCTTTTGTTTGTGGGGAAGAGCTGTGGCTCATTGGCAGGGCACCTGCTTTGTACGCAGAAGGTTCCACCTTCAAACCGCAGCATCTCCAGGTAGGGCTGGGGGAACTCCTTGGCTGAAACCTCAGAGAGCTGCTGCCAGTCAGTGCAGGCAATACTGAGCTAGATAGAGTTTGGCATAAGGCAGCCTCCTATGTTCCTATGTTTTAAAGGAAGGGCTGTAGCTCCATGGTGGGGAGTTGTGTGATGAAGAAGGGTCTGAAGTTCTGGAAAGCCGCCTTCAGTCCATGTAGACCATAATGAGCTATGGTCAGACTCAGTATAAGGCAAGTTTCTATGTCCCTATGTTTAGAGATCTCCTTGTGGCTGCCCTCAAATCGCCCCAGGAAGCTTTTCCATGGATCTCTCTTTCGTCCAGGAGAGCGCACGCTGCTCTTTTTAAAGTGTGCTCCTAACCCATGGATGCAAACAGATGGCAATCCTAACCTCTGCTTAAAAACCTCCAATGGTCTCCCTTTCATCTGTCAGGGATGCTTTAGCTCTGGTTCGTGCCTTGCAGGGGGTTGGACTAGATGACTCTTGGGATCGCTTCCGACTCTAGCATCTATGACAGGAGCAGAGCTCCTTAGGCTTACATGGATCTCTTCTCCTTGCTCCCTTGCTCTTGGAAGGTCCTTGGAAGTTCCCCCATCCCTGTTTTCATGGGCAAACACAACCTAGAGTCATTGCCTTCAGGAGGAAAAGAGACTTACATAGGATGAGCAGGTAGAAAGCAAAAATGCACACACAGTCAGCACATCTCTCGAAGCGTTAGCAATTCCAAAGTGGCAACGCTTAAACCTCTAGCTCCAGAGACACCAGGAATTCCAAACTGCTTCCCCCCCCCCCCCAATTCGCAGCGACGTTTAAAAGTGCCTCTTTTCTGGGATCTCTTCACCCACTCCCTTGCAGCCAGATTTGGCAAGTCCGTTTCAGGGCCTCTTCCCACCAGGCCTGCAGCCAGACATATTGGAGTGCGGCGGCTTAATGAGGTGGAAAATCTTTGCGGAGTTGCTTCTTAAGTGAGCAGTTGGCATGGATATTGCCTGCATGCTTTTCATTAGGTCTGCGCAACTAAAACGAGACTTACTCTCACCTCTTAAGATAAAGCAAGATAGAAATTCAGAACAGGAGCCTGGTAGTATATCCCTGGCAGGATATACTGCACCCACAGCTCCCCTCCACCCCCGCTGTGGCTCTGCAAGGGGGTGCAGGATTGCCTGTGCAAAGCAGGGCAAGGCGAGCCAGTCTGGATTGTCTATTAATTAGGATTCATTCTCAGCAGCAAAGTCAAATCAAGCTAAAGGGAGGCCTTGAATAATAGCACAGCATGGCTCATAACAAGACATCAGGAGACATGTCCTCCAATAAAATACTGATTTGCAGGCACAGTACTGAGTCTTGCACATTGCAACTGTTCCGGCAGGACTTGCACACCAGCAAACACCCCCCCAAACCCCAACCCTCTGTTCTATAATCCTTTGCACTGTGGCAAGTTCCCCTGATTTGAACTAATTTGGCCTTAAATGCTGCAGTATGATCACAAAAGGGACACGGGTGGCACTGTGGGTTAAACCACAGAGCCTAGGACTTGCCAATCAGAAGGTCGGCGGTTCGAATCCCAGCGACGGGGTGAGATCCTGTTGCTCGGTCCCTGCTCCTGCCAACGTAGCAGTTTGAAAGCACATCAAAGTGCAAGTAGATAAATAGGTACTGCTCCGGCAGGAAGGTAAACGGAGTTTCCCTGCGCTGCTCTGGTTCGCCAGAAGCGGCTTAGTCATGCTGGCCACATGACCCAGACGCTGTATGCCGGCTCCCTCGGCCAGTAAAGCAAGATGAGTGCCACAACCCCAGAGTTGGCCACAACTGGACCTAAAGGTCAGGGGTCCCTTTACCTTTTATGATTGCAAATCATTTAGTAGATCGCCATGGGGTGATGAGCCAGTGTGGCGTAGGGGTTAGGGTGTTTCACTAGGACACAGGAGACTGGGGTTCAAATTGCCACTCAGCCATGAAGCTCACTGGCCATAGCTATCAACTTTTCCATTTTCTTACAAGGAATCCTATTTGGAATAAGGGAATTTCCCTTAAAAAAAGGGAAACATTGACAGCTCACAGGGCTGTTGTGGGGATTAAATGAGGAGCCAGAGAAAACTATGTGCACCACCATGGCCTTCTTGGAAGAAGGGTGGAATACCAATGCAATAAATCACTCAGTAAATCAATGAGTTCCCACGATGCAGATTACAACAATTTAAAAATACATTATTAAAATATGTTGAAACAAACTACAGTCAAGAGAATAGGGTGGATCCATATCTATCTATCTATCTATCTATCTATCTATCTATCTATCTATCTATCTATCTCTATCTATCTATCTATCTATCTATCTATCTATCTATCTATCTATCATCTATCTATCTATCTATCTATCTATCTATCTATCTATCTATCATCTATCTATCTATCTATCATCATCTATCAAGTTCATAAAAATGTAAGGCTGCCATGCCACAGTTTGTGTAGCAGCCGATCATGTAAGAAAGTTAGTGCTACAGTACTAAAGCAGTACTTCCCAGGTGCCACAAACACCCACATCACACAAGTTCTCTCGATGTTCAACCGATAATGTGCAGCGCATCTAATAAAATCATTTCCATGTCGTTAAAACATGTTTTCTTTGCCTTGAGGGGGACATAGAGAGAGGGAGAAAAGAGAGACACAGTAAAGGACCTGTTTCATCTAGAGAAGTTTTTCCCCTAGAAGGATCAGGCTGGTGCCTCACCCAGTTATTTCTCCGGCAGAGCCATAATTAAATGGGAGATAGTAAGATGTGCAAGGGACCTAGCGGCGCCTAATTAAGCCTGGCTTTCCCGAGACCAGCTGCTGGAGGCGAACCAGCTTCTCCAAAAGCGAGCATCATTAGTGACATGAATGGGATGGGGGGGCGGGAGGAGCACCATGTATCGCAGCTTCCATATTGCCAGAGGGCCCCTTTAGCAAGCCCAGGGGAGAGGGCTGCCTTTAATATTTCATCAAAGGCTTCCATGTTTAAACACTGCGTTTCCTTTTATGATTGTTTAATCAACGCGACAGCAGGACCTTAGAGCTGGGAAGCTGTTTACACTTTCACGCGAGATCCAATACGGTTTTGAAGACGGAGATAAGCTCCCACGAGGGAGCTCTCTGGAAAAGGAGCCTGACTTTTCAAAGTTAGACTGGAAACGCAGGTCGCGGGTCTTGGCCGCCCCATCGCAGAAACATGGGAGGCTTCTTTTATGGGGAAGGGCCGTGGCTCAGGGGAAGAGAAGGTGCTTTGCATGCAGCAGGTCCCAGGTTTGGATTTGGATTTGATATCCCGCTTTATCACTACCCGAAGGAGCCTCAAAGCGGCTAACATTCTCCTTTCCCTTCCTTCCCCACAACAAACACTCTGTGAGGTGAATGGGGCTGAGAGACTTCAGAGAAGTGTGACTAGCCCAAGGTCACCCAGCAGTTGCATGTGGAGGAGCGGGGAATCGAACCCAGTTCACCAGATTACGAGACTACTGCTCTTAACCACTACACCATCCCCCAATGGCATCTCCAGGTAGCAATGGGAGAGGCGCCTTGCCCAAAATGTTGGAGAGCTTCCACCAGTTTCTGCAGAGCAGTGACGCACCTTAGGGTCCCAAGTTTCAGTGGTGCACAGTTCAACACCAAAATTCAGCACCCTCCCCCCAATCCTCTTGCCTCCCTTTCTGCATAATAGTTGCAGAGCCCCCTGTGGCACCCCTGAGACTCTGCACACGAATTGGTCGCTCTGCCCTCTGCGTGGAGAGTTCTTGGCAGGGCTGGTCAGGGGGAGAGGAGGGATGGGGTGAAGGTACTGAACTGGATGCTGGGGGAGGGCAAGGAATCCACCAACAGGTGTCCCCACCCCGCAGGTGCTGGACTTCCTGGTGGATGAGGATGAGCCGTCTGAAACAGGCCCCGGCCCTCTCCCTGCTGGTGGCATTTCCTGCCCAACTCTGAAAATGGGCCATGAGCTGCACTTCCTGTCCTTGGAGAGGCTTATACCTTTAAGAAAGTGGAAGGTGAGGAGCAGAATAAATAATAACGTTTAAAAGCCTTTGGATCACCTTGTATTATTATAAACAAGATGCCTGTCAAGCAGACCTCCCAGATGCAGAAAACATGAATTAAGTCACAAGATACTGAAGAAGAGATGGGGATTTAATGTATTTTTAATCTTTTGTTGGAAGCCGCCCAGATGAGCAGGGTATAAATAAATTATTATTATTATTATTATTATTATTATTATTATTATTATTATTATTATTATCATCATCCCTGAATGTGGCTGTTACCTGTATGCCAGCCATTATACATCAGCCAACTGATGGGTCTTTTCCATGCTTTGGGTTCTATCCAGTGCTAGTCCTACTCAGAGGAGACTGCCAATCATTTTTGGGGTACAATTCAAAGGGCTTGTTTTAAATGGCTCAGGACCCCATACCTCAAGGCCCGCCTCTCCCCAAATAAACCGACCCAGAGCCCCCTGCAATCATCATTGGAGGCCCTTCTTTGTCTGCCCGCTCCACAAGAGATCTGGAGAGTGGTAACATGAGAACGGGCCTTTTCTGTGGTGGCTCCCCATTTGTGGCATGCTCTCTCCAGCAAGGCTTGCTTGGGAGTCGTCACTACATATATTTAGGCGCTAGGCAAAAACTCCTCTTCTCCCAGGCTTTGGCTAACTAAACAATTTATGTCCTTTTAAACTGGGAGGAGGGTATTGTTATTGTTTCTTACCATGTTTCCTTTCTTATTTTTGTATTTTCTATCATAAACCACCCTGTGATGCTCGGATGAAGGGTGTATGGAAATTTACTAAGCCAATAAATAAATAACTGTAATTAAACAAGAGGGGAAGCACTCGGTGATCACAACCCGAGAATGTCCCTGTTAGATTGGGGACGATACAATAATTTGACACTTCCGACTTTGGAAAGGAGGCTGGGAACTGATGGAAAAGCCAAGCAGGAAACCCTGCAGACCAAGATTAAGGCATCAAGCACACCGTCTTAGCCTAGCTGGCTCATCAAGCTGTCAAGAAGGAGACCTTGGATGTGCTTTGCAGAGCTCCACAAGGACGAGCGATGCCTCTTAGCCAAAAGAGGACTCACAGTTTGGTGCAAACAGGCCAAACGGGAATGTTTTGCACTCTGCAGTCCTTGACAGGGCAGGAACTATTGGCAGAGATGCTTTCCTTTGGAGACTGAGAATGCTGGAGACTGACACGACACCAGGAACCATCTGTTTATTTAAAAACATGCCAAGTGCATGACAGGTGAACCCAGGTTAGTCGTGCCATTAATTTCAATGGGTCTACTCTGAGTAGGACTAAAAATGGGATGTGAACCATTCTTTCCAAGGCACATGGTCAACCCACCCAGTCTTGTAGGTTTGCACAGGAGCAGGGGAGAGGCACTGAGTCCTTCTGTAGTCTGGTCTGCAATCCTTACCTTATCCTAGACCCATCACCATCACCACCCTGTTTCCCTTTCAGGATCCACTGCCTCTTGCCCTTCCTTTCCTTACATCTCCCCATCCTTTCTCCAGCTACCTAATGTTTCTGAGCTCCAGGAACAAGGAAATAGTGCAGGCTGGAGAAAGTTCCACCCACCAGCCGATGCAGTTAAAGCCCAGCTCTTACCTGACCTTCCCACTAGTCACAGAGAAATAATAGCAGGCTAGAGGGAAAGTCAGAGAAGAACTTTTTTTTTTAACATCTCGGAACACCAAGCCACACTTGCGTCTGCATCTGTTCTTGCTGAAAACTAATTAAAATGAATGCCAAGCATGCACACTGTTATTCCCTTGGGGGGAAAACCTACCAACCATTCTACTGATTCCCTTCCCACCCCCCAAGGAATCCCTACATCAACTTGTTTGCAACTTCTGTAAAATGGACAGAAACTTTGCATTGCTATCAGAGAACTTGTCCTGTGCAGGATCTTTGCAGAATGAACCTCAGGGGACATTGCTCTGCCAGAGGCAGCAGAGAAGAGCAAGCCCCTGGGACAAGGACTGCTGCTACCTCCACAGCTTGAGGCTCCTCTGTCTTCCTCCTCTGAAGACTGCCTCTGAGAGGCTTCCCAGCTCTTCCAGCACCTCTGGAATACAGATTTGACCCAATTTATGGAATGCTAGCTAAAAAACCTGGTTTGTCTGCCATCTATTTAAATGTGATGCCATTGTTAAAACAGCTGCACAGACTGCTACTACTGAGCCAGGTTTAAAACCTTGAACAACTTAGGTACATTGTACCTCAGGGACCACTTGAACCCTCGTATCCCAGCTCAATCAATAAGATCATCTGCAGGAGCGTCGCTGGTCATTCCCCAAGTTGGTGAGGCTTGTTTTGCAACAAGAAGAAACTGAGTCTTTAGTGTCATCGGCCCAGTCCTGTGGAATGCCCTGCCACCAGAGATCCAGCAGACGCCTTCTGTGCCAGCTTTTAAATGCCTTCTGAAAACTTTTGTATTCCGCTGGGCCTAGGCAGGCAATGAAGAATACATCCCCCACAATGACCTTTGTGAGATTTGTTTTAATTCTTTTGCTTTCAACTTTTTAAAAATTTGTTAAAATGATTTTACCGCATGGTTTCATGTTTTTATACTGCTGTAAACTGTTGTGAGATATTTCTATGACACAGCAGTATATAAATATTTTAGTAAATGCAGTGGTACCTTGGGTTAAGAATTTAATTCATTTTGGAGGTCCGTTAAGAGTTTGGGTGGATTCAGTCTTGATGGAACCTTGGGTCCCTTCCAAAGGAGTGATTGTGTATCTGTTAGGGTGGAATGTATAAGAGGAAACCAGCCCAACCGATTCCTTTGTCAAGGTAATGGGTAAGACTGGCTAACTAAGGACCACAATTTAGCATATCCAAAGAAGTTGTTCTGCTGCCATAGAAACAAATGGGTGAGCCTTTTCCTAAGTAAAGAACAATCGGTCAGGGATGCTGTGTAGATGAGAATTGTGTGTTGCTGGAAGCTGAAGACTATGAAGCATGTCTTGCTCTCTGCCGAAGATAAACTGGACTTTGGGGTTCCCTTGAAAACTAAATGGGGAAGCAAGATCTGTTGGGGTTTAATGCTCTGAGCCCCTCCATCCTATGCTCAGGCTGTGTAAAGAAAAGCACATATCCTAAAGACACCACAGTCTCCTCTGACCTTCATTTCAAGGAAACAAAACCCTGGGTAAATCCTCGGAACCAATGGAACCTCTCATCACTCAGAGATTGGGGTGGAGTGTAACAATATTGAAAGGGAAGAGAATTCCAGTCTGCTTCATGACTCACAGCTTGCCACAACAACCAGGCACCATCAGGGGGTCTGTTCAACGAAGTCACTGTGTCCATAGCAATGCAAAACACATAGAGGATGTCCTGTGCACCTCACACCACAGCTCATGAAAACAGCAGGCACAAATAGAAACGTTTCATGTATCGATTTAATGAGCTGAGCTAGAAGCCTCGGGAGGAAGACCAGCTCCCAGCTGAAGAAGATAAACACTCAGTGATTGTGGCCTGAGAATGTCCCGATTAGACTGAGGGCAATCCAGTCATGTTGCCCTTTGACCTTAGAAAGGAGGCAAGGAACTGACAGCGAGCCGAGCAGGAAACCCTGCAGACCAAGATTAAGGCATCAAGCACACCGTCGTAGCGTAGCTGGCTCATCAAGCTGTCAAGAATAAGACCTTGGATGTGCTTTGCGGATTTCCACGCGGAATAGCAGCGCCTCTTAGCCGAGAGAGAACTCGCAATTCGATGTGAACACACTAAAGGGGGGTGTTTTAAATGCAGTTTTACACTCTCCAGTGTTGAACAGGTGGGAAGTCGGGGCAACCTTGGCACAGACGGCTTCCTTCGGAGAGGCACATCCTGCAGTCTTGCAGGTTATCTGGAACCATCTGTTTATCTAAAGGCATGCAAAGTGCCCATCCCTGTGACAGGTGAACCATGTTCAGGGAAGGAGAGCCCAGGTGTTGTAGGGGCATTTGGGGGGTTAGGGGGTGCAATGTCCTGGCCCATAGCGGCTGCATTACTTGGACCAGGATTTTGTTTTCTGCTTGAAACATTAACATTAAAATCAGTACAGTACACAAGCAAGGCATGGGTTACCAGCACAAACGGCAATGGGTAGCAAGCTCAGATGTTGATCCAATGGCTGGCACGCTCCCTGGGCTCCTGTTATATGCTGCTTCTGGATGCAGAGGTGACATATAGCCATCATGAGCAGTAACCATTGATCATTTTATCATCTCTGAATTTGCTGGATTCATCCCTTTAAAATTCATCATAGCCCTATGGATGAGAATGCAAGAAGAGTCCTGCTGGATCAGGCCAATGCCCCATCTAGTCCAGCATCCTGTTCCCACCATGGCCTACTAGATGCCCCAATGGGATTTCACAAGCAGGACCCAAGCACAAAAGCCCTCTCCCCTCCTGTGATTTCCAGGAACTGGCATTCAGAAGCATTACTACTCGCTATTGTGGCAAGTAAACACTGATAGCCTTATCCTCCATGAATTTGTTAGATCCTCTTTTAAAGCCATCCAAGGATGTCACTGTATCTTGTGGCAGTGAATTCCACAGGTTAGCTTCTCCTAGTAACGTTGCCAGTATCCTACCAGGAAATGACTCCTGATGCTTAGCCAAAGTCTGCTTCCCTGAAATTTCCACATTTGGGACTTTATCCAACATTTCCTGTCCGCTAGCACAAGAGTTTAAAGATTGCACAACAAAGGAATCCAATGCTGCGAGGGAGAGCTAATTGTGCAACAGCTGATTCTGGTTGCAAAGTATGTTGCGCAACAATCTTTCTGTTTTCGCTTGCACAGCCGATTTTTCCATTCTGTAGTGCAACAGCTGATCCTTGTCGTGCAATCTGCTGCACAACAACAGTGAATGTAACTGGTATTTGCTATGGCTGTTATTTTTAGCCCACAAATGTTATCCAAATTATTATATGATTTACTGCACTGTTAATAATAATAATAATAATTTTTAATAATTTTATTATTTGTACCCAGCCCATCTGGGTTTCCCCAGCCGCTCTTTGACATTTCCCTTTCACTGGAATGCATCAAAATTAATCATGTAATTAATGATCAGCCATAGCAGACAGCAAGAAGAACAGTGCAGGTTTTAGCAGAAGCCAAACTGCAGCGGAATGGAAACAACGCTGATTGCAAGGAATCCGGGACAGGGTGGGAATTGCTGCTTCCTCCCATCCCTAAGGTGGTACTTAAGTGATACGGCTTACCTGGTGATGATAGCCAGGTGGGGAGGGCTCATGCAAGCCCCCATGAACAGCACCACGTTCTCGTGCCGCGTCTGCCTGTATGCCATCACTTCCCTCTTGAAGGCTTTCAGCTGGTCCTCGTTATCGCGCTCAATGTCGATCAGGCGGATGGCCACCTCGCCGTGCCAGCGGCCGTGAAAGACCTGCCCAAAGCGACCCTTTCCAATCAGCTCGCCAATCTCCAGCTGCTCAAAGGGGATGTCCCACTCCTGGAGGAAGATGCTGGTCTGGCTGGCCTTGCGAGGGAAGTTGCGGGCAGAGAGGAGAGAGAGGTTCATCTCCTCGAAATCGTCCTCCGATTCCTCATCATTTCCCTGTTCGTTCTGGGGGTGGGGAAAACAAGGTAAATTTGTTTTTTTGCAAGTGGAGGTGATACCCATCGTCCCTGCATGGGGACGCCATTCACCTCTCAATCACCCAATGGCACAGTGATGTCAGGTGACCCACTTTCATCACGTGAGTGTGCCTCACTTCGAAACACTGGCAATCAGCTGATTGTAGGGCCTGGAAAAAGCTGTGCACAGGGCTTTACAGGGGGCACAAATCAATGGACTGGTGGTGCCGGAAACCCTCTTTTTGGACCAGCCTTGTTTTTACCTGCCCTACGCCAGATGTCCCATATAACATTGGTTGTAGGAAATATGGGCATGCCTTGACCGAAACAGCCACAAGGGCCAAATGTACAGCTCTGGTGGGCCTGATTAGGCCCACAAGCTGGAGGCCACCCAATGATGTTTTAAAGCAGATATGAGGAACCTTTGGCCTGCCAGCTGTTGTTGAACTCCCATCATCCATGGCCATTACTCATGATCTATGGGGCTGACAAGAGATGCAGATAAGCAACATCTGGAGGGCCAAAGGGTTTCCCACACCTGTTTTATAATCTATTTTATCTAGCCGATCCAACACAGCATCGGCCAGCCCTCAAGCTATGGATACCCGACAAGCCCTGAAAAAGCAGGCATGGGTTTGATCCCAATATGGGTGCAAATTCCTGCATTGCAGGGGGTTGGACTAGATGATCCATGGGGTCCCTTTCAACTCTATGATTCTACTCTCTTAAGATGGGCTTGGGTGTTAAATGTGTTGGTGATAGACAACCACAGATCACTACAGGTCAGGTTAGATGGCCCAGAGCATTTTGTGACTGCCAGTGGGCAGAGCGTCAAGCTGGAAGGAGAGGCAGGCATTGGGTGGGAAAAGCCCACAAAAGACCCCCTGACTCCCAGGAATAGAGGGGAGCCCACCACATGATTCTCCTTCCTGTGTGGTGCAGAGTGTTCCTTCACAAGTGACTTCTTGGGAGAGCACCACTTGCAAAGGAGCAGGATCGGTGCCTGTGCTGGACACAGGTACCGTTTCTGCCTGCTACAAGGCTTTCCTTCGGAAGAGAAGATGCTTGCAAAGTAGCAGCATCAGCACCTCTGCTGAACAGCTGTTCAGCACAGACGCCGATTCTGCCTGCTGCAAGGCTCTCCTTTGCAAAGGCACACCTGCAGAAT
Organism: Podarcis vaucheri; assembly: GCF_965113315.1. Taxonomy (NCBI): domain Eukaryota; kingdom Metazoa; phylum Chordata; class Lepidosauria; order Squamata; family Lacertidae; genus Podarcis; species Podarcis vaucheri. Next base: position 19,998,002 of record NC_138754.1, on the reverse strand, counting down.
TAAGCCCCCTACTCTCAGTCAGAAGCGGAGGTGGGAGAGGTGATGCTGTATGTTTAATTAGGTAAATAATAATAAAATGCCTTGCCCTCAAGCTACTTTGGGATCAAATTCAAGGTGGGGTGGGTCACCCTGATTCAGGACCCCTGAATTGAGGCCATGGGATGGATGGGGTGGTCACCAATTCTTGTGTGCATCTTACCTCAGAGGTTGGTTCCACTTCAATTTGAAGTAATGGGTTTCCTTCCAGGCTGCAGAGAAAACCAAATGTTGCAAATTATTAAGACTTGAAAGTTAGAAGCGCCAGGAGCACAGGGAAAGCTACCTTCCACAGAGTCAGACCATTGGTCCATCCAGTTCAGCATTCTCAACACTGACCATCAGTGGGTCTCCAAGCAGGGGACATCCCCAGTCCAACTTGAAGATGCCAGGGGGTTGAGCTTTGGACATTCTGCAGGCAACACAAATGCTCTAAGGGCTGAATTATTCCCACTTGAAAATCAATGGGACCAAACTTGTCACAAGTAACTAACCTTTCCCGCTGATGTCAACAGGACTGAAGGATGTCTAACTGAGGTTGCATCTGCACCACCATACATTGAATGCAGTATCATACGACTTTAAACAGTCATGCCTTCTTCCAAAGAATCCTGGGAGCTATAATTTATTAAGGGTGCTGAGAGTTTCCTGCTTGGCAGGGGGTTGGACTTGATGGCCCTTGTGGTCTCTTCCAACTCTATGATTCTATGATTCTATGATTCTATGAGTTGTGAGGAGATGATCCCGCTTTAAATGTACAATGCAGATGGGACCTTGGTCTCCATGGCAAGAGTCATTAAGCTCCCCCAGAATTTTCTTGAATGGGGGGCTGGAGAAGGGTCGCGGGAGATTGCCTCCCTTTGCAAATGAACAAAGGGCTGCAGTTTCTACAGCAAGTCACGTAAAAAGAATTATGGGATGCTGTTCTCTTCTTACGCCCTTCAAACAATCGAATGGGTCACTGCTCAAAGGCTTATAATATGAAGAAGGGAGGAAACACCAACCAAACAACCTTATAGACGAAATTATCCCTGTGTTATAATGCATGTCATCAACGAAGCACAGTTAATTTTGCCGAACAGCAACAATACGTTTGAAGCTCAGTGAAAATATAAATAGATCTGCAGGCCAAAGAGTCATTTCTTGTGAATCAGTTTGATGGGAGGCCAGACCCAATATGAGGTTGGGGCTTATCTCATAATTTCTCTTCCCTCTGCATGCTCCCCACCCCCACTAACAGAAAGGCCACTAGTTTTCTAAAATATGACATGTCAGTGATGAGGGTTTTCATCTGAAATGAAATGATTGTTTGACCCAGCCAGCTATACTGATGACTGGTGCAACAATTGGAAGATATGCAACAATTTATATAGGTATGGTTGATTGATTGACAAGCAAATTGTTTGCCGCAATGACAGATGGGGTGTCTGTGGATGAAGGACATTTTTATCTCAAGGACTTCCGGCAGAATGAAACGCGTCTCTGTATGCGCAGAAGCCACATTCGCACCATACATTCAAAGCACTATGATGCCACTTTTAAACAGTTGTGGCTTTCCCCAAAGGATTCTGGGAGTTGCAGTTTGCTAAGGGCGCCGAGAGTTTTTTGGAGGCCCCCATTGCCCTCTCAGAACTAGTTTTCACAGTGGTTTAAACCTTCAATCCTTCTTCCCAGGGAACTCTAGGAATTATAGCTCTAGGAAGCAAAGAGAGGCCTCCTAACAACTCTCAGCACCCGTCACAAAACTATAGCTCCCAGGATTCTTTGGAGGAAACCAGGAGTGTTTAAAGAGGTAACCTAGTGCATTCAATGTAGAATGTGGCCTGAGACTCATTATCACCTTTGTCCAAGGATGTAATGAAGGCCAGGTCCTGTCTTCTGGGAGGGAGTTCCATAGTTTAAGTATGAACTGCATAAAGAAGAGCTTTATTTTGTCTATCCTGAATCTTCCAATGTTCATTTTCATTAGATGTCTCTGAGAGATAGTATTATGAAAGAGGAAGACCATCTTTTCCCTATCCACTTTCTCTACCCCATACATAATTTTATACACCCCTATTACTTTGTGTACCTCAAGCATATTGAAACCACGGCCTTGTTTTTGAAAGCCCGTTTTGCTTTCAAACTGATTGGCACTTAACCACCCACATTTGCCATTAGAGGGAAGGCTGAGTTGAACTTCCCCTAACTGAAGATTGTTTGCCCTTGATGTGTCCCAAAACTAGCATCTTACCTCTGTACCCTTCCTTTGGTGTCATGGCAATCAATGTGGAGGGGGAGAAAATAAACTAAAGTAACTGAAACACTCCTGCGAACAGCAAGTGCGTTTTTACTTATATTTTAAATGGTGTCATTGCTGCTGTTTTCAAAAGCAGGGGGCCACAGTGCATTCCTGACAGTGCACTTCCACTTCAGGCGATTTTGGAATGCCGAAATGCAGACGAGGAGAGTTTTGCAAGCGTCTCCGAATGCAAGCAAAATGCAATGTACTAAGCAGCAGGCAAAGTTAGCCACAAAATTGACACTGGCTTGGAGGGAAGAAGATTGAACATCCCTTTTGAGCCCCCTAAGAATCACGCTGAGGCCATTTCTAATGTTGATTCCTCAGTCATGTCTCTGGAGTCCTGTTTATTTCGGAGGGATCTTCAAATTATTGCAAACAAGTAGTATGAGCCACTTGGCTTCACTCCTAGTGAATACACCTAGTTGCCGATTCCATTTTTCACCTGTGTTTTCACTGATTGCCAGCTAATCTCCCCCAGGCCTGGAGCCAGAGATTGCAGTAATAGCCGAGGCGCTGGCAGCACAAAGCTCCTCACCTAACATTATTTCTACTCCCAGTCCAACTCTCTCCATTTCGTATTTCAGATGAACAGAGAGGGCACCTTTTAATGAAGCAATAGCGAGGAGTGAATTTAGAGCCCAGAGATTGTCTTCTTAGACCAATAAAGACTGATGGTGAGAGGTTCCAGGGAGAAACTATTCACTGAGCATTCATCCTTGTTTGTGGGGCTGGTTAGATGACATCGATCTACAGAGTCACCTAAGAGCAAGAGTTACCCCATAGCTCCCAGTTCAGGAGTGTGTCCACCCCTGTTGTTCAGCCCAGACACTGAGGTCCAGCTCCAAGGGCCTTCTGGCAGTTCCCTCACTGTGAGAGCTTCACTATACAGCTTCTGCAGAATGCTGAAGATGCAACTCTTAACCCTGACATTTGATCCTTGAGCTCTAGGTTTCTAAGACCCACCTTATTTTTGTGGTTGTAAGTTGTTTCAAACTGTTCTTAATATTGCGCTTTAATGTTGCAACCTGCCCTGGGACGGTAGGGTGAAGGGCTGGTAAATAATAATTATAATGCGATAGTGAAGGCAACATATAAAAGTGCATTATGTTAGGAGAAATCGCTTTACAAAAATATGCAGTATTAGGCAAAACTGCATAAGAATTGGGTGCGTTAGGACAAATTCCTACTAGAATGCTGATTAATATTCATGGGGATTTAGAAAAGAAAGGAATCACAAACAGGAATGGAAATGTGGAGAACTAGAGACTGGGAAACTGAAAAGAACCAAAGTTGACCGATTTGCCCACCCCTAGTTGAGACTTGGTTGAAATTTCAAAAACTAAGCTGAGGCTGAGCCTCCCTGTAAGGAGAAACGCCGTTGTCTTCAGCTCAGGTGTGGCAGCCATCACAAACAGGTCCCTTTTCCGTCAAGGGTTTCTCAGCAGGGAGAGCGAGCAGGAGCAAAGCCTTCTGGGAGTCATTTGCCTGCAACTTTACACAAACACCTGCAAAGACTGAATTGCCTTCAGTAAGTTTGTGGGGCAGGGGGGGGGAGGCGGGAGAGGAGAGACATTAATTTTTAAAAGCGGGAGCCGACTTTGGCAATTTGTCTGTAATAATAATAATAATAATAATAATAATAATAATTTATTATTTGTACCCCGCCCATCTGGCTGGGTTTCCCCAGCCACTCTGGGCGGCTTCCACAGAAACCAAAAAAACATTAAAATATCATACATTAAAAGCTTCCCTGAATAGGGCCGCCTTAAGATGTTTTCTGAATGTCAGGTAGTTTTCCATCACCTTGACATCCGATGGGAGGGCATTCCACAGGGCGGGCGCCACCACCGAAAAGGCCCTCTGCCTGGTTCCCTGTAGCTTCGCTTCTCGCAATGAGGGAACCGCCAGAAGGCCCTCGGCGCTGGACCTCAGTGTCCGGGCAGAACGATGGGGGTGGAGACGCTCCTTCAGGTATACTGGGCCGTAAGCCCCGAGTTAGAGCAGCGGAGGATTCTTTAATCTGCTGCGCACAAACAGCTGCCACTCTGAGATCTCGAGCCTTGCAGAGAAGTCAATTACTCCTGCCTAAAAGCCTGGGAGAAGAAGCCTTCCCAGTGGGACTGGCAGGCCAGTCGCTTCCCGCATCACGAGCGCTGTTCCCTGCTCTGCGTTCCCTTCGCTTTGACCTTTGCAATCCAACACAAGCTTATCAAGTTACGAGCAGCGGTCAAAGCCAGGGGCTCCATGGATCTGTTTTTCAGTCATTACTGTATTTTAGCAAAGGATGGAGTCCGTACATTCCCAGGTGGGACCCAAAGGCACAGAGAACTGACACAGGAGATCTGTTCCATTGCATATTTTAATTAGGGAGACTTATATTTCAATGTTGATTGTTTTATTGTGCATATTCATTATCCTTTCTGTCTTGCATTTTATTCGGTGAACCACCCTGAGATCTTATGATGAAGGGCAGTGTATAAATCTAACTTATTCACTTTTAATAGCATTGTTGATGTTTGAGGCATTGATTCTGAGGTTCAAAGCCCAATAGAGCTTGGGACCAGGTTATAAGAACATAACAAAAGCCTGCTGGATCAGCCTAATGGTCCATCTTTTCCAGCATCCTCTTCTCACAGTGGCCATCCAGATGCCCGTGGAAAGCCTGCAAGCGGGACATAAGCGCCACAGCACTGAGAGGCAGAATCAGTGGAGGAAGAATATATAAAATATTGTCTCTCCCTTTATATACCCAGCTGGTCACCGAGTTCTGCAGGAGAGGGTCTCCTGTGTAGCATCTCATCAGGAAATCCGTTCTGTGCAACAGAACAACTGGGCCTTTGGAACTCCCTCCCCTTATACACCAGACAGGCACCTCCTCTCCTGTCTTTTTCTTTGCCTTCGCTTTTCAACAACGCTTTGAGTTATAAGCATCTGTATTGGATCTGAATTTGTTTTTGCATATGAAAACGTTTTAATCGTGTGAGTTCTTCCCCTGCCCCCAAATTGCTGTAAGCTTAAAATGCATTTTAAATGTGTACTTTAGTGCCAATTTCTGTACTTTTCTTTATTTCTTTATTTTTTTAAAAAAGCCTGCAGATTAACATAGGAATGGAGCCAGATGGATGCATGAGTAAACAAAGACGAAAGTGGCAGGAACCACTTGCTGTAAATTTCAAGAGGGGGAGGGCGCTGTTGCGCTCGGGTCCTGCCTTCGGGCTTCCCATTGGAGCATCTGGTGGTGAGAACTGGGCTAAATGGGCCCCACTTTGGGCTGATCCGGCAAAACTCTTCTTAGGACTGATTCATCCATCCATGAGCACACGATGCAGAGGAAAGCAGAAGTGTGTGTCCAGATTTGCAACTGGAATAAGTGGTACCTTGGGTTACAGACACTTCAGGTTACAGACGCTTCAGGTTACAGACTCCGCTTACCCAGAAATAGTACCTCGGGTTAAGAACTTTGCTTCAGGATGAGAACAGAAATTGCGCTCTGGCGGCGCGGTGGCAGCAGGAGGCCCCATTAGCTAAAGTGGTGCTTCAGGTTAAGAACAGTTTCAGGTTAAGAATGGACCTCTGGAACGAATTAAATACTTAACCCGAGGCACCACTGTATAGGAAGCTGCTTTGTACCAGGTGAATCTTTCTAGCTTCTCCTGTTAAGAAAACAGCACACGTTCACAAACTGCTGCACCCCAACTTCAATCGGGCTCTGATGCACCTATAGGCTCTTCCTACCAAATAATTACTAATGTTTTAAAACAGGGGCTATTGGGGGCAAGTGGACATTGCCCCACCATAAGGGCATAGGAAGAGTCTGCTTGGTCAGGCCAACGGCCCATCTAGTCCAGCCTCCTGCTCTAAGAGTGGCCAAGCAGATGCCCATTGTGGGAAACCAGCAAGCAGGATTCAAGCAAAAGAACAACAGTCTCCCCTCCTGCAGTTCCCAGCACCTGGGGGCAGAGCATAGTCTTCATGGCTAGCATCCATCAATAGCCCTCTCTTTCATGATTTTGTCCAATCCTCTTTTAAAGGAGCATCTCCACCCCCATCGTTCAGCCCGGACACTGAGGTCCAGTGCCAAGGGCCTTCTGGCGGTTCCCTTGCTGCGAGAAGCCAAGTTACAGGGAACCAGGCAGAGGGCCTTCTCGGTAGTGGCACCCGCCCTGTGGAACGCGCTCCCACCAGGTGTCAAAGAGAACAACAACTACCAGACTTTTAGAAGACACCTGAAGGCAGCCCTGTTTAGGGAAGCTTATAATGTTGAATAGACTATTGTATTTTAATCTTTTGTTGGAAGCCACCCAGGGTGGCTGGGGAGCCCAGCCAGATGGGCGGGGTAAAAATAATAAATTATTATTATTATTATTATTATTATTATTATTATTATTATTATTAAGCCATCCAAGTTGGTAGCCATCGCTGCCTCCTGCGGGAGGGAGTTCCACAGTTTAACTATGTGATTTGTGAAGAAGTACTTTCTTTTCTCTGCCCTGAATCTTGCAACATTTGGTGTCATTGGATGTCGACAAGTTCTGGTGTTGCAAGAGAGGGGCAAAAAACTTTTCCCTTTCTCCATGCCTCAGTCAGTCAGCCTGCCTGCCTGTCACCCTCCTTTTGACTTTGGGCGGCCCTGGCTGTCAACTTCCTCTTCCTTGGTCTGAGTTTTGTCCTTGTAGAACTCAGCAGGGAGGAAGACTGGGTGGCTCTGCCTGCCATGGGCTCTGTCACCACCTACTGTTGGCCTCCTTGCCTTCTGCCCTTCCAGTTAGCCCCATGGGAACAAGCCACCACTAGCCAGAGGGTAAACAGACAAGAGATGGAGATCTCAGGGTCATTTGCAACAGAACAGCAAATGGTTTCTGACTCTGAACTTTTTGAGAGCAACAAGAGCATAGTAACTCTTTCCGCCTAATTTAGGGGGCTAAAATGAAAAAAGCTAGTCAGGTGTGTTCTTCTTGTGTGAAAGGACTGCAAGGCCAGTTAAATTATGTAGGGATGGGGAAGAAATCTGATTCGGTTTGAATTTAAAGCACAATATCTTTCAAATTTTCTCTTTTCAAAATAATATGGGAACTGAAACACAGTCTCCTTCCAAATTCGGGCTTACCCAAATTTTGTGGCACAGTTTTCCAACCAACCAAAGTTTACAGAAATGCACGTATGAAGTGGATATGTGCATAAAAATGAATATATTTGTGAAAATAACATACGATAAAGGCATTATATCAGGAGAAAATGTTTGCAAAAGTGTATGAGCCTCAGCCATAACTCCTTGAAAAAATGTGTCTATTAGGAGAAATGCAGACTGAATTGTTGAAAGATTGTTGTTTTGGTTTTTTTTAAAAGGCAAATTGCTGCAAAAATGTGGAGAAGTGAAGTTAAGATTGGGACCAATCTTATTGGGACCAATAAGAACCAAGATTGACAGATCCTACCACTCCTAGTCACTAGAAACAAATCTCTGAGCTCAGGATGTGATCAGAGGCACCTATTCTTTCATTCTGCCTGGATGTGTCTGGCACCTGACTGTGGTTGGTAGATCGTGGGGTTCTAGTGAAAAAAACAAACTAGATCTGACAAGAAGTCTGCCTGCCCCTGTTTTGAAACTCTCTCTGCTCCCAGCTCATTTTCTCCCATCTCCGTTCTGTCCACCTGCAGTTTCCCCTTCACAGTTCTGATGAGTGAGAATCTTGTACGGGTGTGCACCTTATTAGTTTGAAACCAGTCTCCCTTTTCCTATTGTTCTCCTGTCTTTTGTCCTTTCCGTGGTGAGCCTTCCTTAACAAGTGACAGCTATGTTTCCTTTATTTCTACAGCCCTTCACATTCACCATAAGCAAACATGAAGGTGAAGTCAGCAGCCTCTGTTTTACCGGGAAGTGAAATTCGCACAACACCATGTAGAAGCACAGCTCTTTCCCAGACAGCGCAACTGAGAGAAGCATCTCTTGCCCAGCACGACTTAGATATATACCATATTTACCCAAATCTAATGCTCACCATTTTGGGGCCAAATTACGTTGTGAAAATTAAGGTGTACATTAGATTCAATGGCACATTTACACTCGCCAGCAAATACTTTTTTTGTTTTTTGTTTTGAGGTTCTGAAAATTGAGGTGCTCATTAGTTTCAATGACACATTAGACTTGAGTAAATACGGTAGCTCTTGCCCAGATTAACGTATTTACTTCTTTCATCACTTCATTGTAAAAAAAAAAAGAAACACCACACACCCTCAACGTAGTTTGCAAAAGATAAAACCGTAAAATCAAGACGAAATCACAACCATACTTTAAAACATACAAATGTTAAAATGCTAAAACAGATTAAAATTACTTCCACTTTCTAAGGTTAGAGACATAGATATTGCCCAACGTAACTTAGAGACATGGCTTGTCTTCCCAAAGAGCAACAGGAAGCTAACACTGATATGTCTAAGTCAGGGATGGAGCTAACTCCAAGCCTGAAGCCTGAACTGATCCTCCAAACATTTTTTTTTAATGGCTCTCTGAAGCACCAGTGATTGTGGTAGCACAGGCAAAGATAAAAACAAATAAATAAAAAGAGGTGTGGACAGAGCCTAGCACCCTGATGGGGATGCAAGTTTCCCCCTCTGTGGTTGTCAGGTTGATCAACTGAGGAGCAGAGAGTGGTTATAGCTTGCTCCTCAGCGGACCTGCGCTGATCCGCTGAGAAAGAGGGTATGTGTACACATGACTGGGTGTGCGAGCGAGTGGTGACTGCACCCACTTTTGGCCATACTGGCCTGAGGAGGTTTGGTCAAGGATGCATACAGCCCCCAGGCCAAAAAAAGTTAGCTACTCCTGGTCACAGCAGTTAATACATGGGAGATCTCCTTTGAGAGAGTCAACATCAAAACATGGGAAAACTGCCTTATATGATTGGATTGGATTGTATCCTGTGGTCTCTCTTGCACTGGCAGAAAGCTCTTCGGTCCAGCTGAGACTTGCATCAGCGGAAGGGGGCAATATTTGCAATTCCCCTAGAGCCCCCTGGGCTACATCCCAAAGGATCTCTCAACTTTCTCATAGACCCCTTCAATGCAAGAATCCTGCCCACAGCTGTCCCTGGGTGGACTTGAACCACCACCATTCTGGTTAGCAGCCAGACCCATGGTACCGCAGACTGGAGCAGATCTGAGGCATGGGGGGGGGCTAGAGGAAGTCTCTGATGGTCCAACGAGCCTTCCATCAGCACACCATGGGAAACAGCCCATTGGTACACAGCTCAGCTGGCAAGAACATCAGACTCTTAATCTCAGGACCATGGGTTCAAGCTCAACATTGGGGGGAAAGATTCCTTCAAACTCTACAATCCTATTTTTTTATGAAATTACTTCACCATATTAAAAAGACATTTGCGTGCACCCGCCACCCTGGCTTTCCTGTACGATTTCTTCATCTTCCCCTCCCCAGCGTAAATCTTACTCTCCTAAGAGGGCATTCCAGATCCAGATTCTAGGTCTACTACAATATCTACTAGGGAGAGGCAGGTTCTTCCAAGGAGAGGTCTCAATGGAGGTGGGCTTCAGAATAAGAGCAGAAATTCATGAGGACTACTCACATTGGGTTAGAATTCACTGGATGGAGGATGACTTGGGGCGCTCGGGTGGGCGTCTCGGGCACATCTGAAAGCAAAACAGGAGCCTGGTTCAGAGCAGGGAAAGATCGCACGTGCAATTCACATACTTAGCAGTGCCTGCATCATGTCTGCATAGCAAGCATCCTGCTGGCATATGTGACAAGAAGGCCAGTGTGGTGTAGTGGTTAGAGTGCCAGACCAAAAAGGGTTTTTAAAAAAGTGCCAGACTAAGACCTAGGAGACCATGGTTCGAATTCTCACTCAGTCATGAAGCTCACTTTGGGTGACCTTGAGCCAGTGACTATCTTTCAGCAAAACCTACACCACAGGGTTGTTGTGAGGATAAAACAAGGAGGGGAGAACCAAGTACTCTGCCTTGAGCCCCTTGAGGTAAAAGGTGTGATATAAATGTAAAAAAAATGGTTGCAGTTTTGAGGTAGAGGAGAATGAAATCATCACTATGAGTGTGCACCAGATTTGGCTGAGTCTAAAGCCGAATTGGGAATATTCAGAAGGATTGGTCAGGGTGGGTTGAGACAGCCCCAGAAATTTGGAGAGAATTGGATTTCAAAGGCTGGCTGAGTTCCAACTGAGGGAGCTCTTCTTATGTTCTTAATGCAAATGTAAAATTCCTTGTCGGTTGTTTTAGTTTTAGAATTTAAAATTTGACTAAAAACTGATGTACACAAATATGTGCCTTTGACCAAGATAACCCCCAGTCCCCAAAGCTGCTCTGATCGAGATGCTCTTCCAACTTTTAAATACCTGCTGAAAGCTTTTCTATGCAGGCAATTGAGTTAATGGATGACTGGTTTTATCAGTTTGTGTCGTTTTTATTGCATGGTTTTATGTAAAGTTGCTGTGCAGTGCTTTGGTGTTGTTGTTTTAATGAACAGCGGTATACAAATATTTAAAAAAAACACAGAGAGATGGAATTGCCTTTAAATATGAACTGAGTTGAGTTTCCCATCTCTACCGGGTATGAAATTGAATGTGTGGGGGAAACTGGCCATGTGTCAGATGAAGATGGGCTTTTGTGCAGGAGATGCCCCTGGGAGGCTGCAGCCGTTCTCGAGAAACTTACCTGGGAAGATGAATTGCTGCTTGTATTTGTAGTAATGAGAAGCTGTAAAGGAGAACAAGGATAGCTTAGGAAAGGTAAGTAGTCAGAGAGCACCAGTGCGCCTCTAAGAAATCAGACAGGAATGAGGCTTGTGAAACATCACCCAACAACCTCCCCCCAAAATAATTGCTTGCTTTGTATTTGTGCTCCCAGAGGATGCAGAGATGGCCATCAACCTAGATGGCTGATCTTCTCTGGGCTCAATGTTTAAGGAGACTCAGAAAGGAATCTTTTGGTGGGGCAGCGCTCCCTTTGCCCCAATGGACCAGCCCTCTACAGAGTAGACTGTGTGAAGGAACTGGACTGATGTTTTGAAAAAGAAATACTGGATATCATTTGTTTTGGGAATCACGGGGTGAACCTGGGTTCCTGAAGCAAACCCATGTCTGGCAGGTAAGCAAATCAGGAGGTGTCAAAACAAGGATGTAAAGTGTGGCTTGTGGACAGTCTAGTCTGTAGAGTGGATTAAGGCAAAAGTGGACCTTTTTCTGCTGTCTGTGGGCTGAGATATAAAAGCAGCTCAGGGACAGAGGAGGAGAAGCTGCTTCCTGGGAGGCCGACTAAAGATGACCCTGGGGAGAGTGCTGATAAAGAGGAAGATTCCATGCTCCAGTTCCTGGGCTTCCCTTCAGGTGTAAACAGTTCGCTTCTATTTTGCAACACATCATTGCTTTTGCGTGCTTTTATGTTGTCACCATTGCTGCTGCATTTTCTACATTTTGCAAAGGCCTGGGGTGGGTCTCTAGGTTTACTCTGACCACCAAGGAAATGGTTGTATGGAGGTTTAGTTAGTTATTTACTGCTTCTGTCCACTATATTTCTGTTCTAGAACAAAATTGTTTTTGTACTACGTGTCTCAGTGCTGTAGGCTGTCAAGACAGGACATAATATTTTTTCCTTTTATCTGATGAAAGAGAGAGAGAGAGAGAGTACGTACACACACACACACGTATGACCAAGCTGCATTTTTGCAATGGAAGGCAAATGAAATCGGAGTGAGTACTTTGAATCAAATATCAGTGGGTTGTAAAGGTGATTCATTGGTTTAAGCTAAATTTAAGAGTAATTCCAGGACATTTAGAGGATTTGCTTTAACCTTGCCCTTATTTTAAATGGGAAGTGCATTTGCTCATGTTTTGTGTCTGTCTTAATAGACATTTTATTGTATTATTTGCAATGGCCTATGGCTACTAAGCAATAAAGATTGATCATGCACTGAAAACAAGGAGGGAAATGCCCAGCCACACTAGTGATACAAACCAAAATGGTTCAGCTCCAGCAAGTCACTTTGGAGGCATCTTGAATACTACTCAAAGTAAATAAATGCCATCAAATGGACAAATAAATATAGCCTCTTTAACAAAATTCCACTATTAGCAGAATCCAGGGCTTTGCTTTCAAAAATTCTAATTCTGTTGGTAAAATGGGTCCATTCAAATTTTTAGTCGCCCCAGGCTGTGAAAATTCCAGCTGGGTAGCTGAGATCCAGGGACCCTACTGTAAAAATGGGCTGGGGTCTCATTAGTAGCATAGAATGTCTTTGGAGGACAGAGGCACAATGCGTCAAAAGAAGCACTTGCGCCAAGGATTGCTTTGAAAGGGAATTAGGCAAATGCACAGAGGAGAAGGCTACTATCCTGAGCACACCGTAGCTCACAGTAATTCCCACAAAATATACTGGGACTTAGTTCCTACATGGGATGGCCCTGCAAAGAAACCAAGCACTAGGGCTAAACAGAAGAGCTTATACAAACATCTACAAGGCATAACCTTGTCCAGAACTGAACACTAGGCATAGGACCATGGCCCTGCCAGGCCAGGGGAAGCCAGGAGTCTAAAAGCCTGTCCTGGTTAGGATGAGTTGTTGATGCAGAGGGGAACAGGGAAGCTTGGCGAGATCAGCTCGATCTCATGGGAAGAGGAGCAATAGAAAGTGAATGAATGACAATAAATTCCATTCACTTTCTATTGCTCCTCTTCCCATGAGATCGAGCTGATCTCGCCAAGCTTCCCTGTTTCCCTCTGCATCAACAACTCATCCTAACCAGCTGCCCAATCCCCTGCACATTTCTGCTGATAAGTAAGTGCGCACAGGGCCACAAGTTGTCGGCCGATCTCAACATCAGCTGCCAAGTGAAACCCGTTTCTGTTTAAGCAGGCGTTTGGCCTGTTGAGCTGATTTGGTTTCGTTCCACTACTCTGTGTTTTAATGAGTCCTCGGCTGAATGCTTTGGCCCAGACTTTCTCATCACTTTCAGTGGAGGAATGAAAATGCCCCCCTGGAGTTGGCCAAGAGTGATTAATTTTCGCTTGGGGATGGCGGATTGTCACTCATTTAGATGAGGCAGCAGAGGGCTTTCTAATTTTCTATTCTTTCTCTGCCTTCTCAACTTCACCTGTCGTCTGTTGGTTACACGTTGGGGCTAGTCTGGAGAGAGCTGAACCACGAGTCCAGATTCAGATGACAAGCTAAGACAAACCATGGCGCTCAGCACAGCACAACAGCAAAATGGCAAAGCTGCAATCTCCCTGGAAGTCCCCATGTTTGCACTAAGCAGTGGTTTAGTGTGACATTCAATACAAGTCTGTCTGGATCTGTGGCTCAGCTGGAACTGTCTGGGGTGCTGACTGCTTTGTCTGCCTTTTTTGGAACTCAACCTCTACTTTGCCCTACTTTGCTGACCTGCACCTATCCTCTGCCTTGTTTGACTGATCCCACAAGAATTTAACCTCTGCTTTGCTTGACCATGTTCACTGGAATCTGACATCCCCTAGAACCTAACCCCTGCTAGATCCAATGCCGCTTGCTGGATCCTGAACTGCGAAAGGTGGGATGCGATTTGTCATTCTGCAAATCTGTACCTGGAACTTGCCCCCACTTGGGCTAAAACACACACATCTGGCCAGGAGCTGCCTGGGACAGAAGAAGCATGTAAATGCCAATCCAATTCTGAATTGGCCCATTTGGTATTGAATTTCTCAATATGATGCTCAGCTATATTACAAATCAAGTATTTCTTGAAGAAGCTCATAAATATCAATTCAATTCTAATCAGACTGGAGTGAGTTTGCCCATCATCAGTTGTAGTCAAATGAATTGGCCCCAGCTGGTCAACAATCCCCCACTCCTCTGAGCTGAGAATCTCGGGTGTAAATGTAAATGCAGGTAATTCAATCTGTCTTTCTAAGCCTCGCCTTCAGACGCAGCCAACCCTGTCTGAAAATGGATGACTGTCTGGGGTCTTTCGAGGACACTCAAATGGGTTTGATAGTGTGCTGTTCCTAGAGTTTCTTCTCTAGCTGATGAAAAATGGTTGCCTTACTTCCCATAATCATTTTTCTTAAGGGCCATGCATGCATTTTGCCATGTTGTCTGACTGTAGCGGGACCTCTTGAAACAAGAGTGATGGAAGGAACTGCTCTCATCAGTGTGGAGGAAGGAGGAAGAACCATGATGGGCCAAGATGAATGGCAGGCACCAACAGATTTGCGCTGTCGATGATCTACCTCTGTATAGTGATCAGAGAGGGACAAGAGAGGTCTTGCTGTTTTGAAGGAAATGTAGGGAGCTGCCTTGTTGCAAGCCGAACCATTGGTCCATCTAGCTCAGCATTATCTACACCAGGGATGGGGAACACTTTTCATCCCAAGGACCGCACTGGTGGGCAAGGCCAGGAGCAAAAGGGAGGGCAATAAATGCAAATATTACCTTTGTACAGTAGGCTAGTTCCTATGCACACCCATATACCCCTTTCTATCCTCCATGCAGGAAAGCAAGAAAGATGCTCAGAGTTCAAGTACACATTCCAAAAAAACACTCAAGACAGGTGTGAAGCAAGGCTGCTGGTGGGTGTGGCCTGTGGAGAAGAGGTGTGGCCTGGGAAGAATTCCGTAGGCCAGCTAGAGAGGACTTGAGGGCCACTTTTGGTCCCTAGGCATCAGGTTCCCCATCTCTGATCTAAGTCAGTATTGCCTACTCTAAGGATGGAGGAAATCTGTGTGTGTCTCCTATGCAACAGAGAGGAACATAGGAAACTTATACCAAGTCAGACCACTAATCCATCTAGTTCAGTAGTGTCTACACTGACTGGCAGAAGCTCTCCAAAATTTCAGGCAGGAGTCTCTACGCAATCCTACCTGGAGGAGCTAGGGACTGAACCTGGGACCTTCTGCTTGTGAGGCGGACGTTCTAACCCTGAGCTATGGCATGATGTGCTGTTGATTTTCCTGTGATCCTACAATGCTTATATATCTCTTGTAAACTGAAATGCATCCACTGGTGTCCTCTGCTCAGGTATTTAAAAATGAAACCTTCCCAAACAGATCTGTAGCCTCCTGGGGTCTTGTTTGGTCAATGTGCAGGGGCAAATTAAGAACCTCGCTTTCAGAGATGTGGACGGGCAGCTCTTGTGGTTCAGAGAAAAAGCTCAGGACGTACCTGGCAAGTTGAACTGCTTCTGCTGCCGTGTGCACTGCGGGGAGGGGTGCAGGGGAGAGGGCGGTGTGGCACTGGGCGGCAGAGGCGGAGCTGGTGAGGAGGGCGTGGATGACGTCGTCGAGGATGGGTTGCTGCTGGAATCAGGCTGGTAGGGCACCGGAATGTGGTCCTGCAGGAAGAGGAAGAACAGACCAGTGAGAGTGCAACTGGTGAGTGTCCATGCATAGAGCTCTTGCCACACAAGATGGGATCCTGGACCAATAAGTGAAGTGACTAGTACTAGCTGGCGAGATCTCAGACCACCTTGGACACTGAGCGGGAAAAGTTTCTCAGCAGTGCAGCAAAGCACCAGCTTGAGCTTGGGAACGATCCCATCCCATAGGCAGCCGAGTAAGCATCAAACATTGGGGGTGAGGAGGAGTGGCTGGGGGGAAGAAACAGCCTCCTGTTCCCCACAGAGAAATCACAAGTCAGCTCAAGTTACTCTCCATTGATTATTCCTCATGGGCCATTTAACTTTACGGAGACAACAGAGGGCACTTCAGGGTAAGCAGACAGATGGGATTTTTGTACAATGCTGCACATTCTTATTGCGGCTCTGCAGGGACTGCAGCCCCCCCCCCCCCAGAAATAAGCTTGAGGCTGTCAATGGAGAGCAGCTCCTTGTAACACAGGGAAAGGAAGACACAGGGAACAGGTAGAGCAAGGGTTGGCAACAAGGCGCCCATGGGTGCCAATGTGCCCGCTGGCATCCACTGCCAGAGGTCTCAGTAGACACTCCCTTGAAAATTGGCAATGCACCAAAGACTGTTTGCTGTTTGTGCTCAGCTCAGTACTGACTCACTGAACTCACCTCCTTAAACATGCCTGCATTTCACTGGATGCCTGGATTGAACACCCTTCCTCCCTTCCGTTCTGAGCAGAGGAGACGTTCAAGCAGTTTCTATCTGTGAGCCGCAGCAGCCAGCACTGGGCTTATAGCACATACATGGGCTACTTCTGATTCAAAAGACATGTCATCCACAGCGGAAGCTGGTCCATTAGGGTGAATGGGGCACTGCCCCACCAACCTCGCTCCTGATTCTTCCAATCCCACCTGCCTTCTTAATTACAACCAGTCCAGGGGGTAGCCCTGGCCACAAGCTTCTTCCTCCTTAAGAATGAGTGTTGCCCCTTGTGCAACTCAGTAGGGAGGAGAATTGGGACGAAACTAGAATTAGATGGCCATCATAGATTGCAGCTCTGCTTATTTGCTCTAGCACCACCTACTGTTGGCCTCTCCTGCCTTCTGCCCTACCAAAGGACACCAGTCATTCCTGAAGTATGCATAAAAAGGTAAAGGTAAAGGACCCCTGACAGTTAAGTCCAGTTGCGAACGACTCTGGGGTTGCGGCGCTCATCTCGCTTTACTGGCCAAGGGAGCTGACGTTTGTCTGCAGACAGATTTTCGAGGTCATGTGGCCAGAATGACTAAACTGCTTCTGGAGAACCAGAGCAGCGCATGGAAATGCCATTTACCTTCCTACCGGAGCAGTACCTATTTATCTACTTGCACTGGCGTGCTTTCGAACTGCTAGATTGGCAGGAGCCGGGACTGAGCAACAGGAGCTCACCCCATCACGGGGATTCAAACCACCAACCTTCTGATCGGCAAGCCCTAGGCTCAGTGGTTTAGACCACAGCGCCACCCGTGTCCCATACATACATACATGTACGCATACAGCATCTGAAATGGCAGCTCAAATGACACCTGAATAAATTGGCTTTTCCTCTATTGCTAACCCACACTAGTGAAATCAAGTTACTAATCTGCGGCCGTACAATCGCTTTTACACCATCCCTCTTGCTTGCTCTTTTCTGCTGGGCCTGGGGGAGGGAGCAGGGAGGGCACAGCAGGCAATGAAAAATGTACTTTCTTGTACTCAACTTGTAATGAAAATGCTAATGCCATGAACCTAGATTTGGATGGTGTCTAAAAGATACTAAATTTTGCCTCTCAGATGTTGAACTTTGCTCTTCATTGAGTTCTGAAAAGCAAAGGACCTTGTGGGAGGACATCCACAGAAAATGCCAAACAAAACAGGATTGCACCTGTTGAAATTAATGGATCTCAAATTAGTTGTCTCCATTCATTTCAATAGCTGTGCTCTGAGTGGGGCAAATGTTTGCATATGATTGCTGGTTTAAATTTTCAGATACATTCATTTCTAAAACTTTAACACATTTTAGAAATTAAAGGGAGAATTCGGAATTTAGCCAAAAAGTTGGGTAGGGAGGTGGGATAAAAGCACACTGGCAGAATGCAAATATATGCAAATTAATGATAATGACACCAGGTCCTCACCAAATCACCTTAGGTTATGTCATAAACATATCAATTTAGGCTATATCATAAATGACTGCTTCCCTCCTCACACCTTTCAGAATACATGTTGTATTGTAAGTGTCCAGGGGCAATTTAAAGCGCTGGTGTGACCATATTTAAAGTGCTGCTATTGGTATTGACATATCCACACATAAAAACACACAGATATTGGAGTCCACACTATAGTACAAAATTCCACTCCTCCAGTCGTAGCCAGCTGTCTTCAATTTGCTCTTGTTTCTATACAAATAAATAGTCATTTATCTGGGGTTTACAACTCAATAATAGGACCAAAATATATCCATTGCACTGACATGAAAAATCATGCTCATGGCAAAGTTTTGTCTCTTCTGTCTGACCATCTTACCTTAAAGCAGAGTGAAAACTTTGATTCAGAGAAATTAAACTCTTGAGCTCCCCCAAAGGCTTCCCTCTTCCTTCAAGAGTTAACACAGAGATGTAGGCAGTTGTGTTTATAACAGAGCTCTGTCCGTGTTGCCCACTCTGTTGTCTAGGTAAGGTAAAGGTACCCCTGCCCAAACGGGCCAGTCTTGCCAGACTCTGGGGTTTGTGCGCCCATCTCACATTTATTGGCCGGGGGCCAGCGCTGTCCGGAGACACTTCCGGGTCACGTGGCCAGCGTGACAACGCTGCTCTGGCGAGCCAGAGCCACACACGGAACGCCGTTTACCTTCCCGCTGGTAAGCGGTACCTATTTATCTACTTGCCCCCGGGGGTGCTTTCGAACTGCTAGGTTGGCAGGCGCTGGGACCGAGCAGCGGGAGCGCACCCCGCCGCGGGGATTCGAACCGCCGACCTTTCGATCGGCAAGCCCTAGGCGCTGAGGCTTTAGCCCACAGCGCCACCCGCGTCCCATACTCTGTTGTCTACACTAGTCCAAATATTGCTGGACTAAAACTTCCAATATACCCAGCCAGTCTGGGTCAAAGATGCTATAGTGACTGGAATCTAGCTACATCTGGAGGGTCACAGGTTTCCCTTCTCTGATTTAGAATTTTTGGAGAACATCAGCAAGTTTGATGATGGGGTGATGTGGAGTAGTGTAGTGGCAAAATCACAGCCACACCCTCCCTCAGCCACACCCCCTTATAAGATTATGCAATAATCTCATAATTCTGCAGGGGGGAAATTAGGGGTGCCTTGCAACGATCAGCGCAGCTCTCCATGTGTTGCCTTTCAGTTGGGTCTACTATTTTCTGTGCAAGCAAATGGGCAAATGATTTGGAGTGCTCCAAAATCTTCTTTCCAAGTGACCTAAGCTGTGTCATCCTTGAAGTTCCACTATACATAACAAAACTTGCACACCATTCTTTTGAAGCTAAAGCACCTTATGTTTTGGGTTTTCCACAACGCTTAGCTTTGAAGTAGGGAGAGCAACTCCTCTGTGTCCTTCCCTGGAAGGACCCTAGGAGCCAACCTTCCGTAGCTGACTAGCACGAAGGGTGAGAAGTCTTCATCTGAATGGTTTAAAATGCTGAGTGTGCAGCTCTAAGTTGCTGGAGACAAGGACCTTGTTCCAGAAATAGGACAGGTCTTCAGCTCCCATGTACCACTATATTTCTGGCTATCTGTTAAAGCTGGGGTGGGATGTCACCTACCCAGTCAGACTATTTGTTAATGAAGCCCAGTCTGCCTCCCCTGGCTGGCAGCAGCTCTCCAAGGTCTTAGGAGCGCCCACTGCAATGCAACATTATTCGTTCATCTCTCGGCTTGACAGCTTCTGCTGCTGTTGAACCAGCTTGCTGCTTAAAAACGCCTGTCCCAACCTCACCCACCCCCTTCCAAAACAGGTTTCTACTTAGCGTTGACCAGATTTGCTGAAATGTATACCAGCCCCTTTGAGATTTGAATTGGCAGATATGCCTGGAAACCCAAGGAGCCATCTGCAAAGTTCTGGCCCAGCAGATGGCTGAACAGACCAGCAAGTAAACTGGGGGATGCTATTTTTCAAAGCAGAAAAAAACCCTGTGCCAATTTCCTCCCCTCCCCACCACAATTCATTTTCATTACAGAGCACTTGTTTCCATGGCAAGCAAGGAAGGGTCTCCCCCCCCCCCCATTTCTCCAGCAGTTCCACTGATGGAAACATAGAAACATAGTTTTATACTGAGACTGACCATTGGGTCCATCTGGCTTAGTATTGTCTACACTGACTGGCAGTGGCTCTGGCTCTGCCTATCATTGGCTCTGGAGCCACCTACTGTCAGTGTCCCAGTTCCCCCCCACCCCCAATCCCAATGGGCACCAGCCACTTCTGACCTTCAGCATACAAAGCTCTGTGCTCTACCATGGAGCTGTTGACTCCCTGGGGCTTCCAGTATGACTGGCTTGCAGTCACTCCAGTCCCACCAAAGCAACTCTGCAACATCTCACCTTGTTGATTTTGTTGGTTTTGGGAAGCGTCTGGCTGACATGCAGGTCCGAGTATCTGGGAGGCTTCCTCAGTGGGTTGTTAATATCACATGGCACAGATTCTGTCCGGACTAACCTTGCTGGATCAAAAAGAGAGAGAGAGACAGAGAGAGAGGAGAGAGGGGGGAGAGATGGGGTGGGGTGGGGTGGGGTGGAGGGGATGGAGAGAAAAATAGAGAAAGAGAAAGATCAAGGTTTTAATTTTGCACTTAATCCACATATCTAAAGAGCAGCTTCCTTTGAAGCTCCTAGAGCTTATGAGTTCAAACCCAAATGAGAAGCTAAACTTCCCCTGTGCCTAACTACTCATATGAGGGGTAGAGAAAGCTCCAGCCCTCCAGGTGTGGTTGGACTCCAGCTCCCATCATTCCATTAGCCATGCTGGCTGGGGCTGATCAGAGCTGGCCCATCCCCTTCTTTTGACTTAGGCCACATTCACAGCATACATCTAAAGCACTTTAAACAGTCGTGGCTTCCCCCCTCCCCAAAGAATCCTGAGGGCTGTTGCTTGTTAAGGGTGCTGAGAGGTGTTAGGGCACCTCCCAGAGCTACAATTCCCAGAGTTCCCTGGAAAAAGTGATTGCTAAACTACTCCGGAGCGTCTTCCCCTTATCACGAGAAACCTCAGAGGCCCACAGCACTCGCTTACTTTGTGGGGCTCCTGGTAGGTCCCTAGCTCCAAGGAAGGGCAGGGCCCTTATCACAGATATATATTTTTGGCTCTTGAAGGAGCTGCAAGTTATAGCCAGTATTCATCACCCTGCCCTCCTCCCCTTTGTGTAGCTTAACTTTCTTCTGATCCCTCTAGCTTCTTCTCTGTTCTTTAGCCTTGTCTGAACAAGATTCCCTCCTGTACTTGCATTCCTTTTTATCCATCACAGAATCATGGAATCACGACTGTATAAGTTGGAACTGTAAAGAATTTTAGAGTTTGAAGGGACCATATGGGTCATCTTGCCCAACCCCCTGCAATGCAGGAATCCTTTGCCCAACATGGGGCTCGAACCCACAACCCTGAAATTAAGAGCCTCATGCTCTAACGACTGAGCTATCGCTCCTGTCTCGCTCCCAGCCAACAATCAACCCTGTTGCTCTGGATGGCTGTATTTTGTGCCTCCCTTGCCCTTCACTTCTGCACTCCCCTTCCTGCCCAACTTGTGCTTGAAGTCGGGTCAGCTGGCTTTGCTTGACCCTCTCCCTTGCCAGCCGGTTTCACTTTGCACATCGGTCCGCATCCTCTTTTAGAGAAAGAGAAGCACTCTGGATCATATCCATTGTACATGTACACTCTGGAGCTTTGCCTCCTAGCCTGTGTTTCTTTTGCCCTTTACCAACGTGGAACCAAATTCCCTCCACCATTTGGTTGCCACACACTGAGACATGCGATTTCCTTTCTTTGCAACATTTTACAAGCTGTTATGACCTTCGTCATCACAAATCAATTTCTGCGCCACCGGCTCAATGGGCTGCCCTTTCCAGATGGTTAATTAATATGTCAAATGCTCAAGTTACCCAATACGGGCTGCTGGAGCACTGCAGCCTCCATTGTGAAGTTTGACCGCTGAGTGCCAAATATTTTTTCTCCGTCTTTCCAGCCAGTCACAGATCCGTGCTGGGACCTGGCTTCTTATCCCTTGCACTGCTGGTTATACAGGGGCTATTTGTAAGCAATGCTCAAGCCTGGCTAAATCTCTTCCCACCATCACTTTAAGCTTATTGTAATTACTTCCAAATGTCTCATTCATTCTACCCATCCCTTGAGTGTCACAATACAGTGGTATCTCTGGTTAAGAACTTAATTCGTTCCGGAGGTCCGTTCTTAACCTGAAACTGTTCTTAACCTGAGGTACCACTTTAGCTAATGGGGCCTCCCGCTGCCACTGCGCAATTTCTGTTCTCATCCTGAAGCAAAGTTCTTAACCCAAGGTACTATTTCTGGGTTAGCCGAGTCTGTAACCTGAAGCGTCTGTAACCCGAGGTACCACTGTACCAGGTTCCTTATCCCCTGTAGCCCCTCATCGTTTTATGTTCCTTTGCTCTAATTCCTGTTCCATCAAATATATTCCCACCTAAGCAGTGGTTCCCTCACCCAACCAAGAAGTGGTATAATCACTTCCTGTTCAAACCAGGCCTTTGTCTGAACAACAAGAGTATTCATTCAGTGCTCCATGGTTAGAGATGTCTGAGAATTCCTACAGGAACAGTACAGTATAAGAGAAATGGGTGGTGCTCATTTTTTTTTTTTTTTTTTGTTTGTCCCATGTCTGAACAGAAATTTATCCAGTGGGCATGATTAGTATTCACTGTTGTTACTTTCAGTCTGCTAATGATATGTAATTATTTTATTGATTGATTGATTGATTGATTGATTGATGGATTGAATTTATATCCCACCCTCCCTCCCCAAAGAGCCCAGGGTGGCAAGCAAATGTACAATTTAAAACAAAGAAGAATGCAAAAACATTCCTAGACAGATCAAAACATTCTAAAAACAATTACAATTAAGAACATCTAAAATCAGTTACAGTTATCAGTTTAATCTTTTTTTTAAAGAAAAAATCTTCCATCCAATGATCTTATGGATGCCAGGAACAGTATTCTTCCACCAACAAATGTCTGGGTAAACAGGAACATTCTCAAATTCCACCTGAAAGTTAGTAACAATGAAACAGGAACAACTCAAAAGGGAGGGCATTCCACAACTGGAGAACCACCACTGAAAAGACTCTGTCATATAACAGCAGTCCTGAAAGACCTACATTGATTCCCAGTACGTTTCCGAGCACAATTCAAAGTGTTGGTGCTGACCTTTAAAGCCCTAAACGGTCTCAGCCCAGTATACCTGAAGGAGCATCTCCACCCCCATTGTTCAGCCCAGACACTGAGGTCCAGCTCCGAGGGCCTTCTAGTTGTTCCCTCACAGCGAGGTTACAGGGAAGCAGGCAGAGGGCCTTCTCAGTAGTGGCACCTGCCCTGTGGAACACCCTTCCATCAGATATCAAGGAAATAAACAACTTTCTGACTTTTAGAAGACATCTGAAGGCAGCCCTGCTTAGGGAAGTTTTTAATGTTTGATGTTTTATTGTGTTTTAATATTCTGTTGGGAGCCGCCCAGAGTGGCTGGGGAAACCCAGCCAGATGGGCGGAGTATACATATATTATTATTATTATTATTATTATTATTATTATTATTATTATTATTATTATTATTATTACTACTACTACTACTACTATTATTAGTGCCAACTGGGTAACCCCCAGTGATAGCATTATGAAGGCCTTATCTACCCATCATAGGATCTTTATGACTCACCCCCCCCACTGCATTGTGCTTCCTTTGCATCAAAATGAACAGTGTGGAATAACATAATTACATTTTTTATTTTAAAAAATCAGCCCAGCAGTCAGCGAGACAAATAATGTCATTTTCGTTGGGTCAAATGGTAACAAAATGGAAATAGTGCTGCATGCAGCAACTATGGGTCAGGATGGAAAGTTATGCCTTCTTCTATCCCTTTCTGTGACTTACAGTGGGATTTAGGGAGCTATTGTGAACCCCAGATTCTGAATATTGCTAATAATTAATTTGCCATTGATAACCTAAATAATTACAGCCAACGCCTTTCCTTTTCCTGGATGTCTACACCAAAGAGTTCACCTGACTCTTCTCCGCCTTTTCGTTTCCCGATGCAGAAGCCTTACAATTAGGCACAAATAAGTAACTCATTAAAAGCATTTAGCAAAAAAAATCAAGTATTCTCCCAGTGCAGGTGTATTTAGCAAGCATCAAGCAGCAGGAGCCTCATTAGAGCTAAATGAAATGCACATTTCTGATTCTGGATTTCCAAATGGTCCCCCTCCAGGTAATCACTTTGGCATGGGGAACGCTTTAATGAAAAGGCAAAGCCATCTTCCGGCAAGAAAGGCTTCCTCCTGGGGCCTGGGAGGCCTCCTCTTCATATGCATGAAGTGGTCTCCTACAGCTAAGGGAGCTTTTTGCATGAAGCCGTGCTCATGTCAGCCTCCATCCGCCTGCACTGCTTCTCCGTGTGGTGGGAGGCAGGGATGGTCCAAACCAATCTGGTTCACAATCCCCAGAACAATGCACTAAAGGTCATAGCTCAAGGGCAGGGGGGTCTACTTTGAATGCCAAAGGTTGCTGGTTCAGATCCTGGTATCTCCCAGTAGGGATGGGAAAGGTTCTTGCTTGAGACCCTGGAAAGCCACTGCCAGTTAGTGCATACCCTCCGACATTTCTCTGATGAAAATAGGGACATCCTATTCCATTGTTGTTGTTGTTGTTGTTGTCGTTGTTGTTGTTGTTATACCACAGCCATCTGACTAGGTTGCCCCAGCCACTCTGGGTGACTTCCAACACATATAAAGCATAATAAAACATTAAGTAAAGGTAAAGGGATCCCTGACCACTAGGTCCAGTCGTGACCAACTCTGGGGTTGCGGCGTTCATCTTGCTTTATTGGCCAAGGGAGCTGGAGTACAGCTTCCAGGTCATGTGGCCAGCATGACTAAGCCGCTTCTGGCGAACCAGAGCAGCGCACGCAAACGCCATTTACCTTCCCGCCGCAGCGGTACCTATTTATCTACTTGAACTTTGATGTGCTTTTGAAATGCTAGGTTGGTAGGAGCAGGGACCGAGCAATGGGAGCTCACTCCATTGTGGGGATTTGAACCGCCAACCTTCTGATCGACAAGCCCTAGGCTCTGTGGTTTAACCCACAGCGCCACCTGTGTCCCAATAAAACATTAGCATTTTTTTAAAAAAAACCTCCTAATACAGTCGTACCACGGATCCCGAATGCCTTGGTACTCGGACGTTTTGGCTCCTGAACAATGCAAACCCAGAAGTGAGTGTTCCAGTTTGCAAACGTTCTTTGGAACCCAAATGTCTGACGGTGGTTCTGCGGCTTCTGATTGGCTGCAGGAGCTTCCTGCTGTCAATCGGAAGATGCACTTTGGTTTCCGGACGTTTTGGAAGTCAAACAGACTTCCAGAACGGATTCCGTTTGACTTCCAAGGTACAACTGTACAGGGCTGCCTGCATATGTCTTCTAAAGGTTGTATAGTTTCTGATCTCCTTGGCTCGGGGATTGCATAACTGCATGGCCTGCAACATCTCTCCGATTAAAATAGGGACGTCCTAAGGAAAAGTGGGGCATTCTGGGATCAAATCAGAAACCGGGATGGCTTCTGTAAATCCAAGACTGCACCCTAGAAAACAGGGATACTTGGAAGGTCTGTAGTGGTGACCATACTAAGCTAGACGGCCCAGTGGCCTGACTCAGTATAATGACAGGCTGTGGCTCAGTGGTGGACCATCTGCTTTGCACTAGGTTCAATCCCCAGTGTCTCCAGGTAGGGCCGGGAAACACCTCTGCTTGAAATCCTAGGAAATCTGCTGCCTGTGGTCTGTGTAGAAAATACTGAGCTAGATGGACCCAGTATTAGGCGGCTTCCTGCATCCCTACATGAGCAAATGAAATAACAGTTGAAAGAAAGAAAGAAAGAAAGAAAGAAAGAAAGAAAGAAAGAAAGAAAGAAAGAAAGAAAGAAAGAAAGAAAGAAAGAAAATGGGAAGGAAAGGGTTAAAAGATCCAGGGCCCGGACTCAGGACCCTCATCGTGTCCCCCTGCCATGATCACTGCAGGCAAGAAAAGAGGAAGGAGCGAAGCAAAGGAGAAGAGCAGGCCTGGGAGTGCCCAGAGGAGATATGTACCTGGCTCGGCGTTTGAAGAAGAAAGAAAGAAAGAGCTACGAAAGGCAACTGTCTTGCTCTGTCCTGGGCTACAAATCAGGCGGAAGATCTCAGAGACACGGCGGTAGCTGCCCTTACCTCCACGGTGGATAATCAGCAGGTGACATGGCGGGGCCTCTTTGGTACATTTGTTGTGGCACTTTAGCCTAAGAGACAGGAGAGACAAGAGCACTTTGAGAACCGCAGTTTGGACTAGGAAGGGCTGTAGCTCAGTGGTCAGAGTCAAGGTCCCAGGTTCAATCCTGGCTGGCATCACCAGGTATAATAATAATATTATTATAATAATACCTGAAGGAGCATCTCCACCCCCATCGTTCAGCCCAGACACTGAGGTCCAGCTCTGAGGGCCTTCTGGCAATGCCCTCATTGCAAGAAATGAAGTTATAGGGAAGAAACAGAGGGCCTCCTCGGTAGTGGCACCTCTCCTGTGGAACTCCCTCCCATCAGATGTCAAAGAAATAAAGAACTACACAACTTTTAGAAGGCATCCGCGTATCTGTAAGTTTTTAATGTTTGATGTTTTATTATGTTTTTATTAATAAATGTGACTGGATTGCTCCAGCCACTCTGGGCAGCTTCCAACAGAATATAAAAAACACACAACAAAACATCTGACATTAAAAACTTCCCAGTTACAGGGCTGCCTTCAGATGTCTATGGAAAGTCATATAATTGTTTAAGTCTTTAACTATTTGACATTTGATGGAAGGGCGTTCCACAGGGCAGGCTCCACCAGGGACGCGGACTTATAAAAAATATTGGGGGGGGGGGCGGGAAAGCTCATGAATAATAAATAAGCTCATGAATATGCAAATAAAGTGGCGCCGCCTCCTCGTGAGCGAATAGGGGAGAACGTGCTGCGCCTATTAATCAGCTCCGGAACAGCTGATATGCGGGAAACGTGGGGCTAGCCGGAGAAGAGAGGGCGAGCCCCCTCCGCTCCGGCCCTAAACCGCTGAAACCGCCAGGAGGAAGGAAATTCCCCCCGGCAGTGCCTTGGCAGTGGCGGTGGTGCTGCGAAGCAGCGAGGCAGGAGCCCCCGCCCCCGGGGATTCCCTAATCTCGCGGGGGACGGCCGGGGCTCTCCGGCTAGGGCGCGCGGCTGGCTGGCTGGCTGGCGAGGGAGCAGGTGGGGAGGAGGCGGGGGACGGCGGCGGCGCTCTGCTGGAAGGGCGCCTGAGATTATTGCGGGGGCTGAGCCCCCCAAAAAAATTTTTTGAGGGGGCTCGAGCCCCCTCAGGCCCCATGGAGTCGGCGCCTATGGGCTCCACTACCGACAAGGCCCTCTGCCTGGTTCCCTCTAATTTCACTTCTCACAGTGAGGGAACTGCCAGAAGGCCCTCAGAACTGGGCCTCAGTGTCCAGGCTGAAAACGTCCCCGTCTAAAACCTGGAGAGCTGTTATCAAGCCATGTAGACAACAGTGATTTGGACCAATAGATCTGAGTGAGTATGAGGCAGCCTCCTCGGTCTTTTCTATGGTGTCTCAAAGACAGCTCTAACCATTCTGCATAAGTACCTCCATGCCCCACCTGATCAAAGGGTCGGCTGACTCTGCCTAAATTATTTCTCTCTCTCTCTCTTTAACTATTTGAAAGCTGGAAGGAAGCCAGTAATCAGCTACTTATTCCCCGAGCAGTGCTTGGACCTTTGGGGCAATAAAGATATTATATATACAGTATATTATATACAGGCGCCCATTGCATCATCATTGTTCTTATTAGCCGGTACAGTAGTACCTCAGGTTAAGTACTTAATTCGTTCCAGAGGTCCATACTTAACCTGAAACTGTTCTTAACCTGTAGCACACTTTAGCTAATGGGGCCTCCTGCTGCCACCGTGCTGCCGGAGCACGATTTCTGTTCTCATCCTGAAGCAAAGTTCTTAACCTGAAGCACTATTTCTGGGTTAGCGGAATCTGTAACCTGAAGCGTATGTACCCCGAGGTACCACTGTATGGTATAGTAGTTAGACTGTTGGGTTTGAAATCCCCACTTGGGGGACCTTGGCCCAATTGCTAACTCTCTACCTAACCTACCTCTCAGGGTTGTTGTGAAGGTAAAATGGAGGGGAAGAACCATGCACACAACCTTGAACTATCATTTGGAACTGCAGTGGCCCTTTGTCTACTCAGACTGTATGTGTGAGAGCAACCTGATAGGCATGCTAATGTAGGGTTGCTGCGAGGATGAAATGTGGAGGCAGGAAACCACTTATCTTGGAGGGAAAGTAGGATACAAAATGCTGCAATAAAAAAGAGGCAGATTTCCTTCAGTCAGTCCCCTGTTGGTATCAAGAAGGCTGGCATGTAGCCTACATGGAAAACCTTGCACACAAACTCAGGGTCCGTCATGGCATTTCTAAGCCAAGCAAACTCATTAAGAACTACTTTACTTTTATTACACATGTATGCATCAAGGAATATGTTAATCCTCCGGCTCAATAGGCTTCAATTTGGAATTCATAATTGCTATTTAATGTCTCATCTTTATTTGTACTTTTGAACTATTATTTAGATGACTGGGATCTTTTGTTTCATTGCTGCAGTTATTTTCCTCATTTCTTGGATCACTTGGACGTGTTACGGAGGGGAAGGGAGCTGGAGTGGGCTCTTTTCTATGTTCTCACAGTTGTGTATTTTGCCTGCCATGAAAAACAATAATAATTACTTATATTTGAAAGATGGAGGGAGCGGGAGAGACGTACTTGCAGTTTTTACATTTCAGTCCAAACAACATTCCTTTCCCACAGACAGTGCATGTCTGAGACATCCAATACTTGGTGGAAAACCTGTGCAGAGAGCGAAAAAGAAAAAGAGAAAGGTTGACCTTTGTTAAGTCTTAAGCAAAAGCTCCTTCTCAGAACAGTGAAATGTGTTATTTTTAATAAACCTGATTGTGCTCTGCTCTCCCTAGTCACCAAGACCAGCAGCACCAGAATTGCTTATTGATTCTGGTTTAGGAAGCCGATGCGAATCAATTCTGCTTGCAGCATGTGCCGCTCTATCCTTGAGTGGGAGTTTTGAGCGTGAGGAAGCACATCACAATTGTTAATTTCAGTCAGCTAATCAGGGTCCGTATTTGCTCATTAGAAACCCAGGGAGGTAAAACAAAACCGGTGATCTTAAAAAAAGAGAGCATGGATTCAAGATTTTATTGGAAATGAATCAGGACCTCAGCATGCCCTACGAGCGGGGAAACACCTTAAAAATGCCTTCGCTGCTCCAGGGCATGTCTAGTGAAGCTGTTCAGGTGGTTGAACCCGCATCCCACTGTGTTCTTTTCCTTCCTGCCTGTTACTGGTCCATCTTATTCCCATTTCTTCCAAGAGAGTAGGGGGTGGGGTGGGGGTGGCTACTGGCATAGCATTTACTCAAGGTCAGGAGGTCATAGATAAAGCACAGTGGTTTTATCGACAGAAGCTGGAGCCTTATCTAAGTGATATCAGAAATTGAAATAGTGCTTAGAAGGGGCTTTATTGAGACTGGGCATTGACACACACACACCAGCACCGGCCTTTTGCTTATCAGCACTCTGCTTCCAAGATTATAATGCAGCAAATTAAACAGCCCAAGCAGACTCCAGAGAAAGGTTTCTCTTCAGACTACTCATGCTGTTGAGTGGCTCTGTCCCTCAGATAGGATGAGGTGGGCAAAAGTGTGGGTAAGGGTTGGGCAAACTTCGGGGCTCAAGGCAGCCTTGGTGTAATTTCCAAAGCACCCTATTGGGATCAGTTTAGACCTCTGGTAAGAGTGATCTGACTCTCTGCTGGGCAGAGACAAAAAGGGAGAAGGAGAAAGATGGGGGTGGCAGTGGGCCTTTTTTCCGACGGAACTCTCCGGAACTCCGTTCCAGCTCCTCTCAGGCATTCATCCTGAGTTCCAGCACCTCTTTTTCTAGAAAAATAGCAGTAGGTGTCAAAAAGAGGGGGAGAAAAAAAGGGGTGTCAGAGAGAGAGAGGTGTCAGAAAGAAAAAGGAGTGTTGAAAAGAGAGGGAGCGAGGGAGGAAAGAAGAGATATCTGAGAGAAGCAGGAGTCAGAAAGTGAGAGAAGAAGGATGTCCTCATCTGCTTTTGACTCTGGTCTCTGCCCCACCCAAAGCTGGCATGCCGCCCCCCAACAGATGACCCAGCCCAACAGAATGCAGCCCTTGACAGGAGGGTGGGGAGTTACCTGGCCTGACCTGGGTTTAAAGTGATTCAGCTGAAGAAGACTGTCAGGTTGCCAAAGCCAGTAACTGGGAGAAATAACCACAATGCATTTTCTGGTTTCTTAGGGAGGGGGCTTGCCCAGTGGTGCTGCAGCCATTGCTTATCCGTTCCTTCATTTGAGAGTTTACAGTTGGTATGTAAACAGTCTGGCCTGGTCAGCTGATGCCTCACCAGTGAGCAGTAAATGGGCGAGAGACGGTCTCAGAGGAATCTCTGTGTTTTTCAAATGAGGTATCCAGCAGAGTCCATTTTCAGCAATCAAGGATGCTTCATAATTATAATGGATTTAAGAGGAATACAATATTTCTGTTGCGGGGAGAGAAATGGCATTACACTTTGGGGGGTCCAACTCCCCTCACAGCAGGAGCCAGCAGCTCTTGGCTCTCGAGAGACCACTGCTAGCTAGTCCTGCCATTTTGCTCTCAGCCAGAAGAAGTCAGATTCCTATGGAGGGGGACAGTACAGCTTGCTCCCACCCCACCAGGTCTTGGGACTGTATTTCCATCCAGATTGAAGACACAGACAACATCTCCTCCTCCATCTTCCCAGTGGAGTTTAATGGGGTTACAAGGGCCTGTCAGTGCCACCTACTGACTGGAGGTCAGATGCTACCATAGAGTCTCTAAGGTTCCAAAACTAAAATTTGCGCCACCTACTGTCAGACTCCCTGTCCAAACAGGGAAAGCAGATATTGGGATGGGTTTGAGGGGGTCCTTGGCACAGCGCCCTTCCATTTGCCGTGGAGTGATGCCATGCCGTGGGCATTGTGGGAAATTAAAATGGCAGCACAGAAATGCAGCCACACATTTTCCTCCCCCCAGAATTCTATGGTGATAGGAACATAGGAAGGAATATAGGAAGCTGCCTTGGGTCACATTCGTACATACAGTGGTACCTCTGGTTACAAACGTAAATCGTTCCGGAGGTCCATTCTTAACCTGAAACCGTTCTTAACCTGAGGTACCACTTTAGCTAATGGGGCCTCCTGCTGCCGCTGCGCTGCCAGCGCACGATTTCTGTTCTCATCCTGAGGTAAAGTTCTTAACCAGAGGTACTACTTCCGGGTTAGCGGAGTCTGTAACCCGAAGTGTTTGTAACCCGAGGTACCACTGTACATTTAAATCACTATGATACCACTTTAAACAGTCATGACTTCCCCCAAAGAATCCTGGGAAACTGATGGCTGCTTTTTTTAAAAGATATTTACTAAAAGTTTTTAAGAGAAACTGATGGTTGCTCATTCCTTACTCACTGGTAACCATTTGCACTAGACCCTCAACAGAGTAGGCAATAATTTTCCCTTACCTGAAACCATAACCCTCCTGAGGTAAACTGTTTCTCAGTCATAACATTTAAAAAGAAAGAAAGAAAAGAAAGAAAGAAAAAGACATATCTGAGTTTTTTCAATCACCTCATACCTGTGTTTGATTGAGTTTCCAAGATCCCGTCGAGGAATTTGTGGGGACCAGCGAGGTACTGAGAGTGTATCTGAAAGATAGAAATTAGAGGGGGAAAGAGTTGATCCCAGGCGGTCAGATTCAAAATTATTTCTGTCACAATAATCTGGCTTATTACATATCAGGGATGCCATTATGAATTCTGAAAAACAAAAACAAAAATAGCCTTCTAAACAAATCTCAGCATCTTGGCATGACATGTGGGATACTGTGCTGTTGTCGTACTGTGTGGAGTATAGCCAGGAATGCCCTTTTCTGGGTACTCCATTCCATCTCTCTTCATCCCCACTCTCTCATTCCGCACTCCAGGATTCCATGGCCACTAAGTATGCTGTTTGCAAGGCCATCCCAATACATTTTGGCACCTGAGGCGAACCTCCTCCCTGCCAGGGAAGATGGAGTGAATGAAGAACAAGGGGTGCGAGGAGACAAGCAGCACCTCCTATTCACCAAGACACCACTGAAGAGGCGGCATTGAGGGGACAGATCCAGCCTCCAAAGAGTGCGCTGCAGCTGTTAACCACCCTGCAGCAGAAGTAGTGAGTGATGCATTCCTTGGAGGCTGGTGCTGCTGCCCCTCTGGATCCTGCTTCCTGAGGCAGTCGCCTCACTTTGCCTCATCCATGGGCAGGGTTGGATTTAGGTCTGATGAGGCCCTAAGCTACGGAAGGTAATGGGGCCCTTTATATGTCCAGCTGTCCTTTGCCAACAACAAATTTTGTGTTGAATATATGCTATATGGGGTGGCGCTGTGGGTTAAACCACAGAGCCTAGGACTTGCTGATCAGAAGGTCAGCGGTTCGAATCCCCGCGACGGGGTGAGCTCCCGTTGCTTGGTCCCTGCTCCTGCCAACCCAGCAGTTCGAAAGCACCTCAAAGTGCATGTAGATAAATAGGTACCGCTCCGGCAGGAAGATAAACGGCGTTTCCGTGTGCTGCTCTGGTTCGCCAGAAGCGGCTTAGTCATGCTGGCCACATGTCCCAGAAGCTGTATGCCGGCTCCCTTGGCCAATAAAGCGAGATGAGCACCGCAACCCCAGAGTCGGCCACAACTGGACCTAATGGTCAGGGCTCCCTTTACCTTTACACTATTTGATAATTTATGGACCTAATAGGTATCTGAAGCAATTTGCACATAACAAAATAGGTATTTTATCAAAGTAATTGTTATACAAATGAGCAAACCAGTGATATTTTAGGGAGCAGGCTAGCAAGGCCCATTACTTACATCATAGGAGCCTACACAACACAAAACACTGTTGCTGTATGTAGGTTTTGTTTTATTTGGTTTTTATCTTATATTTTGGAAATGTATATCCAGTTTTCCTTTAAATTTTTGGGGGGACCCCAAGAGAGTGGAGTCCTAAGCTATAGCTTGTTTAGCTTACACGTAAATCCGGCATTGTCCATGGGCTGGCCTGGAGCGGGTACGGCTTTTTAGTTATTTCTCCAAACCTCCCTTAGGTTTGCTGACACTTCCTCTTACGTGAGGGTTTCAGGCATGCAAGGAAGGCAGGTGTTCTACCTCTGGGCTATGGCCTTTACCAAGAAGACTTGGTGGGACACTTGTTCCCCTGGCGAAACGTTTTGCACCAAAGGAACGTGGCCGCGCAAGAGAATGCATAAGCAGATTGCTGCTAATTCTGCTGCCCAATAGATGGAACAATCTGTTACGTGATGAGTTGCTGCGTTGGGATTGCTCTGTTGCGCAACATTAAACCCTGAGTCCCAATTGCGCTAATGGACAGAGAAAACTAGATACTGCCCAAAGTAATTAATGATTGCCTAATGGCATTAGACAGGTGCCTTCGCAATACTGGTTTGGATGCCTGGTGGAAAATTTTCTGTTTCAGCACGCCTACCCAGAACAGATGATTCGGTTACTTTTCCTTTAAATGCTTTATTAATTCGATCTTTAGCTTTAGAGATGGTTGTATATACACCTTGAATATACATTGTTTTTTGAATTCGTTTGTTTCTTTGAACCATGTTTTATATATTTAATGGGACTCGTACGCCACTCGGGGAATGTTTTCCAGCAAACAGTTTTAATACAGGAATGATATTAATTAATTAATTCAGAGAAAGTGCACGGAGGCGAGAAAACCTACATGCTAATTAGTTTGTTATTTATTTCAAAGCATTTATACACCACTTGATTGTGTGTGTTTTTTAAAAAAGAAAAGCTCAAAGCAGTTTACAAAGAGAATAAAACAATAAAAATATGAGTAAAAAGGACTCTTCATAACATTCTAGGGTTGCCATATTTCAAAAAGTAAAAACCAGGACACCCCAAAGTGTCCTGGCAGTTCCACCACAATTTAACCCCCATTGCTGATTTTTCAGAGTGTGAAAACTACAGGGCTTGATTCAATTATTATTATTTTTATCACAACAAAACTATTTGATACCCAGACGCTTCTGATTTCTTGCTGCCCTCTCCGCTCCTGACCCAGTTGAAATAATATGAAATTCTGTAGCAGACCCTCCAAGTGTCCCTATTTTCCAGGGACAGTCCCAGATTTACAGAAGCTGTTCCCAGTTTCTGATTTGAATATCCCACTTTGCCTTAGGATGACCCTGTTTTCACCAGAGAAATGTTGGAGGGTATGGAGTTATGCAAACAGCCAAGGAGATAAGTAACTATACAACCTTTAGAAGACATCTGAAGGCAGCCCTGTATAGGGAACTTTTAAAATGTTTAATTACTGGTATGTTTTTATATATGTTGGAAGCTGCCCAGAGTGGCTGGTACAACCTAGTCAGATGGGTGGGGTATTATTATTATTGAATAGGACGTTCCTATTTTCATCAGAGAAATATTGGAGGGTATGCTATAGGCTTCCACATGTAATAATAATGATAATAAATGCATTGTTTACCCTAGAGAGAACGATTTATAGAAAGAGCATTTGGGCAGAGTTACAAGCATTGGCTTTATTTTAACAGCAGAGGCTCTTGGGTACGGAAGTGAAAATCAAATATGATTCTCGGAGACCCAAATGCCATCCATTAGGGATGCAAGCTGGGCCCACGGACATCTGACCACCTGAAATGGCCAGGCAGACTCCAGCAGTGACCCCTGGGTTTCCTATGCACACCTGTCAATCCTTCAGCAAACACGCTCCCGGGGTGTTTTTTTAACATAGGATATGAACGCCTCTGTTTGCTTTCATATCCCATTTTAATATTGCAGGTTGAGGCGTTCTTAATTATGTGCCATTTCAGAAGGTTACATTTGCATGTGGCTTCCTGTGAGGAGAGCAGCGCTCCCTCTGCTGCTCAGGAATAACTCCACCGCCTAAATGTGCATCTCAACAAAATGCGGGGAGGGGAGGGAACCGCTATGCAAGACCCAAGAACTGTCACATTCAGACCAAACATTTAAAGCACAATGATACTTTAATGATGCTGGGCTCTCCTACATTGGATACTTTTAAGCAGAAGTTGGCTGGCTATCCGTCATGGATGCTAATAGTAGTAGTAGTAGTAGTAGTAGTAGTAATAATAATAATAATAATAATAATAATAATACAGTGGTACCTTGGTTTTCAAGGGACGCAGGTGGCACTGTGGTCTAAACCACTTGAGCCTAGGGCTTGCCGATCAGAAGTTCGGCGGTTCAAATCCCCACAACAAGGTGAGCTCCCGTTGTTTGGTCCCTGCTCCTGCCAACCTAGCAGTTCGAAAGCACACCAGTGCAAGTAGATAAATAGGTACCACTGCAGCGGGAAGGTAAACAGTGTTTTCGTGTGCTGCTTTGGTTCGCCAGAAGTGGCTTAGTCATGCTGGCCACATGACTCAGAAGCTGTCTGTGGACAAACGCTGGCTCCCTCGGCCTATAGAGTGAGATGAAAACCAAGGTCCACTGTAATAATAATTTATTACCTCTGCCCTGCCCATCTGACTGGATTGCCCAAGCCACTCTGGACAGCTCCCAACAGAATAAAATCACAGGAAATGTCAAACATTAAAAAGTTCCCGATACAGGGCCACCTCCATTGGTCTTTGGAAAGTTGTGTAGCTGTTTATTTCTTTGATAGGAGAGCATTCCACAGGATGGGCGCTACTGCTGAGAAGGCCCTCTGCCTGCTTAGCTGAATAATAATAATTTGTTGTGATTCCTGCATAGCAGGCACTTAGACTAGATGATCCTTGGAATCTTTTGCAACTCTACAGTTTTATGAGTCTGTGATACCATCTTAGAGAAGCATGGCTGTCCTCAAAGAATTCCGGCAGCTGAAATTTGTTAAGGGTGTTGAGAGATGTTAATAGACCCCCAGTTCCCCTCAAAGAGCTACAATTCCCAGGGCAGTTTAAAAATCAAACCCTCTTCGCAGGGAACTCTGGGTCCTGTATTTAGGCATGGGGGTAATCTCTTAGCAACTCTCAGCACCCTTTCCAAACTACACTCCCCAGGATTCCTTGGGGGGGAGCCAGGATTGTTTTAAATGGTATGGTGCCATTTTAAACTCTTGGTGTGAGTGTGGCAGAGGACAAGCTGTGGAGTCCAGATGTTGCAGAGGAGTGGTAACCCCAAGGGAACCCCCAGGTGAAGAAGGCTCAGAGCCAGAGGGGTTGTGGTGGGATGACGATGAGTGGACAGAGGGAGAAGAGGGAGCAGATGGGAGGAGGAGGTGTCGGAAGCTGAAGGGGTAACAGGGTTTTGTGAGCAGGAAGAGACTGTGGCAGAGAGCAGCCCAGAAGCAGAAACAGAAGCGGAGGCTGGGAAGGAGCGGGGGCCAAGAGGCAGAGAAGAGTCTGCTGAAGAGTCCAGGGAGTCTCTTGCTGCGACCAGCTCACCTCCCCACCTGGTCTCCCAGAACCCAAAGAGGTATGAAGAGGGTGGAGCAAAGAGAGACAAAATGAAGGAGCCTCAGGTTGCTGGGGAATGACCATGGGGAGGAGCCTTAGAGAGCGGTGGGAAGGCGGGGACCTTCAGTACTCGCAACTGCCTCATCAGAGCAAGACCTATTGGGAAGAGTTGCTGTGTTCACTATCCCTGAGCTGTTTTGTTTCTTTGACTAAGGAGTTAGCTACACTGAAGCCCTGGGAGTTACTGCTGGTCTGCTCCCAACCAGCCTTGACACCAGTGTTCCATGACAAACTGACAGTGTTTTTGTTTTTTTGATATATATATTTTTTGAACTGACTTTTAAAGGAAAGAGCTTTTAATAGTACTTTGCTGCCTTTATTGTTTGTGTTTTAATACATTTTTTTTTTATATTGTTTTAATTTGATTAGAGCTTAACTACTTTTTAATAAAGCGCTGGTGGTGCTGTGGGTTAAACCACAGAGCCTAGGACTTGCTGAACAGAAGGTCAGTGGTTTGAATCCCCGCAACGGGGTGAGCTCCCGTTGCTCGGTCCCTGCTCCTGCCAACCTAGCAGTTCGAAAGCATGTCAAAGTGCAAATAGATAAATAGGTATCGCTCTGGCGGGAAGGTAAATAGCGTTTCCGTGCGCTGTTCTGGTTCGCCAGAAGCGGCTTAGTCATGCTGGCCACATGAACCTGAAGCTGTACACCGGCTCCCTCGGCCAATAAAGCAAGATGAGCGCCGCAACCCCAGAGTCAGCCACGATTGGACCTAATGGTTAGGGGTCCCTTTACCTTTACTTTTTAATAAACCTCTTTCATGTGTTTTGAGATCTTTGTAGTTTATCTGTGTTGTTTTGATTTGTGTAAGGCACCCTGAGCCCCAGTCTATAGAACAGGCAGCATATTATAATAATTAATAATAAATATAATAACAATGCTTTTTTCTTAATCAAAATGTTTAGGGGTACTCTCATTTTCCTACTAATATTGATATACTGCCCCTCAATGAGGCCAAACTTATATTCACAAAATGTTTAGGGGCATGAGTACCACACCCCACACCCCCCAGAAAAAAGCACTGATTATAATATTAGTCACCAAACACATATCCAGCAGCAGCCAATCAGTTTCCTTCAGTTATTACCCAATGATAGGTGGGGGTCAAAGGCAAAAGTGGGTGGAGCAATGAATGAATATGTTACCTTTTATTTTGATTTTTTTTTTTCTTGAGTTAGCAACTACATGGAAAAATCCAGAGAAGTGAAAAAGAACTATGTTCTGATCCAAACAGCAAATAACAAAGTCCTCAAGACAGCCTGGTCCCCAGGCCTGTCTGTGATGTCCTGGACAAGATACATATCCGCTACTTGTGGTTCCACTCATCCAGTATCTGCTGCCCCCATTTGAAGATGGTGTCAACAAGATTTGCTCCTTTCTCTGTTGGGGAATTAATACCTTGGGAGCCAGGCGTTAAATAAAGATTAGCTGCTGACAGTCCCAAAAGAAAGCTAGTTTACACCATGCAAGGATCTGGTCCGTAGAAGTACAAAAGGACCTTTTATATTCTGAAATGGTGTTTGCTCATCACTAAATCACATTATACAAATGTGCCCCCCCTCTTCTGCCCCCGCCATCCTTTGTGAAGCAAACAAGCGGACAATTAAAGTTACTTACCTGAAGTTAAATTAAAACCTTTGCTTTATCACCCACAATTTATTTCTGCTAACTTTCAGCTGGCCTCAATTAAATCACGCTGTTTTAGAAGAGATGGGGCAGGGTGGGGAAGTGGCTGAGGGGATTTAATTACTTTCCATAACATGCTCATTGTCAAAAAATTATTATTAGAGTGTATCAGGAATCATAACCTCTGAACAAAGCAGCGAGACCCTCCGTGATTCGCAGGTAATTATTTTCATTACAGGGATGATGGATGGAGGATCTGAGATATTAACAATACCCCGCACACAGACACATGCACACTGTGTTCAGTGGAGCATCAAGGGAGGGAGAGGACAGAAATGTTGAACTGGAAGAGCCTTGATGGGTTTCGGGGTGGGGAGAGCTGTTTTTAAGCTCATTTTGTTTTTAATCCTCAAAAGATGGACTGGCAGCGATTTCCTCTAAAAGAACATGGAAGCCATTTTACACACTCCTTGAACCTCTAAGCCAGGGTTTCCCAAACTTGGGTCTCCAGCTGTTTTTGTATTACAACTCCCATCATCCCTAGCTAGCAGAACCAGTGGTCAGGGATGATGGGAATTGTAGTCCAAAAACAGCTGGAGACCCAAGGTTGGAAAACCAAGCTCTAAGCAATGAAGTTGCAGAGAGGATTCCAATATCAGATGTCACCAAAGCTAGCTTGGCTCTGAGACACAAATGAACTTTGGGGCTTGGCAATGCCAAGCGAGCATGAGAAGACTTAAGGTTGATGATGAGGATGATCTGGATCTGCCTTGTGTTTCAATCCCCAAAATTAGTTTCCCCCCAAAATAAAACAACCAGAAGATTTGGGGACAGCACAAGGCCCGTGGAGAGGGGAAGAGAGGGAGGATGAGTCCTGCTACAGAAGCAGGAATCATTCTGCTCATGCAAGGATTTAGCTGAATCGCTCCTCAAATTTGCATCCAGAAATGGGTGGACTTGCTCTTGAGCATGTGCAGAGAGCATCTTCCATTCAATTGAAAGCAGGCTTTAGAAATGAACCTGGGATTCAGAAGGAGGTCTCCCAGAAGTCACAGAAGCCCCTGTGGCTTCTTGGGGTGGTGGGAGGTCGATTCATCACCTCCCGCGTCGGAAACTGCAAACCCTGTGCTTCGATGGCATCAGAAGTTTAAGAATCCTGGCAGCGAGGCCGAAGGACTCACCAGGCCAAGGCGAAGTTGAGGGAGGGCTGCGAGTGATAGTCCTCTCTTGGCATCAGCCGTCTCGCCTTGACAGAAGCCGCGGCGGGGGGAAATTAGCAGCCTGGCAATAACGGAGAGGGTGACAAAGGGAAGGTCACGCCTCTCCCGCTCCCGCGCTGACAGAAGACACGGCAGAAGGGCCCCCGCAGGCCACGGCTGTCTCCCATTGACAGGCAGGTGTGACAACAAGGCCCAAGACCTGGACGGCACTCGCCCGCCTGGAAAGCGAGAGGGGCCAAGCAGGTGACCCGAGCCGCTCAAATAAACAGCCTGGCTGCGACAACACATCCACTGCGCCATGGAGCACTGTGCTGAGACTTCATCCAGGAGAAGCTGACCGATGCCTTATGCCGAGCCATTCATCCACCTAGCTCAGTATTGTCTACACTGACTGGCAGCAGCTCTCCAGGGTTCCAGGGAAGGTTCCATGTAGCCCTACCTGGAAGATGCTGTAGGGAATTGAACCTGAAGCTTTCGGCGCGCTCAGTATCCCTGAGCTGCAGCCCTGCCCTAAATACAAAGAAACACAGAAAGCCGCAGTATACTGAGTCCAGTACTGTATACTGCTCCATCCTGCTCATATTGCTGACACTGGTTTGCAGCAGCTCTCCAGGGTTTCCAGCACAGAATCTTGCCCAGCCATCCTTGAAGATGCTGGGGATTGATCCCAAGGTCTTCTGAATGCAAAGCAGATGCTCTGCCATTAAGCTATGGCCCTTCCGCAGATGTTGTCAGTTTCCCTGATGAATATGCACATAGAATCATAGGATAATAGAGTAGGACGAGACCCCAGGGTCATCTAGCCCAACCCCATGCATTGTAGGCTCAAACCCATGACCCTGAGATTAAAAACCTTATGCTCTACTAACTGAGCTATCCACCATAGGGAAG
This sequence comes from Podarcis vaucheri, assembly GCF_965113315.1. Lineage (NCBI taxonomy): Eukaryota > Metazoa > Chordata > Lepidosauria > Squamata > Lacertidae > Podarcis > Podarcis vaucheri. Next base: position 19,957,671 of record NC_138754.1, on the reverse strand, counting down.
ACTTTCTTGTTCCACCAGGCTTTGGGGAGCTGACTGCTTTTAAGGAAATGGCTTTTAAACAGCACTGTGCTGTTTTTACTACCTGTATTTTAATAGGTATTTCTGCATAATCCTGCATTGCAGGAACATGCAGGTATCCCATACGGGGATCGAACCCACAACCTTGGCATTATCAGCGCCACGCTCTAACCAACTGAGCTATCCATAGGGCAACTCAATCTCTGGCTGCCACCATTAAACTAAGGGTTTAGATTACGCCCTCAAAGTTTTATATTGCATAATTTTTAATGGCAATGCAAACTGCTTAGTTGTGTTTATGTTTGTTTGTAAGCAAATCAGAATTAAAAATGCCCTTAACAGATTGGAGAACTTGGCGCAAGCTAACAAAATGAATTTCAATAGGGACAAACGTAAGGTTCTGCACTTAGGAAGAACCAGATGCACAAATATAGGATGGGGGACACCTGGCTTACTAGCAGTACACGTGAAAAGGATCGAGGAGTCTTGGTGGACCACAAGCTTAGCATGAGTCAACAGTGTGATGCAGCAGCAAAATAAGCTAATGCTATTCTAGGCTGCATCAGCAGAAGTATAGCGTCCAGATCAAGGGAAGTTATAGTACCACTCTATTCTGCCTTAGTCAGACCACACTTGGAATACTGTGCCCAATTCTGGGCACTACAATTTAAGAAGGATGTTGACAAGCTGGAACATGTGCAGACAAGGGCAATTAAGATGATCGAGGATCTGGAAACTAAGTCTTATGAGGAGTGCTTGAAGGAACTGGGTAAAGAGTAACTGGAAAAGAGGAGACTAAGAGGAGATATGATAGCCATCTTCAAATATCTTGGTAAAGGTAAAGGGACCCCTGACCATTAGGTCCAGTCGTGGCCGACTCTGGGGTTGCGGCACTCATCTCGCTTTATTGGCCAAGGGAGCCGGCGTACAGCTTCTGGGTCATGTGGCCAGCATGACTAAGCCGCTTCTGGCGAACCAGAGCAGCACACGAAAATGCAATTTACCTTCCCGCCGGAGCGGTACCTATTTATCTACTTGCACTTGACATGCTTTCAAACTGCTAGGTTGGCAGGAGCAGGGACCGAGCAACGGGAGCTCACTCCATTGCGGGGATTCGAACCGCAACCTTCTGATCAGCAAGTCCTAGGCTCTGTGGTTTAACCCACAGCGCCACCCATGTCCCTTCAAATATCTTAAGGGCTGTCAAATAGAGGAGGAAGCATGCTTGTTTTCTCCTGCTCTGGATGGTAGGACTCGAACCAATGGCTTCAAATTGCAAGAAAGGAGATTCCGACTAAACATTCGGAAGAACTTTCTGACAGTAAGAGCTGTTCAGCAGAGGAACAGACTCCCAAAAGAGGTGGTGGGCTCTCCTTCCTTGGAGGTTTTTAAGCAGAGGTTGGATGGCCAGCTTCCATGGATGCTTTAGCTGATATTCCTGCGTTGCAGAGAGTTGGAATAGATGAGCCTTGGAGTGCCTTCCAGCTCTAAGATTCTATGATTCTATGAAATTGCAGCAGCTAATGACTGGTGCAAATATCCATCTATCTTGTCAGCAATGCTGAACCTCACACTTCCAGTAAAATGGGAAGCCACTCAGACAAGTTATTGAATGCATGGAGGAACCCAACATCGCCCCATCCCGTTGGGAATCTAAGAAGAAAAGTGAGGCTTACACAAGAAGAAAGTGCTTTTAGCCATTAAGCACTCCGATGTTTCAAACACACCCAGCTCTTAACCTGCTGATCTGCCGTTCCCAAATGCAGCCAAACAGCTTGTCCTAAACACCTTGTTGCATCTCCTTGCGGGTGGCAAGCAAAGGGGGTCAAAAGGGGTGATGTCGCCCAGCAAAATACACACTTCTACATTATCTCCGAGTCAAGCCCTTTAAAGCAAACTGACAATTTAATAATAGGAAAGTCGCAATTCGGTAGAGAGTACTAATGGAGGAAATCGGGCAGGTTGGGAGGGATGTCACTGAGGATTTTTGGAGAGCGGGTGGCAGAAGGGAGAGACCTAGGAAAGATGAGAAGAATTATGGTAAATTGGCTGGGCAGCGGTCAGAATCTTCCCCCACTGGTGAGTGGTCAGAGGAAGAAGACTGGGAGGAGGTGGTGTCAGAAGCTAAAGAGGCAACAGGGTTTAGTGAGCAGGGAGAGGCTGGGGCAGAGAGCAGCCCAGAAGCGGAAGCGGAAGCAGGAGAAGAGGGAAGAGGGAAACCAAGAGGCAGAGATAAATCAGACTGGTGAAGAAGCCAGGGTGTCTCCCCCTCCTGCTGCTACAAGCTCCCCGCCACACACTGGCAACCCTGGTCTCCCAGACAGGAGAGGTATAAAGCAGGAGAAGCAAAGGTGGGCACACCAGCATAGTCTCAGGCTGCCTGGGAAAGACCCAGGAGAGGAGGAGACTTAGGCAGCTGTGGGAAGTCCCTGCAACTGCCTCATAGGCATAGCTGTCAACTTTCCCCTTTTCCTGCAAGGAATCCTATTTGGAATAAGGGACTTTCCCTTGAAAAATGGGAAAAGTTGACAGCTATGCTCATAGGGACACGACCTACCAAAGAGTTGCTGTGCAGCAGCAACTTCGATGTCATTTCCAAGGTGTGGTCACTGCTGGAAAGCTAGACACTTTGGAGTGCCTCATTGCATAATGCAAAAGTATGTAACAATCAAAACCAGTGATTGTTTTTATAACTATACAGAACTGAACAAATAGCACGACACAGCAGGAAACAGCTAATTAGATGCAGCACCAGGAGGGAAACTGCCAGGGCTGTCAGAAAATGAGCACCACCTTTGCCCACTGTCAAAGAGGGGGCAGAGTTAAGGGGAGGAGTTTGTTGACTAATTCATACTTCCTGAAAACAACACACAGGGACCAAAATACAGTTCTTTTTAAATATTTGCACTTCTCCAAACTGTGAGATGTAGCTCTCCGTCCCAAAAAAAAAAAAATCAGAGAGGGATTTTCTTCTACCAGCAAAAAAAAAGTACGAAGATACATTCTATTATATGAGAAACAGGCTGGGAAATGCATGCATTGGGCAAAAATGCATACAAAATGATGTCTATTAGGTGAAATGTCCACAAAAAATTGTACAAAACTTCATGTGGACTTTAAAAAAAATACAAACTGATGTGTTGAACTAAAGATTGGAAAAATGAGAAATCGAGAGAAACTAAAATTGACACATTCATCTATTCCTACGCAGAACGAGACTTACTTGGAAAGCTTGGGGCCACCACCAAGAAGGCCATGTTTCAGGTAGCCAGTGATTCTGCTGGCACAGGAACCTGTTTTCTGCTGGCCTTAAACAGTGAATTCAATAATCTTGGGCACTGCAGGGAAAGAGCTAGGGAAACTGCAGCTCAATCCGATGTAGGAACATAGAAAGCTGCCTGATACAGAATCAGACACATCTGTCAATCCTACCTGAGCACTGTCTCTACTGACTGGTGGTGGCTTTCCAGGTTTTCAAGCAGAGGACACGCTCAGTCCTAGTTGGAGATGCTGGGGATTGAACCTGGGACCTTCTGCAGGCAAAGCCAATGCTCTCCCATTAAGCTGTGGAGGTTCCCTTAAAAATAACAGCAAGATTCTAGTCCTCATGGTACTGGGGGAAAGCACTGATTTAAACATGGGCGAAGGAAGCTGCATTATACAGTGTCAGACCATTGGTCCATTGGTAGCCTGTGCCCTCCAGGGTTTCAGATGGATGGGGGGCATCCCCAGTCCTGCTTGGAGATGCCAAAGATTGAAGCTGGGAGCATCTGCATGCAAGGCAGACCCCACCCCATCACTGAGACACAACACTCAACCCCTTTCCTCACCCAGGCAAAATATGGCAACAGCTCCCAAAGTATTTGCCTTCTCCCTGCAGCTCTGAGGATGGGAGATAAGAAGATGCTAAGAAAGTATTGTTGACCCAGAAATGGAAGCAAGAAGAAATATCGATGAAAGAAGAATACCAGACCAAATTAATGGGCTACGCAGAATTGGACAAAAGGACAGGAAGGATTCGAAACCTGCGGGACCAGAGATTCACAGAAGATTGGAAGAAATATACGATTTATTTGAAGAGCAACTGTAATCAACAAATTACGCTAGTCGGACTACAAGAACTTTTGTAAGGAGGAATATATGAAATATTGCAAAGAAGAGAAAGAAGAGAGATATTAGTTATGATACTTAAATGTAATAGTGAAAGTAAGAAATGTAAATTAAGTGGATAAGATTGTAAAATTTTCAGATGTGATTGATGGAAGTAAAAAAAATTGTATAAGATATAAAAGTATGTTTAATAATTGTTGAAAATGATATGTGTATATATACACACACACACACACACACAGTGGTACCTCAGGTTAAGTACTTAATTCATTCCGGAGGTCCGTACTTAACCTGAAACTGTTCTTAACCTGAGGTACCACTTTAGCTAATGGGGCCTCCTGCTGCTGCCATGCCACCGGAGCACAATTTCTGTTCTCATCCTGAAGCAAAGTTCAGGTACTATTTCTGGGTTAGCGGAGTCTGCAACCTGAAGCGTATGTAACCTGAAGCAAATGCAACCAGAGGTACCACTGCATGATGCTAAGAAAGGCCTGGCTGCTTCTAGAAAGATCTCAACAGCCAATTGATGTCAAGAGCCAGAAGGCACACACACAGCCCACAGAAATGCCTTTGGAGCTGCTATTTAACTTGTGAAGGAAATCACGTCCCCCCCCGGGAGATAAGCAGGAGCTTGGCTTGGCGATCTGGGGCATGCCATGTCACCGAGGACGTCAGCAAAAACTGCCAGAAGGGAAACCTCAGCAACACCGATGGCAGGCAGCAACGCTGATGGCCTGACCCCTTCCATCCGGACGTCTTCTCCTGTTTTGACGATATTTGCTGCATGGATGGGGTTTCTTCCCCCCCTCCCTTCTCTCGCTGACAAATGAAAGAAATGGCCACTAACCACAATGGCTATGCTTTGCCTCCGTGGTCAGAGGCAGAAATGCTGCTGAATACCAGCTGCTGGAAACCACAGGAGGGGAGAGGGCTCTTGGCTCGGTCCTGCTTAGAGGTTTCCAACAGACATCTGGTTGGTCACTGGGAGAACAGGATGCTAGACTAGATGGGCCACTGGCCTGATGACAGCAGGATCATTTATATTTTAAATAAAGAAGTGGATTCAACAACAGAATGTTGCAGCACCAAGTGCTCCTGTTTGATGTTGGCCACAGCGACATGTGACAGCATCTTAACACAGCATCAGCATCTTAAAAAGCAGAGACATCACCTTGCCAACAAAGGTCCATATTGTTAAAGCTATGGTTTTCCCAGTAGTGATATATGGAAGTGAGAGCTGGACCATAAAGAAGGCTGATCGGCGAAGAATTGATGCTTTTGAATTCTGGTGCTGGAGGAGACTCTTGAGAGTCCCATGGAATGCAAGAAGATCAAACCTCCCCATTCTTAAGGAAATCAGCCCTGAGTGCTCACTGGAAGGACAGATCCTGAAGCTGAGGCTCCAATACTTTGGCCACCTCATGAGAAGAGAAGACTCTTTGGAAAAGACCCTGATGTTGGGAAAGATGGAGGGCACAAGGAAAAGGGGACAACAGAGGATGAGATGGTTGGATAGTGTTCTCGAAACTATGAACATGAGTTTGACTAAACTGTGGGAGGCAGTGGAAGACAGGAGTGCCTGGCGTGCTCTGGTCCATGGGGTCACGAAGAGTCGGACACGACTAAACGACTAAACAACAACAACAAAGCAGTGACATGAAGATGCTGAGGGGTCAGGCAAGGCCTCCTTCCACCTGCCTTGCCCCACCCTCCAGTCTCTGCTTCTCAATTTGTATTGTATTATTTTATGCACTGTGGCTTGCCGTTGTTTTATTGATTGTAGTTTAGAAATGATTGATTGTAATTGTTAAGAGTGGATTTCTGTTTAATTTTTATATGCTGATATTTAATATTATTCTAGACTAGTCTAATGAACGTTGAATGTTACTTTATTTGATGTAGCTTGCGGATTTTAAAGTTATGTTTTATTATCAGATTTTTGTATTGCATTAGATTGTTATAAGGTGTACATTCTTTGTCTCTTCAGCTTGTAAACTGCCTTGGGTATTGTAAGATAGAAAGACGGTATACAAATTAAAAGTGATGGTGATGGTGGTGATAGACAAAATGGGTCATCAGCCCATGTTCTTATGCCTGATCTTGCCACCGTTCTCCATGCTTTTGTAATGTCCAAGTTACAGTAGATTAATTTGGTGGTTTTTTAAATGCATCATTCATGTAGAGCCGGCTAGGAAGAGTGTTTGGGAGTTTGGATTAGTCCAGAATATGGCTGCCAGTTTTATGAATAGGGACCTACCGGTTCAGTGATCTTTCACCCAGTGCTATTTGGAATTGTTTTGTTTCCTTTCTCTGAGCATTTATATCCTCCCTTGTTACAATAAGATAAGACTCAAGACAGCTAACAAATAAAGATCTAAATCACAGCCGAGAAAACCTAACAAAAGTAATTTTAAAAGAAGTTAAAAAAAAAAGGATGACAGAATTATATTGTTGGAGGTCTGCTATACAGATGTAGTTGAGAGATTCTGAGCAGATAAAAGAAAGCACATAGTTAAACTATGGAACTTGCTCCTACAGGAGGCAGTGGTGGTCACTAACTTAGATGGTTTTAAGAGAGGGTTAGACCAGGGGTCAGCAACCTTTTTCAGCCATGGACCAGTCCACCGTCCCTCAGACCATGGGAGGGGCAGACTATATTTTGGGGGGGAAATGAACGGTTTCCTATGCCACACAAATAACCCGGAGATGCATTTTAAATAAAAGGACACATTCTACTCATGTAAAAACACGCTGATTCCTGGAAGAAGAAGAAGATGAAGAAGAGGAGGAAGAGGAGGAGTTTGGATTTGATATCCCACTTTATCACTACCCTAAGGAGTCTCAAAGCGACTAACATTCTCCTTTCCCTTCCTCCCCCACAACAAACACTCTGTGAGGTGAGTGGGGCTGAGAGACTTCAGAGAAGTGTGACTAGCCCAAGGTCACCCAGCAGCTGCATGTGGAGGAGCGGGGAAGTGAACCCGGTTCACCAGATTATGAGTCTACCACTCTTAACCACTACACCACACTGGCTCTAACTCCGGACCGTCCGCAGGCCAGATTTAAAAGGCGATTGGGCTCCATCCGGCCCCTGGGCCTTAGGTTGCCGACCCCTGTGTTAGACCAATTCATGGAGGAGAAGGCTTCCCACTACTCACCACAATGGTTATGTTCTACTTGAACCACCAGAGGCAGTAATGCTTCTGAATACCAGTTGTTTGGAACCGCAGGAGAGGAAAGGGCTGTTGTGCTCAGGTCCTGCTTAGAGGTTTCCAACAGGCATCTGGTTGGTCACTGGGAGAACAGGACGCTGGACTAGATGGGCCATTGGCCTGATGCGGCAGGATCATTTATATTTTAAATAAAGAAGTGGATCCAACAACAGAGTGTTGCAGCACCAAGGGCTCCTGTTTGCTGTTCCAGCCGGCCATCTTTGCCCTTTCCCAGAACACTCCATTGTATTACTCCCATGCACCTAGTTTTCCAACTTGCCCCCAACAGACTGTTTGGGGGTAATCTTTCCCTGGGGTTTGTGTGTTTAAAAATACATTTTGTGCTTTTGCAAACTGCAGCGTTCTTCCCAAGCCTACTAGTGTCTCCCTGTCTACTCCACAACAGCAGAGGTTCTTGCTTGAGGAAGAAATCTTTATTGAGGTAAAGATAAGAGATATAGACTGGGGACTCAGCTACATTAGTACAGGAACAACGATTTGAATGTATTATGAATATGCAACACCAGATGGCACCAGAGAGCAGAAAATTTTTCTACGTGGTTTTCCATAGGTTTTTCCCCCTTTTGTTATAATGATCTAATTTCTGACGTATTTATAGTGGTTATTTTCCTGTGCATAGATCCACCCTTAGAAGGTAAAGGTCAAGGACCCCTGGATGGTTAATTCCAGTCAAAGGTGACTGTGGGTTGCGGCACTAATCTCACTTCAGGCCGAGCGACCCAACGTTTGTCCACAGAAAGCTTTCTGGGTCATGTGGCCAGTATGACTAAACTGCTTCTGGTGCAATGGGACACTGTGATGAGTTCCAGAGCACACAGAAACGCCATTTACCTTCCCGCCACAGCAGTACCTATTTCTCTATTTGCATTGCTGTGCTTTCGAACTGCTAGGTTGGCAGGAGCTGGGACAGAGCAACAGGAGCTCATGCTGTCGTGGGGATTTGAACCGCTGACCTTCCGATTGGCAAGCCCAAGAGGCTCAGCGGTTTAGACCACAGCGCCACCCAAGCCCCCCACCCTTAGAAACAGGTAATGAGTCACAGCAGCCATTACACTCAGGCTTGATGACAGGAAAGGCAAAGCTAGTTGGGCTAAGATTGTAGCTTGAAGGTAACCCAAAGGTCATCTAGTCCAAACTCCAACAATGCAGGAATCAATGCAGCAGTCCAAGTCAAAGGAGTCCAAGAATGGCAAGGAGGTCAGAATGGCATAGAAGCAACAAAGTCGTCCAAATAAGTTGCCACACCTGCTCACCAAGCTTACAAAGATGGTAAGGCATGCTTGCTCCTGAGACTCTAGTACAGGGGTAGGCAACCTAAGGCCCATGGGCCACAAGCAGCCCACGGGGGTCATTTAACCGGTCCATGAGCCACCCCCGAACCAAGCCACCCCCGCTCAGTGAGTCCCTGCGTGCTGCACTAAACCGGCACAGCGTGGCGCGGGGACTCGCTTCCGTGACGCCGGAAATCGTGTCCGTGCATGCGCAGATGCCGAAAATTGCATCTGCACAGACACAGACGCCAGAAATCACAAAGAGAGAGTGCAATCTGGCCCATGGACAGATCTCCGCTGGAGTGAGGTAAATCTTGCAGACCCCTGCTCTAGTGCCTTATGAGACCACTAAGCTTGCAGACACTGGGCCACGATGTGTCTCTTTGCATCCTGGGTGACCATGCTGCACTGTGCCCTCCCCTACCCCTAGCTATGGGCGGATGCCCTTCCCAGCTTCCACTACTCTGCTCCTTTCCTTGGGAGGGGAAGAGTGGCGATGGGAGTTTCAATTCCCCAGCTGGGGCAGCCAGATCGAGGGAAGGGGAGGTAGTGGCCTTCTCCAGCCTCTGTTCACCCTCTATGTCAGCCTTTCTCAACCTGTGGGTCCCCAGATGCTGTTGAACTACAACTCCCATCACCCCTAGCTAGTAAGGCCAGAGCTCAGGGATGATGGGAGTTGTAGTCCAACAACATCTGGGGACCCACAGATTGAGCATCACTGCTCTATGTCATGCTCCTGTTCCCCTTCCTCATCTGTCTCAGTCTGCCACTACACTCCTGAGTCTCTCATGAATGGGTGGAATTTGTATGAATTTGTATGAAAACTGCACCCAACTGCACCCAACCCTTGGAACTCCCTGCCTATTGACATTGGGCAGGCTCCTTTGCTGTGCCCTTTTCAGCCCCTGCTGGAAATATTTTTGTTGAAGCAAGCCTATCAGCACATTCAGAATGTTGAATTCAAGTTTCAATCCGATTTTTAGGCTATCGTCGATCTTATTTTTATGTGTTATTCTTTCAAACAGTTGTTTTCAACTCTTGCTCTCATCATATATAATTTTTTTTTTGCAAATAGCTTGGAGGTTTCCTTTGGGGGGGGCGTTTTGGTTATGGTCTCGCCGTGCATGAAATGTTATGAAATAAATAAGTAAGCAAATTTATTGGCTACGTAACAAATGAGACTTTATCGCCTGGGGACTGGAATTAGAGGGACTGATCAGCGATCTTTTGGGGCACTCTCTAAACCAACACACAAACCATTACAAAAATTTGGGTTCGGCTTTCTTATCTAGAAACGTGGCTACTTTCATTCCACCCTGTGTAGTGAAAGCCAGTTCTGGAAGCCAGGCCTGTTAGGAAAGACTCTCGCCAGCCCCCAGGCACCCTCATGGAATTTGACGGAATTGTAGGATCGGAAAGGACCCCAGAGGGTTATCTGAGCCCCACACCCTGCAATGCATGCTCAGTGCTCTGGCATGATTACCAACCCGCCCCCCTTCCTCCTCTCCCACTGTAGCCCCACATCAGGGCTGACTTACTAGTGGAAAAGGTGCCATCCGTGTGGACAGGAGGGGTGGAAGGGAGGAAAGGCGGGTGTCCAATGAAGAAAGACCGTAGGGAGCGTTCTGAGAGAAGCGGGGAGCGCTGGGCAGGGATATTCTCACAGCTCCCGACGCTGTTGTGGATCTTAAGGTTCAACGGCTTGTTCTTTTTCTTCACTCTGCGGGAAAAGGAGAAGGTAAGGCATGAGGAAGAACCACAGCAGAAGGAAGATAATTCATACCGTACTTTTCTGTGTACAGTGGTACCTTGGTTTGCATAAGTCTTGGTTTGCATACATTTTGGATTACAAACACGTCAAACCCGGAAGTGCACGTCCCGATTTGCAACCTTTTTTTTTTGGATTCCAACCTTATTTTTATTTGATTATGAACAATTTTTTTTGGAGGCCCCATTGGCGAAAGCGCACCTTGGGTTACAACCTGTTTTGGTTTACAAACGGATCTCCGGAACAGATTATGGTTGTAAACCAAGGTGCCACTATATAATATTATGTTTGTTTCATTAAAAATCATGCTAAAAAGTGGAGGTCATCTTATACATGGATAGTGCATAGGGTGGAAGTTAAATTGGTTGCTGTCAGCGGCTATTGTGCATGTTATTGGTTGCTGCATCAATGGGTGGTGTTGATTGGCTGACGCTCTGGCAGTTGGGCGGGCGATTGGCGATAGGACAGACGGGAGGCAGATTTTGTGACTCGTGTGGGTGAGTGATTCTCGGCAATCCCCCCCAAAAAAGCTCAACAACTCTGTGCCATCTCCCCCCATTTTCTTAAATGTGAGTCCCCCCAAATAGGGGGAGTCTTATACATGGGGGCGTCTTATAGACGGAAAAGCACGATAGTTTGCATGGATTGGAAAACAACAACATGTAAGTAAAGGAGAGGCCAGGTCAGAAGAAACAGACATGAAGCTCCAACAGAGCAGTCCAAAGACCCACCTAGCTTAGCATCCTGCCTCTGACAGTGGTCAGCCACCAAGTTTCTAGGGATCTCTCTTGCAGGTTTCAGACAGAAGGTGTTCTAGTTGTTTGCTCGAGCTTTTAATGGGATAGAACGGTGCAGATCTCAGACCCTCCAAGTGCCCCTATTTCCCAGGGACAGTCCCAGATTTACAGAAGCTTTGAGAGCAGAGTTTGAAAACCCCACTCAGCCATGAAGCTCACCAGATGACCTTGGACCAGTCACCGTCTCTTAGCCAAGCCAACCTCCCAGGGTTGTTGTGAACCATGTACACCACCTTGATATCCTTGGGGTATCCTTGGGACATAAAGGTGGAACATAAATAAATGTTTTTTAAAAAAAATGGGAGTGAGGGTGGATGGAACGGAGTGTGCTGGGAGAGAGCCTGGCTGAAACAAAAGCCAATGAGGTTAATCTGAGGCACGATTATTGCTAATTTAAAACTTAGCACTCAACACTGTTATATTGTGCAGCGGGTCCCACTTGTCTGAGAGACATTCACTCAGAGATAACCCTGGCGTTGGCAAAGGAGAATTTCTGGGAGCAGAATTCTTTCTGCATCACAGTTGCCTATGCAGGAATAGGGGGCTTCTTCACCAGGAAGCAGGACGGATCATTCCGCCCTCTTGTGGCGGGAAAGGGAACGGGCCGCTGGAACTCAGCCCCGACAAAGTCAACTGGGGCCATTTCTGCTCAGCTATTTCTCCATTAACTCTTCCCAATTTATCTTGCCTAGGCTGCAAACACCCTGATTTATGTCAAGACTGGGATGATACATCTTGTGCCTCCTCCTGCCCCCTACACCCAAGTGACAGGTGTTTTAGGAATAGCCGCCTCAATCCATCTCTGTCTCCTAGGCAATTTCCCTCTTTGTGGAGAGCTCTCCCTGCCCCCCTCCTTCGAACCGTGCAAGTTCAGCCAAGCAGCGACGCTGAGCTCTAAGCAAAAACCTTGTTAACTTCCTAGATCGGGGAGCACACTCCTGTAAGCCGGCTATGATGGAGCACAGTATTAAATGCTTCGCTGAAATAGGATCTCTAAAAGTGAAGGATGGTTAGCAGACACCCTCTTGCCCCCCCCCCCATCCCTCCCCAACAAAAAGCATTATATAATCAGAAGCTGGAGATTCTACAGTAGGTACCCATCATCATGGGGAGAGCTGTAGCAAGCGTGAATGATTCACAAAGGTTGACGGTCTCATAGAAACTGCAGAAAATGCCTCATACCAGGTCATACTGAATACCAGTTGTATTGCAGTTTGCTGTTGTTGTTGTTGATGATATTATTATTATTATTATTATTATTATTATTATTATTATTATTATTATTACTTTTATTAACTACAACAAATCCAGAATGCAGGAGCTAGACTGGTGACTGGGAGTGGCCGCCAAGACCATATAACACCAGTCCTGAAAGACCAACATTGGCTCCCAGTACGTTTCTGAGCACAATTCAAAGTGTTGGTGCTGACCTTTAAAGCCCTAAACGGCCTCGGTCCTGTATACCTGAAGGAGGGTCTGCACCCCCATCGTTCAGCCCGGACACTGAGGTCCACCTCCAAGGGCCTTCTGGCAGTTCCCTCAATGTGAGAAGTGAGGTTACAGGGAACCAGGCAGAGGGCGTTCTTGGTGGTGGCGCCTGCCCTGTGGAACGCCCTCCCATCAGATGTAAAGTGAATAAAAAACTATTTGCCTTTTTGAAGACATCTGAAGGCAGCCCTGTTTAGGGAAGTTTTTAATGATTGATGTTTTGATGCTTGATGACGACAACGATGATGATGATGATTCTGTTGGGAGCCGCCCGGAGTGGCTGAGGAAACTCAGCCAGATGGGCAGGGTATAAATAAAAAATTATTGTTGTTGCTATATATTGCCCCAGCCACTTTGGGTGGCTTCCAGCATATATAAAAACATAATAAAACATTAAACCTTAAAAACATCTCTGAACGCCTTCAGATGTCTTCCAAAAGTCAGATAATTGTTTATCTCCTTGACATCTGGTGGGAGGGTGTTCCACAGGGTGGGCGCCACTACCGAGAAGGCCCTCTGCCTGGTTCCCTGTAACTGCACTTCTCAAGGTGAGGGAACCACCAAGAGGCCCTCAGAGCTGGACCTCAGTGTCTTGACCAACAAAAAGTTTCCAAGGGAGACTTCAGCATGAAACTGCTGGTGATGATTAAAGTGCACCGGAATCTCTTGTTGGCTTTTCCACAACAAACTGCCCCATTGTCGCATGATGCACTGACAGCGCTACGCGAATGTTGTCGTTCTGCGCATGGATGAAAAGTTGCATTAGAAATAAATCTATATTCAGGTTCCAGATTTAGGATCCCAACTCATTTTGTTTTCTAAGCGCGGAGAAGAGAAAGGGGCCCTAAAAGGTCACACAAAGGGAAGGTGATGGTGCCAGGTGCTTGCCCTCCCAGCCTACAGCAGACATCCTTCCTGTGTGCCTGTTGGCAGCACATGCCCATCAGATCCCTGGGCATCTGGAGAAGCCCTCCGTAGGAAATGACTGCATTGCAGAACCTCCAGAGCCGGCCAAAGTAGCTTGCAAAAGAGGGAGGTGAGGGGGGGAGAGAAAGAAAAGCAATTATACAACCTCTCCCTAATGTGCTAATTGTTTCCTAGCACAGGAAAATGTGACGCTCATTTCCACATCTTGTGCTGGATAGGGGACCCACTGCAGCCAATTGCTTTCATTAGCCCAAAGGGCAATTGAATCAAAGGGAGGTTGTGGAACCTCCAGGCTCGGTGGCCGGCATTACTCCTCCTATGACCCCTGCCAGCTGGAACAGGATCATTCACGCTGTCCTAACAATAGCCACGCTATGGCCAAGGCCCAGCCACCACCTTCCTGGGACCTCCTGGGTAAGGTTCAGAACAAGGGCAACCAAAATGATCGATGGGGATGGAGCCGCTCTCCTATGAAAAGGCTACAGCGTCTGGGGCTTTTTAGTTGCGAGAAAAGGTGAGGAAGAAGCTGCATGCTATAAAATTAGAACATTATGCCTGGCCTGGAGAAAGTGGATTGGAGGGATCTCTTTCTCTCTCGTCCTTGGATCCTGCTTCCAGGTTTCCCATTGGGGAATATGGCTGGCCAGTGTGAGAACCGTACGCTGGACTAGATGGGCCATTGGCCTGATCCAGCAGGCTCAGGGTTTCAGTTTAAAGAGAGTAAGAGGCAGCATGATATAGGTGGGAAAAATGATGCATGATATTGAGTAAGAAGACACAGAAACATGTTTCTCCCTCTCTGATAACCCTCAAACTGGTGGGCATGCCATGGAGCTGAATGTTGGAAGAACCAGGACAGATAAAATAAAGGACTTCCATGCAGAACATACATAGTTAATGGAACTCGCTCTCATAGGAGATCAAAGTTGGCCACCAATTTGGATGGCTTTAAACGATGATTGAACAAATTCATGGAGGAGAAGTCTATCAATGGCTACTAGTCCTGATGGCAATGTTCTACCTTTATGGTTGAAGGCAGCATGCTTCTGGGCCCCAGTTGCTAGAAACCACAGAAGGAGAGAGAGCAAGAGTGCTGCCATATTTTGGTCTGAAACAATGCCATGGATGGCTCCAAGTAAATGACTCAAGACTCCCCAAGAGAGGTGGACCACAGAATGAGATCTTTCAAGCTCCTGCCTCCAAGCTATCGTCTCCAGGCTCCATATGCTTGTGAAGAACTTCAGGGACTCTGGCCTGAAGATGGGAGCTCCTTCTTAATTCCATAGGCTCCCACATGCTAGGTGCCCCTGGTCTAGTGAGGGGTCGTGGGGGCATCTAGTGCATCAGGAAAAGGTGCCTGTAAGGGGTCCTGACTGTGGCCTTACAGGGCCTTGTGGTCTGCGAAGTAATTATGGGTTCTCCTGCCTGATAGCCTCAGGTCCAGGGATCTCCTAATGTCCATCTGTCAGCTCTGAGCCCTGGACCTGACCTGGCTCCCCACCTGGTGCCCCTTGAGCCCCCAACTCTACATGTGGGTTGCATCCAGATTGAGGGGTCATGGCTGGCACTTTGCTTAGGACCCCCTGAAACCTGTCATGCTGCCACGGCCTTCCCCGAGAGAACCGAATTCTGTCACTTTTCTCCATGTTTCTGTAACACCCAGATGAGATTACTCCAAAAGCGGGTTGGGGTATCAACGCAGACCAGGCTATGAAGGATGTTTGGGAATTTGGACTAGTTCGGAATTCACCTGCCAGTTTTATTGAGCATCTTTCACCTGGTACTTCTCAGCATTGTTTCAGTGATCTCTTTGAGCATCTTACATCCTTATGTCGTTATAATAAAATTGAGCTTGATGCGACAAACAAGTACAAATTGCAGCAAATAAAACCTAACAACTGGAGTAACAACAACAACATAAAAAGGAGTAAAAATCAGACAACACAATTACTGTATTTTTCGCTCTATAAGACGCACCAGACCACAAGACGCACCTAGTTTTTGGAGGAGGAAAACAAGAAGAAGAAGAAATTCTGAATCTCAGAAGCCAGAACAGCAAGAGGGATCATTGCACAGTGAAAGCAGCAATCCCTCTGCTGTTCTGGCTTCTGGGATAGCTGCGCAGCCTGCATTTGCTTCATAAGACACAAATACATTTCCCCTTACTTTTTAGGAGGGGAAAAGTGAGTCTTATAGAGCAAAAAATACGGTATATTGTTGGAGGTCTGCTATACAGGTGGGCTCTGGTGCCCCTGCAGTTGATCTCCAGAGCACTGCTACATTCAGGGGTCTTCATAACAAGCCCCACTCCCCTCCTGCAATTCCCAGTCCCTGGAAGTCAAAGGCATACTGGAGGGAAAATATAGGCAGTATGACTAGTAGTCATTGAAAGCCACCACAAAAAGCACAGACACTTCTCATTCCCTACTGGGCAGGCCAACCCCTCCTTCTTGAGTCTCCACTTTCAACTCAACACCTTTCTGCAGCATTTATTCTACGAACATGACTCTGCAGAAGCTCATATTCTTCTCCCCAAACCTTCCCATTTATCACTCAGTTTTGGGTCATTAGCACCAACGATGCCATCAGTCTCACACATCCTACAGAAGAGGCACACACAGAGAGAGAGAGACTTTCAGCACATCCAGCACCTCAGATCTCAATGACAAACTCCGAAAACCAGGCGGGCTGGAAGCGCTTTGCCGGTGACAAGTTGTGAGAAGGACTGTCATGTCAAGAGACTCCTTTGTGTTCATCTCTACAAGCAGCTGCGATTCCATGCGAGAGCGAGAGGAAAGGGAGACGCTCCGGGCCTGAGATCCGAGAGTCGGAGCAGACGGCAGCGCTCCTCAAAGCCACAAATACTCTGGTGTCCCAAAGAGACAGGGAGATGAAAAATAATAGCTCCTGCTGTTGGGGAGCAACGTGCCTCTGAGTCTCAGTCACTGGGGGAATCACAAGTGGGGACAGCTCCATTGCACTCACGTCCTGCTTGCCATGGTGAGTATGTTCTACTTCTGCTTCAGGAGACACAATGCCTATGGATAGCCTCTGCAAACCAACAGTGGGGAGAGTGCTGTTGCATTCAGGTCCTGCTTGTAGCTTTCCGACTGTGGCATCTGGTTGGCCATGGTGAGCAGTGGATTCTGGGTTAGATGGGCCAATGGCCAGACCCAGCAGGGCTCTTCTGGCGCACTTATTATTTTATTGATGGAGTTGGAGGCTCCATCAATGGCCGCTACCCATTAATGGCTCTGTTGTGCCTCCGATGTTGGAGGCAGTATGCCTCTGAATACAAGTTGTTGGCAATTGCAGGTGTAGAGGACCCTGTTTGTGGGTTTCCCACTGGGGCATGGAATCATAGATCTGGAATCATAGTGTTAAGTTGTGGGTGAACATATCAGACGACACAGTGATTCTTCAAACAGCTCTTGTTTATTCAGAGGCCAGAACTGAACTGAACTGAAAGGTTCAGTCAGCCTGCTTATATAGAGCTCCAGTACAACGTAACTGTAAAAATTTTCTAAAACTATCCAATCACTGAACGTCACTTTCGATCCCTTATTTGCATAACTATCTATAGTATCCCCCTGCTGGCCCAGGGTGAGAACTTCAGTACATAACACATAGAGTCAGAGGGGACCCCGTGGGTCATTAGCCCAACATCCTGCAATGCGGGAATCACAACCCGAGCTCCAGGGTTACGTCCTAGCAATGGACTGTCCCCACCAACAGTCTAGCCAGAGGCACTTTGCACCAACTGGAGCCTCCAAACCATGCCTGTTAAGAACAGCTAAGTGGGGCTATACCCCCAGCACACACACAAACACATCCCCACAATGTTGTACTCAGCCCCGCTCCCTGGAGCCCTGCTCCTAGCCCAACAAAGTTTCGGGAGGGTTCCTCTTTTTTCTCCCTCTCTCCATCCATAAATCAGTTACAGGCTAAATATTTACCGAGAAAATCATTTCCTAGGGAGCAGCGCCAGTGACAGCTCTCATTATTAGGAAGGATGAGTGATTCTCAGCAGAGATTTTCCCCATAACCCCCTCCTCCCCCCACCCTTCTCCGGAAAATAAATTTAAAAGAGGAGGGGGGGAGATGAATGATGATCAATGCCTGACATCATTCATCTGCCTCTATTGCTGTGAAGGCCAACGAAAGGCCGGCCTAGGCCTTGGGTATGCAATGGAGTGGGCCGGGGAAGGCGTAGCTACTTAAGAGCACACCCCTGCCCCCCTCCAGATATAGGGTTGCAGTTTAGCTAAGAGATCACCTTGCCCCATAGATGTCTACTCGACCACTTCCATCTGTGGACCTTGCTCTGTTATAAACTGCACACAGAAGACTTTCCTCATTCACAAGAAATCCATCTTTCAATGGGGCAGCACCCAAACTTTGGAACTCCCTGCTGATTGACAACAGGCAGGTGCCTTCACCGTACTCTTTTCAGCACCTGCTAAAAACTTGTTTATAATAATAATTAATAAGTATAATAATAAGAATTTATGATTTATACACCACCCATTTGGCTGGGTTTCCTCAGGCACTCTGGGTGGCTCCCAACAGAATATTTAAAACACGATAAAACATCAAACGCTAAAAACCTCCCTAAACAGGGCTGCCTTCAGATGTCTTCTAAAAGTCAGATAGTTGTTTATTTCCTTGACATCTGATGGGAGGGCATTCCACAGGGCAGGTGCCACTACCAAGAAGGCCCTGTGCCTGGTTCCCTGCAACCTCACTTCTAGCAATGAGGGAACCGCCAGAAGGCCCTCAGAGCTGGACCTCGGTGTCCAGGCTGAATGATGGGGGTGGAGATGCTCCTTTGGGTATACTGGGCTGAGGTTATTTAGGGCTTTAAAGGTCCATACCAACACTTTGAATTGTGCTCAGAAACGTACTAGGAGCCAATGTAGGTCTTTCAGAACCGGTGTTATGTGGTCTCGGTGGCCACTCCCAGTCACCAGTCTAGGTGCCGCATTTCTGGCTTAGCTGCAGATTAGTTGTTTAGACCAGCCACTCCAGAATGTTGTAGAAAGTTGACGGGTATTTTAATCTGTTTTTTAGCTTATGGTTGAATTCACAAGTTCCCCCCCCCCACCGCCCTGGGGTTTTAAATAGTTGTTTTTAACTGCTTTTACTGATAATTATTGTTATTGTTTTATCATCTTTGTAAACCATTTTGAGGGTTTTGGGGGGATTTTTTTTACAATCAAGCGCTCTTTAAATTTTATGAAATAAATGTATAAATAAACTTCCTATCTCCTGCTATGTATACTTCAGAAGGATCATTGGTACTGAGCACATATGTATTTTTAGGCACAGGTGCACATTATTGCATGAATCTGTTTATAATAGATCATATGTAAAGACTATGACCTGGGACACTAGAATTCAAATCCCCATTCAGCCATGACGTTCACTGGGTGACCTTGGGCCAGTCTCTGTCTCTTGGCCTAACCTACCTCACAGGGCTGCTGTGAGAATAAAACGAAGAGGAGGAGAGCTACATACACCACCTTGAGTTCCTTGGAGGGAAGGTGGGATATAAATGTAAAAATAAATAAAATAAATAAGAACTGAGTTAGGTGCCAACTCTTACGTTTGCTGAGTGTCCTGAAGGAATTTGGAAGAAATTTAAAGACTATTTGAATAAATATTGTAATATTAAAGATATGTAACCACTTGAAAGAAACAATTAGGCCTAGGATTAAACTGGAATTAAATTTATAAATAAGAAAATGTACGATAAGGAAAGTTATGTAATATGATTAGGACTGTGATATGGTCTTTTGAAACACTGATATTGGAAACTGCTACATTAAATTACTAAGAAATTCGAATGGAAGAGATTCGAGGAAGTCAAATACTATGTTTATGATGATGGATAGTACTTAATTTTAATTAATTAAGTGGTAATATGTTGTATGTATCTTTTTTCTTTTTTCTCTTTTTCTTTTATTCTTTCTTTGTTTTTATTATTGTTAATCTTTTTTTTTTACTATGTTTATCTACTGAAAATAATAAATATTATTTTTTAAAAAAGGAATTTGTGGCTCAAATGCATGCATATCTTGAGAAAAAAATACATTTAAAAAATGTAAATACATACTGCAAGGCACATTTTCAAGTGAGGTTCCCCTCCCCCACTTTTCTTTTACCAAAGTGGGATGCAAAAGTAATAGCTCGCTGGAAATAGACAGATTTTTCCTTCCCTAGCTAGAAGGAGGCAGCCAGGAGGAGAGATAAACAATCCGAACCAAGACAGAATAAAAGAGAGAGACCTTGCTGGCTGTGAATAGAGGTGACCAATTCTGTCAATTTCTATTTCTCTCAGTTTTTCATTTCCCCCCTCTGGAGTTCAATTCTCCACATCAGTTTGCACTTAAAAGGGAGTGGGGGAGCTGATGAAAATTCACACGCATTTTAGTGCAAATTTTCCCTCACATACACAGTTCTGCAAGGCAATGTCTCCTAACAATAATGCCTTTTTGCACACCACTTCCACTAATGTGATCCATGTTTGTGCCCATTTGAGCCTGGCTCCTGCCTTCCTTCTCTGGAGAGCTGCATTGCAAGATTCGGACAAGAGCGAATTTCAAAGGAGGCCTGTGTTTTGCTTTGTGTGCTGTTTTGGACATTGCGAATCAGGCAGATTTGCCTTTAAATGCTGGCTTCACCAGCCTCCCTAGCTGTGAGTTGACTTGGAGGTGCTTCGGCGTGGAAGGCAGAGGCTCTCTCTTCAGGGATCTGGTGATGGAGCAGTTCCTGTGCTATTTACTTACAGGAGTGCATTTGTCTACGCTATGCGTATATCTGTAAGGCAAATGTTACACAAATGCCTTAAGTCTCTTATGCATCCAAAGGGACTAAAACCAGTAGTTTGACTTCACAGCCATGGGGAGTGCTTAGGAATGAGGCCAGAAATTGTTTCACGGGGGAAGGGAGGGCAGTGGTGTAGCGTGGTTTGCTGGTGCCCAGGACGGGTGCATGTGCACGAACACTAGGGGGCAGGGCACAGAGGGTGGATGGAGCCTGCCACAAAAGCCCAGCTCATGCTGCTGCTGCTGCCACCACCAGGGCAAGACCTCACCAGGAGCCACGTGACGTTGTGCTGAGCTGTGCCACCTGCCCACCTGCAAAGCCTGGCCAGCTGTGTGGCCCATAGATCATCACAGCTGCGCAAACCAGCTCAGGGCTGGCAGATCCAAGTGCAGGGCAAAAGGTAAAGGGACCCCTGGCCATTAGGTCCAGTTGTGGCCGACTCTGGGGTTGCAGCGCTCATCTCGCTTTATTGGCCGAGGGAGCCGGCGTACAGCTTCCGGGTCATGTGGCCAGCATGACTAAGCCACTTCTGGCGAACCAGAGCAGCGCACAGGAACACTGTTTACCTTCCCGTCAGAGTGGTACCTATTTATCTACTTGCACTTTGATGTGCTTTCGAACTGCTAGGTTGGCAGGAGCAGGGACAGAGCAACGGGAGCTCACCCTGCCGCGGGGATTCAAACTGCTGACGATTCTGATTGGCAAGTCCTAGGCTCTGTGGTTTAACCCACAGCACCACCCACGTCCCTACAAGTGCAGGGTAGATGTGCGTTTTGGAAAACATTATGCAAACATGGATGAAAGACCTGGTCTGCAAACACAGTAAGTGCACCGTAAACTGGAGTTTGAACACAACCCAAGCTTGCCTTGTTGTTGTTTAGTCATTTAGTCGTGTCCGACTCTTCGTGACCCCATGGACCAAAGAGTGCCAGGCACTCCTGTCTTCCACTGCCTCCCGCAGTTTGGTCAAGCTCATGCTGGTAGCTTTGAGAACACTGTACAACCATCTTGTCCTCTGTCGTCCCCTTCTCCTTGTGCCCTCCATCTTTCCCAACATCAGGGTCTTTTCCAGGGATTCTTCTCTTCTCATGAGGTGGCCAAAGTATTGGAGCCTCAGCTTCAGGATCTGTCCTTCGAGTGAGCACTCAGAGCTGATTTCCTTAAGAATGGGGAGGTTTGATCTTCTTGCAGTCCATGGGGCTCTCAAGAGTCTCCTCCAGCACCATAATTCAAAAGCATCAATTCTTCGGCGATCAGCCTTCTTTATGGTCCAGCTCTCACTTCCATACATCACTACTGGGAAAACCATAGCTTTAACTATACGAACCTTTGTTGGCAAGGTGACAGCTTGCCTAGTTACCAAAAATATATAGGAGGTAACTGCAGGGCAGTCAGGACCACATCCTGCCCCGCAGCCCAGCTAAACATATTCATGGCGCTTTCATCCAAATCTGATCCTCCTCCTTCTACTGGCAGCAGCAGCAGGAGTTTGGCCTCAACCCCAACCACAGGGTGGTGCCCCCACTTTGATGCCAGGCCTTTGATGCCAGGACTCATCAAGGCTTATTAGCACTTCCTGTGATTGGTTTGAGGGACTTAGCGCTCATCCCCTACCGAGCACCCAAATGAAAGGCAAACTTTTGAACTTCTTTACCTTGCTAAGGCGAGTCAATTAATCTTGCCCACACTTTTCTCCCATCCCTGCTGCCCCACCCAATCAATTAAGGGCACCCGTGACTTGGTCAGCGACAAGAACGCAAGAAGGCCCATAGGACATCTAGCCCAGCGTTCTGCCCTCACAGCAGCTGTCCGGATGTCCCAAAGGGAAACCCACAAGCAAGACCTGAACACAAGAGCGCTCTCCCCTCCTGCAATTCCCAGCAACCAGTATTCGGAAGGACTGCTGCCTCCAACCATGGAGGCAGATCTTTGCCGTCATAGGTAGCAGCCTATGCTGGTCCCGAGGGTTAACCGTGCAGCGAGGTCCGAGCCCAGTCCGAGGTCAAGGGTGTGGTACGGAGGCTGTCCATCAAAGCTGAAGCTGGGTCCAAGGCAGGGAGTCAGGTGAGGTCAGGAACTCTGGCAGAAGAGCAGGACAGAGTGCAGGCAGGAACAGGCTACCAACAATGTTGCTCCCGCAACCTGGGACTGGGGCTGGCTGGCTTTTATCTGCCCCAAGGCATAGGGCAGCCCCGGTCCACAGGTGACTCGCCTCTCTTGGCCTGGAGGCGAGCACTCCTCCTGCAGGAACTTAGTTCCCTCCGCCTCTCTGCCCTGAGCCTCTGCAGCTCAGGAGAGGCTGGAGGGTTACTGGACCCAGAGGCAACCTCCTCTTCCCCTGACGGGGCTGAGAGTGGAGCACCTGCAGGCAATAGGTCCTCCATCCCCTCAGGAGCCAGATCAGACTCAGCTGGTGCCTGCACCTGAGGATCCAGCACGGGTGAGGACCCTTCATGCTCAAGCCCCAGCCCCGGCTCAGCTGGTTCTGGAGGCGGGGGCTCCTGTGCAGGCTGGGATTCCTCAGGTTCAGCCTCCGAGTCCGAATCCCAGGCCATCACACAGCCATTGATAGCCCTCTCCTCTGTGAATTTGTCCGATCCTCTTTTTAAAGTCATCCAAGTTGGTGGCTATCGCCGCCTCCTGTGGAAGGGAGCGCTGTCGTTTATTTACCTGTCCTGAATCTTCCAGCACTCAGCTTCACAGGGTGTCCATGAGTTCTGGTGTTAGGAGAGAGGCAGAATCGTGTAATCATAAAATTGTAGAGCTGGAAGGGACATCAAGGGTCATCTAGTCCAACCCCCTGCAATGCAGGAATCTCAGCTAAAGCATCCATGACCCTCCAACCTCTGCTTAAAAACCTCCAAGGAAGGAGAGTCCACAACCTCCCGAGGGAGACCATTCCACAGTTGAACGGCCACCGAGACCATATAACATCAGTCCTGAACAACCTACATTGGCTCCGAGTACATTTCTGAGCACAATTCAAAGTGTTGGTGCTGACCTTTAAAGCCCTAAACAGCCTCAGTCCAGAATACCTGAAGGAGCGTCTCCACCCCCATTGTTCAGCCCAGACACTGAGGTCCAGCTCCGAGGGCCTTCTAGTTGTTCCCTTACTGCGAGGTTACAGGGAAGCAGGCAGAGGGCCTTCTCAGTAGTGTCTCCACCCCCATTGTTTAGTCCAGTGTGGTGTAGTGGTTAAGAGCGGTAGCCTCGTAATCTGGGGAACCGGGTTCGCGTCTCCGCTCCTCCACATGCAGCTGCTGGGTGACCTTGGGCTAGTCACACTTCTCTGAAGTCTCTCAGCCCCACTCACCTCACAGAGTGTTTGTTGTGGGGGAGGAAGGGAAAGGAGAATGTTAGCCGCTTTGAGACTCCTGAAGGGGAGTGAAAGGCGGGATATCAAATCCAAACTC
Source organism: Podarcis vaucheri (assembly GCF_965113315.1). Classification (NCBI taxonomy): domain Eukaryota; kingdom Metazoa; phylum Chordata; class Lepidosauria; order Squamata; family Lacertidae; genus Podarcis; species Podarcis vaucheri. Next base: position 19,933,818 of record NC_138754.1, on the reverse strand, counting down.
TTCTTCTTCTTCTTCCAGACACTGAGATCCAGCTCCGAGGGCCTTCTTTTTTAAAAAATTTCTTTTTATTAAGTTTCATATACATAACCAAAAAAGAACGACAAATCAGCCATTACAAAAAAAAATAAGTAAATAAATAAATGAATAAGTTACAAATGTCCAAATATAACATAAAAATCTTGTCCGTTTCCATTCCAGTTATTTGTCTTCACATTTGTTTCTTTATAACTTTAAGAACTTAAATCCCTCTTCTACCAGCTCCAAGGGCCTTCTGGCGGTTCCCTCCCTGCGAGAAGTGAAGCTACAGGGAACCAGACAGAGGGCCTTCTTGGTAGTGGCACCCGCCCTGTGGAATGCCCTCCCATCAGATGTCAAAGAAATAAACAACTATCTGACTTTTAGAAGGCATCTGAAGGCAGCCCTGTTTAGGGAAGCTTTCAATGTTTGATGTTTTATTGTGTTTTTAATATTCTGCTGGGAGCCGCCCAGAGTAGGTGGGGAAACCCAGCCAGAGGGGGGTATGAATAAATTATTATTATTATTATTATTATTATTATTATTATTATTATTATTACTATTACTACTATTATTATTACTATTACTACTATTATTATTATCCTATTGTCTGAAAGTTTTTCCGTATGTTTAGTCATAATCTCCTTCCTTGTGACTTGATGCTATTGGTTCGAGTCCTACCCTCCAGAGACATTCCACTGTCCAACATGCGACGGTACATTTTTCCTGATGTTTGGTCAGCAGGTAGGACACTTGCTTTTCATGCAGAAGGTCCTGGGTTCAATCCCAGCAGCTCCAGGTTAAGCTGGAAGACGATCCTGCCTGGAACCCTGGATAGCCCCTGCCAGAGAGTACAGACAATGGCCAGCAGGCACCCTGGCATGAGAGTGGCATGCCCAGCAGGTGCGTTCCTGCTGAGAGCACATTTATCGAACACCCCTATGATTTCTTTCCTGGAAATTACAAAGCTAAAGGGATTTTTTTTCCCCCACTTAGCCTGGGACTTGGACATTTGCCAGTCCCCTAAACGGTGTTGAGTGCAGGTGTGTGCTTAGTGTTGCAATAAAGCGGGATCGTTGTGTACTGATACCTGACTCGTTGTCTAGCAGATGGCTCCTGAGCAAACTGGGACTTCTTGAGAAGAGATAAATAACAGGCTTTTTCTCCCCAAAGGAGGCTTTTGAGATCATTGGGTTCAGTGACTTAAGACTTACTGACGTGGAAAACTCCTATTAAGGATCCTTTTTTTTCCCCCTATTGCAAGTGTCGCACCTGAGCGCAATCTCTCCTTCCCAGTTCCCATAAAGCCAGAATGAATCTGCAGCTGCCTTGTGTCAAACAGATGATGGAGAAGAAAAGAGCAAGAGCACAGAGAGCCTTTCATATGGGGGGAGACTTCAATGTGTGGGGCTTTGCAGGGGGACGAGACGAAGGGGGCTGCCCTTGAGACTGACCCAGAAACTCCAGCGGGTGCAGAATGCCGCGTCGAGACTCCTTACGGGGTCCTCGCCACGGGATCACATTCACCCAGTGCTATACCAGCTGCACTGGCTCCCGGTGGAATACAGGATCAGGTTTAAGGTGCTGGTTTTAACCTTTAAAGCCCTATGCTGCCTAGGACCCTCGTACCTACATGTCAGGGAACTGCCATCAGTGCCGGAGGGAGAGAGCAAAATCCAGAGGGATTCCGGAGAGCGTCCCGGGATTGGGAGAGGCAGCCCATCTTCTGGGGAAGAGAATCAGCGTAGCACCAGTGGAGAAGGGGGGCAGATGGGGGAAGTGGCGAGGCAGTCCCATGACTCCTTGCCGGGGACCAGCGGGGAGAGTAGAGGTCCTCCGCTGCCTACGCCCTCCTTGCGCAGAAGGCTTTCACGCAGAGAGAATAGGAGGAGACTAGGCGTCAAAGAGCTTCTTTGCTGGAAGAAGTTTAAGAAACGCCCACTGACGGATTCTGCCAGTGACTGAGACAGCCACGGGGGAGTGGCTGTCCGGACAGAAAAGGTTGACTCAAGCAATCCAGCCAGGTGTTTGCACTGGCTTACGCACGAGCAACCCCTAGAACCATTACACTACAGGACCGCCTCTCCTGGTATGTCCCACGGAGGACCTTACGGTCTTCAAACAAAACATCTTGGAGGTCCCAGGCCACAAGGAGGTTAGGCTGGCCTCAACCAGAGCCAGGGCTTTTTCGGCTGTGGCCCCGATCTGGTGGAACGCTCTGTCACAAGAGACTAGGGCCCTGTGGGATGACATCTTTCCACAGGGCCTGCAAGACAGAGCTGTTCCACCAGGCCTTTGGCCAAGGCACAGTCTGACCCCCTCTTTTGGTAATCTTCATAGAACTCTACCCAATGGTTGCCATTAATTTGATTCTGAATTGATTTTAGAATGAATTGATTTTAGAATGTATTTCTATTAATTGATTGGGATTTTATGTAAACTGCATTACTTTTACTGTTGTTAGCTGCTCTGAGCCAGGCTTTAGCTGGGGAGGGCGGGATACAAATAAATTATTATTATTACTACTACTATTATTATTATTATTATTATGGTTCACATTACATGGGAGGGGGCAAGAGCACAGAGAACACAGGAAGAGCCTGCTGGATCAGGCCAATGGCTTACCTCGTCCAGCATCCTGTTCTCCCAGTGGCCAACCAGATGCCTGTGGGAAATCTGCAAGCAGGACCTGAGCACCAGAGCCCTCTCCCCTCCTGTGGCTTCCAGTAGCTGGTATTCAGAAGCATTGCTGCTTCCAGTGGTGGAGGCAGAGCACAGCCATTGTGGTTAGAGGCCATCAAAATCTTCTTCATCCATTTGTCTAATCCACTTTTACAGCCATCCAAGTTGATGACCATCGCTGCCTCCTGCGGAAGTGAGTTCCACAGTTTAACTCTGTGCTGTGTGACGAAGGGCTTTCTTTTATCTGTTCGGAATCTTCCAATATTCATTGGATGTCCATAAGTTCTAGGGCAGGCTTCCTCAAACTTGGCCCTCCAGATGTTTTGAGACTACAATTCCCATCATTCCTGACCACTGGTCCTGCTAGTTAGGGATCATGGAAGCCAAAAACAGCTGGAGGGCCAAGGTTGAGGAAGCCTGTTCTGGGGTTATGGGAGATGGAGAAAATGTTTTCCCTCTCCGCCCTCTTCATGCAATGCATAATTTTATGAACTTATATCCTGTCACTGCTTTCTTGCCTTTCCTCTAAACTGAAAAGACCTGAATGATTCCACCTTCCCGCCTAGGGGAGTCACTCCACTCTCTTGGTCGTAAGAGACGTTTTTGCCTTGAAATGCAAGAGGTTACCCCATCAAGCTGTCATGAAAGCAATTCAAGACAGACCAAGGAAGTACTCCTTCACGAAAGTCACTTTCAGACAACCCACCTAATGAACATCCGTCCTGGTTTACTTGCACAAAGTTAGCGTTGGCGTTTGGAGTTTAAATGCTCATCAGAAATGGAACTGAATACTGAACAAACAAACAAAAGTTTCTGCTTGCCAGCAGAAGGAAAGCAGAGAAGGGGCCAGCTTAGCCTCTCATGGACAGGAGTCCCACAATCCAGGGGAAGCCACCAAGAAGGCCCTCTCTCATGTCCTCACCAAATGGGATTGCAAAGGTGGGTGGGACTGAGAAAAAGGTCTCCTCTGGACAACTCAAAGCCCAGGCAGGCTCATATAAGACCATACTGGCTGGCCCATACAGCCAGGAAACATCCCTGGGCTCTCCAACTTTCTAATGGCGCTTCAGTCATGTATATGGGTCTTGCTTGGCTATTCCTGGGCTATCCCAGATCCAGCTGGAATTGCTGTTGTTTCTGCCATCTTCCCCAACCATTGTCCCTGAGACCAGTATGGTGGAAGGGGGGGTGGTAGGAGATGCTGCTTAACATGCCATAAAAATGGTCCATGACAGCCAGGGCTAAATGATTCTTCATGCAAGATCAGAGACCGGTGCCGGGGAGCTGTGAAATGCCACCGATCAATGGCATTCTCTTGTCTCAGATGCGAGAAATGATGAGCGGATGTCAAGCAGGGTTCTGGAAGCATCTGCCAGAGAAGTGATGATGGGGGATGATTGATGGGCAACAGCCATGTGAAGAGAGGCAAGAGGCAGAGGGCTTCCTGCTGCTGTGCAGAATATTAGCAGCGAGGGACCCCATGATAGGGATAGCTGCAACCCTGTAGCATTTTGAGCTTTTTAGTTTAGATAAAAGGCAATTAGGAGGCAAGTTCTTAGGATTTTATACAGTTATGCATGGCATGGAGAGAGTTATTCTCCCTCTGCCATAACATTGGAACTTGTAGAAATCTGGTGAAGCTGGAGACTGGGGACAGATGGAAGAAAGTTCTTCATGCAGCACATTGTGAAACGAGGGAACTCATTCCCATGATGACCACCAAATTGGAAAGCTTTAAAAGGATTTAAGACAAATTCATGGAGGAAAAGATTACTGATGACAACCAGCCATAGTGACTATGCTCTGCCTCCACTGTCAGAGAAAAGGATGCTGCACTCGATGGGATATTGGCCTGATCCAGCAGGCTGTCCTTATATTTACTAGTCAAATCAGGAGGAATACTGTGTCCAGTTCTGGGTGCCAAACTTTAAAAGAGGGGCAGAAAGACATTTAAATGGGTTCTAAGCAGGGCAATGGGCATGGTTAGGGTTATGGAAAACAAGTTCTCGTGAAAGCTCATCAGCATTTCTGTGCAAATTTTTCCTAATGCACACATTTTTAATGCAATTTCCCTAATCTACGCTCTTTTTTTGCAAAGCAATTTTCCCTAGTGCAATACATTTCCACACATTGTTTTTACCAATGCATACATTTTAGTGCATACATTTTACCCTATCAGATGCCTTTTGGTACTCGTGGCTTGGCTGCAGAACAGCACTGTGAAATCCAGAGGAGCTACAAATTTGCGATGATGGCTGCACTTCGGCTCACAACCGAAGGGCAAATTAAGGATGTTTCAATGCAAAAATGAACCTGAATTTCTCCCTCCATCCCTAACCATTCCTTGCCTTTCCTAAAGAAAAGGAGCTTGTTTCTTGCAGCTTCTGTCCGTGGATGTCGATGGCAGCCCTGACAAACTTCTGCTTTGACTGTGATGCTATAATCCCCCTCTCCCTCTTGCTAAGCAGATAAAAGGAATCACTGCTCCTCACAAGATCAAGGATCACTTCAGGTGGCAGGAAGTTACAACCAGTCAGCAGGCCTTTTTTCTTTAGCACTAGCATGGAAGAGAGGATGTAAGCAAGGCAGAGACGGGACCATCAGTTTGTAGAGAATCCTCAGGGATGCTCATTCATCACTGTCCCCCAACACACAACTCTCTGGGGACTATTCCGCACGTTTGCCTTCACTGAGCAGCAAATGTTTGAAACTGCCTGGGTGTGATGGATTACTCTTCCTGTCCCCATAAGGCATAAAGCTGTTCATCACACCTTGCAAGGAACTTGGGAAACTTCGTTTACTGTATACCAGGTCAGGTCACACTATTTATCATGGAAGGTAAGGTTATTGGTGGCTACAAACCTATGTTCTTATTTTATTTACTAAATTTGTATACTGCCCTATACCCATAGGTCTCAGGGCAGTTCACAACATAAAATCACAATATAAAAAACACAGAACACATCATAAAAACAAAAACAAAGGCAATCCCCAATAACCACCACCACCCTTTCCACAACACTTTTACCTTACCTGAAACTGTTTGCGTGATTGTTTTAAAGGGAGAAAAGAGGGGAATACCAGGAGAATCCAGTCTGCCTTAAAGCATCCTAGATTACTTAAACGAAAAGGCTAAAACTAGCCTGCCTAAGCTTCCTTTTAAGCTGCAAAGGGATGCACTCTGCTGAACTCATAAACGTGAGGAAGGATAATATCTAATAAAGATATCCTCTCCTGGCATCTATACACATCCCCACCCCAGAATGTGCTTCCTTTCTTGCTTCAAATCTATGTTGGAAATGTAAGGAGAAGGAAGGCACGTTCTACCATATGTGGTGGACATGCAAAATAACAAAAGCATTCTGGGAAATGATATATAATGAGTTGAAAAAAATGTTTAAAATAACGTTTGTGAAAAAACCAGAAGCTTTTTTTTACTAGGAATCCTAGATACAGAAATACCAAAGGAGCAGAAAAGACTATTTATGTACAGTGGTACCTCGGGTTACAAACACCTCGGGTCACAAACACTTCAGGTTACAGACTCCGCTAACCCAGAAGTAGAACCTCAGGTTAAGAACTTTACCTCAGGATGAGAACAGAAATCACACGCCGGTGGCGCAGCAGCAGCAGGAGGCCCCATTAGCTAAAGTGGTACCTCAGGTTAAGAACAGTTTCAGGCTAAGAACGGACCTCCGGAACGAATTAAGTTTTTTTTTTTTAATGATATTTATTAAAGTTTCAGAAAAGGTTACAAAAATAAGAAAAAGAAAAGAGAAAATACAAAATACAGAAAAATAAAAACAATTAAAAACAAATCAATCTTTCCATGTCTTGTCTTTCATTTACTTGTTTCCCTGACCTCCTCACACCTCCCTTTTTTGTATTCCAGTTCAGTTAGTTAATTCAGCAAATCCTTTCCCTCTTTGTTTTTATCTTAATCCTTTATCTTAATATATTATAACTTTAGATTCTCACCTGTTAACAATCCATTTTTACGTACTCCTTTGTAACATTGCTGCTAAAACCACTTAACTTCATTCCGACATCATTCTAACATTCATTAATTTTGCAGTATTTCTGTAAATAGTCTTTAAATTTCTTCCAATCTTCTTCCACCGACTCTTCTCCCTGGTCTCGGATTCTGCCAGTCATTTCCGCCAGTTCCATATAGTCCATCACCTTCATCTGCCATTCTTCCAGGGTGGGTAGACCTTGTGTCTTCCAATACTTTGCAATAAGTATTCTTGCTGCTGTTGTAGCATACATAAAGAGAGTTCTATCCTTCTTTGGCACCAATTGGCCAACCATGCCCAGGAGAAAGGCCTCTGGTTTCTTCAGAAAGGTATATTTAAATACCTTTTTCATTTCATTATAGATCATCTCCCAGAAAGCCTTAATCCTTGGGCACGTCCACCAAAGGTGAAAGAATGTACCTTCAGTTTCTTTACATTTCCAACATTTATTATCGGGCAAATGATAGATTTTTGCAAGCTTGACTGGTGTCATGTACCACCTGTATATCATTTTCATAATATTCTCTCTTAAGGCATTACATGCCGTGAACTTCATACCTGTGGTCCATAACCGCAGAACGAATTAAGTTCTTAAACCGAGATACCACTGTATGCAACGACAGCAGCGTGGGTGCTACTGGCCCAGAGATGGAAAGACGATAAAGTCCCAACCAGAGACGAATGGTTGATAAAGATGATGATGGACCACGCCGGAATGGCGAAAATGACCGGGAAAATCAGAAACCAAGAAGATAGAAACTTTAATAAGGAATGGTGGGGGGGATTTAAGTTACCTAAGAGAACGCTGTAAACAACTAAAAACTTTGGCAGGATTATAGCAACACTTATAATGTATTAAAGACTAAGGAAAAAATTGTTTTTTTAAAGAAAGCTGGAGAAATTATACGATGCAGTAGAAAAAGCTTGATAATGAAAGGTGGAGGGGAGTCTAAGGGTTCAGGGAATCATAAATATTTATGATTATGATCACTGTTTGAATTCAAATGTACATTGTAAAATTGAATAAAAAAATATTTTTTAAAAAAGAGTGTACTTCCTTTCACCTCTGCAGCAACATTTAGAAATGCTGCTTATGGCTTTTAAAGCACTAAACAGCCTGGATCCAGGATATTTGAAGGACCACCCACTTGTTTCCAAGCCAGCCTGCTAATTAAGGTCATAATAACAGGCTGCGCTTCACCTTAAAAGGTTAAGCTTTCTACCTTGAGCAGATTAGCAATGTTTGTTTCTTGCAATTATTCAGATCCTGCCTTCCAGAATACAAATCTTTTCAAGGCCACTGACAAGTCATATCAACTATTAGGGGCTGCTGCCCCTGTTCGCATTGCTCAGCCCCTGTCTAGCCCCACATGCCCTTGCCAACCTTCGACCCTCTCCCTTGACACTTCCTTTTTTTAAAAAAAAAAGATATTTATTAAAGTTTTTTTAAAATATAACAATGAAAATGAAAAATAAAAAGAAACAAAATACAAAATACAACATAAAAACACCCCCCTTGACACTTCCCCCAAACCTCCCAGCCCCTGACAGATCTTTCAGGCCCCCATCCCCACACAGCTCCTCCATGTCTCTCCATCCCTGCTTTGTTCAAACCTCTGCTGTGGTTTAAAGCTGCCATTAAAAAGCCTGGCTTCTCTTTTGTTCCTCACCCACCTTATGCAAATTCAGGATTGTGATAAGGCACTACAAATTCTCCAATGGGGGCTGTGCCTTATATATTTTTAGATAGACAGACAGACAGCAGACAGATATGGGGGCATGGGGAGCACTGTGGTCTAAAGCACTGAGCCTCGTGGACTTGCCGATTGGAAAGTCAGGGGTTCGAATCCCCATGACGGGGTGTGCCCCAATTGCTCTGTTCCAGCTCCTGCCAACCTAGCAGTTTGAAAACACACCAGCGCAAGTAGATAAATAGGTACTGCTGTGGTGGGAAGGTAAATGATGTTTCTGTGCACTCTGGTTTCCGTCACGGTATTCCGATGCACCAGAAGCAGTTTAGTTATGCTGGCCATGTGACCTGGAAAGCTGTCTGTGGACAAATGCCGGCTCCCTCGGCCTGAAAGCGACACAACCCCATAGTCACCTTTGGCTGGACTTAACCATCCAGGGGTCCTTTACCTTTACAACAGATATATAGAGCCTGGTTGGGGGCAGGATAATCTAGCTGGAGCAAATCTTGATGGATCTTTTGCTTCTTTTCCTCTCTCCACTTCTCACAGAGCAATACATGATCCTGTGCAGTGGAAGGAGCTAAAACCCAAGCCCTTTCCCATAGCAGTGCCCACAATCTTGGGTACTGCCTGCCTCATGGTGCACATTTAAATCCCATTCCCTTCTCCCTTTCACTGTAGACTAAAGACTCAGGGCCGGATGGGCATTCTGCTATGGCAAGATAAGTGGTGTATCCCCTCCTGATGGAATGCTTTCTAATTTATTGTATTTTTTGTGTTTTTATTGGATTGGAAGATGATGATGAAGAAGAAGGTGATGATATTGGACCATGTGAATAAATTGAAATAATAATTAATAATAATAATAATAATAATAATAATAATAATAATAATAATAATTTGTTGTCATTCTTATTATTATCATTAATTGCCCACTCCTCCCTAAGGTCCCATATAGTAAAGGTAAAGGGACCCCTGACCATTAGGTCCAGTCGCGACCGACTCTGGGGTTGCGGCGCTCATCTCACTTTACTAGCCGAGGGAGCCAGCGTTTGTTCGCAGACAGCTTCCAGGTCATGTGGCCAGCATGACTAAGCTGCTTCTGGTGAACCAGAGCAGCGCACGGAAACGCCGTTTACCTTCCCGCTGGAACGGTACCTATTTATCTACTTGCACTTTGATGTGCTTTCAAACTGCTAGGTTGGCAGGAGCAGGGGCTGAGCAATGGGAGCTCACCCCGTCAAGGGGATTTGAACTGCCGACCTTCTGATCGGCAAGTCCTAGGATCTGTGGTTTAAGCCACAGCGCCACCCGCATCCCTATAGGTCCCATATAGGTAAAGGTACCCCTGCCCGAACGGGCCAGTCTTGACAGACTCTGGGGTTTGTGCGCCCATCTCACATCTATAGGCCGGGGGCCAGCGCTGTCCGGAGACACTTCCGGGTCACGTGGCCAGCGTGACAAAGCTGCATCTGGCGAGCCAGCGCAGCACACGGAACGCCGTTTACCTTCCCGCTGGTAAGCGGTACCTATTTATCTACTTGCACCCGGGGGTGCTTTCGAACTGCTAGGTTGGCAGGCGCTGGGACCGATCAGCGGGAGCGCACCCCGCCGCGGGGATTCGAACCGCCGACCTTTCGATCGGCAAGCCCTAGGCGCTGAGGCTTTTACCCACAGCGCCACCCGCGTCCCACTATATAGGTCCCATATAGTGGGTTGCAAAATTAGAAACAGACTATTACAACACAATATTAAAAGCAGTTCTCAGTACTACCACCAATAATAATAATCACAGGAACCTCCCAGGTTGGGATAGTCTTTTGAGGGGTCAATTAGTACCATACCCCAAATGCAGCTTCCAGCAAGCCACCCAAGCTATGGATTGCACCTGAGTCTCTCCTCCCACTCTGCCCTGGGCCCATTCCTCTTTCACACCCTCTTGGCTTCCCGCAATACGCAGGAGGCAGGCGCTCGCTCGAGCCTCTTTGTTCAATAAAAGATTGAAGCAGTGAAGCAAAGAGCCGTTTGCCCTTCAGGCATGTTGTTCCCAAATTAATTTTATGCTGTGGTGGGGGGGAAATAATAATAAAAAGATGCAATTTAATGGATGGGGGAGGAGAGTTACTGGCGAGGTTGACTGGTTTCCACTATGTTTAATTCAGTGCTGTGTTACCTTCTGATGCACAGTGGATTCAACAAAAAAGGCTTTCCTGGGGGAGGGAAAGAGGGAGGCGAGGCAGAAGGGAGAGCTCAGCTCGTACTCTTGCCGTTTCTCCTCCGCAAAGCAAGCCCAGGAAATCAAAGGGGTCTTGGCTCTTCAGAGCTCCAGGGGCCCTTTCAAGAGACCTGTGGGGCCACACAGAGGCTCTGGGCCTGAGGTTGCCCTCACTAGCTATCAAAGACCCAGCAGGCCTCTTTACAAAGGACATCAACCATGCCAGCAACGTTCTAGGTCACCCAACAGGGGAACAAGATTTGAGGTGTGGACTCTTTGTGAAAACCCTCAAAGCAGCGTACCCTCTAAGCATCCCAAGTTTCCAGGGTCTATTCTGGAATTATGAAAGCCATCCCAGCTTCCCATTTGGTCCCTATTTCTTTTTGTAAATCTACCAAAGAATAAAATCAAACCAAATCGGGATTAAGGTTTTCCTCAGGATGGTGGCAGGTGTTTGTGCTACGTCCTAGTGATGGCACTCGCCCTTCTTCTGATAAGAAATGCTCTGCAAGGGAGGGGGGACGACAAAAAATGGGGGGGACAAGGAGGGTCAGTTGGGGAGAGTGAGAAATGTCCCTATTTTTCCCTGAGGGATGTTGGAGGGCATGAAGCAATCTAATAATCAAGCGGTATCTTTTATCCTTTCCTCTTTGTCATGTGCTTTACTTTATTCGCATACTTTTATCTGATGCTGGTCTGCGACCGTAATAAAGTTTGATGAAGATGAACCAAGTGGTATATAAATGTTGTGAAAGGAAGTGAAAAGAATGCTGGCAATCAGCACTTAAGGCATGGGTAAGCAAACTAAGGCAATCACCTTCTAAATCCGGCCCGCAGATGGTCTAAGAATCAGTGTATTTTTACATGAGTAGATTGTGTGCTGTTATTTAAAATGCATCTCTGGGTTATTTGTGGGACATAGGAATTCGTTCATTATTTTTTTCCAAAATATAGTCTGGCCCTCCACAAGGTCTGAGGGACAGTGGACCGGCCCCCTGCTGAAAAAGTTTGCTGACCCCTGACTCAAGGCAACAACGGCATGTGGGGCACTCCTAGCTCTGCAGGTGGAGATGTTGTGTGACATAAGGACATCCCAAGAGCCTGCAGGATCAGGCCAATGGCCCATCTAGTCCAGCACCCAGTTCTCACAGTGGCCAGCCAGATGGGAAGCTCCCAAGCACTGCCACCCTGCAGCCATCAGCTTTGATTCTTTGATTTAGTAGCCACTGATAGCCTCATTCTCAATGGATAAAATAATAGGCACATAGGAAGAGCCTGCTGGCTCCGTCCAATATCCACAGATGCGCATAACGGCATTGTGATACCAGCAGTTTTATTTTCAGTTCTTTCCCTAGGGATCCGTAGCCTGGAATTTGCCTTTTTCACCCTTAAGCAGGACCCAGGCAGAGGAGGCACTCTCCCCCGCAGCTCAGAAACTCTCAGGGCAGCTGATTCAAACTGCCTTGCTGCGCTTTGAGCAAAAAGAACTTGGGGGAGAGATAAGCCGTCCCATGTTCTTGTTCTTCTGAGGGGCAAGACCGAAAGCGGGGAAATTTCCTTAGAAAAAGGAAGCTCTTCATATCAAAGGCTTGCCAGTTAATTATTGATCCCTTTGCTTGTCCTGGCTCCCCCCAGGATGGTTGAATTTCAAGGTGGAAGTCTCACTGATCTATTATTCCCTTTTCTGTTGCACAAAGTGTAACTTCTTAATATGCCACAGATTATAAAAAAACGGGGATTCTTTGAAGGGAGTGCTAACAAACCGAACCAGAACTTTTCTCCTTGTTCCTTCCTCTCAAACACACAAGGCGGACATAGCTCCAAACTCCAGAATCTCAGTGACTTCTGGAAACTAAAGTTAGAAATGGAGGAAGCCAGACGAGATGCGGGAAGCAAATGAGAAAGGCGTGCCAAAGAGGAATCAGTGATCAGCATCTGAAATGAGCCTTTCGTGCTGCAGGGAATTGCCAGAATCTTCACGGCATGATCATAAACATTTAGGCGGCAGTGCAGAAGGCTGGTTCAAAGCAGGAGGGACTAAACTGTGTTCCTCTTAATGCCCCTGGCCTCCGGCTTCCATAAGCCCCAATCAGCATGGCCAGTGGTCAGCGATGATACAGTCCAGCGACATCTGAAAGGGTCTCCCACCCTCTGCCTTAAGTATCTTGTACTAGGATGAGGAAGACTTGGGTTCAAATTCCCATCCAGCAATTGCGCACCCTCTTTCACCTGGAGCTAGACACATTTCTCACAGCTTGATCCACCTCACAAGGTTGACATGATGCTGAAAGCAGAGAAGGGGGTCTGTGCTGGGTTTGCGTCAGTGCCTGAATTGTTGTTGTTGTTTAGTCGTTTGGTCATGTCCGACTCTTTGTGACCCCATGGACCAGGGCACGCCAGGCACTCCTGTCTTCCACTGCCTCCCGCAGTTTGGTCAAACTCATGCTGGTAGCTTCAAGAACACTGTCCAACCATCTCAACCTCTGTCGTCCCCTTCTCCTTGTGCCCTCAATCATTCCCAACATCAGGGTCTTTTCCAGGGAGTCTTCTCTTCTCATGAGGTGGCCAAAGTATTGGAGCCTCAGCTTCAGGATCTGTCCTTCCAGTGAGCACTCAGGACTGGTTTCCTTCAGAATGGAGAGGTTTGATCTTCTTCCAGTCCATGGGACTCTCAAGAATCTCCTCCAGCACCATAATTCAAAAGCATCAATTCTTCGGCGATCAGCCTTCTTTATGGTCCAGCTCTCACTTCCATACATCACTACTGGGAAAACCAGTACAGACCTTTGTCGGCACAGTGATGTCTCTGCTTTTTAAGATGCTGTCTAGGTTTGTCAGCCTGAATTATTGGAGGATAAAGGTAAGAGGCTCTTAATGAAACCCCAAGCTTCTCTGTCCCCCTCCATTTTTTGCCAAATCATCCCCCATCCCTGTGTGGGACATTATTGCAGTCAAACCAATAATTCATGCTTTGCCAGGTGGGCACATGAAGGGGCTGAGGCTCTCGGAGCTTTCCTGTAAAATTGGCTAGAGGGAACTCTGTGAGATCACTTTGTCTGCCTTGGCAGGAAGCTGTAACACTATATCCTTCCTTCCTTCCTTCCTGGATAACCACATCTTTCTTCACTATGCTTCCAAGCTGACCACATGTGCATGTCTGAGCTCTTCAGCTCAGACACCATTTTTGAACTTACATTTTGTGCTTTTGTAACTTGTATAGTACTTTTAAACCTGCCTTCATTTTGCTACTGTAAGTACTGCTTCAAGACCTAGAGTTTGTAAGTAAATACTACTTTTATTTCTTCACAAAGCAATGTGTGTGTCATTGTTAGTTTTAAGGGGGGGGGTAAATGGGTAATACCAGGAAAACCCAGTCTGCCTGAAAGCATCCTAGATAATTGTTTCTAGAAGGTTAAATCAATATTATCTTCCAAGTTTAAGCTGCAAAGGATGGTACTCTGTTGATCTCACTAATGTGAGCAAGGAAGGTTAATAACAATATATAATCTCCCAGTGTTCAAATCCATTCCAACACCATGAAAACATTAAAAACATTAGGATTTTTCCGCTGTCAGCCCTTGAAACTTTTGCCTCCTCTCCAAATTATCCCATTCTTGCTGTTCACTACAAGATCTCCATCACTAGGCCAGAGTTCAAATCCCCAGTAAACCATAAACAGGGTTGTTGTGAGGATAAAACAGGGAAGGGAGGAACCATGTGTGTCACCTTGAGCTCCTTGGAGGAAAGGTAAGATATAAATGTAAAAATAAATAAAATAATTAGAGCCTGAGTTCCCTCCCGGAGCTACAATTCCTCTTTGCGGGGGACTCTGGGAATTGTAGCTCTGTGAGTGGTGTCCTTAAAACTTCCTAGCCCCCTTGAGGAACTGCAGTTCCCAGGATGCTTTGCAAGGGGGGGAAAGCCATGACTGTTTAAAGTGGTTTAAGCATGCTTTAAATCAATGGTGCAGACAGGGCCTAAATTGACAGAGGCTGTGGGATGTAAATAAACTGACTGTGGTGACGACCGCACCATCTGCTTAACGTCTGACCCCTGACATTGCCTGTTGCTCCCACCGCCAGCCACCCCAGCGTCATCCCAGTTGCACACAAGCATCTCTGGATTCCAGCTGGGGTCACCATGGAGACGTAAAACCCTCATCCAAATTCGCAATCATGGCTTCACTGTTGAAGAAGTGGCGAGAGAAGGTAAGACTTCTCGCCGGGGGAGGCCGCAGAAGTGCCTCTTCACAAACATGCGGGTTGTGTTTTTTTATCAGAAAAAGAAATAAAATAAAAACCACCTCTGCTCCTCTCGACAGAGATGCCACACAGCGATAATTAACTGGGATTGCATACCTGCAGTGCGCCAGAGGCCAGAGAGTGTGGGTAATTGCAGCAACGGCACCATCATATCGACTAAGTGGGCAGCAGTGGAGGGAGGGAGACTGGGCAGGGCTTGTGCAAAAATCCCCTTTTTTCCTCTTCAGTTGGTAAAGATGGGGGAGAAATAGGGTTCTGCTTGCATTTTCATGAGAACCCACTGAGCTCATCTTTCCCAGAAACAATATGTACACTGTAATACAACCATCCTTCGATATCCCCACTTCTCTGATTTTTACAATGCAGTTCTCCAAGTCCCCAAAAATGTGGGCACACAAAATATGCAAATATTTGTATTTTTTAAGGGTTGGGTTTTTTTTTACAGTATAATGTATCTGTGCTAATGGTTCAGTTGTGTTGTGAGTCACTTGGGGACCTCTAGGTAACAAGCAACTAATATGAAATAATAATTATATTTGGGAAAGTAACTACGGAAATGTTGGAGAATGCTGCTTGCAAAAGAAGTGCGAAATTAAGAGAAATGCATGCTAAAATGGTAACGAATTTTGAGAATGTAATAAGAGCATTGTGTTCTCACAATGGCCAACCAAAGGCCTATGGGAAACCTGCAAAAGGACCTGAGCTCAAGAGCAACTCTCCCCTCCCATAGTTTATCGCAACTGGTGTTTCAGAAGCATGACTGTCTCCAGCCGTGGAAGCAGAGCAGAGCCATCATAGCTAGTAGCCATCAACAGACTTAGCTTCCTCCGTGAATTTGTCCAATCCTCTTTTAAAGTCATACAAGTTGGAGATAACTCTTTTTAAAGGGAAAAAAAATCTACAAACAGGTGTGAAATTATGGCAAACTGCATTTAAGACTGGGGGGAAATGAATACAGTGGTACCTCAGGTTAAGTACTTAATTCATTCCGGAGATCCATACTTAACCTGAAACTGTTCTTAACCTGAAGCACCACTTTAGCTAATGGGGCCTCCCGCTGCTGCCGCACCGCAGGAGCCCGATTTCTGTTCTCATCCTGAAGCAAAGGGCTAGCGGAGTCTGTAACCTGAAGTGTCTCTAACCTGAAGCATATGTAACCCGAGGTACCACTGTAAAAGCAAGAAAAACTTAAACAGACAGTGTCACTCATGCCTTCTCATCAGTTTCTGCTGCTGAAGCTGGGTGCCCTTTGCCCCTCCCAAACATACACCGCAGGGGAGCTGGGAATGGCTGCCCTCGATTCACAAGCACATTTGCAAGCAGCTGCTGCCCTGCCCTTTTGAGGACCACAGTTTTAATGGTGGCTGCAGGAGAGGGGGAGAGATCTTAGGTCTCCCATCACCACCCTCTGTTTCTGACAGGGTTCAGGAATCCGATTCCCCCCACAGTGGGGAGCCAAGAATTAGATGATGATGATGATGATAATTCATTATTTATACCCCGCCCATCTGGTCGGGCTTCTCCAGCCACTCTGGGCAGCTTCCAACAAAATATTATAATACCGTAATGCATCAAACATTAAAAGCTTCCCTAAACAGGGCTGCCTTCAGATGTCTTCTAAAAGTCTGGTAATTGTTGTTCTCTTTGACATCTGATGGGAGGGCGTTCCACAGGGTGGGTGCCACTACCCAGAAGGCCCTCTGCCTGGTTCCCTGTAACTTGGCAAGAAGAGTTCTTACCAAGTATTTTATTTAATATTCACAGGCTTTGAAAAGTTCCTCTCTTGCAGTAATGGCGTTGCTCCGAGTAAAGCCCCACCCACCCCCATCTCTCCTATTATACGCCATCCCTACATTGGCAGATCTGTGCTTTCTGCCTCTGAGCTCTCTGTTCTCCTACTTTCCATGCCCGCCGGGTTCTGAGAGAGGGGGGTCTGGGATGCTTTCTAAAGACATTGAGTCTGTCAGCTGTCTCTCCCCTGGTGCTTCTTCTTCCTGCTGCTCTCCCAGTATTTCCCATCTTCTCCCCTCTGCAGCCTCTGACGTATGACCTTCTGCAAACCACTATTCTAAATCTATACTGTCTCCCTCTTCTCTGGGAAGTGTAGGAGAAGGGGGTGGGTCTCCACCATTCCTCCTCAGTCCAGTCCATGACATTTCCCCTTCCTAGACAGCTTCATTCATGAACCACAGGAAGAGATCAGAAGTATCCACTCCTGGTTTTAAATGAACTACTGTCCTAAGTTTTGTCCAGACTTTGAGAACTCTTAGACAGACAGACAGACACACACACACACACAGCCAGATTCATAAACTACACTTTAACCCCAACTTATTTGGACTAACCAGACTTTTCAATTAATTTCTGAAGTGGCCTGATGTGTAGCTTCTAACTCATGGGTAGGTAAACTAAGACCCGGGGGACAGATCCAGCCCAATCGCTTTCTCAATCCAGCCTGCGGACAGTCCAGGAATCAGCATGTTTTTACATGAGTAGAATGTGTCCTTTTATTTAAAATGCATCTCTGGGTTATTTGTGGGACATAGGAATTTGTTCTTCTTCTTTTTTCAAAATATAGTCCGGCCCCCCCACACAAGGTCTGAGGGCCAGTGGACCGGCCCCCTGATGAAAAAGTTTGCTGACCCCTGTTCTAACTGCTCCAGATTTAAGGGCTGTCTTCTACAAAACGAAGCCAGTGGGTTACTGCTTACAATAATGAATTGCGCTGCCCAAATTACGGCTGTTGACCATAATGCTAAGGTCTGGAACATTAGTCCTGGAAAGGTTCCTTGGGCTTTCAGAAATCCCCCCGTCCATAATCATCAACAGAGCGGTGGCCTGGAAAACAGATGAGACTGAGAGGAAGCGCCGGTAATATATGAAAAGCACCTTATGACTTCCTTGGGTCTTTTTTAAGCATTCCGTGATTGCCAATCACCATCAAGCCAGAAATGCAAAGGCTAATTAGAATATTCTGGTGCTCCAGAGAACCAGCGCTGGGTCATTTAGACATTAAACCAAAAGGCCTTCAATTCCCAATAAATTTGTAATAAAATAACCATCTCCGTTGATTGAGAAATCAGAGGAAGGGAACAATAAAACCATGCAGGGAGCGCACAGAAGCCCCTGCTGCATTCTGCTGATCCCTATCAATCAACGTCTGCAGTTGGTATTTACCGAGCAAAATAACAAGTTGTTGGCTATGGTGTACTAAGACCTGTACACAGCTGCATAGTGGCAAAGTCATAAGCGCAGGGTCCCATCATGAGTCCTGTGGGGCAGCATGGGGGGGGCATATCGCCTGAGGAGGCAGCAGATCAGTCCACAGGTGTCACTGCCAATGTGGCAGCAACAAGTGATGCTTTATTTCATGGGTAGGCAAACTAAAGCCCAGGGGGCCAGATCCGGCCCAATCACTTTCTCAATCTGGCCCACGGATGGTCCGGGAATCAGTGTGTTTTTACATGAGTAGAATGTGTCCTTTTATTTTAAATGCATCTCTGGGTTATTTGTGGGGCCTGCCTGGTGTTTTTACATGAGTAGAATGTGTGCTTTTATTTAAAAGGTTATTTGTGGGGCATAGGAATTTTTTCATTTATTTTTTTTCAAAATATAGTCTGGCCCACCGCATGGTCTGAGGGACAGTGGTCCGGCCCCCTGCTGAAAAAGTTTGCTGACCCCTGCCTTACTTGGAGGCCAGATCTGCTGCCCTTTGTAGATCCTGCCCCCTGAAGCAGTTGCCTCACCTTGCCTTGTGCATGGGCCGGCCCTGCAAGCAGTATTTGCCACTTTATGAACAGTTGTGGCTTCCCTCAAAGAATCCTGGGAGCTGTATACTGTTAAGGGGGCTGAGAGTAGTTAGGAGACAACCGGCTGGTGCTATTGGGACAAGATGAGGTCTCTGGACAACCATCAAGGGCAGGCCCACGTAGGCCACGATGGCCCCATAAGTCTGGTCCCCTTTCTTCTGGGGATGGGAATGAGGACTCTGAATCAGAATGGGAATCGCCTATGGGGCCAGCCTCAGAAACACAAAACCAGTCCAGGGTCTCAGTGCTGTGGGAATTTGAACCCAAAATTAATAAATCAATATTTTAAACATCAAACTGAACAACTTCGATATTTTCTTAAATATTCAAAGCATCAGGATATTTAGTACTGTATATTTAAACACAAGCGATGGTCAGAGAAGTTGAGCTTTTTTTGCAGAGGTCCCCCAAAGTTAGAGCTGCCATATTTCAAGAGGTAAACACCCGGACAGCTTTTTCAGAGCGATAGCACAAAAAGTTTGTTAAGCTTTCTTTAGGCGATCATCCCCGTCCCCCGTCCCCCACTGTCCGCCACCAACCCACCCGAGCCCAAACCCGAGCCCAGGCAACCCACGCCAGAGCCCAAGCCCAAACCCCTGTACATTCACCATCCATGTATAAGACGACCCCAAAATTTCTGACTATTTTTTTTAGCAAAAAACATCATCATATACGGTATTTTATCATTTGATCTGCAATTGCAAGTACACTAAGTAAAAATTACTGTACTTTTCTATGTATTAGACAAGGGGTTTTTACTCCTAAAGAAAGTAAAAAATGATGGGTGGGGTCAATTCTCCCCAAAAAAGCTCAACAACTTTGGGCCACCTCCCCCCATTTTCTTTAATTTTTGTCCCCTAAAATAATGGGCATCTTATACATGGGAGCGTGTTATACATGGAAACGTATGGTATGTGTTCTTTAAACTTTAAACTTTAAACACATCTTGAGTAGTTTTTACAGGAGGGGAGAGAACTAACTGGTCAAACAACCCAGGGCTGTCTTCCACATAATCTTTAAATGGGAACTAAAGTCTAATTCCCACAAGTCCCATTCCCACCCCACTCCGGCCTAAGGGTGTCTCGTTGACATAGAGGACTGCATTGCAGAAGCCTCCGTACAACCAGAATCTCCCTCATTTCAGGAATACTGTCCAAAGTTCTGGTCACCTCACCAGACAAAGGGTATTGAAGAGTTGGGAAAGGTTCGTGAAAGGGCAACCAAGATGATGAAGTGATTCCCCTATGAAGAAAAGCTGCAGTATTTGAGTCTTTTCAGTTTGGGAAAAAGACAAACTTTATCAAAGTTTATCAAAGAATACATGACATGGAGAAAGGGAAAGGGGGAGGGACTCCCTCTCTCCTAACACTGAAACTCGTAGGCTTCCAATGAAGCAGAATGTTGGAAGATTTGAGACCTGTAAAAGACATGACTTTTTCATGGAGAATAGTTGGACTATGGAACTCTCTGCCACAAGAGGCACTGATGGCCATCAGCTTGGATGGATTTAAAAGAGCGTTTGGACAAATTCATGGAGAGAACTATTGATGGCTGCTAGGTATGATTACTATGCTCTGCTCAACTGAATCCTGGTAGCTTGAAGCCACAGGAGGGGTGTGCACTCTCATGCTCAGGTCCTGTTTGTGGGTTTCCCACAGGCATCTTGGTTGGCCACTGTGAGAACGGGACATTGCGCCAGATGGGCCATTAACCTGATCTAGCAGAGCTCTTCTTGCATCCTTCAGCCCTCGCAGCAAAGCCCATCCTTCCCTGTACTCAAAACCAAAGTTCGCAACGGAAAGCGCTGTAAACTGCAGCAGGAGCATCTGTGCGATTCTGCAGGATAGAAGTGGGGGGGGGAGAGACGCCCTCCCTTTAATGCGCTAATTATGATCCCGAAAACACTAATGGGATTAGAAGGCAAGATTCGGTGGCTGCCTCCTGAAAATCATTAAGCCCCATTAGAGTAAATTAACCTCCACTCTTCCACCGAGGAGCTTCTGGGTCCTTTCCAGACATCTCTCCTCCCTGCCTAGAAGCAATGAGCCCTTGGTTGGATGCCGGGGTACCAGAACACACTTTGATATTTGTTTTCTCTCCCCTCGATTAATTTAGCTTAATAAACTCCGCTGCCTACGGGGGATTCTCCTCTTGGAACCGGGGCTTGCGGAGGGGCTGCATCCTGCTAATTGTAAATTAAGGTAGCCTGACCTCCAGTGCCAGAATCCCGCCGAAAGGGAGAAGTGGGAAGGGGGGGTCTAGCCAGCTGGAACAGAGCTTGCGGGGAGGGGCTCCAGGGTCCCCTTGCGCAATTAACAACTGGAAATGCTTGATTACCTCCCATCCTGGTTGTCGCGCCCAGAGCCTCACTCGAGCTCACCTGAAACATTTAATTACAGAGGGGAAAGGAGACCTCAGACTCCCACACCAGCACACACAGAGAGAGCAATCTAATTAAATGGTGGCAATGCTTGAGACATCCAGAATGAGCCACAAGAGATGGGAGAAAGACTTCAGACCGGATTCAGGAGGAGAGTCTTCATCAGACTCAAAGTGGACGCCAGGCATCGCTACCTGGCCCCTGGAATTTCGCCCAGGCCACACCCTGCTTCGCAACCTCCTTGGGTGTTTGTGCCTGAATAGAATATGTCTTTGTTTTTTGTTTGCTTGTTTTTTTAAAAAAAGGTTTTCGTTGAACGATTTTTGCAAAAGCTCAAGGTGATACAAAATCATCGTAGTGACATAGAGGACAAGGTGGGGAAATGGGTTGAATAATGATGGATGGAGAAGGGGGCAAAAATGGTTTGCATTCTGAAATGGCAAGTCTGGCTGAAACTGTTGAGTCTAACCAAAGGGGGCGATGGGGTGCCTTATCTTTGTTAGTAACATATATAATGAACTGAACTCCGGTCTCAGAGAACTTGTCTCTGCTCATTTCTCCGCCGGCATCCTATGTTCATGTCTCAGTTAGAGCCAATGGCCAGACCTTTTGCATAGCAGATCCTTCCAAGAACAGGAAGTTTCTAATCTAGCAGCCAGGAGTTTAGGCTTCAAGATCAGATCTCTGTGAACCAGACTCATGATAACCCCTTCCCTAAAGATAGGCAGGAGAGCAAGCAGAAAGTCAGGAGTTAAGGCTTGCTGTGTGCCGTGTTTTTGTGTTTTTGCACCCTGGCTGTGCTTTTTGCTTGCCTGGAAAGTGGAGAGAGAGAGAGAGAGAGAGAGAGAGAGAGAGAGAGAATATGTGTGTTTAGAATCTGGCCTACTGTACAAAGATTGAATGTAAGTTCATTGGCCCACCTGCTTTTGCCTCTGCTGCCCCCATTGGCATGTGGCCCTTGGAAGGTTCCCCAGAAGGAAATGTGGCCCTCACAGTAAAGAAAGAAATCCCTGGTTCACTGGGTCCTGCACCAAGAAGTATAGGTAAAGGTAAAGGGACCCCTGACCATTAGGTCCAGTCATGGATGATTCTGAGGTTGCGGCGCTCATCTCGCTTTATTGGCTGAGGGAGCTGGTATACAGCTTCTAGGTCATGTGGCCAGCATGACTAAGCCACTTCTTGTGAACCAGAGCAGCACATGGAAACGCCGTTTACCTTCCTGCTGGAGTGGTACGTATTTATCTACTTGCACTTTGATGTGCTTTCGAACTGCTAGGTTGGCAGGAGCAGGGACAGAGCAACGGGAGCTCACCCCGTTGCGGGGATTCGAACCTCCAACCTTCTGATCGGCAAGCCCTAGGCTCTGTGGTTTAGACCATAGCGCCACCCGCATCCCACCACCAAGTATACTTAATAGCTAATCCAGATTTGGAACTTAATGAACTATCTAGCTTGATCAAGCATAAGAACCTAGGGGGAAGCACTGCTGCATCAGACCAAAGGTCTACCCAGTACCGAGTCCGGCATCCCACAACAGCTGACCAGAAACTTCTGAGAAACACACCAAGAAGGCAAAAACCCTCCCCTGGTGCCTTGCAGAAAGTGGCAGTCAGTGGGACATCTGCTCCTCAAGAGGCAGTTTGCACTTCCCGTATCAGGGCTGGAGAACCTTTCTCAGCCTAAGCGTTGCATTCCCTTAGGGGGGCACATGTGAGCTGTGGGCGGAGGCAGAGGCAGAAGTGGGAAGAGCAACAGAAGTGGGAAGAGCACCTTTGTACAGTAGGCTAGCTTCTCAACAGAGACTTGCACACCCTTCTCTATCCTCCATCCAGACAAGTGGCAGGTTTATTTCCAGCCAGGCTAAAACACTTGAGCCATGTGTAAAGCAGAGCTAGAGAGGCGGTGTGCCTGGGGAGAGTCATGAGGGCCAGATGGGGAGGCTTGGGGGCCGCATTTGGCCCCCACCCCAGAGGCTCCCCACCCGTGCCTTAAGACCTCAGTGAGCCACAGAACCTAGCTGGACAAACATCATAGCCTGTGTGCGCTTGTATGTGGCCTGAATGCACAGTGAGCTGTCCATGGTCCTGATTTCCTGTCCATGGTCCTGATTTCTGTCCATGGTCCTGATTTCCAAGCTTCACCAGCTATGGGACTCGTTGTCTGCAGCCGGCCATGCCTACAACATGCAGAGTACTGTGTGGTCACCCGCAAGGGCCCTTGCGAGGCAGGAGTGGCAGGGTGTGGTTGAGGAGAGGGTGCAGCCTGGAGAGAGCACCGAGGTCTAGGCAGAGAGGCCTGAAGTGCTGTATTTGGCCCCTGGGCTGGCAGTTCCTCACCCCTGTCCCTGCACAAAATAACGCATGTTTTCGCCGACAAAGACACAAAAGAAAATTCATCGGGGAGAGAGAGAGAGACTACATTGCTTGACAACTTTTTGAAGTGGAGAGAGAGCAAGAGATGAAAAATATCTATAATGGCTGAGAGAAGGGACAGAGTGGCTGGGAGGTGCTCCCCCCAACCCACAACGCCACCCCTGTTGATGTGGAACAGTTCATTAGAAGGAATGGAGAGCCCTTCTCCTCTGGGGAGGCCACATTCGGACCTAATGAGCTGGCAACCCCATCAGCGTCCCAGAGTATGTGGCACTGCCAAGCTCTGATGGCTAAATGGCCTGCCTCCTGCTCGTTTGAAAGAAACCGATGCACGAAATGGAAGGCAAAAGGGTTCGTTATCTTTACATCCCATCTTTCAATGACGACCAAGGGGTGCAGGTGGAAGCAGCCACAGAGAAGCTCCCGGCATGCAGCTATGACTAGCTACCTCTCCTGGTCTCAGTGGGGTTTTCACCTATGTATCTTCCTCCATCCAAACTTTGCACCTTCTTTGGATTGTTCCTAAGAACACGGCCAGCCTATAAGAGCACTTGAACCAATAGAAACACCTACAAATAGAACTGTGCAATACCAAGCACCCTGTCTCCTCCACCTCATCGCATAGAGGTGGGTACGTGACCAGCAGGCCTACTCTCCCCCAGGCTGCTGTTCCCAGAAACTAAAGCTCTCATTTACAAAAGAAAGAAACATATATACAGTAAATATAAATCGTGGCGGTGGTGGTGCTGGTAGAAGAAGCAGTATTTTAATGCTGGAAAGTGCTAGATCAATGTATTATTGACATCAATAGGTCCATTGCGGATACAGGGATTATAAAAAGAAGAAGTAAAGGTAAAGGACCCCTGGATGGTTAAGTCCCGTCAAAGATGACTATTGGGTTGCAGCACTCATCTCGCTTTCAGGCTGAGGGAGCTGACGTTTGTCCACAGACAACTTTCCGGGTCATGTGGCCAGCAGGACTAAACCACTTCTGGCACAACGGGACACTGTAACAGAAACCAGAGCGCACGAAAACGCTGTTTACCCTCCCGCTGCAGTGGTACCTATTTATCTACTTGCACTGGCATGCTTTCGAACTGCTAGGTGGGCAGGAGCTGGGACAGAGCAATGGGAGCTCACTCCATCATGGGGATTTGAACCACCGACCTTCTGATCATCAACCTAGCACCCCCACA
The DNA here is from genome assembly GCF_965113315.1 of Podarcis vaucheri. Taxonomy (NCBI): domain Eukaryota; kingdom Metazoa; phylum Chordata; class Lepidosauria; order Squamata; family Lacertidae; genus Podarcis; species Podarcis vaucheri. Next base: position 19,909,180 of record NC_138754.1, on the reverse strand, counting down.
CATTCCCTGGGGGACAAGTCCACCTCCCCTTTCTCCACCCCTGTTGTCCATGCACATATTCCCTTCTCAGTCCACTTACTTGGGTGTGTGAGCCTCATCCACTCGATTGCCCAGCTGGAATTCATGGGACTTGCTGCGGTGCAAGGTGGTGAAGCCTGGGAAAAGGTGGATGAGTTTCCGGGAGGATGGGGGTGGCGTTCCCGGGGGCTTCACCTTGTTCCTCCTCCTGACCGGCGGTGTGCCTGGTGGCGTCATGGTGGTGACGATGTTAGGGGTGCGTGGCGGAGTATGTGCAGCATGCCGCTGCCGCGGGGAAGGGGGCAAGGAGCGGTGGCCGGACTCCAGTGGTGGGCACAGCCCTGAGAAGCCTTCCACGGTCAGCCTGTCCACATGGGAATACACCGGTCCATGCGGCAAGGTCGAGTGGCAGTAGTGCTGGATGCATTTGGACTGAGCTTTGGGGCTCGGAGAGAGGTGGGTTCGAATCCACTGCATGGATTCCGATTGGCACACGGGGTTGTTCTCCTTGCCTGTCTCAGTCGTTGCCGGCCACTGGATCGTCCAGTCTTGCTTGGAAAGGCTACCACCTGTACAAATGGGAAAGGGGGGAGGGATCATTGTCATTCACACACTTGAAAAGCAGTGGTGATTTAACAAGAGGAAATCTATGCTGCACATTTAGATACATTGAGAACTTATTTAAACTGTCAATGCACCCAGAGGGCGCAACCCAGGAAACCCTTTTCCTTCAGTGTCTCATTTTCCCCCAGTCCCAAATTCTCCAGTTTGCAATTTAAAATTCTCCAATTCTCCAATTTGCAATTAAAAAATACAAAAACAACTCATCAAGATTAATTTAATGCAAATTTAACTTTTTATGTATGCAGTTTTGACTACGGCACACAGTTTTGCAAGCTGTTTCCCTATATATAATGCAGTCATGCATATTCGTTTCATGAATGTAGGCATAGGATTTATTCCGATATACACATTTCTGTATGTAATTTTGACAAATATGCACATTGTTGCAAGCTAACAATGCATTTTGGTACGTCCTTTTCACAATGAATACATTTGTTTTTTGCACTTTCCCCTATAGCAGTTTAGCAAGCCGTTCTGTGAAGTACCTCCCCACCCATTTAAAAGGGGGTGGGACTTGGGGGAGAAGGGAAAGGCTTGGGGGGAAGTTGTGAGGGGGCAGGGTAATTGAGGTGTAAAAGGAGGGAGATTTGGTCATTTAAAAGAGTAGCTGGAGTTGGTGAGCAGAGTGAAGCTGGCCCAGTAGCCAGCATAACTAGGCCTTTAATCCCACTCCTCCCTCCCTCTTTTTCATGCACCCCCCACACCACCATTTCCTGAATCCATTCAGGAAGGAATCCTAAGAAGCACTTCATTACTCAAAAGTACTATTGGACAAAATAATAGACTCCATCTCTCTCTCCCCCCAGCACTCTTGATCCAACGCCTCTTAAGAACTCATGAATAAAAAGGTGATATTTGCATTCTAAAAAAGAAGTCCATAGCGACCCCGACTCTTTTTTATTATTATTATTACGCTACTCGGGATTATTAATTGATAGCCCTGTTATCTCCGCATCCTTTTCAAGGAAATCAATTTATTTCAAGCTCTTGAGAAGGGAGAGGGAAGGACAGGCAATGAGCTGCAGGACAAAAAAGGAAGAAGGGTTGATTAAAAGGAGGGGTTTTTTAGTTTTTAAAAAGTGTGACAAGGCAGAGAGGCATGTCTTTGGGATTGTTCCCTCCAAAGCTGGTTAATAAAAAGAAAATCAGTCAACGGGAAGAGGGAATGAAAGGAGAAGTGGTGCCTGTGCAGGGCTCTTTGTCTCGGCTGCTAATGCAGTAGGATGTTTCGAGAGAGACTGAAAGGGGTCTGGTGCAGAGATGGAGAGAGAGGTAGAGATCTGGTGGAGTTTGAGGGGCTGGACTGATTGGGAGTGGAAAGCATTAGCAGATCAGACAAGTGAGTCCTCCAAAGGAAAATTAATGGGCATCTGGAGAAAGAAGCTGCAGAAAGACTTGGAAGTGAATTTGGGCAGCTGACAGAGTTAAGCATCAAGGAGAACTGTCTCCTTGCAAAAGGAGAACTGCCTCTGATCCCAGAGGAATCTGAATCAGCCCCTGCTTAGATGCCGGAATGACCTCAGCACATTCTGCCCACCTGGGCGATCGGACAGCCGACAAACTAGCATCCTAGTCCCTGAGGAGTTGGCTGGCAACTCAAATAAAAAAGAGAAATGTGTTGCCCCACTAACACCCCCAACCAGTCTTGGCAGTCTTGTGGGTGCCCCCTCCAGATGTTTTGGACTGCCACTCCCGCCGTGGGGAGCACCAGCTTGGCAAATGCTGCTCTTGGCTGCTTCTGCAGAGACGCAGCTCAGAAGAAGGCAAGCAAAGCAGAAATACATTATGCTACATTCCTCTCCAGTCAACAGACATCCTATATTCCCATCGCCTTGCAGGTGCCGACAATCAGTTGACCGGCCTTGCCAAATCAGCTGATCGGAGGTGCCAGATCAGCTGATCAGTGACACTTGCTAAACCCCATCATTTCTTTGCAAGTGCTGATGATCAGCTGGTTGGTGGGTCCTGCAAGTCCCTCCTTTCAGCAGGGAAGCAGTGCCTTTACCTGTCCCACAGCGGACATGATTAATATTATGTAAGGTATAGAACAGGTGAATGTTGCTCATCCAACATGGCTGCATGGGCCAAATGGGGGAGCCTGGAGAGTCTAATAAGTCCCATGGGGCAGAGGTTTCTCACTGCTGGCCTGCGAAGCTCCCTCCAGCTCTATGATTCCACATCGCAATACCTAGGACTGCTTCTGAATTGCACAGTATTTGAAGGGGGGAGGGTGGCCCTAGAATTGTCAAGTCGTAAGGGGACCAAGGGTCATCTAGTCCAACCCTCTGTGATGCAGGAATTCTGCCCACAGCCATCCCTGGGTGGGCTTGAACCTTCTGGTTAACTGCCAGACACAGCCTCTCCTCACTCTCCAGCCAAGACGTCAATCAGTTTAGGGACATGTTGAAGGCAACCATTTCCCATTTTGCACAGAGCCTTCCAACCCCAATCAATCCGACTGAGGTGAGTAGACTTCCCCACCCTCAAAATAGCAGACGATTGTGATGCATAATTGGAGGGTCAATCCCTAGCAGGGACAAACTCTTGCAGTTCTTGGTCAGTAGGAGATGATTATCCGGGGAGAACACCTTCGGCAAGATTAATTACCACATTGCTAATTAATTATGATTGATGATTGCTCAGCAGAGGTGTGGAGTGACTGAGAGAAGGGTAGCCCAACGTCCAACCAAGAAAGGCTCTTCATATCGGAGCCCAATCTGGGGTCATTAAACCCCACAGCCCAGGCTCCAGGCAAGTCCTTGCCATTCCCTGCATTCATTTATCTGCTCTTTTTATTTTGATGGCTGTGTCATTACATGATTGATGAGCACCCTCGTAAAAATAACTTGATGCTTCTCCCTGTGCGTCATGCCTAAAAATATCAAAGTAGAGTTTGGGGAGCCCATTCTCAGCTAATACCTGCTCACACAAAAGCATACAGGATGCTTTTCAGAGACTCGGTTTTTTGGCATTGTTGAGCCGTCACAGACCCGGAATCGGTGTGTTCAGATTTTTGCATCCTGCCACCGTCGGCTGTCAAACCTCCTTGGTGGATTTTCATAACATTTTTGTGTGTGCTGTGCCCTTGGAAACGCCAAAACAAGCACGTAGAATACATGTCTATCTCGACTCAAAGAAAATGTGCTTAGCTTGGTGCGAAGGTGGTGGAGCAAACCCTCTGCTGAAGGCTTGAATGAGTTGGGTATGTTCAGCCTGGAGAAGAGAAGGCTAAGAACTTGTCCACACTTACTTTTCCTCTGTGCTTTCCAGCATTAAAGCTCTGAGTCCAAGTACTCTTGTTTTTGCTATCCCTGTGCAAACCATCTTTACCACTGAATTGGAGCAAACAGTGATCTGTGAATTGCCATTTGTTTCACTTCAGCTTTAAAGATTGGGATTTGGGGTTTTGTTTTTTGCAGGGAAAGCTCTGGAGCAACAACAAAAAAGAATACTTGGACATGAAGATTGAAAGCCTGGAAAGCGCAGGTCCAATGTGTGAAGAAGCCCTGAGAGTTGATATGAGAGCCATCTTCAAATATCTGTGAAGGGATGTCACATGGAAGATGGAGCAAGCATCCAAGCCAATGGACTCAAATGACAAGAAAGAAGATTCCAACTGAATATTAAGAAGAACTTTCATATGGTAAGAGCTGTTGGACAGTGGAACAGACCACCTGGAAAGGTGATGGTCTCTCCTTCATTGGAGGATTTTAAACAGAGGTTGGATGGCCATCTTTCAGGGATTCTGGGATGGCGGCTAACAGATTGAGGTTGAATCCTGACAAGACAGAAGTACTGTTTTGGGGGGACAGGGAGCGGGTGGGTGTGGAAGACTCCCTGGTCCTGAATGGGGCAACTGTGCCCCTGAAGGACCAGGTGCACAGCCTGGGAGTCATTTTGGACTCACAGCTGTCCATGGAGGTGCAGGTCAATTCTGCTATCTACCAGCTCCATCTGGTATGACGATTGAGATCCTACCTGCCCAAAGACTGTCTCACCAGAGTGGTGCATGCTCTGGTTATCTCCTGCTTGGACTACTGCTATGCACTCTATGTGGAGCTACCTTTGAAGGTGACTTGGAAACTGCAATTAATCCAGAATGCGGCAGTTAGACTGGTGACTGGGAGTGGCTGCCAGGACCATATAACACCGGTCCTGAGAGATCTACATTGGCTCCCAGTATGTTTCCGAGCACAATTCAAAGTGTTGGTGTTGACCTTTAAAGCCCTAAATGGCCTCGTATTTCTGAAGGAGCGTCTCCATCCCTGTCGTTCAGCCCAGACACTGAGGTCCAGCGCCGAGGGCCTTCTGGCGGTTCCCTCACTGCGAGAAGTGAGGTTACAGTGAACCAGGCAGAAGACCTTCTCGGTAATGGCACCCGCCCTGTGGAACGCCCTCCCACCAGATGTCAAGGAAATAAGCAGCTATCCTATTTTTAAAAGACATCTGAAGGCATCCCTGTTTAGGGAAGTTTTTAATATTTAATGCTGTATTGTTTTTAACACTTGATTGGGAGCCGTCCAGAGTAGCTGGGGAAACTTAGCCAGATGGGCGGGGTATAAATAATATATTATTATTATTATTATTATTATTATTATTATTATTATTATGTGATTCCTACATTGCGGTTGGATGGACTAGATGACCCTTGGGGGCCCTTCCAACTCTGCCATTCTATTATTCTGTGACCAGTGCACTGTAGATTAATGTGGGTGCACCATAGCCAATATTTTACATGGCAAACTATTATACTCTCTTTGATTCATACAAAACCAGTGACCTATTCAGGCCTTCAGTGAACTGGGGTGGGGGGGAATAAAGCATGTATGAGGCATGGGAGGGGCATAACCCCCAACCTTCCCATGCTGAATGGGGTGCTTGAATACAAACTTTTAGTGCATTCGGCTTAGAAACATCCCCACTATTGGGAACCCAGATCTTTTGCCCGACTCAGGAAGCTATGAGGCTGCAGCCTGTGGGAATGCACAACCCTGATCTTCTGTTTAAGGCAAACACCTGAATAGGGCTCAGGAGAGACACCTACAGCGAGGAGTCAGGAAAACAGCATAAATAAGCTTGTTCCCTCAGCCTGGCCTGCCCCTACTAAGTATCACACTATGGATACTGAAATCCACATGCCCCTTTCCGAGACATGCTTTATCGCACCACCATCATGATCTCTGAATGTCTGAACTGGGCTATGTCTCTATGCAAACCAGTGGAAAGTTGCAATTGACTAAACGACATCAAGCAGGTTCTGGTCTAGTTAATTTCATCCGGTCGCTGTCATGATAGTGGCAAGTATCCAGGAATCTGCTCCCAACGTTCCACAAAAAACACATTTCTCTCTTTAAACAAAAAAGGAATCACCTGGATCAAACCCCACAGCACACAAGTGTCAGCTCTCTCTATATTTTTTCCCAAGCACCCAGCACAAAAATTTTCTAACTGCCTTACATAACTTGGTCACAACTACATTCCTACACGTGGCTATGATGCTCCCTGGCCTCCTGGGCAAAATCCTTCTCTTGCCAATTAAACTTCATTGCAGAATTAACCCCTCAAGCTTCTATTTTTTCCAGCACCCTTTTTCATTTTATATGTATATTTATTGCATTTATATCCCACCTTTTCCACCAAGGAGCTCAAGGTGGCATAGGGGTCAGCAAACTTTTTCAGCAGGGAGGCGATCCACTGTCCCTCAGAACTTGTGGGGGGCCAGACTATATTTTGAGGGGGGGTGAACGAATTCCTATGTCCCACAAATAACCCAGAGATGCATTTTAAATTAAAGGACACATTCTACTCATGTGAAAACACGCTGATTCCCAGACCGTCTGCCGGCCGGATTTAGAAGGCGATTGGGCCGGATCCGGCCCCCGGGCCTTAGTTTGCCTACCCATAGCATACACAGTTCACCTGTCCTTATTTAATCCTCACAACAACCCTGTGAGGTAGAGGTTAAGCTGAGATGCCCTGAGTGGCCCAGGGTGAGCTCAAATCCCCCGAATGGGGATTTGAACTCTGCTCTCCCAGGTCCTAGTCTAACACACTAACCACTACACCACACTGGCTCTCATGGGCAGACCTAACAGTTCGTGGCTGTGATTTCTCTGTGATGAGCTCCTTCTTCATCTACCCACATCATTTGCAGACATTTAAAAGCCCTCAGATTTGTTACCTCCCCATCTTTTTGTTTCTGCCCTCTTGCTTTTTATTTCCTCTATTCCAGCGGTGGTGATCCTTTTTCAGCTCAAGGACCACATTCAATAAAAGGCAACTTTCCAAAGGCTGCATGCCAATGGCGGGCAATGGATACAAATCTCCCCTTTCTATAGCAGGCTACTTTCCAGCCACACACACAACCCTCCATCCAGGTAAGCAACAGGTTCAAGGACGCATACCAGCCAGGCAAAAGCACTCAAGGAGGGAGCAAAAGATAACAGAAGGGTCATAGCTCAGTGGCAGAGCATCTGCCTAGCAGCTAGAAGGTCTCTGGTTCAATCCCTGGCAATCTCCAGGTAGGGCTGGGGGAGACTCCCTGCCTGAAACCCTCAAGAAACCACTCCCTTTCATAGAATCATAGAATTGTAATGTTGGAAGGGACCACGAAGGGCATCTAGTCCAACCCCCTGCAATGCAAGAATCTTCTGTGGGGCTCGAGCTCAGAACCCTGAGAGTCTCCTGTTGTACCAGCTGAGCTGAAGGCATTCTGAGCTAGATGGACTAGTGGGTCTGACTCAACATAAGGCAGCTTCCTATGTTCCTCAAGGAGGGCCAGTGAAGGGATGCTGCCTGGTGAGAAGATGTGCGGCCCCGGGAGAGTCCTGGGGGCCAGATGGGGGAGCTTGGTGGGCCGCATGTGGCCCCTGGCCTGAGCTTCCCCACCCTTGATTCAAGACCTCAGTGAGCCACAGGTCCTAGCTAGAGCAACATCCAGCCTTGCGTGCTCTGTCCAGAACACACAGTGAGCAGTCCGCGGTGCTGATCTTCTGCCAGGCCTCCTCCCAAGCTTCACCTGTTCTCCCCAAGGGACTCATTTGAATATAACATGCCCCATACTACCTAGTCTTCTGCAACGGCCCTAACAATGCTACAGCGGTATCGGAGCACCCAACGGGACCACGTCTAGGTAGGCATCCCTCAAAAAACACACCACCCAGGACCGCAAGTCCCTCGCCCTGCATTTCGCTGGGGCCCTCGCGCAGGCTTACCCAGATCCCTCGGCTGACCGCCACTAGGTCTTCCGAGGTGAGAAAGCAACCCTCGTTTTTGCTTTCTCCGAGACGGCAACTGCTCCTCAAGTGTGTTCTAGCTTTCCTCCCCCACAAGAAAAAGCAAAAGTTACTACGGCAACCAGGAATTTTAAGCCACAGAAAAGCAGAAAATGTCACGAAGGGCTGCTGCTCATCGCGACGGGCGCACTGCATCCAAACGCGAGTGAAAGGTGCAGAGGAGTCACAGCTCAGGTGAGTAAAAGCATCTGCCTGGCAGGCAGGAAGGCCCCGGGTTCAATCCCCAGCACCTCCAGGTGGGCAGAGACCTAACAGCACCCTCTCAGCACCCTCGCCAAACTACAGCTCCCAGAATCCTTTGGGGGAAGGGGAAACTGTCTAAAATCGTATGGTGCTCTTTCAATGTGTGGTGTTAATGTGGCATAGATCAGCCTGGTTGGAGGAGATTTTCAAGGCAGCATCCACCAGCTTGGCTCACGCTGGTTGCCTGGTCCAAGAACTACCTCCACTCACAGCCATTCTGTCTGGCCTTTAGGAACAAAATGAAGTCTTGGTACCAGCCTGTTTTCCTTCTCCTTCCCTCCCATTCCACTTCCTTTTCCATCATGTCTCATTAGACCAGGCATGTCCAAAGTCCATTTTGGGGGCCCTCCGGTCGATGATTTAAAGCTCAACAACTCCAGCCCTCACACACATTCACTTCATCAAATCTGGCCCTCTTTGAAAGACGTTTGGGCGCCCCTGCATTAGACTATAAGCCACTGTTTTAAATGGTCAACTGCTTTGAGTGGGGAAGGGCTGCAGCTCAATGAAAGAGCCTCTGTTTCAAATGCAGAAGGTCCCAGGTGCATCTTCAGGTCGTCCAGGGAGGGACCCCCTGTCTGGAAATACTAGCCAGAAGAACCAAAGATCTGACTCTCCCTCTCTCCTCTAAAACCCGGAGCCAAACCTGCGGCTCTGAAGGGACCCAGGCTGCTGAAAGTTGCCAAACCCTCTTAGAGGAAAAGCATTGGATTGACATTGGACGTAGAGGCTCTGCTTCCTTTTGCTGGCCTACACAGATCCCTTGGACCCTGATTCTTTGACAACATGCCGCAGTTGTGTTGCAAGAGCACCGATGCAGCCCAGTGGCTGAGAGAGTGCCCTAAGCTCTGGGTTCAAACCACCCCGGTGCCATGAGTTCACTAGGTGAGCATTCTGAAGCTGTTGAACTCCAGCTCCCATCAGACCCAGTCAGGAGAGCCTGGTGATCAGGGCCGATGGGAGTTGTAGTCCCAATAACATATGGAGGGCCACAAGTTCCTCACTGCTGCCTCAAAGCAAGCCACTCTCCCAGCGCAGTCTACCTCACAAGGTTGTTGTAAAAGCAGGAAGATGGTGCGTCTGGAACGCTTAAATGTATTCAAGCGCTCAGCTTTATTGCTGGGTAGAGAAAAAGCATTTTGGAATCTTGCGGGTGCCTGTGCAAGGTGGTGGTCCCCATCTAGACTGCAAAGTCAGAGCTAGTGAATATATTCAAAATGGAAGATGGGTGGAGGGTGAATGCCCTGCAGATCAGGATTAGCCTTCAGCCCATTCTCCATTCTACAATGCTTTAGGAGGGCAGTCCTATACATCCTAATAAAGAGGCATTAGCCATCACACGAAAATGACAAATGGAAGCCCATCCATCTCCTTCCTCACCCCCACCTCCTTCGTCTGGAGCGATAATGGATCATTCCCCTTCCCACCCCCATTGCTGGGACTCTGGCAACTGCATTCACGAGCCAGCAGCTGATTAATGGCCCGGTGCGCTTATTGCAATATGGCTCCCCTGTGATTAATATTCACCATCGATAACAATGCTTACAAGGCAGCTGGTGCCCCCATGGCGATGCAACCTGAGAGGTTACCCTACTTGCAATGCCACCCCAAACGTTACCCGCTCTGCCAGCAGTTCAGCATGCTGCAGACTTCAGTAGCAACAGCCTCTCGGATCGAAGTGATTGACCGAGTGCAGATAATGGCAGCAGAGCAGGATAAAAACACACACAGACACACGCCAACGGACCGAGGACAGGACAGAGCCTTTTTCGGCTGCAGAAATCTACACACACCCCTGGAGGGGGGCAGAGGAAGAAGTTAGATGAGACCATAAGGGAAAGAGGCAGAGGGAAATCAGCTGACAGCCATCCTTTCTCCGAGCCCCAAGACATCCGTCACCAGGGCAGGCGTGGAAAGCACATCCGTCAGACGCCCGTTCTGAAGAAGTGACGGCGTGGCGACACGGGTGACCTTTTATCTGTGACACGGAACCGCGGAGGCTCTGGTCGTGATGCAGAGTCAATACAGCCTCCCTCTTCATTTATCTCCCAGCCGGCTGTCCATCTCTTCGTCTCACCTGTCCATCATCGCAGGCGAGGTTTATTTAATTAGCCAAAGAGAAGGCTGAGCAACCTGCCCCCTTCCCCCCACCCTTTTTTGTTTCCTTTTAAAACAAAAAAAATTACAAAAAAATTCCTCTGCATTAATGGCCCTTCTGCACTTCCAAGGACCTTTCCAGAAGATCGGGTTTTCTCTACACAAGAAATGCCAAAGTTACACAGATGCCTGCTAAACTTCCCGCGGCAGAAAGGTGCTGGTTTTATCGGCGTTCAAGCTGCAGTTATTTTGTGGCTGGGGAATATTCAAGAGCCAAACAGCAATTTCTCAATAGGGGTTTTTTTGGCTTTCATGTCCCTGCTTTCCCTTTAAAAAAGAAGCTTTTGTTTTATTTTTATTTAAAATATTTTATAGTCTGCCTTTAAGGGCAAGAGCTCTCTCTCGGGGCAACGTATGAGATCACAGTAAACATACTTAATAGGTAAAGGTAAAGGGACCCCTGAACATGAGGTCCAGTCATGGCCAACTCTGGGGTTGCAGCACTCATCTCGCCAAGGGAGCCAATGTACAGCTTCCGGGTCATGTGGCCAGCATGACTAAGCCGCTTCTGGCGAACCAGAGCAGTGCACGGAAACGCCGTTTACCTTCCCACCACAGTGTTACCTATTTATCTACTTGCACTTTGACGTGCTTTCGAACTGCTAGGTTGGCAGGAGCAGTGACTGAGCAACGGGAGCTCACCCCGTCGCAGGGATTCGAACTGCCAATCTTCTGATCGGCAAGTCCTAGGCTCTGTGGCTTAACCCACAGCGCCACCCGCATCCCAAACATACTTAATAGAAGCCAGTTAATAAGGGAGAGGTTAAAAACACCCAGCCAGTCCAAAACTAGCCATGATTGCTGTCCTCTGCCTCAGTGGTCGGCCAGAGGCAGTAATCCTGAATACCACTTGCTGGAAACCACAGGAGGGGAGAAAGATCTTGTGCTTGAGTCCTGCTTGCAAATTTTCCATGGGCATTTCGTTGGCTTCCATGAGAACAGGATGCTGGACCCGATGGGCCATTGGCCTGATCCTGCAAGGCTGTTCTTATGTTATTATTCTTTTACTGATGGAGAATAAGGCTATCAGCAACCATGTTCTGCCTCCACTGTCAGAGGTAGTATATACACAGGCGAACTAATGCCAGTGAACTGGAAGAAGCAAAGATCAGCAGTGTCAAAGCAATGATTCTTCAACATCAACTTCGCCGGACTGGTCATGTTGGGCAGATGCCTGATTATCATCTTCCAAAACAACTGCTCTAGTCCAAACTTAAAAATGGAAAGCATAATGCTGGTGGGTAAACCTTTAAAGAGGTTTGCTCTCAAGGCAAATCTAAAAAAAATGTAGTATAAACACCAACAACTGGGAAACACTGGCTTGCTAGCACTCCAATTGGAGAACAGCCTTTACCAAAGGCTTTGAAGACACTCGAACTCAGGACAAAAGGGAGAAACATGCTAAGAGGAAGGCACGCTTGGCAAACCCTCACCATGATCAACTCCTACCCCGAAATCTATGTCCCCACTGTGGAAGGACGTGTGGATCCAGAATTGGCCTCCATAGTCACTTACGCACTCACTGTTAAAACCATGTTTGTGGAAGGCAATCTTACTCAGCTACGAGGGATCGCCAAAGAAGAAGATGCCCCCAACTTTCCTGGGAATTACAAGTGTGAAGAGTGTTGTTGTAGCCAAGTCCTCCTTGCAGGCTTGCCATAAGAAGCTGTTCAGCCACTGTGAGAACAGGATGTCCAGGCTAGAGGGGCCCATGGTCTGATTCAGAAGGAAGGTTCTTTTGTGTACATTGAATGGGGGACCTCCCACCTCCAGAGCACGGGCCCTGCAGCCAAGCTCTGATAGAACTGTCAGGTTCTTTTCAACAACCACGTTTCTAGGCCTCAAGGAAGCGGCAGGCTGTCACCTGGAAGGCACGGTGCTCCTGGAAGTCAGTGGAAAGTTCTGGGAAGCCTTCTCTGCTCTCCGAGCATAGTCTAAAGAAACAGCTTCTGTCCCTTTAAAGCACCTTTGAGTCAGCAGCAGACGAGATGGAAGGGTCGAGATTGATATTAATAAATTAGGATAAGGTACAATGTCAATGTCGGTTAATGAGTCATTCATTAGAGCGGTCCAATTTCCTAGGACATATCTCTACAGGAGTAACGTGCGAGCAGAGAGCGGGGGAAGGGGGGACAGAAATATAGGGCATCATGACACTCCATGCAGCGCGAGACGAACTGCTCGCCCGTCGTTTCTTGGTGCAGAGCACAGCGAAGAGGCCTTAGCCATGAAAAGCATTGTGGTGCAGCAACTGAAAGTGCAGGCGAAGCATTTCTGAGAGCTGGAGCTGTTTGACTGCCTCAGAATACGGCAGATTCTGGAGCTTGAGCAGAAAGTTAGTACAGTGGTACCTCGGGTTAAGAACTTAATTCATTTCGGAGGTCCGTTCTTAACCTGAAACTGTTCTTAACACTTTAGCAAATGGGGCCTCCTGCTGCCACCGCACAATTTCTGTTCTCATCCTCAAGCAGAGTTCTTAACCCAAGGTACTATTTCTGGGTTAGTGGAGTCTGTAACCTGAAGCGTCTGTAACCTGAAGCGTCTGTAAACCAAGGTACCACTGTACCTTTCTTCCCCCAAAAAGGCACCTGGGGACAAGTTGATTGCAAAAAAAGGCTGTGCCCCCACCCACCCATCCCTGACGTCAGGGAACCCAGAGCTGGCCCACCCATTAGGCAAGGTGAGGGGACTGCCTCATGTGGTAGGCTCCACAGAGGCAGCAGATCTGGCCTCCAAGGAATGCATTTGGCCCTCAAAAGGCTACCCAGAAGGAACTGCGGCCCTCGGACACGAAAAGGTTCCCCACCTCTGGAATCAGTCCTGTGACCTGGCAGTAGCTAGATTCCAAGGGAGTGTGCCATTGGCAGAAAGGAAGAACAGGATCCAGTGTCGCCTTTATGTGTGTGTGTGTTAAGAGTGGCAAATTTAATGTCATGCCTGAAGGAAGCCAGGAAGAAAAACCAGTGGAGGGAGAGGCAAATGCATGTGAGGGTGTAATTACATTGGGATGGGGGGGTGGGATTTCTCCTCCTCCTCTAACATCAACAAGACTCCAGAAGCCAGCTTTGTCCCTGAGCAGGGAAAATGGAAAACTCTGATGGGCTTGTCCCAGGATGCAACAACCAGCCACACCTCTGAAGGGTGAAATCAGCGCTTTCCTGTGCAGCCTTCGAGCTCTTCCTCGTTCCCCCATGCCAGATTCCTCTGCCTTAAAGCAAAGGAGGGGAAGGCATCGGGAGTTGATTTAGGGTCACGCCAAAGTCACAGAATAAGAGAATCGTAGTGTTGGAAGGGACCCCAAGGGTCCTTTAGTCCAACCCCCTGCGATGCAGGAATCTCAGCTAAAGCAGCCATGACAGATGGACATCCAACCTCTGCTTAAAAACCTCCAAGCAAGGAGAGTCCACAAACTCCTGAGGGAGAATGTTCGACAGCTCCTACGGTCTGAAAGTTTTTTCTGTATGTTTAGTCCGAATCTCCTTTCTTGTAACTTGAAGCCATTGGTTCGAGTCCTACCACCCAGAGCAGGACAAAACAAGCTTGTTCCCTCTTCCATGTGGTAGCCCTTGAAATATTTGAAGATGGCTATCATATCTCCTCTTTTCCAGTCTAAACATACCCAGCTCCTTCAACCGTTCCTCATAAGGCTTTGTTTCGAGACACTTGATCATCTTAGTTGCCCTCCTCCGCACATGGTCCTTCTCACTGTGCGTTCATTATGATTATCACGACGGGCTGGAGGTGGTTGAACGCAACACCGTTCCAGGTTGGCCCATCAAGTCCAGCGTCCTGTTCTCACAGTGGCCGGCCAGATGTCCGCAAGCAGGTCCTGAGACCACCAGCACTCTGCTCACCTGTCATTCACAACAACTGCCATTCAGAAGAATGCTGCTCTGACGGCAGAGGTGGAGCACAGCCATGGTGGCCCATAGCCGAGACCTCCTCAACCACAGAGTTGCTGATCACACGGCCAGGTGATGGGCAGCCAAATCTCAGCATGGGTGCAGGTCCCCCAACTGATGGGAGCTTACAGGCAATATCTCGAAAAGTTGCGAGCTCTCCTTCATGGGAGGTTGGCTGGCCTCATGAGAAGAGAGAACCACTCATGATAAAGAGAGGTTGGCTGGCCACCTGCCAAGGATTCTTTATCTGTCATCCCTGAACTGCAGGGGGTTGGACTAGATGACTCTTGGGGTCCCCTCCATCTCTCCACTTCTATGATGTCATTAATACAGCTGGTTGCCTATAGCCAGAGCAGCGAATTTTGAGACCCGCCACATCCAACCACCACACTGAGCTCAGCGTGGCTTCTGTTATCCCGCAGCACCCTCTGCTGTTTGCAAGAGGCCAAGCAGGCAGACTTTATTTATTTTTTTACGGATGATTATGCGAAAGGCTTGGCTGGATGAATCCCAAACCGGAATTAAGATTGCCGGAAGAAATATCAACAACCTCAGATATGCAGATGACACAACCTTGATGGCAGAAAGTGAGGAGGAACTAAAGAACCTTTTATTGAGGGTGAAAGAGGAGAGCGCAAAATATGGTCTGAAGCTCAACATCAAAAAAACGAAGATCATGGCCACTGGTCCCATCACATCCTGGCAAATAGAAGGGGAAGAAATGGAGGCAGTGAGATATTTTACTTTCTTGGGCTCCATGATCACTGCAGATGCTGAAAGCAGCCACGAAATTAAAAGACGCCTGCTTCTTGGGAGAAAAGCAATGACAAACCTAGACAGCATCTTAAAAAGTAGAGACATCACCTTGCCAACAAAGGTCCATATTGTTAAAGCTATGGTTTTCCCAGTAGTGATGTATGGAAGTGAGAGCTAGACCATAAAGAAGGCTGATCGCTGAAGAATTGATGCTTTTGGATTATGGTGCTGGAGGAGACTCTTGAGAGTCCCATGGACTGCAAGAAGATCAAACCTCCCCACTCTTAAGGAAATCAGCTCTGAGTGCTCACGGGAAGGACAGATCCTGAAGCTGAGGCTCCAATACTTTGGCCACTGAGCAGGGAAAGAAGAGAAGACTCCCTGGAAAAGACCCTGATGTTGGGAAAGATGGAGGGCCCAAGGAGAAGGGGACGACAGAGGACAAGATGGTTGGATAGTGTCTTCGAAGCTACCAGCATGAGTTTGACCAAAGCTACCAGCATGAGTTTGACCAAACTGCGGGAGGCAGTGGAAGACAGAAGTACCTGGCGTGCTCTGGTCCATGGGGTCACTAAGAGTCGGGCACGACTAAATGACTCAACAACAACAACAACAACAAATGATGGTGGTGACAATGACTATTTACCCTCTAGTCACCCTAAGTCCCAGTGCGGGTTGCAGTAACTGTTAAAAACACATACTCAGGAGGTTGTCTTATCAACTTGTTATCCATCCAGCTCAGTACAGTGGTACCTCGGGTTAAGAACTTAATTCGTTCTGGAGGTCCGTTCTTAACCTGAAACTGTTCTTAACCTGAGGTACCACTTTAGCTAATGGGGCCTCCCGCTGCCGCCGCCGCACAATTTCTGTTCTCATCCTGAAGCAAAGTTCTTAACCCAAGGTACTATTTCAGGGTTAGCGGAGTCTGTAACCTGAAGCGCTTGTAACCTGAAGCGTCTGTAACTCAAGGTACCACTGTACTGTCAATACTGACTGGTGGTGGCTCTCTAAGATATCAGACCAGGCTTTCATCCAGCCCAGCCTGGAAACAACAAGAGTTGAACCTGGTACCTTCTGTATGCAAAGGAGTTGCTCAGCTGCTGAGCAGCAGCCATTCCCTGTGCATTGGGAAGCCAACAAATTAGGTCTCTCCCCCTGCTCCCAACACACACATACACACTTCCGAAATGACAAAGAGGTTTGCAAGACTTGCAGTTCCGATCAAAGTTTGCTGTACACTCTTTTTACAGCTGTTGAAGAAACTGTTAAGCAGAGAGGCAGATGAGAATTCGTAAAGGAACATCAACAAGCTGCGAGATTTCCAGGCATCCCTAACAGGAGGGTCCTGTCAGCCATTCTATGATACACTATAATAATAATAATAATAATAATAATAATAATAATAATAATAATAATAATTTATTATTTATACCCCGCCCATCTGGCTGGGTTTCCCCAGCCACTCTGGGCGGCTTCCAAAAGAATATTAAAATACTGTGATACATCAAACATTAAAAGCTTCCCTAAACACTAGAAACTATAAGCAGGTCAGGGAAGCCAAGTAGCTTTTCCCACCCTACTTTCCACTCCAGTTTCACTCAATTAAGAGGAGATTGCCAGAGGTGTATAAAAATTATGCTTAGGTAAAGTGGCTAATGGGAAGTGCTTCCTTCCCTCTCCCATAACACTGGAACTCACAGACAGCCAATGAAGCTCAAGGTTCATTGTTAGACGATTCAGGACAGATAAACGAGAGTATTTCTTCATGCAATGCATAGTTGAACTGTGGAACTCACTCCCACAGGAGGCCGTGCCGGAGGACAGTGCCATGGCTGGCTACCAGCCGGGATGGCTATACTCTTCCTCCACAGTCAGAGGCAGTAATGTCTCTGAATGCCAGTTGCCGTGAATCACAGGTAGAGAGAGGGCTCTGGCGCTCAGGTCCTGCTTCCATGGAGACATCTGGATGCCCACTTTAAGAGGAGGGTCGCTGGACTAGGTGGGCTATTGGCCTGATCTAGAAGGCTCGTCTTATGTTCCTATGCTCTTATTCTCTTCTGGGCAACCAAAGCCGCACGCCAGCGGTGGACACCTAGCTAAACTGCAAACCTACCTCCCACAGAAGGCAGTGACCATCACCAACTTAAAAAGGTAAAGGGGCCCCTGACCATTAGGTCCAGTCGTGACC
Source organism: Podarcis vaucheri (assembly GCF_965113315.1). Taxonomy (NCBI): domain Eukaryota; kingdom Metazoa; phylum Chordata; class Lepidosauria; order Squamata; family Lacertidae; genus Podarcis; species Podarcis vaucheri. The sequence goes on along the minus strand of NC_138754.1, from coordinate 19,891,997 downwards.
GACTCTGGGGTTGCGGCGCTCATCTCGCTTTATTGGCCGAGGGAGCCGGTGTACAGCTTCCGGGTCGTGTGGCCAGCATGACTAAGCCGCTTCTGGCGAACCAGAGCAGTGCACGGAAACGCTGTTTACCTTCCCGCTGGAGTGGTACCTATTTATCTACTTGCACTTTGAGGTGCTTTTGAACTGCTAGGTTGGCAGGAGCAGGGACCGAGCAATGGGAGCTCACCCCATCGTGGGGATTCAAACTGTCGACCTTCTGATCGGCAAGTTCTAGGCTCTGTGGTTTAACCCACAGCGTCACCCGCATCCCTTTGCCACCCGCGTCCCTTGGCCACCAACTTAGATGGTTTTAAAAGAGGGTTGGGAAAATTCAGGGAAGAAGAGGAGGCTACTGGGGGGGGGTACTAGCCATGACTGAAGGCATTGCTTCTAAATACCAGCTGCTGGAGGGGAGAGCGCTGTTGTGCTCAGGTCAGTGTGGTAATTGTGAGAACAGGGCGCTGGACTAGATGGGCCATTGGAGATAAGGTCCTGAAGCCTGGGGTTAGAATATATATATGCTTTCGTAGATTTTCACGGGTACAGGAATGCAGGTTTTGGTGTCTTCGGGTGTCTTCCCGTGTAAGAGTCGGGGTGTCTGTGCGACGTTTCGACGAGGTCTCACTCGTCATCTTCAGGCTGGTGCTTTCGGCTTCTTGTTACTGGAACAGAGCAGAATCTGGTGTTTGAGTTCCTATAAATACTGTTGAGGGGTGTGGTGTATAGCCTCCAACGTTCTGGGCAGAGAGGAAGTTCCTAGATTAGTGTGCCTTTTCTTCTTTTGTTCCTTAATTACTTGAGGGATCTCTTGAGTGATTTCATGAGTGATATTCTGAATACCACTGGGTGGGTCATTAAGTGTAGATTAGTTGCTAAAGCTTTTGTGTCTTGACCTCTTGAGCTTGTGAAGAGTTTTTCTGAGAAGATGGCTGTGCTGCATTTAGTTGTGCTCTGGCTTGGCTTCGTGTATAGGGGCGAGCTGTGGTTTTGTGCCTTGTGCCAGCCAGATCTGTGTAGGGATTGCAGGGGGGTGCAGCATCCGGAGGTGCCACTATAGTTTGGCTACTGGATGGAGTCTGTAATATGTCTGTGGAGAGGGTCTGGGTTTGGGTCTGGTGTGGTTGATTGGTGACGGCGTTCTGTGTGCCTCTGGTTCTGGTGTCGGTTTTTGTGGGGAGGGCTAATTTCCAGATGTCTGGCAGGCGGGACGTGTCGTCACGCTTGTTCATGTTGTGAGGGTGTTTCTCTATCTCGATGGCTTCCATGATTATTCTCTTGTGGTGATGTTCCATGTTAAAGAGCAATTTGGAATCTGCAAAATTAATTTCGTGTCCTGTTTCTTTCATGTGTTGGAAAAGAGAGGAAGTTTTTTCTTCTTTTTTGACGGCATTCTTGTGTTCTGCGATACGTGCATTTATTCGTCTGTTTGTTTGTCCAATGTACGTGGCTGGGCAGACTTTGCAGGGTATTTCATAGACCCCTTGGTTTTCCAGCTGGATTTTGTCTTTTGGGTTTCTGAGGATATTGGCTATTTTTTGGTTGGTGCAGAAGGCTGTTTTGATATTGTGTTTATGGAGGATTTTGCTGATTTTGTCTGTAGTGCCCTTGATATAAGGAAGGAGGGCCAACTAAATGCAGCACAGCCATCTTCTCAGAAAAACTCTTCACAAGCTCAAGAGGTCAAGACACAAAAGCTTTAGCAACTAATCTACACTTAATGACCCACCCAGTGGTATTCAGAATATCACTCATGAAATCACTCAAGAGATCCCTCAAGTAATTAAGGAACAAAAGAAGAAAAGGCACACTAATCTAGGAACTTCCTCTCTGCCCAGAACGTTGGAGGCTATACACCACACCCCTCAACAGTATTTATAGGAACTCAAACACCAGATTCTGCTCTGTTCCAGTAACAAGAAGCCGAAAGCACCAGCCTGAAGATGACGAGTGAGACCTCGTCGAAACGTCGCACAGACACCCCGACTCTTACACGGGAAGACACCCGAAGACACCAAAACCTGCATATATATATATACTGTATACCTAAAGGAGCGTCACCACCCCCATCATCCAGCTCGGACACTGAGGTTCAGCTCCGAGGGCCTTCTGGCAGTTCCCTCACTGCGAGAAGTGAGGTTACAGGGAACCAGGCAGAGGGCGTTCTTGGTGGTGGCGCCTGCCCTGTGGGATGCCCTCCCATCAGATGTCAAGGAAATAAACAAGTATCTGACTTTTAGAAGACATCTGAAGGCAGCCCTGTTTAGGGAAGTTTTTAATGCTGTATTGTTTTTAATATTCGGTTGGAAACCGCCCAGAGTGGCTGGGGAAACCCAGCCAGATGGGCAGGGTATAAATTATAAAATTGTTGTTGTTGTTGTTGTTGTTGTTGTTGTTATTGTTGTTATTATTATTATTATATAACCTAACTGGGAGGGCCCCAAGGTTCTCCACTGAAAGTTAGACACCCAGTCATCAGCGAGGGAGGAAGGCAGAGCACACCTTCGCACCTGATTTATGGACACTCCGGAGGCAGGAGAGGGAGGCGTTGAGCCTTGCGCATTCTTCCTGGTTGGCCCCAAACTTCTTCACCGTCATGCAGACCTGCTCGTCCGTCATCTCCAGAAGGTCCTCCAGGTTCAACTGGCCAGGAGTGATTTCCTAGAGGGAGGAAGGGGGAAGGCAAGTGTCATAAGACGAAGGAAGGGAGTCTCATCAGGCCAAGGAAATCTGCCAGAGATCAACAACTCAGTCGCATCCTCCTGGAATGTAAAGGGTTGCAGCCAAATAAATCCTACTCAGAAAAGACCCGCTGGGATTAATGGTCCTGTTTGAATCAGGTTCCTTCATTCCAATGGGTTTGCCGAGAGGAGGACAAATTTTGGGTGCAATTTCTTATATGAATGTTGAGTCAGACAGGTGTTCTGTGTCACCGGCATAAGCGAATGTCTGCCTCTTCTAAGGCTTTATAGAACCTCTGTTATTGATTCTGTGGAACTCACAGGTGGAGAAAACTCTAATTTTTACATACTTTTCTTATTAGTAAAGGGAACCTTTGAATGAGTTAACACTTTATTATCCCTTTGGAGCCACACTGTATTTTTGGACTTCTGTCCTTCCAGGCTGTGTCGCATTATGGTTTACATTTTTTTAATCTTTTCTTTTTATTTTGTAGGCACAAAACCAGACAAAAATTAAATGGTAATATTGGATACAACCCAGGGCAAATGGGGCACTTAACTAGTCCCTCCCTGCCTGCCAGACTTCGTCCAGGGCAGGGACCTTGCCTGGCAGCTTCCTCCCCACTCCCCACCCCATCTCAGTGCTACCCCAGCAGGGAGGATGGGATCAAAACTGGAATTAAATAGGCCTCTGTCTGCCTTTGTCTTTAGCGCCACCTACTGTTGGTCTAAGGGACGCAGGTGGCACTGTGGTCTAAACCACTGAGCCTCTTGGGGTTGCCGATCAGAAGGTTGGCGGTTTGAATCCCCATGACGGAGTGAGCTCCTGTTGCTCGGTCCCTGCTCCTGGCAACCTAGCAGTTTGAAAACACGTCAAGTGCAAGTAGATAAATAGGTACCGCTCGGACAGGAAGGTACCATATTTTTTGCTCTATAAGACTCACTTTTCCCCTCCTAAAAAGTAAGGGGAAATGTGTGTGTGTCTTATGGAGCAAACGCAGGCTGCGCAGCTATCCCAGAAGCCAGAACAGCAAGAGGGATCGCTGCTTTTGCTGCGCAGCGCTCCCTCTTGCTGTTCTGGCTTCTGGGGTTCAGAATTTTTTCCCCCTTGTTTTCCTCCTCCAGAAACCAGTCTTATGGTCTGGTGCGTCTTATAGAGTAAAAAATACGGTAAACGGCATTTCCGTGCCCTGCTCTGGTTCGCCAGAAGCAGCTTAGTCATGCTGGCCACATGACACGGAAGCTGTACGCCGGCTTCCTCAGCCAATAAAGCGAGATGAGCGCCACAACCCCAGAGTCAACTGCAACTGGACCTAATGGTCAGGGGTCCCTTTACTGTTGGTCTCCATGCCTAGCACCCTACCAGCTCCAAGAGGCACCTGCTCCCAATGACTGCTACTACTAACGCAAGGCTTTCCTTAAGGGGTGATCCAGTTATATATATTGGTCTATTTATTTGATTTACATGGAAGTTTTTGAATGTTCTATTGTGTTTTTATATATGTTGGAAGCTGCCCAGAGTGGCTGGGGCAACCCAGGCAGCTGGGCAGGGTACAAATAATAAAATTATTACTATTTTTATTATTATTACAGTCAAACCTCAGTTGTCGAACATAATCCATTCTGGAAGTCCATTCAGCTTCTGAAGTGTTCAGCAACCAAGGCACGGCTTCCGATCAGTTGCAGGAGCTTCCTGCACTCAAGCGGAAGACATGTCAGACATTCAGCTTCCAAAAAACGTTTAAAAACTGGAGCATTTACATCCGGGGTTTTTGGCACTCAGGAGCCAAAACACTCCAAAACAAAGGCATTCATGATCCGAGATTTGACTGTATTATTATTATTATTATTATTATTATTATTATTATTATTATTAAATAGGATGTCCCTGTTTTTATTGGAGAAATGTTGGAGAGTATAAACACGTTGCTTTTCTCTCCTCCCTGGATCTTAAAATGTTGTCATCTGCACTATACAGTTAAAGCAGTGTTGTACCATTTTAAATAGTCTTGGTTTCCTCCCAAGGATTCCGGGAACTGTAGTTTGCTAAGGGTGCTCAGAGTTGCTAGGAGATCTCTGTTCCCCTCACAAGAGCTCCAATTCCCAGAGCTCACTGGAAGAGGGAGATGTTGTTAAACCACTCTGGGAACAGTAGCTCTGTGAACAGGGTGTGGGGAGTCTCCTAACAACTCTCAGCACCTATAACAAACTACAGCTCCCAGGATTCTCTGAGGGAACCCAGGGCTGCTTTAAGGGTTACAACACCGCTTTAAACGTGTGCTGCAGATGGAGCCAAGGTAAGTAACAGATTCAATATTTATGAAGTTTCTATTCCTAGAAATAGCCAAGGGCCAGCAATCCCATGGAAATGGTCGGTGCGCCTCGGCACCTCGGGGCAATTTAAGGCGCTGCGGGGGTGGGCAAGATCGCTCCCAGGTACTGGGCTCTCCGAGAGACTTTTGCAAAAAAGCAAGAAGCCAAGAAGGTATTAACGAGTTGCATTTCTGAATGTGACATCGAGCTGTTCAGTCACTTGCTCGGTTGCCAAGGGCAACTGGGAGTTTTCTCTGGGTAGCGAAGATTACCTGGTGACATCGCAAACAGCTCTCCTGCGAAATAAGCGTAACCTCGCCCTATGGGGCTCCTGTGGGGCTCAGGCAGAATGGTGGTTTCAGACATTTGAACTGCAGATATTGATTGAAAATGTACTGCATTGTAACTTTTGAATAAATGTTTTTTAAAGAGAGAGAGAGAGAGAGATTTGAACTGAACAAAAGATCTTTCGTTGAAACCGCAATTATACAGAACAATGCAAAGATTCCAACTAAACGCAAAAGAGATTCCGAATAAACATCAGGAAGAACTTTCTGACAGTAAGATCTGTTCGACAAGTCTCGCTCAGGAGGTGGTAGACTCTCCTTCTTTGGGGGGGTTTAAGCAGAGGTTGCCCCTTCATGGATCACTGCCTTGTCGTGGCGAAGGGGCTTGAATAACTCAGAGAAGCTATGAGCGATGCCATGCAGGGACACCCAAGATGGACAGGTCATAGTGGAGAGTTTTGACCAAACGTGATCCACCTGGAGCAGGAACCAGCAAGCCACTCCAGTATCCCTGCAGCAGAGGTCGGATGGCCACCTGTAACGTATGGTCTAGTTGAGATTCCTGAATTATAGGGGTTGATCTAGATGACCCTTGGGATTCCTTCCAACTCTACAATTCTATGATTCTAAGAGGCCCCATTGCAGTTCAAGGACACATTTGAGCCATTAACCATGCATATTAAATAATATTAACTATACTGCAAACAGCTTTGATTTACGATACAGAAATTAAAATTCAGTGTGCAGCCCCTGGGGTCTGTGTGTTGTTGTTTTTACGATTAATAATATTTTATTAAGAAAATTTCATCTATAAAAAGATAGAGTGTGGGGGGAAAGAAAGAAAGAAGTGAGTGAGATTGAAAAAAAGAAACAATACTATCTGTGTCAAAGGACTCTTGCAGCCTGCTTGGTCAGAGAGGTTGGGCGGCCCGACCCTAGAAGACAAAGCAGGGCTAAAGAGGGGCAGGACCTGGGCAGAGTCTCAAGGGCCAGATGAAAATGCCTGGAGGGCCACCGTTGGTCCATCGAGCTCAGGACTGTCTGCACAGACTGGCAGCAAAGTTACAGATAAGGGTCTCTCTGTCAGCCCTGGCAGGAGATGCCTTCAGGGTCTGAACCTGGGAAATTCTGCATGCAAACAGATGGTCTGCTGAGCTGCAGCTCTTGGTGTTTCTTGGGTATTATCAGAAGCGGTTTATAGTTTCAAGATTTGCTTACCACAGGGAAAAGGCGGCCTGGGCAGGCCGGGTCGTCCTCTTATATACCTGCTGGGATTGACAAGCCACCTGACCCTCACCTGAATCTCATAGCTCTCCTGTAGCTGCCTCTGATTAGTTATCATTTAACTCTTGGGGAAAATAATTAGTATCACATGTCATGTGCATGGAAGTTGCCAAACCAATTAACCAACTAGAAGGATTACTGTAAATAGCACCAGTTTTCCTATAACTTGATATTGCTGGATACTTTCAAGGGTAGAGCATCTGCCTTGCTCACAGAAGGTCCCATTCAAGTCTTAGCATCTTCTGTTAGGGCTAGGAATGTCCCTTGCCCCAAACCCTGGAGAACCGCTGCTGCCGGTCAGAGTTGCCTGTATTGAGCTAGATGGACCAAGGGCCTGGCTAAGGCAGCTTCTTGTGGTCCTATGTCGCTTTTCAGATTTTACACTGAGAAAGTGACCCAACATAAAAAGAAAAATCCATTTTTTTCCCTCATTTTGCTCCCTTTAATGCTAAAAAAAAGGAGGTGTTTTAGTCAGGAGCTGCCAGCTAAGCCTATGCATATGAGCTAGATCAGGGGCGTCCAACTTCCAAGAGTCTGTATTAAAAAAAACTGGCAGTGATCTACCCATTGTCGGAGTTGTTGAGCTTTATTTAGGAAGCCAAAGTTGTTTTTCCTTGTGGAAAAAGACTCACAGAGTTGAGCAATGCTGCCCTCTTGTGGACCTGTGGAGACAGTGCATCAAAGAAGTGTGGCCGCACTTTTAACTTTTCAGGGTCTGAAATTGGAAGGAGAGTGCAGCTTATATTTGGGAGTGCTTCCTTTTATTTGTCTCATACCTTAAAAAAGGGATTTGATCAGAGAATATATAAAAGCAATAAAACCGACAATCATTTTGATAAAGTGGATACAGTACTAGTACACTCAAGCACCAGTAATCAATGGCCGGTTGTCATCTGTCAAGCAAGCTTCAAATCATAAGGGGACAGAGAGAAGAAAAGTGACTGGCTGAGTAGTAGTAGTAGAAGAAGAAGAGTTTGGATTTGATATCCTGCTTTATCACTACCCGAAGGGTTCTCAAAGCGGCTAATATTCTCCTTTCCCTTCCTCCCCCACAACAAACACTCTGTGAGGTGAGTGAGGCTGAGAGACTTCAGAGAAGTGTGACTGGCCCAAGGTCACCCAGCAGCTGCATGTGGAGGAGTGGGGATGCGAACCCGGTTCCCCAGATTGCGAGACTACCGCTCTTAACCACTACACCACACTGGTAGATGATGATGCTGCCATAGGTGGGTTCTGCTGAGTCATTGTATATTCATATCTCAAAAACTGCTTCCTGGGAGAGTCAGCAGAAATTGTAGTTTGGAAAAGAGTCAGGGGTTGCCAACTGACCATATCTTGGCCTCCTTTCGTGCCTTTCAAAAAGGACCAGCCTGTGGAGAACTGCCAGTGAAATACGTTATTTGCATGGATTTAAACATGATCATGTACTCATTACTGGAAATCAAACTACTGTTGGAGCAGGCATAGGCAAACTCGGCCCTCCAGATGTTTTGGGGTTACAGTTCCCATCATCCCTGACCACTGGTCCTGTTAGCTAGGGATCATGGGATTTGTAGTCCCAAACATCTGGAGGGCCGTGTTTGCCTATGCCTGTGTTAGAGTTATAACTACAAGGCCCCTGGTTCAAAATACGGCAATCCTAGGAACGGTTCTTTGTAACCACATACCACATTGTGAATTTTGGCCCTAATGAAGTTTTTATGTTACAAAAAAGAAGAAGTGAAGTGTAAAAGTCAGCAAAATGATAGACTTTTAGCCTGCCAGGCCTTTTTATATGGATACTTTGGGCTGAATGATAGAATAAGGGTGATGGGATGCGGTTGGGGTCCGTGTTCCTACTTCTTCCTTCCATGCTTTAAGCATGGACTGTGTGGACCTGTTTAGTGTCGTGGGAATTTTCCTTAGTTTGTTTTGGAGCAACAGGTAGTGAAGATGTTTCTGATTTTATCTATCTCCATGTGCACCCATTGTTTACCCCCCGCATCTCCCTCTCTTTCCCCTCCAACCATATGATGTCTATTGACAATAGCGTCTCATAAAACAACTGCAGAAAAGACTCTATGAATCGAAAGGGGAGACGCTAGATGTATTTTCCCTTGTTAATTTGGCTGTTTTGTAATGCAATACAATATTTAATGCAGTGGTGCCTTGGTTGTCGAATGTAATCTGTTCTGGAAGACCGTTCGACTTCTGTAATGTTCGAAAACCGAGGTGCAAAGGGTTCGACTTCCGAGGCGCATTTGAAAACAGAAGCATTTACTTCTGGGTTTTCGGCGTTCGAAAACCGAAAGGTTCGGCTTCCGAGATGTTCGACAACCGAGGTACCACTGTAGAAACTTTTTTAAAAAACAAGAAACATAAGTGAAGTGAAGGTTTGCAGAGAACCTCAGTTTCTCAGTGTGCTTTCAACTGCCTCTGCTTTAGGTAAAGGTAAATGAACCCCTGACCATTAGGTCCAGTCGTGACCGACTCTGGGGTTGCGGCGCTCATCTCACTTTATTGGCCAAGGGAGCCGGCGTACAGCTTCTGGGTCATGTGGCCAGCATGACTAAGCTGCTTCTGGCAAACCAGAGCAGCGCACGGAAATGCCGTTTACCTTCCCGCCAGAGCGGTACCTATTTATCTACTTGCACTTTGACATGCTTTCAAACTGCTAGGTTGGCAGGAGCAGGGACCGAGCAACAGGAGCTCACCCCGTCGTGGGGATTCGAACCACTGACCTTCTGATCAGCAAGTCCTAGGCTCTGTGGTTTAACCCACAGCGCCACCCGCGTCCCCCGCCTCTGCTTTACATCACCTAATTAATTAACTAACTAAACTAATTAAAGCACCTCAGCACTGTGAGATCACAGCACATGATTCTTCCACTGTGCTTCTTAGTGACCCCAGTTTGGTCCCCGTCTTATTGTGCTTGCTCCAAAATTCGTAGAGCACCATCAAAGGCACACAGAACAGAGGAAGGGGAGGAGGGGGGCTGGAGGGACAAGAAGCTGGAGGAGGGAGGCCTGGGAAGAGGCAGGGGCCAATCCCTACGAGACCCTGTGCGCAGCTCACCTCCATGACCTCCTTGCGGACGTTGACAATGCGGAACCAGTGCAGGAGCTGCGGGAAGCCCTCAAGCTTGGCATTGCGTTCCTGGAGGGCCACTTTCCTCTTGCACGAGAGCTGGCGGCTGAAGTACTTCACCAGTTTGCTCTGGAAAACAGAAAGGGTTGGGAAGAGACAGGAGGTAGGCAGAGTCAAGGCAGCTGTCTGTCAGGAGATCCCGCCCACCCCCTAGGCATGTTACCCCCTCCTCTCCCCACCATGGTCCCTTCCGCACCCTCTAGCAGTTCGCGGCCTGGCCCCCAATGAATCACACCTGCGGGTGTCGCTGCCATTTATTTATTTATTTCAAATGTTTTCCATAAATAAATAAAAGTGGTACACAGGGGTATATTGCAACTGACAGTGGGGTCAGAATCTAGCCACTATGGCTAGTAAGGAGTGGGGGCAGACCCCAAAGTGGTTACGAGCAGAGTCATAGAACTATAGAATTGTAGGGTTGGAAGGACTAGTCCAAGTCCCTGCAATTCGGGTATCTTTTGCCTAAGGTGAGACTCGAACCCGTGACCCTGGAATTAAGAGTCAATCATACACCACACACTTATTTTATTTCCCATGGAAACGGAAGCATATATTTCATTCTTGGTAATTTTGCTCAAGTTTACCACACCACATTCTTCATAGGCTTCTTTCTTTCCTTTTCTTTTACAAAGATTTTTTTAAAAAATCAAAAATCAAAAAGAACTCAGAAAGCCCAACAGGTAAACGCAAATAAGATCCAGGCACAACAGATCCCCTTTCATAATGCAATAATGATATTATATTATTATTATTATTATTATTATTATTATTATTATTATTATTAAAGGATTTAAGCAACAAACAAAAAAACCCACTTCCTGGTCACTGTCATTTTCAAAGCAGACTAAAAAGGTATTTCGTTTTGTTGTTGTTAAGCCAGCCTATTGCACAAAATTGCCCTCATCGCTCTAACTCCTTTTGCCTCTGGCCAAGGCAATCGCTGGCACGCAGGCTCACAGAGTTGACCAAAACTTACATAAGTTTGTAAGAGGAGCCTGCTGGATCCAGCCAATGGCCTGTCTAGTCCAGCATCCTGTTCTCCCATTGGCCAACCAGATGCCCCAATAGGAAACCCTGCAAACAGGACCCAAACACAAGAACACTCTTCCCTCCTGCGGTTTCCCCCTACGGATATTCAGAGGCGTTGTTGCCTCTGACAGTGGAGGTATCGAGCATAGCCTTTTCCTCCAGGCAGCTAGACTGGGGACTGGGAGTGGCCGCCAAGACCACATAACACCAGTCCTGAGCAACCTACATTGGCTCCCAGTACATTTCTGAGCACAATTCAAAGTGTTGGTACTGACCTTTAAAGCCCTAAACAGACTCAGCCCAGTATACCTGAAGGAGCATCTCCACCCCCATCGTTCTGCCCAGACACTGAGGTCCAGCTCCGAGGATCTTCTGGTGGTTCCCTCACTGCAAGAAGCCAAGTTACAGGGAACCAGGCAGAGGGCCTTCTCGGTAGTCGCGCCCGCCCTGTGGAACGCCCTCCCACCAGATGTCAAAGAGAACAACAACTACCAGGCTTTTAGAAGACACCTGAAGGCAGCCCTGTTTAGGGAAGCTTTTAATGTTTGATGCATTACTGTATTTTAATATTGTGTTGGAAGCCACCCAGAGTGGCTGGGGAAGCCCAGCCAGATGGGTGGGGTATAAATAATAATTTATTATTATTATTATTATTAGTCCAATCCCTCATTTAAAGCCATCCAAATTGGTGGCCATCAGTGTGTCCTGCGGCAGCGAGTTCCACAGTTTAACAACGTGCCACACGCATGGATAAGTCCTTTCTTTTATCTGCCCTTAAACCTCCAGCATTCAGCTTGTCCACGGTATAAGTGCTATGAGAATTGGAGAAAAGCTTCTCTCCACGCTGGGCATCATGAACCCGTCAACGGCGTCCCTGCTAAGTTGCAGCTCACCATTCCTGACACAAGGTGGCACTGCGTTATATATCCAGGGGCGTCTGCCTCTTCATCCTTTTTCGTAGCCTTGCTGGTTCTTCCCCTGCAGAGACACCAAAGGGTGTCTCGTAGCAGCGCCCCAAAAGATAGATAAAACTTTATTTGCATTAGCCAATGGCCATAGCAACAGTAAAACATTACAGTATACGCAGAAAAGGAAATTTGATATAAGAGCACCATTTAAAGTCCTGAATCAGCAGTCAGTTAGTGGCCCTTATTCTGATTGCCCCTGCTATGAACCTAGCAACCTTTGCTGTTATCTGCTCATTTTTATCTGATAGAAGAAAGGACATTGTGGCAGTGGTTGAGCGCCCTGGGATGGTTAGTACGAGTGAGGTGATGATATCGTTCCTCAGGTCTTTGTAGAGAGTACAGTGGTACCTCGGGTTAAGTACTTAATTCGTTCCAGAGGTCCATTCTTAACCTGAAACTGTTTTTAACCTGAAGCACCACTTTAGCTAATGGGGCCTCCCGCTGCCGCTGTGCCACTGGCGCACAATTTCTGTTCTCATCCTGAAGCAAAGTTCTTAACCCGAGGTACTATTTCTGAGTTAGCGGAGTCTGTAACCTGAAGCGTATGTAACCCGAGGTACCACTGTACAAGACAGGAGGACGTGTGCACCCCAAAAGAATAACTGTCAGGTTGTGGGCCGGATATGACTTCACCAGGTGTGTGTTGGCAGATGCTGACACAGGGATGAGGAACTTCAGGCCTGGGGTGGGGTGGGGGGGATGTGAATGTGGCCCTCCATTACTCTCTGCTCGGACCTCAGGACTCTTCCCAGGCCACAACTCTCACTGGTGCTGCTCAGAGTCTTTGCCTGGCTGAAATGTGCCCCTTGAACTGTGATAACGCCTCTTGCTTGCCTGGATGGAGGAGGGAGAGAGGTTTTCCTTTGTGAGGTAAATTATCTGTAGAAACCTCTGGTTTCTGTGTGGCTTGAATGTCACCTACGGTACAAAAGGTCAAGGGTTGTGTCTGTTGTTCTGCCAGGGAAACAGAGCACTGCTCTGTCAATCTCTTTTTCTTTTCTTTTTTAATATACAGCGGTACCTCGGGTTAAGTACTTAATTCATTCTGGAGGTCTGTTCTTAACCTGAAACTGTTCTTAACCTGAAGCACCACTTTAGCTAATGGGGCCTCCTGCTGCCGCCGCGCCTCCAGAGCACAATTTCTGTTCTCATCCTGAAGCAAAGTTCTTAACCTGAAGCACTATTTCTGGGTTAGCAGAGACTGTAACCTGAAGCGTATGTAACCTGAAGCGCATGTAACCTGAGGTACCACTGTATTTTTATTGAGTTTTACATAAAAAATTTAAATTCAAACAAAACATCCACCTCATTGTTTAGGATTCCCTGAATCCTTTGAATCCTCTCCGCCCTTCCAGGGTTACCATTATCAATTCCCCCCCCATTACTTTCTCTCCTTTTTTTTAACAAAAAATAATTCATTTTTACCATAGTTATTCGTACATTACAAGCATTACTCAAATCCTGCCAAAGTTTTTAGTTGTTTACAGTGTTCTCTTAAATCAGGGGTCAGCAAACTTTTCCAGCCATGGGCCAGTCCACTGTCCCTCAGACCTTGTGGGGGGCCAGACTATATTTGGGGGGGGAATAATGAATGAATTCCTATGCCCCACAAATCACCCAGAGATGCATTTTAAATGAAAAGAAACATTCTACTCATGTAAAAACATGCTGATTCCTGGACTGTCTGCAGGCCGGATTGAGAAGGCAATTCAGCCACATCCGGCTCCCGGGCCTTAGGTTGCCTACCCCTGGTCTGAGCTATTTACTTGTGGAAGATTGCCCCAGTACTTGGGCCTCAGCCCAGGATACCTGAAGGAGCGTCTCCACCACCATCATTCAGCCTGGACACTGAGGTCCAGCTCCAAGGGCCTTCTGGTGGTTCCCTCACTGCAAGAAGTAAGTAGGGAACCAGGCAGAGGGCCTTCTCGGTAGTGGCACCCACCCTGTGGAATGCCCTCCCATCAGATATAAACACCTATCTGACTTTTAGAAGACATCTGAAGGCAGGCATGTTTAGGGAAGTTTTTAATGTTTGATCTTTTATTGTATTTTTAATAATATGTTGGAAGCCGCCCAGGGGGGCAGGGTATATTATATTATTATTATTATTATTATTATTATTATTATTATTATTATTATTAGCACTGCTCCATCAGAGGGCAAAGTCCTGCCACGCCACCATCATCAGAGGATAAGTCTACTGCAGTATTTTCATTTCCCAAACCTTGCTGAAGCCACAGGCTGCAAAATCAGGTGGTGCCTCTGTTGCAATCCAGAGATATGGAGCAGACAACACCCCTGGCCTTCAGGCTACATGGAGTTTGGGTTACCTTCAGCTCCTTGCTTAGACAACATCTCTGGCAGTGGGGTGCCAGCCTGCAGGGCTCTCTTGAAGCTGTCCAGGGTCCTGTTCCCTTCTGCCTTCTGTGTAAGGGAGCTAACCCTTTAGGGAGGAAGGGGTGGGACAGACATCCAGTGTGGCACAGAGTGTTGAACCTGGAAGGACCAGGGTTCAAATCCCCACTCAGCCATGAAGCTCATTGAAGTGGCCTTGGGCCAGTCACTCCCTCTCAGCCTACCCTACCACACAGGGTGTTGTGAGGATAAAATGAGGAGGAGGGAGGAGAACCACTATGAGCTGCTTGGAGGAAAATAGGGATATAAACTTATTAAATAAATGAATAAATAAAATGAATGAATTAAGGAATGAATAGATAAATAAAAAAACACTGTCCTCAGAGATCTATCCATTCAGTGTTTTATTTCCTCATTGCATCCTGTTCTCCTGGCATTGCAAGTCGCTTTGGTTATGAGTTGGGGTGGGAGAGAAATTCAACTCAGTTCACATTTTAAGGCAACCATACTTAATTTGCAATTTGTAAATATGCAAACTGAAACACACTCTCCTCTGAATTTTGCAAGGCAGTTCTCTAACCATGTAAAGTGTGCAAATATACAAATATACAAATATACAAATATACAAATACTAAAATCTGCACACAAATTAACTATAATAATAACAATAACAACAACAACAACAACAACAACAACGAAAGATGCATTGCGTTAGGAAAATCGCTTTGCAAAAGTGTGTATATCGGGGAAAATTAAATGCAAATAATGTGTATAGGGAGAAATTCACACTTAAAATGCTTATGAATTTTCATGAGGACTTCGTTTTTTAAAAAATTGCAAACTGGTGTGGAAATGTGGAGAACTTAAGATTGGAAAAATGAGAAACCGAAATTGACATGTTCTCTGTCCATCCCTTGTTATGGGTTTAAACAGAAAAGGAGGGTATGCAAATATTAAGTGTAAGTAAAAGCAGACAAAAGCTCTGCAGCTCTTCATGCAGAATAATAGTGGTGCTCATTTCTCCATCTCTTTTGCCCAGGACAAGCCCAGGCTCTCCTCATTTCAAAAGCGCAACCTGCAAGCTGATACCTGAATAGAGATTGTGGCTACGAGGCGATAAGAGAAAATATTTATCCTCACCCCCCTCTCTGTGTCCCTCAAACAGCTTATTCTCCATGGAGATGGCAGGCAAGGGGGAGAAGGGGTGAGCGGTGTGATGAGAGGGGAGAGTCAGTAGCTGCTCAACTGCCTCAGGACTCCACAACAGGTTTCCTTCAAGAAAATGGATCAACCACACCCAGTGGTAGCTGGCGCGCCCTGGAATAGTAGGGCGGAAGGCAGGGAGCCGAACAGCAGGGGGAGCCAGAGCCAATGGCAGGCAGAGGCAGCTAATTCTATTTTTGCCCCCATTCTTCATTCTGTGAGACTGAGGAGGAGGAAGCTGACAACCAGGACCATCCCCTGGGCTGGTTATGAGGAAACCAGGCAGGCTGGTAGGGGCTGGCTGAGGGCAGCTCCCCATCCACACTAATGGATCAGACTCCCTTGAAAGTTTCTCCCTTCTTCACAAATAGGAAAGGGAGGAGCCTTGCCAACCATTGCTACTGTCGTCATCATCATGATCATCATTTATTATTTATACCCCGCCCATCTAGCTGGGCTTCCCCAGTCACTCTGGGCGGCTCCCAGCAGAATATTAAAACCACGATAAAACATCAAACATTAAAAACTTCCCTAAACAGGGCTGCCTTCAGATGATAATAATAATAATAATAATAATAATAATAATAATAATAATAATAATAATTTATTTATATCCCGTCCTCCCCAGCGAAAGCTGGGCTCAGAGCGGCTAGCAACAGTAAAATAATACAGCATTCTAAAATCAATTCATAATCGACTTAATGGCAACCATTGGGCTAGAGTTCTGTGAAGAATTACCAAAGGAGGGGGTCAGGCTGTGCCTTGGCCAAAGGCCTGGTGGAACATCTCTGTCTTGCAGGCCCTGCGGAAAGATGTCAAGTCCCGAAGCGCCCTAGTCTCTTGTGACAGAGCGTTCCACCAGATCGGAGCCACAGCTGAAAAAGCCCTGGCTCTGGTTGAGGCCAGCCTAACCTCTCTGTGGCCTGGGACCTCCAAGATGTTTTTGTTTTAAGACCGCAAGGTCCTCTGTGGGACGTACCAGGAGAGGCGGTCCCATAGGCACGAGGGTCCTAGGCAGTATAGGGCTTTAAAGGTTAAAACCAGCACCTTAAACCTGATTCTGTACTCCACGGGGAGCCAGTGCAGCTGGTATAGCACCAGGTGAATGTGATCCCGCAGCGAGGACCCCGTAAGGGTCTTCTAAAAGTCAGATAGTTGGTTTATTTCCTTGACATCTGATGGGAGGGCATTCCACAGGGCAGGCGCCACCACCGAGAAGGCCCTCTGCCTGGTTCCCTGTAACCTCACTTCTTGCAGTGAGGGAGCCACCAGAAGGCCCTTAGAGCTGGACCTCAGTGTCCGGGCTGAACGGTGGTGGTGCAGACGCTCCTTCAGGTATACTGGGCCGAGGCCCTGAGGCCCTTGGAGATGCCATGGAAGGAATGGTCCAGTCCTTGGCATCAATGGGAGGAGTTTGGGGAGATGGCACTTGATGACCCCAGGGAAAGTCCCAGTGGGTTGTGGGGGGTGAAACTGGGGCCCCGGGAAGTATCAGAACCTGAAGGGGAGACAAAGAGTAAGAAGCTGGATCCAAGTAGGTTGACTGAGAAGAGTTCTGCCCCCATAATATCAGATACTTCCAATAAGATGGTAAGAACACAAGAAGAGCAATGGCCCATCTGATATGATAGCCATGTTCAAATATATAAAAGGATGTCACATAGAGGAGGGAGAAAGGTTGTTTTCTGCTGCTCCAGAGAAGCGGACATGGAGCAGTGGATCCAAACTACAAGAAAGAAGATTCCACCTAAACATTAGGAAGAACTTCCTGACAGTAAGAGCTGTTCGACAGTGGAATTTGCTGCCAAGGAGTGTGGTGGAGTCTCCTTCTTTGGAGGTCTTTAAGCAGAGGCTTGACAACCATATGTCAGGAGTGCTCTGATGGGTGTTTCCTGCTTGGCAGGGGGTTGGACTCGATGGCCCTTGTGGTCTCTTCCAACTCTATGATTCTATGATCTATTACGGCATCCTGTTCTCACAGTGGCATACAGGATGCCCCAAGGGGAAACCCACAATCAGGACCGGGGCATGAGATCACTCTCCCTTCCTGTGGTTTCCAGCAACTGGTATTCAGAAGCATTACGGCCTCCAACTGTGGAGGGAGAACATAACAATCCTGGCTAGTAGCCTTCAATAGCTCTCTGCTCCACGAATTCGTCTAATCCTCTTTTAAAGCCCTCCAAGTTCATGGCCACCACTGCCCCCTGCGGAAGAAAGTGTGTTGAACCGTTCCAGGTGCTCTGCAAACGCCACCTTGGCAGTCAAGATAACTCCACAATTAATTGGTTCACCATGAGCTCATGGATGTTTCTCTTCGTTTGCTTTGATATAGGCTAATTGGCTCCCTTTGATGCTCTCCTTATCTGTGGGCTCGGGGTTGCTGGGCTCTGAGCCCAGAAGGGGGAACTATCTGTAAGATTTGGGTATCTGCCACCTGTGCCCTCCCCTGGACAGATGGGTAGTCCTTGCCAAACTGGTGTTTTCTTCTTTGTGTATAAAGAACGCATGGGTGTTTGCTTGGGTGTGGACAAGCCGTCTCCTTGCTGCGGTGTCTGACCCATGTCAGTAAAGACTAGGAGACCTGGCAGGCTGATTTGCTGTAAGTCTACACCTTTCTTTAATCAAGCACTAAAACTGATCCCTCTGACATTTTTGGACATCCTTCTTTGGTATCCCTGCACCCAACCAATCCTTTGAGCCCTCCTTTGGGCCTGTGGATCAGGACAGCAATCTCTCATAGATTAACACTCTGCTGTGTGGAGCCCTTTCATTTATCTGCCCCAAATCTTCAGCGGCGCCTCCTCCCTCCCTCCTCCTGGCTTCTCCCTGCCCTGCCTAGAGGAGGAAGGGGGCTGGGCTTTGTTGGTGCCAGCAGCAGCAGCGCTTGAGCGGCCGCCATTTTAAGCAGCCCCTCTCCCTCACCTCTGCTGCGGTTTAAATGCGATATGGCACTACAAACTCTCCAATGGGGGCTGTGCCTTATATATCTTTAGATTGATGATGATGATGATGATGATGATGACGACGACAGCGACGACAGATAGATGGTGGATAGATGATAGATAGATAGATAGATAGATATAGATAGATAGATAGATAGATAGATGATAGATAGATAATAGATAGATAGATAGATAGATAGATAGATAGATAGATAGATAGATATGGGGGCACAGGTGGCGCTGTGGTCGAAACCACTAAGCCTCTTGGGCTTGCCAATCAGAAGGTTGGTGGTTCGAATCCCCACAGTGGGGTGAGCTCCCATTGCTCTGTCCCAGCTCCTGCCAACATAGCAGTTTGCAAAGGATCCTGGGAAGTATAGTTTGTCATGGGTGCTGACAGTTGTTACGATCAGGGGCGGTGGAAGGGGGCGGTGGGGGTGGTGCGTCCCGGGTGTCATCACTGAGGGGGGTGACATTCAGCACGGTGCCCACCCGCAACTCCCAATCCTACACCAAGTCGTCAGGGGAAGGGGCAGAGCTGCGCTGCGCTGCCTTGCCGGCGACCTTCCCTGACCATTTTGACAGCTCAGGGGAGGTTTGAGAGTCACGGGCGGGCAGCACGCCATTGCCCCCCGCTCCCGGGCTGCTTCCGGGGGGGGGGAATCCTCCTCCAAGCTGTCAAAAGGAAGGGAGGAAGGCTGCTGGCAAAGCGGTGTGGCCTACCATGGGCTGCTCATTCCACCCCCATGGGCGTCTCGCCCCCTGGGACGCTTGCTGCGATGCCCCCCTGGGACACTTGCCTTGCCCCCATGGCCCCACCCCTGGGTGCTGGAGCAGCTAGCTCCATCTCTGCTTAGGATGCCCCTGTTCTCCCCAGAGAACTACAGTTCCTGGAGTGGTTTAACAGTTAGTGCCTCTTCCCAAGGAACTCTGGGAATTGTAGTTCTGGGAAGGGTATAGGGGTTTTGCCCAACAGCTCTCTGCACCCCGGGCAACTACAGTTCCCAGGATTCTTTGCGGGAAGTTGTGACTGTTTAAAAGTGGGGTGATACTGCTTGAAAAGTATAGTGCAGATGGGGCCTTACCATAGGAAAGGAGGATAAAACAGTTGCACCTTCGCCTTCATGGGAAAGGTGGGCTGGAGATGTGTAAATCGATCCATTTTGGTTTCTCTCAGTTTCTCTAGTCATAAGTGCAGTTCTGCACATCCGTTTGCATCATCATTATTATTATTATTTAAAGAAAAAAATTCCTCATGAAAATTCATCAGCATTTTAGTGGGAAAACTGCTCTTCAAAAAAAAAAATGCATATTAGGCAAAATGTCATAGAAACATTTTCACTAAAATGCCGAGGAATTTTCATGGGGAACTTTTAAAATAAATATACCGCAAGCTGCTGTGGGAATATGGGGAACTAAACTCAAGCTTAGGCTGGGGAGATGATAAACTGAGGCTCCATACACATACCATACATTTAAAGCGCATGACTTCTCCCCCTCCCCACAAAGACTCCTGGGAACTGTAGCTTACCTCTGACAGAGCTACAATTCCCAGCACCCAACAAACTACCGTTTCCTGGATTCTCTGAGGAAAAGTAATGTGCTTTTAAATGTATGGTATGTGCGTAAACTCAGAGAAAATGAAATCAGTGGATTTGTCCAACCCTAAACCTAAATTAAGACACATTTTCTATTGCATTGTTATCTTCTTTCTATCCCTCTGCTATCCTTCACTGCTTTTATTCCAAAGCAGCAGCCAGGGAGTGTAAAATTCATCTTCCTAAACATAAGAACCTAAAAGCCCCGTTAGATCAAACCAAAACCCTACTTCGGAAGTCTTTCAGGTATTTGGGGTCCGAGTTATTTAGGTCTTTAAACACCAACGTCATAGCCTCCAACATTTCTCTGATGAAAATAGGGATGTCCTATTGAATAATAATAATAATAATGCTATTTATACACTACCCATCTGACTGGGTTGCCCCACTCACTCTGGGAGGCTTCCAACATAAGTAAAAATATAACAAACCATTTTTGAAAACTTCCCTATATAGGGCTCCCTTCAGATGACTTCTAAAGATTGTATAGTTACATATCTCCTGGCTCGGGGGCCACATAACTCCATACCCTCCAATATTTATCTGATGAAAATAGGGATGTCCTACACGGGTGGCGCTGTAAGTTAAACCACAGAGCCTAGGACTTGCCGATCAGAAGGTCGGCGGTTCGAATCCCTGCGATGGGGTGAACTCCCGTTGCTCGGTCCCTGCTCCTGCCAACCTAGCAATTTGAAAGCATGTCAAAGTGCAAGTAGATAAATAGGAACCGCTCCAGCAGGAAGGTAAACGGTGTTTTCGTGCACTGCTCTGGTTTGCCAGAAGCGGCTTAGTCATGCTGGCCACATGACCCGGAAGCTG
Source organism: Podarcis vaucheri (assembly GCF_965113315.1). NCBI lineage: Eukaryota > Metazoa > Chordata > Lepidosauria > Squamata > Lacertidae > Podarcis > Podarcis vaucheri. The sequence goes on along the minus strand of NC_138754.1, from coordinate 19,871,356 downwards.
TACGCCGGCTCCCTCAGCCAATAAAGCGAGATGAGTGCCGCAACCCAAGAGTTGGCCACGACAGGACCTAATGGTCAGGGGTCCCTTTACCTTTACCAGACCCCCTAACATTTTTCTGATGAAAATAGTGGTGTGCTAAGGAAACACAGGACGTTCTGGGATCAGATCATGAAACCGGGACAGCTTCTGTAAAACCAGGATTGCCTCCAGAAAATAGGGGCAATGTGAGCACCTTGAATTGTGCCCAGAAACAATCTGGCAACTGGCGCAGCTGTTAGGAAGCAGGGGTTACACGAGATCTAAATGGTTTATCATCCAGTAATCCAGATGCTGCGTTTTGGACCAACTGAAGTTTCCAAGAGCAGCCCCATGTAGCACTCATTACAGTCATCCAATCCAGAACTCAGCATGAAGCACGGAGGACAGTGGCCAAGTCACCTCTGTCCAAGAGGGGTCATAGCTGGTGAACCAGCCGGAAAAGTAAACAGTGATTGGGTCACTGCTCCTTTACCTCCATTGCTTACAACTGCTGGGAAAACTAACATATACTCAAGAGGCGAGCACCACCCCTGTTTCCGTGCTAGCCTGTGTGGACAGCAAGCCCCAGGCACAGGAGAGCCAATGCGGTGTAGTGGTAACAGTGGTAACAGTGTCAGACTAAGACCCGGGAGGCCAGGGTTCGAATCCTGACTCGGTCATAAATCTCACTGGATGACCGTGGGAGCCAGCTGCAGCCTAACCTCCCTCACAGGGTTGTTGTGCAGAGCGGGCAGAGCTACTTGGCAACGAAATAAATGAGTAAACGTGCCCTGCTGAGCTTCAGAGGACCACACTGTGTCAACTCGCTGAAGCAAGAGGTGGTAAGGATGGCATTAAACCTGGTCGCCAGGGAGAGGGACGACAGCTGCACCTCTCTCCCAGTGCCTAGCGCCAGCTAATCGACGGAGCTGCAACTGACGTCAGCCGAGGCTGGAAACTGCTCCCTCGGCCTGCCCTGCTGGGAGATTAAGATCTCGCTAAAACAAAGGAGAAACGCAGGTGGAGAGAAAAATAATAATAATAGTGATAAATTAGAGGCACGGAGCCAGCCGCTCGAGGTGGAGTACAATCGCCCGCCCGTCCCCCACCAGCAGGTCAACCAGCGATTCCGTCAGAGGAGGAGCAGAAATCCAACCCACCTTGGAGAGCTCCCTTGGCAAAGGGAGGCTGCGCTTGAAAGTTTAATGAACGCATATTTCCAACATTAGGTGAGAGCCCGACTATAGTGACAGATGATCCCCAGGACTGTGCCAGGCTCCCGAAAGGACAGCTGGTTGTGCGTCGGAGGGCAGACAAAAGGGAGGCGCCGTTTTAACAGGAGCAAGGTCTCTCTTTCGGAGGGAAGGAAGACGGTCAAACTTGTTTCGCCCAAGTACAGTGGTACCTCGGGTTACATGCGCTTCAGGTTACAGACTCCGCTAACCCAGAAATAGTACCTTGGGTTAAGAACTTTGCTTCAGGATGAGAACAGAAATTGTGCGCCAGTGGCACGGCGGCAGCAGGAGGCCCCATTAGCTAAAGTGGTACCTCAGGTTAAGAACAGTTTCAGGTTAAGAACAGACCTCTGGAACGAATTAAATACTTAACCCGAAGTACCACTTTAGTCAGAACCCTTCTTCTGGATCATAGGAAGCTGTCGGGTCAGACCACAGGCCTCTCTCAGCTAGTGCTGTCTACACTGACTGGCAGCAGTTCTCCAGGGTTTCAGAGAGGGTTGTCTGCCAATGCTAGCTGGAAATGCTAGAATTCAAACCAGGGGCTTTCAGGTCATAGAAGGGACTCTGGGGATCATCTAGTTCAACCCCCTGCAATGCAGGAATAGGCAGTTGTCCCACACGGGGATCGAACCTGCAAGCTTGGCATTATCAGCGCCACGCTCTAACCAACTGAGCAAGATGCTCTAACCACTGCACTGCAGCCCTTCCCTTATGGCACACGAACAGAGAAAGCTGCCTTGTATGGAGTCAGGCCCTAGGTCCATCTGGTTTAGTACTGTCTACACTGACTGGCAGCAGCTCAACAGCGTTTCAGGCAGTCCTAGATGGAGGGGTTGAATCTGGGGACTTCTGCATGCAAAGCAAGCGCTAAGCATCTTGAATGAAAGTAAGGGGTGTGCCCACCAGACACATTCATCAGTGTGTCTCCATCTAAGGAAGATTCCTATGTTCCGATGAACATAGCAACCTCCCCATCAATGCTGAGCTGGACAAACATATTGGGAAGGCAGCTACGGCAATGGCTCACCTCTCCAAAAAGATATGGGGCAATGTGGTGCTAACGGCCTACACTGGCTCCCAGTACGTTTCCGAGCACAATTCAAAATGTTGGTGCTGACCTTTAAAGCCCTAAACGGCCTCAGTCCAGTATACCTGAAGGAGCGTCTCCACCTCCATCGTTCTGCCCGGACACTGAGGTCCAGCGCCAAGGGCCTTCTGGCGGTTCCCTCACTGCAAGAAGCCAAGTTACAGGGAACCAGGCAGAGGGCCTTCTCGGTGGTGGCGCCCGCCCTGTGGAACGCCCTCCCACCAGATGTCAAATAGAAAAATAACTACCAAACTTTTAGAAGACATCTGAAGGCAGCCCTGTTTAGGGACGCTTTTAATGTTTAATAGGTTATTGTATTTTAGTGTTTTGTTGAAAGCCACCCAGAGTGGCTGGGGAAACCCAGCCAGATCTGTGGGGTATAAATAATAAATATATTATTATTGTTATTACTATTATTATTATACCAAGTCTACCAGGCTTGTGTGTTGAGCCCACTGCTATATGGAAATGAGTCATAGGCAACTTACACCCGCCAGGACCAACGCCTCAACGCCTTCCACGTGCCTGCTTCAGGGAGATTTTAGACATCAAATGGCGCGACAGAATCTCAAACAAAGATGTGCTCTCCCAAGCCCAAATCCCCAGCCTGTTTGCACTCCTGTCTCAGCGACGTCTACACTGGCCTGGTATGCTCAAAGGATGGAAAATGGCAGGATCCCCAAGGATGTCCTCTGCAGGGAGCCGGCTTCAGGTACCAGGCCTGTTGGCAGACCAGCACTATGTTACAAAGATGTCTGAAAACATGACATGAAGGCGGGCGACATTAACTCATCTGTATGGGAATCCCTTGCAGATAATCTGGAGACAGTTGGGTTTTGTATCCACAGTGGTGACCAGAGGAGGAATAACTACTGGGAGAAGAGCAGAGAGAAGAAAAGCCATGGTTCGCCTGTAGCAGCAAAACTGGATGCCTTCATCTGCCCCAGCTGCAACAAAACATGTCTCTCCCATACCAGTCTCTACAGCCACAGCAGGGGCTGTAACTCTCTAATGGTTTGACTTTACCCGCAAAGGCTCACTCTTCCATTGTCTCCAGAGACAGATGGATGCCAACAACATGTATATTTTAGGGCAGGCATCCCCAAACTCAGCCCTCCAAATGTTTTGGGACTACATTTCCCATCATCCCTGACCACTGGTCCTGTATGCTAGGGATGATGGGAGTTGTAGTCCCAAAACAGCTGGAGGGCCGAGTTTGGGGGTGCCAGTTTTAGGGAATGGTTTGTCTGCCTCTCTGTCCGTCCATTCTCTGTAGACTCTGTAAACTCTCCAGATATCATTGCTAATCTCAGCACGAGGGTTCCGGAAGTGGGGATGGCAGTCTTCATCAATATTTGGGCACCGGGCACCATTTTGAATCAAGATGGTGGACCAAAACATGACTTTGGTGTGATTTCACTTATCGGGGGGAGCAAACTATGGGGTCCAAACTACGCTAATTTGCGCACCTCCAACTATATTGTCAACCCTTTTGGTGGGTGGGTCTCTGCCAAATCTGTTGTGACAGCTCTAACCTGCATAATTTGGAGGGCTCCGAAAAATCACAGCCAACATTTGGCAGGATGGTTCCAACCTGCACCAGCTTAGAAGCTCTTGAGATATCATAGCCAGACACGGGATGAAGGTTCTCATAGTGGAGGCAGTAAAGGTAAAGGGACCCCTGACCATTAGGTCCAGTCGCGGATGACTCTGAGGTTGTGGCGCTAATCTTGCTTTATTGGCCGAGGGAGCCGGCGTACAGCTTCCGGGTCATGTGGCCAGCATGACTAAGCCACTTCTGGCTAATCAGAGTAGCACACAGAAACGCCATTTACCTTCCTGCCGGAGTGGTACCTATTTATCTACTTGCACTTTGACGTGCTTTTGAACTGCTAGGTTGGCAGGAACTGAGACCGAGCAACGGGAGTTCACCCTATCACGGGTATTCGAACCACCAGCCTTCTGATCGGCTAGCCTTAGGCTCTGTGGTTTAACCCACAGCGCCACCCGTGTCCCAGTGGAGGCAGTAGCTTCTGTCTATGTTTGGACGCTGGGTGCCAACCCTAATTAAACTGTAGCTCACCAATGCACAAACATAAAAATGGATTCAGGACTGGAGCAGGAGCTGCCCAGGTCAGTTCAGAATGCAGGATTGGTGGGGTTGGGGGTGCATGCAGCCCTAAAACTCATAAATTACCCTTTCCATATAAAATTCACAATGTATTTTAGTTTCTTCGAATTTACAAGCAGCACCGGGCACTTCCTGCTAGTGTTGTATACTTGTATTCATATTTTCAGACATAACCCCCCATGTGATTTTTGGCCTGATCTGCATCTCTAGCTTTCACCAGGTGCTGTCCCAGGTTCTGACATGACAACAAAGAACACAGGGGAGAAGTCAATGCGCACAGTACAGGCTTGAAATGCAGCAATCCCACCTAAAGAGAAATCTGGGATCGTTTAAATCAACAGGAAGCTAAAAGGAAATTAAAGCACATATCAACACTCTACATCAGGCGTCCCCAACCTGCGGCCCTCCAGATGTTTTGGCCTATAACTCCCATGATCCCTAGCTAACAGGACCAGTGGTCAGGGATGATGGGAATTGTAGTCCAAAACATATGGAGGGCCGAAGGTTGGGGATGCCTGCTCTACATGTCTGGAGAAGCTTGTCTAAACAAAAATGTTTTTATTAGGGTTTTTTAAAAAGGAGCCTGCCTCGTGTCAATAAGCAAGGAGTTCCAAAGTAGATTTGTCGTGATGGGGTGACACAGCACCTTAATTCTACAAATCTAAACTATTGCTAGGCGCTCATATCCCTGCCCCAAAATGCTGGAAGACTGGAGGTTCTCTACAGCTAACCCACAGTTTTTCCACTTTTATCACTGAGGTCCGACTCTCAGTACCAGATTCCCCTGTGGGCTTCAGTCATTACTAAAGAAGGCAATATCTATTGCCCTACCTAACAGCTCTTTGCTGATTACGCTTGATAGTTATTTATTATAAAAGATAGTTTAAAAAAAAGGTAAAGGGACCCCTGACCATTAGGTCCAGTCGTGACCGACTCTGGGGTTGTGGTGCTCATCTCGCTTTATTGGCCGCTTCCGGTCATGTGGCCAGCATGACTAAGCCGCTTCTGGCGAAATCAGAGCAGCGCACGGAAATGCTGTTTACCTTCCCGCCAGAGCAGTACCTATTTATCTACTTGCACTTTGACGTGCTTTCGAACTGCTAGGTTGGCAGGAGCTGGGACCAAGCAACACCCCGTCACAGAGATTCAAACCACCGACCTTCTGATTGGCAAACCCAAGATGCTCAGTGGTTTAGACCACAGCACCACCCGCACTGTTATATACCATTAATTCATTTTTTAAAAAAAATCTGAGCAGTTTACAGTAAGAATAAATAAAACTATGACAACTGAGGAACTGAGCCTTTGCTGTCATCCTGTGGAACTCTCTGTCAGAGATTCAGCAGGTGTATTTTGTGCCAACTTTTAAACTCCTCACTCCTGCCCAAGCAGGAACTTTTTCTCGGTCCAGTCAACTGGATATTGTTTAACCTGAGACTTCCTGCATGCAGAGCTCTACCAGGGAAGCTATATATCCCCACACTAAATGAGTTGTGGGCCAAAGAGCATTTATCATCCATTTGCAAAGCAGATGACATTCATTACGTTTGTAAGCTTTGCAATATTTGCATTTCTCACTGTAAATTGGAGAGGCACAGCCTCGTCTGTGTGTCGCTTTTGCTGGGCAGGTGGCACTAAGATCTGCATCTCTGTAGTTAGAATCTGGATCAGTGCAATATGCTGGGGACTTTCAGAGTTATGTAGGGCCTCGGACCTCAACTCCATGCATGCAATCCCCCTCCTCTGCTATTAGGAAAGGTCCTGTTCAATAGGGATGGGGAGAGATTTGATTCAGCTCCCAGCTAGAGGTGAAATCTACCTCATTTGCACATTCTGAAACAATCCACAAACCGAAACCTGGCCCTCCTTTGAACCTCGCCACTCCTCTGAATTTTGCAATGAGGTTTCCTAGCCAAGTAAGTTGTGCTTAAAAAAATGTATATACAGTGGTACCTCGGGTTAAGTACTTAATTCGTTCTGGAGGTCTGTACTTAACCTGAATCTGTTCTTAACCTGAAGCACCACTTTAGCTAATGGGGCCTCCTGCTGCTCCCGTGCCGCCACTGCGCGATTTCTGTTCTCATCCTGAAGCACTATTTCTGGGTTAGTGGAGTCTGTAACCTGATGCGTATGTAACCTGAAGCGTATGTAACCCAAGGTACCACTGTACTTCAGGGGAAGTGTGGGTGAAAATTGCATATGCTAGCAGAAATAACATACCAAAATGAATTATATTAGGGAAGACTGCTTTGCAAAAATGTGTATCTTAAGCAAAAATGCACGCATACATATGTACATGAGTAGACATCTATACTAAAATGTGGATTGATTTTCATGAAGACTTTTTAAAATAAATATAGCACAAAGTGATGTGGAAATGTGAAGAGCTGAGCTTAAGAATGAGGGGAACGGGACACAGAGGCTGCATTTAAAGCAAATATAAGGCACATGGTTTCACCCAAAGAGTCCTAGGAACTGTAGTTTACTCCCACACACACACACACAGAGAGAGCTATACTTTGCAGCACCAAACTACAGTTCCCATGATTCTTTGAGGGAAGTTGGTGTGCTTTAAATGTCTGGCGTGTACGAAACCTCAGAAAAACCAAAACAGACCAATTCATTGATCCCTAACCCAACCGAAGACAAATCTGTTGCAAGCTGGTGTGCAAATGTGGGGAGTAGAACTTAAGTTTAGAAAAATAAGAAACTGAAATCACATTTGCCCATCCCTGCTGCTCAGCAATATATCCATTTCACATGCCCTCTCCCCCTTGTCTTAGGTCAGTGCCGGAGACCTCCTTCACCATGCTGCTGTCTCAGACAGTTATGGGACGGGAGGACGTCTAAAAAAAAACTTGCCTCTGGCAGATTCCAAAAAATAATAATAAAGTGGAGCCATCTCTGGAAACGGGGATATGTTCAAACACCCACAGCATATGGGCAGCCAGCAGAGAAAATGAAAACAAAATGTCATCACCTCCAGTCGCTCAGTGTAGTGTGAACAAAATGCTATCACCCCCCAAAAAAAAAACAATTCCGCCATGTGTCATCACCATATAAACCACAGGTGTGGCTATGGATTCAGCTAGCAGGCCAGAACCAGTACTCAGCCACATTGCCAGGTGGGCAGGGTCACCCGGCTGTCAGTCTCCTGGCAAAGAAAGAACTGGGAGACGGCTTAAGAGTGTCTCTTCCCCCACCCCCACCCCCCGTTCCTCCTAAACAGACCCAGCTGGCATGCTAAGCCACAGCTGCAAATAAAAGAGTCGGAAGCACACTCTAAGGCAGGTACATGGAACCTTTGGACCTGCAGAGGTTGCTGAACTACAACTCCCATCAGCCCCAGCAAGCATGGCCAATAGCCCAGGTGGGAGTTGTAGTTCAGGAACATATGACAGGGCCAAAGATTCCCCACACCAGATGTCCTTTTTTGTTGTGCACTCATGTTGATTTCAGCTCGCTGTGGAATCAGAGCAGTTTTATGAAATCCTACTTTCAACAGGTTATTTTTTGTGGGGGACACACTGATTCATTTACAATCTGTGCATGTCCTGTAACTTAAAGTCAGTGGTGGTGCAGTGATTAGCGTGTTGGGCTAGGACCTGAGAGACCAAGGTCCGAGACCAAGGACCATGAAGCTCACTGGGGTGATATTGGACTAGTCGCCTACTTTCAGCCTATCCTACCTCACAGAGTTGATGTGAGGACCACATGTCACCTTCAGCTTGTAGAGGGCCTTCTTGGTGGCTGCTCCCAGACTTTGGAACTCCCTCCCTAGAAGAGCTGAACTAGCTCCCACCTTGTTGTCTTACCCCCAGCAGGTGAAGGCCTTCTTATTCCAACCGGTTTTTGGAAACTGACTGCTTTTAATGAAAGGGTGCTGTGCTGTGCTGTTTTTATGGTAATCATCGGTATGTTTTTAGTAGATTTATACATGTTTGTTTGTGTTTAATTATATTAATGTTTAGTTGTTTTTAAAACAATTTTTCTCCATGTTTTTAAGTATTATTATTTTATCTGTAAGTCACCTTGAGTCCCTGTCAGGGGAAAAGGTGGGATAGGATAATAATAATAATAATAATAATAATAGTGCTCTCCACCATGGCAATAATGCACTGGCATTGCTGAACAACTGGGAATGCAGAATGACATGTGGACAGTCCAGTATAGCTCCACTATGATTGCACTATTGACATGTTGCAGAATACACACTCCAAAACAAACAGACAAGCAGAAAACTCCCATCTGAAGGGGCCCAAAGCCATCCTGGGGGCAGCATCCCTCCCCCATGCCTACCTAAGCATCATCACTCTGTGCTTCAACATTGGAAATGGAAGGAATGGGAACTCATTCTATAGCATCATTTGTACCAGGCATCTAATTAAGAGATTCCTGCCGGTCCTTCTTATTAATTAGACAGCCCCATCAATCTGTGTGAAGCTTATAGCTTAAAGAACAGAAGTCTCAGCCCAGAGGATCTTGTAGCTTCAAAACTGACACAGAAGGGGTGAGGAAAGAGGGGAACGGAGGCAGTGGAGAACATGGCAAGCAGCAGCAGAGGCTGGCCCATTTGGGGAAATGGGGCAATGCCCCACCCAGCTTAGCCTGCCCTCAACCAGTCCATAGGGTGGCCCTGCCAGTCACCTTCCTCCTCCTCCTCCTCCTCCTCCTCCTCCTTAGCCTCAATGTTGCCCTTGTGGAACTCAAAGGAGGGTAGTGACAAGACTAGAATTCATTGACTCAACCTGTCATTGGCTCTGGCGCCACCTACTGTTGGGCTCCCTGCCTTCTGCCCTACCAGTTCCAGTGAGCAGCTGCCACATTGCTCGACGCTGTGGAGAGCCACAGCCAATCAGTACTGGGCTACGTGGGTTGAGGCAGGCTCCTATGTAGCCGCTGAAGAAGAGAGACCATAATTGTAACAAGGATAGAGAGAGCCTGGGTCCTTCGGTGAGCTATTGGCTTCCTGCCTTCTTACTTACAAGCAGTCCAATGGGTAGCCTTGCCTGTCACCTTCCTCCTCAGTGCCACCCTTATAATACTCAGCACGGGGGAGGATGGGGACCAAACTTGCATCAGCTGGCTTCGCCTGTCATCAGCGCTACCTGCTGTCAGGCTCCCTGCCTTGTGGCCCATCAGCTACTAGGATAGCTGATCTGAGAACAAACTTGAGGGGACCTGGAGAGGCTTGAATTGAACTTAGGATTGAACTTGCGAACTTCTTCATGCAAAGCAGTTGCTCTGCCACTGAGCTGCCATATAAACTGCCCCTTGCCCAGTTTTGAGGGTTTGTTTGTTTGTTTTAAACCATCACGGCCCATTAGCATCCCAGAAGGGAACTTTTACAAAATGTGGTGGTCTTTTTTGTTTGTTTTCCCCCCTTTCAGACGCAAAAGACTACTGCAGGTTCTGTGTCAGCAATTTCTGTGTGCCAGTAACTAAACAAGTGGCAAGGGGAAGCTTTTTGCAAGGCTGGGTTGATGCTTTTCCTTGATAAGGCCAATGACATAACCTTATAATATCTTTTTTTTTTCCACTTCCAAAAAGTCAAGGCTGCTTAGCCCATCTGTTAAACCCAAACCTTAAGGTGGCCTTGCTAGATTTTTATTTTTAAAAAATGGAATGGAGGAAGCTTTCAGAACAACTAGCCTACAGCACTTTGGTAGTCCCTTCTGAGCATGTCTTGCTTATGGTGCTCTAAACACTGAGACATTTCTACACGTAATCTTCAACTGAGTCCTCGTGGCTTTTGGCAGAGGCTCGTTGAACTCTAAAAGGTCATTTCTAGTAAGAAAGGATTCAGTTATACAAGATCTAGGTTTCAAACGGAAGTGATCGAAGGGAAAGGGAAATTATTAGAATGGGAGACGAAAGATGAAGAGGTAAAATCAGTTATGATTTTATGGGCACAAGATGTAGGTCACAACATTATGATGGAAGATTGGGGGGAAATATGGAAAACTATATAAAATTTATAGATTGTTCCCTATTGAAGGAGAATTACATGAAGATGATGTATAGATGGTACACACCAGTGCAGTTAGGGAAAACGTACAAAACTAGTTCAAATATATGTTGGAAGTGTAAGGAAAAGGAAGGGACATTTTATCATATGCGGTGGGATTGTAATGTAATTTAAAAATTTTGGGAAATGATATACAATGAATTGAAGAAAATGTTCCATTTAACATTTGTTTAAAAACCCGAGGCATTTTTGTTGGGGATTGTAGGGAAAGACCTGCCAAAAAAGCTGAAAAACATCTTCAGGTATGCGACAACGGCCGCAAGAGTTCTGGTAGCACAAGGATGGAAGACTGAAGCAACCCCAACTGAAGAATCATGCCAAGAAAAATTGACGGACTATGCAGAACTGGCAAAACTGACATATAAGCTACAGGACAAGGATAACTGTGACTTTAAGGATGAATGGGAACCCTTTACAAAGTATCTGAAGACGCAACAAAGTGAACTGGACTCCTTGGCAGGTTTTGAATAAACATTCACAAACTTTTTATTGATAATAATCAGCTAAATAGTTTGAGGATCTATACAACTTTGTAACATGCAGAAAACAGCAGTCTCAGAGAAACCAAAGACTGGAACTGAGGGAAGTCGGGGGCGGGGGGGGTTGGGGGGAGGAAAAATGGGGGGGACAAGGATGATATGTTTTTTGTATATGTCTTGTTCTAATTTTGAATTTAAAAAAGTTTTTAAAAAAGGAATTCTAAAAGGTCCTCTGGTGGGATCCCTCCTCTGCCAATGTACATTTCTTTCTACATCACTGAAATGTGGAAATGGCACTTTTACAAATGAGATTCATTTTGCACTTGCAAGAAATGGGACCTTTATTATGGCAGCGTGCACACTTTGGAACTCCCTGATCATTGATTTCCGGCTCTTTCACTGTATTGCGTTTGGCACCTGCTGCAAAACGTATTTGTTCCAATAAGCCTACCAAGCCATGTGGTGTTTGCATGGGGAGGTCCGTAGCTCTCTGGTAGAGCCTTGCATGCAGAAGTTCCTGTGTTCAATCCCCGACATCTCCAAAGAGGGGCTAGGAAAGACTTCCTCCCTGAATTACTCCCCAGACTGTTTACTTCAGAACAATCACATCTATTCGCAAGAGCAAGTGGCCCGATGGTTCTGTGACCACTCTCGTAAAGAACTTAAAATGAGCCTTCTGGACCAGGACAATGGCCTTTCTAGTCCAGCATCCTGTTCTCACAGCAGCCAACAAGATGCCTGTGGGAAACCAGCAACCAGGATTCGAACACAAGAGCCCTCTCCCCTCCTGTGGTTTCCAGCAACTGGATTCAGAAGCATTGGCTGCTTCCAGCCATGGAGGCACAGCAGAGCTGTCATAGCTAGTAGCTACCAGTAGCCTTGTCCAATCCTATTTCAACTCCATTCAACTTGATGGACATCACTGCCTCCTGTGGGAGTGAGTTATTATTATTATTAAATTTTATTTATACCCCGCCCTCGCCAGCCAAGACCGGGCTCAGGGCAGCCAGCACCGGCACAAAAACAATTGATTGAAACACAACTCAAAAACAAGACTAAAATACAACATTAAAATGCAGCCTCATTTCAGCAGAAACTCAAATCAAAAACTTTTGGGGGGATGAAAACGTCAAGTCTTCACCAAGGCCAACTATCCAGACTGGTCCTATGTGGGCCAGAAAAAAGCCAGGGAAGTCCCCAGATAGGAGTTCCATCACAGAAGGAGAAAGGAAAAAGAAAGAGGGAGAGGGGATCAAGTTGATTCCAAGCCAAAGGCCAGGCAGAACAACTCTGTCTTACAGGCCCTGCTGAAAGAAATCAGATCCTGCAGGGCCCTGGTCTCATGAGGCAGAGCATTCCACCAGGCTGGAGCCAGTGTTGAGAAGGCCCTGGCTCTGGCTGAGGCTAATCTAACTTCCTTAGGGCCCGGGACCTCTAGGGTATTGCTATATATGGACCTTAAGGTCCTCCGTGGGGCATACCGGGAGAGGTGGTCCCATAGGTACGAGGGTCCTAGGCCATGAGTTCCACAGTTTAATTAGGCACTGCATGAAGAAGGTCTTGGATGGCCTTCAAAGATGAGATAGGCCAGTTGCCTGACCCAACAGGACTCTTCTTTTGTTAGTTATATACAGTGAACCTGATAATTATACGATCACATTTTTAACTATCATTCATGTTCATCCAAAACTTTCAACTCTGCTGTTACTTTGAGTGCTTCCTCAGCCATTCGTTTGGATCAGTGAGATGTGGGCACATCCACATGTGGCCCCTCAACAGGACAAGACTTGGGTCAACCTTCAGCAGGAAGCTTCCGACCTAAGTGTCCTTCTCTTCATCCAGACCGAATGGTCAGTCCAATGACCTCAACCACCAGCACTTCTCCCAGGTTTAAGGACTATGTCAAGCATGACGTTTTTCAGGCATACGCAAATGTACATGTGTCAATGTAATGTGTGAATGCAACAGAGAAGTGTCTGCAAAGTTGTCTGTCTGGCAGCAAAGTGCATTCGGGAATCGCCTGCAGTTTTCCAGGCATCCACCAAAAAGTTTTAATCGTACATGTGAAAATGTAATGTGTGAACACAACAAAGAAGTCATCGCAAATGCAGGTCAGACAGAAAAGTTGGTGAGGAGGATGGAATCACCTGCAGTTCTTCGCAAGCACAGAATTTGCTGCCGTGCAATGTGTAAAGCCACCCCCAGGCAGAAGAGTTTTTCCAGTTCCCAACACCCGTGATCCTTTTTTTCCTGGGGATGCCAGCCATCAAACTAGTCAAGTACATGCTCTACTGCTGAGCAACGGATCTGCAGACAAACGCCTGATCTAAAGGAAATAACTTTGCTAAACTTTAGCAAGTCAGGATCTGAGCAGTGCCTGGGTAATGCCTTGGACTTCCTACATATGTGTTTCTCAGTTCCATGGTAGACTGCGTCTGAACCTGGAGGTACCACTAAGCTGCCATAACCAAGAGCTGCTTGAGAAAAGAAAAGAATAAAAGCTATCAAGGCCATCATCAAACCCCCAGGAGATGCTTCATCCTTTACATGGCAGCCAGTCCTAACATGAACATTCTGCTACAACAGGTATGTTTAAAGTCAGGCCCAGGGACTTAATCCAGCCCGTCTGCTGGTTTAATGTGGCCCCTGGGGCAGTTCTCATGTTCACTTCATCAAATCTGGTCCTCCTTGGAAAAAGTTTGGACACCCCTGTGCTACAAGAAACCTATAGCAGGGAGGGGAGATACAAGCCACTAAATGAGCGTTTGCCACAGGAGAACCCACAACTGGACAAGTGTTCAGGGATGCACGTTTTACTAATTTCTGGCAAACCTAACCACAATTTTACCCTTGTAGCTTTAAGGAAGGCCCACAGGTCAGGGGAGGAGAGCCTTTTTCAGTCTGAGGGCCACAATCCTTCCTGCGCAACATTCCGGGGGCCACATGCTAATGATGGGCGAATCCAGAGGCAGAAGTGGGTGGAGTAACAGAAGTCGATTCTACTTCTGTGCAGTAAGCTGATTTCTACAGGACACATTTCTCTCTCTCTCTCTCTCTCTCCCTCTCTCTCTCTCTCTCTCTCTCTCTTACACACACACAAAAAAAAAAACCTCCCCTCCATTCCCATCCAGGCAATTAAGAGGCATGGTCAGGGTTCAAGGACACATTCCAGCCGGCCCAGAACTCTTGCAGTGTGAAGCCCGGCTTGTGAATGGTGTGTCCTGGAAATAAGGGTGGAACTGGAGAAGGTTTCAGGGGCTAGACAGAAAGCCCTGGAGGAGCGCATTTGGCCTGTGGGCTGGAGGTTTCCCACTTTTGCCACAGCTGATAAAATGCCCATTCTGCACAGCTCTTCAAGATGCCGAGTCCAGGAACTGCAAAGGGGACTTACAGGAACAGGTCAAACCAAGGCAGCAGGGCAGGTATCAGGGGTCAGGAACTACGTTTGAGGGGTGCAGTGCTTACATGGCTCCACTTCTGACCCACAGAGGTCTGGGGGCCTGATTCCACCCCTCTTGCTTGCTCCTACAAGCTCTCCTCCACCAGCCCTCTTTAAGGACCCAATCAACAGCATGGTTTGCATGGATTGGGCCTAGAGGGGAATGATAGAATCATCCTAGTCCAACCCTCTCCCATGCAGGAATCTCAACATACTGTACAGTCTCCCATCCAGTTTGAAACCATACCAGATCCTGCTTAGCTTTGCAAATGTGCCAGCTGCACCACCATAAGGTTTGCATGGATCGGGCCTAGAAGGGAGAGAAAAGCAAGGGGACATCAGCGGAAAGGGGGCAAGTCCACTTGGGGAGGGGGCCCACCAGTGAAAGTATCCACCTGTCCAGCTGCTTACCACTACATCAGAGCTGCCACCAGTCTGAAAGAGCCTGCAGAACCGTGTGGTGCAGTGGTTAGAGAGCTGGACTAGGACCTGGGTGACCAAGGTTCAAATCTCTGCTCATTGGCCATGAAGTTCACTGGGTGACCTTGGAGGCCAGTCTCTGTGTATCAGACTCGCCTACCTCACAGGGCTGTTGTGGGGATTAAATAAGGAGGGGGGGAAACATGCACATCCTTGGAGGGAAAGGTGGGGTATGAATGCACCAAGGAAAATAGTAGTAATAATAATAACAAACCCTCTGAGCATCTAGACCTGAGACAGGCGGCAGAGATGCTGCCAGCAGGAGCTGCAAAAGGCTGGGGTCCTGGGTCAAGGTGCACTAGTGCTTATGCAAACTTTGCAAAGCTGCTCAGAGAACAGGGATGCAAAGCCAGGCACAGCTGCAAATTAATAAATTGGGGGGTGGCAGGAAGAAACACAGGCCTTTGACAATTTGGGTGGCAATTCAGACGATGAACTAAGGGGAAATGAGGCTACTCTCAGCAACTCAGTGGCTACTACCAGCCACAGTGGCCCTGACCTCCCTCTCCTGTCCAGGCACATCTGCCTCTGCGTACTAGCTGCTGGGAACGGCAAGCAGGGAGAGCTGTCGACTTGCAGACTTCCCACAATAAGGCATCTCCGGCCGGCCACTGTGAGAACAGGGAGCTGGCCGAGATGGACCCCCTTCGGCCTCACCCAATAGCCCCTGCTGATGCTCCCAAGTCAAAGCGCCGCATGGCGCCTGTCTCATGCGTGACGAACACGTGGATCTGGTTCTCTCTCCCTCCCCCCCCCGCACCCCACATTTCAACCACGCGTGGCAAAAAGAGGCCCACCCCCACCAAAGCCTCGCCTTCTGGGTTCCCAACTGGGGACTTGGGTGGGGGGAACCCTTCCAATCAGCTGCTCCAGGAGGCACCTTTAGGGTCTCTCTCTCTGGTGCCTCTCCCCACCTTCCCAAGAGTCCACAGAGACGGTTTTATTTTTAACTATCCCTGCAAAGGCAGCCACGACAAGAGGGAGGCTGTATCCACGGACGGCCTCCTTCTGGTGGGGGGGGGGGAGGCAGAGGGATCTATCGTTCTGTTAATGAGCAAGGAGAAAACCAGGAAGGAAAATTGCCCTAACGAGGGCAAGGATGGGGGAGATCCCCTTCTCTTCCCTCCCCCCTACTAAAAAAGAAAGCCAGCGACACCTTTAGGCACCTGCAGGACGCGCAGCCTCCGTCTCTCGTACACACAAACACACTCACAGCTACGACCAGGAACCCCCCCCCCCTTCCGCGTCTCCCCGCGCGCCCCTCGGTGGCATAGCCTTCGAGGGCCCGGACTGGGGATGGACGGGGCGGAGTGGGGGCGAGAGAAGCGCCCCCCTTTCCTCCTGAGCTCCAGAGTCCCCCATCCCCGTGTCCGTCCATCCATCCCTGGACTACCCCTCACTCTCAGCCCCCCACCCTCTTGCCAGCCTGCCTGCCTGCCTCTCCGGGCCGCGCCTCACCTCCAAGGTGCGGATCTCCTTCTGCGTGAGGTCGTTGGACGTGGCGCATTTGGTGCGCAGCCCCTCCAGGTTGGAGATGCTGATGTCGATCATGTTCTGGACGAGCTCGCACTGCTGCAGCGCTTTCTGCAGGCTCAGCGGCGGCGGAGGGGGCGGCGGGGGCGGCGGCGGAGGGGGGGGCATCAGCAGCGGCGGCGGCGGGGGGTGGCCGGGGGCCGGCACGGCGGCCTCCTCCATGGCTTGCCCCTCGGCCGCCTCCTCCTCCTCCTCCTCCTGGATCAGGGGGATGCGGCCGCCGGCCCGATCCCCCCAAGCGGCGGCAGCGGCGGCGGCGGCGGCGCCGCGGCCGCCCCCTCCTCGCCGCCCCCACCGCGCCAGACCTTCCCCGGTGCCGCCTCGCCCGCGCGCTCGCTGCCTCGCTCGCTCGCGATCGCCCGCCCGGCTGTCAAGCCTCCTCCATGCGAGCCTGGGCGATCTCTCCGGCAGCGGCGGCGGCAGCGCCTCCTCCCGGGGAGGGGTTGGGGCGGGGCGCGCCGGAGCCCCGGGGGAGCCCCTCGGGGCGTTCACACGGCAGCTCCACGGGCGACGCGCGGTTTCCTTCGCCCAGCGCTCGCTGGCAGCCTGGATCGGGGCTGGGGGCTGCTCTTCGCCCGGCCCGCAGCCTTCGCTCCGCCCGGCTCCCGCATCCACACACGCGCGCACACACGCAGGCGTCCTGCCTTGTCAATCCGCGCGGCCGCGACACGCGAGGAACGGTTGCGGCGCACGCCTAGCCTGGACGCCCCCCCCCCCAGCCCAGGAGACGCGTGTCCCCGAGATGGCTGGACTCCCGCGAGGAGGTAGAGGGGAGGAGGGGAGTTTAAAAATACCATATAAACCCTCCATACTCATTTTCCTACATCAGCGTGGTTAGTCCTGGCTGGAGTCATCAAGGGGGGAGGGAGAGTTTCTCTGAACATGTGCAGAGGGCCGCAGTGTTTCAGTTACTTAGGTGTGTGGTTTTTTCCCCCTGCATCTATAGCTCATCTTTTATCTCCATGGAGCTCAAGGCGGCGCGTGTGATTTCCTCCCCCCACACACACACACACTTTCATCCGCCCAACATCCCTGCGAGGCAGGTTAGGCTGAGAGAGGCCGTGACTGGCTCAAGGGCAGCCCACGCATGGTTGCGTGGCAGTGGCGTAGCGTGGGGGATGCAGGGGGGGCCGGGCGCAACATGTGGGGGTTAGGGTTAGGGGGCGCAAATCTCCGGGTTAGGGGGCGCAAATCCACGGGTTAGGGGGCGCAAATTACTTGCCTTGCCCCGGGTGCTGACAACCCACGCTACGCCACTGTTGCGTGGGGATTTGAACCCTGGTCTCCCAGTCTGGCGCTCTAACCACTACACCACACTGGTCACCTTGGTTATTGTTTTGTAGGCGGGAGGGCGGTTGGGTGGTTTCTAAGGAGACGTGGACCAAAGGTCTGCCTTCGTGAAAGGAAGTTTTATCCCTTCATGTGGATGGAAAAGCCAAGGTATCCCTGTATCTCTTAAAAAAACCAAAAACCAGGTGTTGGGGATTGAACCTGCAATTGGGGTTGTTTGCCTTCCCTTGTCCCACCTTTCCACCTGGCCAGTCCAGCTAGTCGACACATCTGGGAAGAAATATAAAAGTGGAACCAACCACAGCTCAGGGGTAGAGCACAAACTTCATCTATAGAAGGTCCCAGATCCAGTTCCCCAGCATCCCCAGCAAAAGTTGGGAAAGACCATTATCTGAAACTCTGAGGAGCCGCTTCCCATTGGTGTAGACCTGGTGTGTAGAACCTCCCCCCCCCCCATTTCTCTGTTCTTATATTGGGTTGGCGAAGGTCTGTAGGATGGTGGAGCACCTGATATGCACATAGAATGTCCCAGGTCCAATCCCCAGGCTCTCCGGGTCGTGCTGGGAGAGACACTGACTTCAATCCTGAAAGCTGCTGCCATTCTATGCCTCCACAGCCAGAAGCATTCTGCCTCTGAATACCAGTCGTTGGGGATCTGCTGAAAACAGAAGCAGCTGTGACTGGTACCCATTAGGACTTTACAGAAGAAAGCAGAGAAGTTAACAGCAGGCAGATCCAGTGACAGGTGGAGCCAACTGATGCTAGTTTTGTCCCCTTCTTCCTCAATGCTGAGTTCTAACAAGGGCAACAAGGAGACTGAGGAGGAAGAAAAGCAAGCTGACAGGCAAAGCTGCCCACCTGGACTGGTTGTAAGCAAGAAGGCAGGCAGGTGAGAGCTGGCTGAGGGCAGACAGGGGTGGTGTCCCATTTGCCCAAATGGACCTGCATTAGGGGGTTTTCAGCTGTAATGCACGGAAGTTCTCTCTGGACAGACATCCCATTGGGAAAGTGTTTCCACGCAGAAAAGTATTTCTAAATCATGCCTTGCTGATGCATGTGGGTGTACTGGAAATCGCAGGTGGGCAGAGTGCTGTTGCGCTCAGGTTCTGCTTGAAGGATTCCCCAGTGGGACATCTGGTTGGCTACTGTGAGGACATCTGGTTGGCTACTGTGAGAACAGGATCCTGCACTATATGAACTATTGCTATATGGACTATGCACAGATGACACCCAGCTCTACCTCTCTTTTAAATCAAAGGCGGTGAAGGTCCTGTGTGAGTACCTGGAGGTGGTTGGAGGATGGATGGCGGCTAACAGATTGAGGTTGAATCCTGACAAGACAGAAGTACTGTTTTGGGGGACACAGGACGGGCGGGTGTGTGGGACCCCCTGGTCCTGAATGGGGTAACTGTGCCCCTGAAGGACCAGGTGCACAGCCTGGGAGTCATTTTGGACTCACAGCTGTCCCTGGAGGTGCAGGTTAGTTCTGTGTCCAGGGCAGCTGTTTATCAGCTCCATCTGGTACACAGGCTGAGACCCTACCTGCCTGCGGACTGTCTTGCCACAGTGGTGCATGCTCTAGTTATCTCCCACTTGGACTACTGCAATGCGCTCTACGTGGGGCTACCTTTGAAGGTGACCCGGAAACTGCAATTAATCCAGAATGCGGCAGCTAGACTGGTGACTAGGAGTGGCCACCAGGACCACATAACACCGGTCCTGAGAGATCTGCATTGGCTCCCAGTATGTTTCCGAGCACAATTCAAAGTGTTGGTGCTGACCTTTAAAACCCTAAACAGCCTCGGTCCTGTATACCTGAAGGAGCATCTCCACCCCCATCGTTCAGCCCGGACACTGAGGTCCAGCGCCAAGGGCCTTCTGGCAGTTCCCTCATTGCGAGAAGTGAGGTTACAGGGAACCAGACAGAGGGCCTTCGCGGCAGTGGCACCCGCCCTGTGGAACGCCCTCCCTTCAGATGTGAAGGAAATAAGCAGCTATCTTCTCTTAAAAAAACATCTGAAGGCAGCCCTGTTTAGGGAAGTTTTTAATATTTAACGCTGTATTGTTTTTAACTCTTGATTGGAAGCTGCCCAGAGTGGCTGGGGAAACTCAGCCAGATGGGTGCTGTATAAATAACAAATTATTATTATTATTATTATTATTATTATTATTATTATTATTATTATTATTATTATTAGCTTGATCCAGCAGGGCTCTTCTTATGTTCTTACTTGGTACAAGGCATCTCTCTATGTTCTCTGTCTTAACATCACTTGCTTTAAAAGGGCAATGCTACCTTTGGGGAAGGGCCATAGCTCAGCGGGAGAGCATCTGCTTTGCATGCAGAAGTTCTCAGGTCCAATCCTCAAGAAGCATCTCCAGGTGGGACTAGGAAAGAACCCTGCCTGACAGCTTGGAAAGCCACTGCCAGCCAGCGCAGGCAATATTGTGGTAGATGGACCGATGGTCTGACTCAGTATAATGCAGCTTGCAATGAAAGCCCTACCTGGGGATGCCAGGGACCAAAACTGGACATTCTGCATTGCATTCAAAGCAGGTGATCTCTGGCTGAGCATTGCCAGTCCTTGGCATTTGGATGTCTTAGGCAAAACAACGAAGTGCCAAGGTGCACAGTGCCAAGGACAGCCAGCTTGTTCTGGCACCAAAGGCAGAAGATCCCACACACACATCTGTTCCTGGAAGCGAAAAAGCCACCAACAATAAATGAAATAGCTAATAATTTGCTGCCTCCTCATGACATCCAACATCAGCTGCCTGAGTGGATTGCCTCACTCTGCTTAATGGTAGGATGGCATAAGCTGCATGTGACTTATGGGAGAGGCTGTAGCTCAGGTGGTTAAGCACCTGCTTTGCCTGCAGAATGTCTCAGGCGTTTTGCCATCTCCAGGTACTTCAAAGAGGGAAAGTCCATCTGAAACCCAGAAAACGTAGTGACCTAGTGACCCAGTGGAGGTGGTTTCCATTGTGCCAAATGGAGCACCATTCCACCAACTTCATCCTGCCTTCTTGCTTACAAGCTGTCCAGGAGGTGTGTCTCCATCTCCTTAGTCTTAGCATTGCCCTATGCTATGGTGGAATCTACACACACATGACAAGAGGCTTTGAAAATGATAAATATAGTTTTGAAAAATACATCAAATTTGGCATAGCTCACTGTCACCATCTAGTGTCACATTTGTACATTGCACTTTGCAACACATTTAAAACGTTTTATTTGCAGCTGTATAGCTGAGTCCTAGAACACAGCAGTGAGCGGGAGGTGAGGAACAAACCTAGAACGAGTTGGCTCTGCCTCTTTCTTGAGCGAGCTCCATCATTTAACTGCACGGCAAGAAGAAGTGCTTCCGGTTTTCTGACCCAGTCTTCCAACATTCAGTTTAATTGGGATGCCCACAAGTTCTAGTGTTATGAGCAATGGAGGAAAAGTTTTCTCTATCCATGCTCTCCATGCCATGCATAATTGTATAATTGTATGTCACCTCTTAGTCGCCCTTTTTCTAAACTAAAAAGTCCCAAATGCTGCAACCTTTCCTGGAGTTGCTCCATCCCCTTGATCCTTTGGGTTGCTCTTTCCTGAACTTCTTCCAGCTCTAAAAAACCATTTTTGATGTACGGAAACCTCCCCACTCCTGCTACAAACAATATGGAGCTAGATGGCCCAATGGCCTGATCCTGTAGAAACCAGCTTTGCAGAATGTATGCTTTCAGATGCACAGATCTTCAGACTATTTGGCAAAGGTCTTCCTGGCCAAACAATATAATGTCCAGGAAGGTTTCAAGCCTCAACACTTCTGGCAGAAGCTAGCTGCAAATTATTGCCTAGACTCTCAGAGTGTGGGGTCTGCCCTCCTCAGTTCCTTCCTCCCCCCACTCCCAATTAACCTCCGTCTCCAGGACTCAGTAGTGGGAGGGAGCACAAAGGGAGAACCACTAGGGCCCGCCACTGTGACGTCACCAGGGACTACCCCTAGCTCTCTGCTTTGGGCTCTGAACTTGCCAGGCCTGGGATGCTCCTGACCTGGTGTTCTTAGATACAACTGAATGTGGGATCAAACTGTCCAGGTACAATACACACCTTTTTTTTCCTTGGAAGTTTAACCCCAATGAACCCATTGATCTGATTGCGAGTATATGTGCATGAGAAAGCTGCACAATAATACTGGGGGCAGGGGGGGAATCTGATGCAGACCAGTAAAAGCAGTCCACTTTGCTTCTGTACTTTGGAGATCATTTTGATCTGCAAAAATCAGCATTTTGATCTGCAGAAATTCATGCACAGATATAAGTGTTATCACTTGCTGAGCAAAGCACTTCCCAAGCCGGCTTCACTTAAAGACACCAAACCTGTGTGGGATCGCAGACTTCTGCCTCCAAAGTCTTGCATCACTGCATATCAAAGAAGGTTTTGTCGTCGTCCCCACCCCCGCCCACAAATTAGGTAGCAAGCAAAACAGGCCACTTGTGGCCAAGAAAGTTGATACTCTTGCCCTCACCCTGACACATCTCTTATCTATGGCAGGGCTGGGGAGCCCTGAAACCACCTGGTACATTTAAGAGAACTGCTAGCATGTCTTGTTCCCTCGTGGCACATTTCTCATCAGCAGAGAAACTTCGGTCGTAAGGAAAGAATCATAATGTGCTGGAGTCAAGCTATATTTGCAGAAAGCCCTAAAGAAATTACTGTGTTGTGGGTTAAATCACAGAGCCTAGGGCTTGCTGATCAGAAGGTCAGCGGTTCGAATCCTCGTGACGGGGTTAGCTCCCGTTGCTCAGTCCCTGCTCCTGCCAACCTAGCAGTTCGAAAGCACGTCAAAGTGCAAGTAGATAAATAGGTACCGCTCCAGCAGGAAGGTAAACAGCGTTTCCATGTGCTGCTCTGGTTCGCCAGAAGTGGCTTAGTCATGCTGGCCACATGACCCAGAAGCTGTACGCCGGCTCCCTCGGCCAATAAAGCGAGATGAGCACCGCAACTCCAGAGTCGGACACGACTGGACCTAATGGTCAGGGGTTCCTTTACCTTTACCTTTATGCCACATAAATGTAAGAAAAGAAGGAGGAAGTCCAGTCAATGGCGACTATGGGGTGTGGGGCTCATCTCTGCTTTCAGGCCAAGGAAGCCCACAGACAGCTTTTCCGGGTCATGTGGTCAGCATGACAAAACCGCTTCTGGCTCAATGGAACACCGTGATGGAAACCAGAGCGCACGGAAATGCCATTTACCTTCCCACCACAACAGTACCTATTTATCTACTTGCACTGGCGTGCTTTTGAACTGCTAGGTTGGCAGGAGCTGGGACAGAGCAACGGGAGCTCAACCCGTCGCAGGGATTCGAACCGCCGACCTTCTGATCGGCAAGCCCAAGAGGCTCAGTGATTTAGACCACAGCACCACCCGCATTAAAGAATCCTGGGAACTGTAGTTTACCCCTCACAGAGCTGTGTCCCTCCTGTGATTTCCAGCAACTGATATTCGGAAACATACTGCTACAGTAGCCATTGATAACCCTCTCAGTGAATTTGTCCGATTCTCTTTTAAAGCCATGTAGTCTGTTGGCCTTCTGTGCCTCCTGTGGGAACGATTTCCATAGTTTAACTATGTGCTGCATGAAGTAGTACTTTCTTTTATCTTCCAACATTCAGTTTCTTTGGAACATCTGTCAGTTCTAGTGTTATGAAAGAGAAAGTTTTCACTATCCACTTTCTCCATAGATAAACTTCCATCATGTCACCTGCTACTCGTTATTTCTCTCTAAACTAACAAGTGCCAAACACTGCAACTTTTCCTCCTAAGGAAGTTGCTCCATCCCTTTGATCATCTTGGTTGCCCTTTTCTGAACCTATTTTTGGATGGGATTCAATCACATTCTGTACAAGTAAATTCCAGTTCTGCAATTATAATTGTTTGGGAGCTCTCGGGCAACAAATCCTCTCTTCTAAAGATAAAACTTTTTGCGATAAGCGAAACATCATATAACCTCCCCACAAACAAATCAGAATGAAGGCTCACTAATTAGCCAGTGTCATCTAATCTAACTTCAAAAAAATCACGGAGAATACTTAGTAACCAAGCCACCAGGAAGCCCCCTTACATCTTGAAATAAAAGTAACTTTTCCATATTGTAAAAAATCATTGGGGTATGTATATGATTTACAATTTAATCTTGAGTATTAAGGAGAAGGCAAAAATTAAAGCATTCTTCCAAAACCCAGACCTAAGAGATATGATTACCATTAAGTTGTGTGACAAAAAAACAGAAAATAGCAGATCATTTTAATAGTACCTTTAAACAATAAAAAAGGATGAATGAGATAAAATAGGTAAAAGGATGAAAATTCAGATAAACAGGTTGCCTGGAAGCACTGTTGTATTCTAAAATGCAAGTAACATTCATATATTAAAAAAATAATGAGTGGGTATGTGTTTTATTATTCTTGAGTAATTGGGGGGGCGGTTAAAGCATTGTTCCAAAGCCCAGATCTTAAGAGATATATTTATCATTCTATCGTCAAAAAGCAAAATCAAAACAAATTGGGTAATGTTAATAGCATTTGTAGTGGCTTCTTTACATGGGGAGCAGGAGGGAGAGAAATGGGGTGAAAATAGGTAAAACAGGATGATTAAAAGATAGTACTTTTAATGTTATTAAATAAAGGTGATGTTCCTATATTAAAGAGGGGAAATCATTGGTGCGTGTGTGTTTTATCAATGTTGAGTAGAATTAAAACATTATCCCAAAGGCCAGGTCTTAAGAGTTAGAACAACAATTAAGCACCAAACAAAACATATTCCTGAATAAAATTAAGGTCCCTATATGTTAAAAGAAACAAACATTGGTGTGTGGCTGGGTGTTATTAATCTTCAGCAATAGGAAAAGGGAGGGGAAAATTAAAGCACGATTCCCAAAGACCCAGCTCTCGAGATAAATTATTTACCATTAAATTCGCCACGAAGCACAAAACCAGAACAAAGCAGATGACTTTTCACAGCATTTGTGGTAGCTACTCCCCACCCCCACCATTTTTTTAAATTAACAATAAAATGTTCTTAACTATACTCATTGAACCAAACACACAAAAACAAAACGAAGCGAGAGATCATGTTTAGAAGAGTGGTGTGTTCTTTTTTGCTAGCTCGCCAGGTTTTTCAAAATAAATATAGCTGCATCCACTCTTAATGGTGCCAAACACACAAAAACTGAACAAAAAGCAGATGTATTAACCAGGAATTATAAATGCTTGGGGGGGATGACACGTGCGCGTGTGAATCGCGGGGAGGTGGTGGGGATGGGCAAGGTGCCCATTCGTGAAGCAGCCTAAGAAAAGCCACAGAGTTGGGAGAGGAGTTTTCGCTGGGAGGCGCCTGCGCTCTCTCTCCCCGCGAGGTTGCAGCAAGGCCCCGCCCCTTAGTTACCAGAAGCAGCAGAGGCGCCTTAGCAACACGGAGGGAGGGAGGGAGGGAGGCGGCCCGGCAGCCGTAGCCTCGGCGCGGAAGTCTCGCGTGCTGCTGCTTGCTGCTGTTCGTTTTAAATTACACATCTCGCGAGAGGCGAGGTTGGGCTGCTTTGGCGCCGGCGAAGTGAAGCGGCGCGAAGGTTCGGCATGGAGCGCGCGGCGGCGGCGGCGCCTGCGGGGAGGACGGTGGCCGGGAGGAACGCGAACTTGCCCTGGTATAGCGAAATCAATCGATGAAGGGCGGGCGGGGAGTGTGCTGCTGTTGCTAGGAGGCTGCGTGATGGGGGCCATTAGTTTTCCCCCAGTTTCTTTTTCGGAGGGCAGGGAGCTTATATTCTGCGCCGGAATTCCGCTCCGGAACCTGTTTGCTAAGCTAGGATTTTTCCCTTGGGGGTGTTCTGTGTAAATCATGCAGAGAGTGCCCCAGAGCATGTGCAGAGTGTTCTCCTCGCTCACCTTGCTGTTCTCTTCATTCGTTCCGCTGCATCTTCATCCACGGAGCTCAGGGAAGCATTGAGCACGGTGCCATAGCTGTCAACGTTTCCCTTTTTTTAAGGGAAGTTCCCTTATTCCGAATAGGATTCCTCGCAAGAAAAGGGAAAAGTTGACAGCTATGCACGGTGCTCTCTTTCCACTACCCCCTCTTCCTGGTGGTGGTGGTCATAATAATATTAATAATAAAAAAGTGTATTCCTGCCTTCTGCTAATACATAATAACTGCAGTCATATATTGTAGGATCCGTTTCGGTCCCACACTTGGGATCTTCTGTCAAAAGGTAGTAAAGACATATACGCGGTGCCGAAGAATGAGGGGGCAAGTGCCAGCCTCAAGGGATAAAATGGCCCATTTTGACATGGCGGTAAGTGTCTGGGGTGGGGATTATTTTTTGGGAGGTCTGTGCAGGGCTGTTCTCTGCTGGGGTGAGTAGAAAGTGGTAAGCAAGCAAGGCAGCCTTTGCTCTCTTAGGCAACTGTTGTTTTCTCGTCAGGTATGGGGTACCTTTGGCCCTCTGGATGTGGTTGGACTAGAACTCCCATCATTCCTGACCATTGTCCATGCTGCCTGGGACTGATGAGAGTCCAGCGCCACCTGGAAGCCCACGGGTTTCCCATGTCTGTTTTGTGTGTGTGCGTCTTATAAGATTTCTATCCCCACCCACCCTCACCTCCAAACTTAACTTGAAATCTGAAGTTGAGCAGTCCTGGATTCTATCACTCTGTGGCCCCTTCATTCTGGCAAGGCCAATGTAAGAGGCAGTATGCCCCTGAATTCCGTTTGATGGGAATCTCTAGTTGTGGGGAGAGTTGTTGCCCTTGGGGGCTTCCCATGGGCACCTCTACCTGGCCACTGTGAGAGCAGGATACTGAACTAGATAAGCCTTTGGTGTGATCCAGCAAATCCCTTCTCATGTTCTCCTGTATGTGTAGATCAAGCCTACACCACATGTAGACAGGATTTCATCTGCATTCTATCTTTTACTGGTAGGGTAGAAAAATACCGACCTCAGACGCTGAGTGATCTGATTTCTCATCAGGACATTCTGAGTACCAGTAAGTATCAAATATTTCCAGTGCTTTTATATATCATCTCAAAGCCTTTGGGAAACACATAGTTTATTTTTAAAGCAGGTTTTCCTGATAGTGAGCCTCCCCAAGTCAAGCTGTCTCAAAAAGTAACAAAGTAAGGAAGGGCTGTTTAGCTTGTGATGCACCTTGTGATAACAACAAGTGTGATGACAAGAAAGGAAGAGGCCTATATGGCACAGGTGAAGGGTCATGAGCTGCGAAAAAGCATGTAATATCTGTATTCCTTATTTGCAGTGCATTGACAAATGCAGTTGTTGCCTTTGGACATCACAACAAACCACAGTTCATTGTGACAGCAATGAGCCTTTGCAAGCGTCTCATCCTTTGGCATGGCCATCAAGAGATCAGACTTACCCATTTCAGATTAATCATATTTGATTAATCTCAGTGATGTTTCGTTTGAACAAGTCAGCTTGATAGCACATGGTTTGAACTTTGTTTATTTCAAACAAGCTGCAGTTAAGGTACAACCACAGTTTTGATTGCAGATGATGCAACAAGCTCCATTAATAAAATAAAGCAGAAGCAGAAGCTTTTGCTCTCATAGCCAAAAGGAGGGAGAGTGGAGTGATTTGGACCAACAGCTGTTTGGCCTTTCACCACCTGGTCGTTTGGTAATTTTACTTGATTTAAAGGTTGGAACCTGCTTATTTCTTCCCTCCCCGTCCCTTTTGCCTTTTGTGTCATGCCTATCAACTTGTAAAAATTAAATTCTTAAAATGTTACCTTGAGCGTCAGAAATGTCCTTTCACCTCTCCTACTAGTTCAGAAGTTCATCAGTGAAGATCGACTGCCTCATCTCCTTCTCTATGGACCTCCAGGGACTGGCAAGACGTCCACCATTTTGGCCTGTGCTAAACAGCTTTACAAAGACAAAGCGTTTGGCTCAATGGTCCTCGAGGTAAGGTAACCGAAAGAGCTCATCATCTTCTCTAGACTCTTGTGCCCATTCTCTGTGCAGAGGAAGTGAAGAAATCACTCTGCATGATTTATATTTTGTTAGCCTGCTCTATCCCACCACTCAGGAGTGACAATACTTTTCTTTGTTGCTCATCTTCCAACAAGCCTGTAAGGCAGTGCTTTTTTCTTTTAAAAAATGTTTAGGGGTACTCTCATTTTCCTACTCATATTGAAATACTGCCCCTCAAATGAAGCCAAACCTAGATTCAAAAAATGTTTAGGGGTATGAGTACCCCCAGAAAAAAAGCACTGCTGTAGGGTATGCTGCTGACATTCCCGTCATAGAAAATGGGATGGAAAGTCAGGGTTTATAATGAGAAACCTACACGGGAGAGGTGGTGGAATAACTTAAGCTCCCCTTGCGGCTTTCCCATAAGCCAGGACAGCCAGCGGGATCACAGTGCAGCTTCTGGGATTCAGAATATATTTTTTCTTGTTTTCCTCTTCCAAAAACTAGGTGCGTCTTATGGTCTGGTGCGTCTTATAGAGCGAAAAATACGGTAGCGCTTTCCTCAGCTAAAACCGGGTTTCCCAAACCTCTGAGTCCATTGACCCTTTGATGAGCTTATAAAGTTGTCATTGACCCCAGCCAAAATTCTTAGGAATGTAAATGCAATAAAGTCAAGAAATACATATCTATATATATTATAAACATTTATTAATCATCAGTCATCATTACTAAGAATCACAAAATGTGAAAAAGGAGGAGGAAAAACAATAAAACAGCATGTTCTGAGAATACTATTGAATTGTGGAATTATTAGATATGGACGTTTCTCAGTGGCAAGGGAGGGACATGCCCTTTATTTCTGAAACTCATAGCTCCTAATTACATTTCTCACACTGCACCTTGCAAACTCCTCTCTGTCCCCAAGCCCTTTTTGACACGCCACCGCCCCTGGTCTTCATTCGCCCCCCTACACCTTCCCATTAATCCTGGGTTGGGGGGGTGAGGCGGTCAATAGAGACCACATTGGGATACCCTGAACTAAAATGCAAAAACAGAAATGCCACCCACCCTCCATGAGAGAACTGCTGCATACCTGCATCATCTGAAAACAAACGATGGGTTGTTGTTTTTTGCTTTAGAACCACTGTTGTTTTTTTCTTGCCTACAAACCAGTTGACTAACGCTCATATGATTTTAAATCTGCAAAGATCTCGTTAACTGGGCGAGAGCCCTGCTGTTTAGCAGTCGGTTTCAATGGCGTCTATATGGTGCTCACATCTATTTAATTGTTCTGATATGATAATAAAACAGCCTCCTCCTGCCCGCCGCCTCCTCCCTGTATCCTTACTTCTAGTTTGTTAAATCCCACTTTCCTCGCTTTTCAGCTCAATGCTTCAGACGACAGGGGAATTGACATTGTCCGGGGGCCCATCCTGAACTTTGCCAGCACAAGGAGCATCTTTAAGTAAGTGCCCAGGACCCTCCGAGCCCCTCCTGAAAGTTCTCTCCCCCCCCCAAAAAAAAGACCCTTTTGAAATAGTGTGGTTGATCTACCCACAGCCTTAACAGCCAGCACATAGGGCTCCTTGCCACCATGCGCCTCGATTGAACATAGAATAGGTGCCCCTGGGAGTGACGTGGGTTGGCGTTCTGTTGCTTCCTGGTGGAATTGAACAGAAAAACATACTCAGACCACTTTGCAAGTAATGCTTTTAACTGGGTGCTTCCAGACTGGTTTTTAAGGATTTTCCATTCAAAAGCTTAGTCCTGTCCCATCTTAAAACTGGGACAGACTAGGCTTCATAATAAGCCCCTCCCTCCCTAATACCGCGTAAAATTACTTGCGCAGTTGATAGAAATAACATTTATGTGAACTTTTACAAATAAGAATGTTGAAACATGGTTGAATAACCCAATACAGAGAATACTTCTTAAAAGGGCTCTAGTTCATCTTTCAGTTATAACAGCAAAGTAGGAAAACCCATTCCTTGCCCTGAAAAGACTCGAATAAGCTAATCCAGTGGTCACCAACGTGGTGCCTTCCAGATGTTTCCAGTCTGGTCATCCTTGAGCATTAGCTATGCTGACTGGAGCTGATGGGAACTGGAGTTAAGCAGCATCTGGAGGGAACCAGATTGGCTACTCCTGGGCTAATCTTCAAGGCCAGGGCAGCCAATGTGATGCTCTGCAGAGCTTGCTGGACTACAACACCCATCAGTCTTAGTCATCTTGGTCCGGGGATGATGGGATTTGTAGTTCACAAAGATCTGTGAAGCACCATGTTGGCCCCTCCTGTCTTAGACCCCAACCTGAGTCTTTGGTCTCCAGGTCTGTCGCAGAAAGATTCTGAAAGGTGATATTTTGCATACCCTGTGCAGTGTTTTTTAACTTAACCTTGCCACATTGTCACCTAAGCTTGTCGCTTTCAACCGTAGCACGGAGTCATTGTCCCAGTCGCCTGCTGAAGGTTTAGCCAGGGCTGTTCAAAAGATGTTGCTTGAAAGCTGAGGTTGTATCAGTAGAAAACCCTCTTTACCAGGCTCGACTCCACCTTTGTTTCTTGAAGATGGGTAGGTGGGTTGCATCTGTGTCTTTGTGGTTTGCTTTAAGTTCTGTGTCCAACGTCAGTCATCTTCTCCTTCCCTCCTGCTAGGAAAGGCTTTAAGCTGGTTATTCTGGATGAAGCAGATGCCATGACACAGGATGCCCAGAATGCCCTCAGGCGTGGTAAGTTTACCTTGTGCTGAGGGGAGTAATAGTGTTGCAGGTACAGCGAGCTCACGAGGGTAGCAGTTCCTAAGGCTGTTCCTGCAGCATCTCGAGGTTGCACTGAGAGAGGCTCCTGTTTGGCCCCCTGAAGAGCCTCTGCCAGTCAGTGTAGGGTTCTCCTAAATGTGGAGCACCTGTGTTCAGTGTCACATGCAAACAAGCTGGTTGCAGGGCAGGGTTGAGGAACCTGCAGCCCTCCAGAAGTTGTATGCCAACCCCTGTCTGCCCCAGTTACCATGTCAACAGTCAAGAATGATGGGAATCACAACTAAGCAGCAAAGGTGAAGGGCAGCAGTGCAGGGGTAGGGCATCCTTTGCATGCAGAAGGTCCCAGGTTCAGTCCCCAATGGCGTCTCCAGGTAGGGCTGGAAACATCCCATCTGGAACCCTGGAGAGCCACTGCCAGTCCATGTAGACAGTACTGAGCTAGATGGACCAGTGGTCTGACTGTGGTGTAAGGCAGCCTATGTTCTCAGCCTTAACTGCATTCAATAGGCCTCTGTCCCTGCTTCAGCCTCATGTGGGCTCATCTCTCTTCCCAATCCCTTTGCACCACCTCTCCAGTGATAGAGAAGTTCACCGAGAACACCAGGTTTTGCCTCATCTGCAACTACCTCTCCAAGATCATCCCAGCCCTGCAGTCCAGGTGCACCAGATTCCGCTTTGGCCCCCTGACTCCTGAGCTCATGGTTCCTCGGCTGCAGCACGTCATCGAGGAGGAGGGGTGAGTAAAAAAGCACAGCTGGGGGGGCATCATGGCTCTTCCCCTTTGACTGCACCTGGCAACCATCTTCCTCCAATTTGTGCAAATGTTGGAACTGTCAATCTGGCATTGGGAACATCAGCCCTAGAGTACTTGATTACAGCTCCTATATCTCCTGTGTATTCATTGCGTTTTGAGGAACTACAAGGTTGGAGGGGACCAGGAAGTCCTTTCCTTCTCTGACCCTTGAGACTCCACACACACACACACACACCCCGCCGACCATACCTGTCTCTGCAGCCATGCCCCTTCCCAGCCCACACCCTCCTTGAGAGTTTTTGCCTGTCTGGAATGTGTACTTGAACTCTTGATAATGCCTCTCACTTGCCCAGATGGTGTGTTTGTAGAAATTAGCCTTCTGTACAAAGGTAGAATTCACATAAGTGGGCTGGGAGAGCTGGTAAAAAGGTACGCCTGGCAACCAATGTGCCACTTTGGTTTCAGATAGTACATGGGTAGATGAGTCTAAAAAGCCTGGGACACAAATTTTCATTACCCTCTAGCTGCCATGGTGGCTCATTTACCAGAAGTAATGTATTTAGCATTAACTCTGGAGATGTATAGTCGATTGTGACCAAA
This sequence comes from Podarcis vaucheri, assembly GCF_965113315.1. Lineage (NCBI taxonomy): Eukaryota > Metazoa > Chordata > Lepidosauria > Squamata > Lacertidae > Podarcis > Podarcis vaucheri. The sequence goes on along the minus strand of NC_138754.1, from coordinate 19,839,552 downwards.
CTAAGCCTCTTAGCTAAGCCTCCTAGGAGTTAACGCTAAATACATTACTTATGGTAAATGAGTAATAGCCACTAGAGGGCAGTGAAAATTTCTGTCCCATGCTTTTTAGACTCATCTACTATCTGAAGCTGAAGGGGTGCCTTGGTTGCCAGAAGTGAAATACCTTGGCATTCTTTTTCAGCTCTCCCACTACGTTGCTTGCTCCTTCTGCCTTTGAATCATAGAGTTGGAATAGACCACAAGGGCCATCGAGTCCAACCCCCTGCCAAGCAGGAGGTGCCTTTGGCCCTGCCCACCACCAGCATGTGGCCCTCAGAAGGTTGCCCAGAAAGCATTGTGGCCCTCAGGCTGGAAAAGGTTCCTTTCTCCCCGATTTATTCTGTCCTTTTTTTGTCTTTCAGAGTTGATGTAAGCGATGATGGGATGAAAGCCCTGGTGACGCTTTCCAACGGCGATATGCGCAGGTCTCTGAACATCTTACAGGTACGTATGGCTTCGGCCTTCTGTAAAGAGCCAGCCATCAGATCAATTCCCTGCTCTCACAAGAACAAGTCCTGCTGGATTGAGCCAAAGGTTCACCAACTCCTGGTGTGTTTTCACCCAGTGGCCAGACTAAAGGAGGATGTGAAGACAACGGCTGTGCTGTGCGTCCCCCTCCTATTGTTTGTCCCCAGCAATGGAATTTGGAGGTAGAGGACCTTCGCTTATTTGTTAGAGCACCTGCTTTCCATGCAAAAGGTCCCAGGTTCAGTGTGTGGCCTCTCCAGGTTTAGACTGGGAAAGACTCCATGTCTGAAAACCCTGCAGAGCGGCTGACAGTCAGTAGAGATGATACTGAGCTCGATGGAGCAATGTTATGGCTGGTTATAAGAGTTTTCTATGTTCCTACTTAATTCAGCCCTTTATTTGGAACCATGAGGACTAGAAACTTTGGTTTATTTGTTTTCTTTTACGGAAACGGTGATAGCAGGTCATCTTGGGCTGGGAGAAGGTCCTTTCTGAAACCATGGAGAACCACTGCCAGTCAGTATAGACAAAAGTGAACTAGATAGACCAGTGATTTTTCTCAGTATATGGTAGCTTCTGAAACTGGCAGTCCCGTTCGTGTGTGTGTGTGTGTGTGTGTGGTGTGTGCATGTCCATGTCCATGTCCATGCACAACAGCAAATGCATTGTATTCGCTCTGGAAATAGCATATGGCTCTCTGAATTCAAAATACACACTGCCCTGTGACAGTATGTGAAGAGGAGTCAGCGAAAGGTGAAAATGGGCCCGAGGGTTTGCAGCTCAGTGCCTGCCCTGCAACCCCCCTGCATCTTTGCAGCAGCCTCTTCTGTTTTGCAGTGGCCTGTAGTAGAGGCTCATCGTTTCTTTTTAGAGCCATGACTTCATCTGCAGCCGCCTGCTTCCTCCTTCAGCCCTTGGATGCAGCACCCGGCTGGTGCCTCTCCCCACCCTCCCAAGTAGCATCTTGCTCCCTCCTTCCCTCCCTCTCAACTGGAGCTGCCAGATTCCTCCTAATTCTTAACAGCATTTTGTATTGACACAGATTCACTAGCCCACCTAACTAAGAGCGTGTGGCAAACACACCTCCATAGTTGGAGGCAGTAAATGATTCGGAAGCCCCAGGAGGGAAGCGGCGTCTTGTGTTCGAATCCTGCTTGAGGATTCCCTCCAGGCATCTGGTTGGCCACCATGGGAAGAGGATGCTGGACTAGATGGGTCATTGGCCTGATCCAGCAGTTTCTCCTTAGCCGTCAGTGTTCAGGAATGGTGGGAACTGGAGTGCAGAAGCCTCTGGAGGGCCACAGCTTCTTGTGGCCTGGTCTTAAAGCAGAGGCTTTGGTTGCTGGTGTCAATGCCTTTGTTCCTTTGCTGCACAACGGTTTCTCTTCTCTTTCCCTGCCAGAGCACATCCATGGCCTTTGGAAAGGTGACCGAGGAGACAGTCTACACCTGCACGGGGCAGCCGCTCAAGTCTGACATTGCCAACATCCTCGATTGGATGCTGAACCAAGATTTCACCACTGCCTATCGCAGTATCCTTTGAACCCCATGCCGAGCGGAAATCCGCCTGCAAATCACTGGGCATAAACGGTGCTCCATATTCCTGACATCAGCTGTTGTGTTTGTCTGCCCTTCCCTTCTCCAGCTGCACTGGTCCCCCCTTGGGGGCTTTCTGATCTGGGTTTTCCGTGAGCACTCCAGTTCAGCAAGCAGGGATTCAGGAAGGGAATTTCATCCGTTCTATAGAATGTACCTTTCGTGGACTTGCAGGATGCAGAGGAGTGGTGAGAGACAGCAGCCGGGGAACCCCCTAGGGAAGAAGGCCAGGGGATTGGGACGATGAGAGATCAGAGGGAGAAGCAGCAGCAGACTGGGAGGAGGAGATGTTAGAAGCTGAAGAGGCAACAGGGTTTAGTGAACAGGGAGAAGCTGAGGCAGAGAGCAGTTCAGACTCCAAGGCTAAGGTGGAGGGTGGCAGAGGCAGAGTGGAGGCAGGCTGCTGAAGAAGCCATGGGGCCTCCCCCTCCTGCCTCAAGCAGCTCGTCTCCCCTCTGGTCTCAAAGAACTCTGAGAAATGAAACTGGCAGAGCAGAAGTTGGTTGTGTGCAGACGCTGCCCGAGACCGTGGGAAAGACCCTGGAGAGGAGGAGACTTAGTGGACACTGGGAAAGCGAGGACCTTCAATCCTCACAAATGCTTCATCGGTGGAGGACCTAGAAAGAGTTGCTGAGACTTCTAGACCTGATCTGTGTTGTTTCCTTGAATAAAGGGTTAACTTCACCTGCTTCAGGTGAGTTACTGCTTTGTTGATGACTCCTACCCTGATAGTACCTCACCTTGACACTCTGCCCAGATATCATGGAGCTGAAAACATTGAAGGGTTTAGCTCTTCAGGACATCCTGACAGAAATCCACTTGTTTGTCCACCGAGGTAAAAAAAGAAAGAAAAAAACCACTTGGGGGTTGGAGGCTTTCTCTGTGTTCTGACACAGATCAGAGAGGCTGATCCAAGAAAGCCGAGTGGTTCAGAGTTCTGAAACCATGACTGCTGAGCATGCCCAGTAGCTCTGTTGTGGTATTGCCACTGTAGATCATGATAAAAGGGGGACATCTCTGCCTGTGACTGTGTGTCTGCATGTGTGTGCATGTCCTGCATTTGGCAGAGAGGGACCTTAAGAAGGTAGCACCTTTTCCCAGCAAAGTGGTCCTAAATGAGAACCTGGAACCCTTGTGGTGCAAAGCTCACAGTTTTCTCCAAACTGTCACAACACATTAGTGTGTCAGTTGCAGTGTGTTGTGTGAACGCTCCCTGCACTTCTCCCAGGGCTGGAAAGGGGTTGGTTTAACCTCTGGTTTACTAGTAAAACTGAATTACTGTGTCACGAAATGATACATGTCTAAAAAGCTGTCACCAACATGAAAAGTTGGGAAAGCTCTGGAATAGTGTGTTTGACTAGGAGCTGGGAGACCAGGGTTCGAATCCCCACTGAGGCATTGAAGCTCACTGAGTTACCTTGGGCCAGCCACTGCCTCTCAGCCTAGCCTACCTCCCAGGGCTGTTGTGAGGGTAAAATACGGAGTGGGGAAGATGCATATACACCACCTTGAGCTCCTTGGAGAAAAAAGCGGTATACAAAAAGTGAGAAAGAAATCAAACAAATGAGCGTTGAAAGCCATATTCACAGGCCTGCATTCTCCTGTGCGAGATTTAAATTATGATCCTCGATAAATCAGCCTTGTGTTTAACCACTAGCCTAGTAGCTATAGGTGACAAAGAATAGCTTGCAGGCGAGTGAATGGGGTGGTGGATGAGGACCTGAACACCCAGCATAGAAAACAAGAGGCCACCTAGAGAGGGGAGCCCCCCCCCCACCTCCATTCTCCCAAGTCCAGCACAGAAATAAGGCCATCTTTTGCCGGCTCTCAGCAGGCTAGAGAACAACTTTGCAGGCTAGTGACTTTTGCAAGGTTGTAATCGACAAGCATGTCTTCCATGACCATTGTGGTAAAATAACAGGGATTGTTGCCTTTTGGAAAATGTCAGTGATGGCCTTTTCTTTTGCTCTACAGTTGACTTCCCATCATCTGTACGAATCCAGTTGCTGATCAAGATGGCGGATGTTGAGTGAGTGTCCCTGGACCATAAAACCATCGTCTCTGGCAGGCGGGGGTGGAGATAGCTGCTCTTGAGCAGTGACCCAGAATATTGCATACATTCCCCTTAGTGTTCAAAGCCCTAAACTCATTTTCCCCAAGCCCAGAACTCCGTTCCCTTCTTTCTTTTTAATAAAGTGTTTTAGGGTAATATAGGCATAGCTCACTTAAACTTAAAGCACCAATTAACTGTTTTCCAGTTGTAAACTTAAGGGGTATATATAACCATGCAACATTAGCTGTGGGCAGTTTCTGGAAGACAGGGATAAAGTTGCATTTGTTAAATATTTTCTCTGCCCCAGGAGGGCTAAAACCCTGCATGCACTCTTCCTCACTGTAATGAGAGCCAAGATTGCCTGGTCTGCTTAGTGGAAGGCTCATATGGGGTACGAATGGGCAAGGTCCTGGGTGAGCTGCTATTAACAGGCTTGTCCTTAACCAGCTTCCCCTCCAAACAAAAGCTGCTTTAGCATCCACCTATTTTCTTGTACATCTGTCTGCTGCTTTAAAAATACAACTGACTGGTAGGAAGACTCATCCTCCATCCTCTCCTTTTCAGGCACCGCCTGGCTGTAGGGACAAGCGAGAAGATTCAGCTGGGAGCCCTTGTTGGTGCCTTCCAGGTCACCAGAGACCTGATCACAGCAGAGGCTTAGAAAAGCCCCTTTCTCTCCAGCTTCTCGTCTGCTGTCCGGTCTACAACTTCCGCTTCTGCAGCTCCAAAAGACAGAACTCCTGTTTGGCTGTGCATCGGCGTTTATGGTAGCTCTTTACTGAGCTCCCTCAGAATTTAGGGCCACCTTAAGGCAGGGGTGGGGAACCCCTACCCTGCAGGCCAGGTTTAGCCTTGCAACACCATTCCTTGAAGCCATGCCCACTTGCCCCTCACCTGCCATCAAATGTGAGACAGGCACCCAAAGTGGCTACAAAGCAGCAGTCAGGAGCTTGAAGTGAGCTTCAGTTTCTTCTTCCCTGGAGCAAGGCTGACTCCCACCTTCTCCGACCCCCCTTTTTAGCAGCTGGTTTCCAGTGAAAACTTTCACCAAGCAGGCAGGACAACCCCACCAGTCAATCATATGATGTCACAACAACATCAGGTGATTGACAGGTGGGTAGCCTCACCCACATGCCACGGTTCATAAAACAGAAATGTGCTTTGGGGCAGAGGAGGGCGGTTATTCAACATGGTCTCCAGGTCTAGATTGGTGCAGCAAGGTGCCGTGCAGGAACAGAGGGTGAGCACCCTTGGCTTCCAGAGTGCGGCAAAAAGGAAAAAGCACGTACCTGTGCCAGGAGCCGGAAGCTCCCTGGATGCTTCCAGACCACTTAACTGCCGTCAGCCCCAGCAAACAATCAGAAATAAGGGAAATCTGGGTCCAGTACCATATAGAGGGTGACAGGTTCCCCTAAGTTGCTTGAAAGCATCTCTTGAAAGATTCTTGAAGTGTTGCCTTCCTCCTATTGAAATGCAATAGTGGTTTTTTGTGTGTGTATTGTAATAAAGCCCGATTTTATTAGCACCTAGCCAAAGTGTCTTGGTTCAATACAGTTCTACATCCAGGGTGATAAGTAACCTCACCTAGTTTTTCTGCCTGGCGATGCAAGGCCAAACATGCTGCTAGTTGTGTGAATTGCAGATAGCAGGCATGCTTTAACATACATCAATAGAAGCTGCAGAGAGGCTTGAGCAGCAGGAGAGATGCAATCCAGGTGCTGGGAGCCAAAGTCACCTTGCCACCCACTGGCTTCTTGTGTGTTCCAGGAGCAGGATCCGCTCCACCATGTCGGCCCTCCAGATATTTAACAATGTCATCTCTGTGCTAAACATGCTCCACTCTTCCAACCACTTCCTTATAGGACCTGATTTCTAGACTGGTCATCAGCCTCTAGCCACACTTTCTGTGCTGTAGTTAGGCATGGAAACCAATTGGCTTCATTTATTCTCCCCGCGACAATACGTTCACTAGAAATCTTGATAAATTAACTCTCTTTCAGTCCAACATTTATGTAGTGTGTAGGAGTGGGGAGAGACATTTCTATGAGACTAGCCTTAGAAGATGGCTGCATTAAGGAGTGCGGCTTCCAGATGAATGAGATCCGCTTTCGCCTGCAGCTCCTAAGCCAGCCACATACTTCCAACCAGTGTCCAGAACTCTGATCTCTTTGACAAGCACTCTGCCTAACACATCACATACATAAAGAGGCTAGAAGAGGAGAAAGCCCATACCAATGCCTTAAAACGTCTTGCACCATTATAGTGTCTCAAACTGAAACTTTTAACACCTCTGCATCTTTAGGGGGACCTGCCACCCTGTTGGGCCTCTTGCCCTTTCAAAATAATTTTATCCAGGGCTAGGAGCAGCTGGCGCAAATTGTATAGCAGCGACAATAAACCTGTGGCCCTCAGAGGCTCCATCTCTCCATCAGCCCTAAGTCCCACCGTTCCTCCAAGGAGCTCAAGCTAGTATAAACAGTTCTGCCTCTCCCTTTTATCCTCACAGCCGCCTTGTGAGGTACCCCGGGCTGAGAGATGGGCTGAGAGCAGGGTCAGCCAGTAAGCTTGAGAACACAGGAAAAGACGGCTGGATCAGGCCATTGGCCCTTCTCGTCCAGCACCCTGTTCTCACAATGCCTAAGCAGATGCTTGTGGAGGCCATCATGGCTAGAAGCCATTGATAAGCCTTTGTGAATTTGTCTAATCCTCTTTCAAAGCCATCTGAGTTGCTGGCAATCACTGCCTCCATGGTTCAAGTACGTTTCACGACTGAGCAGAGATTTGAATCCTACCCCTTCTTCCAAACACAGCTTGAAATAATTTGTTCTGTAGTTCAGGATCTTCTCACAGAACAGCCAGGGAATGATGGGAGTTGTAGGCCAGGCTGCCTCCGGAGGGCCACAGTTTCCCCTGACCCTATTTATGCAAAATCTCTTCAACTGGGTAGGTTGAACCTGGGATTTCTGCATGCAAAGTCTGTGCCCTAAGCCTTGATCTCCCATAAACCTTGACCAGTATCCATGCTGACTGGAGCTCACAAGACCTGAAGTCAACAACAGCTGCTGAGTCAGATGTTCCTCACCCCTCTGCTATTTCTCCCTCTTCCACACACTGAATTCACTCAAATTATTACTTCAACTTCCTGCATGATTCTGTTGAAACTAACATAAGGGAACCTCCTGCCACATCTCAACCTCAATTCTTTGGGGGGGGGCGGAATCTGCTCCAAAATGAACCATTAGCTTTGAAATACAGTGGTACCTCTGCTTAAGAACTTAATTCGTTCTGGAGGTCCATTCTTAACCTGAAACCGTTCTTAACCTGATGTACCACTTTAGCTAATGGGTCCTCCCGCTGCCATCGCACGATTTCTGTTCTCATCCTGAGGTAAAGTTCTTAACCCGAGGTACTACTTCCGGGTTAGCGGAGTCTGTAACCTGAAGCGTTTGTAACCTGAGGTACCACTGTAGTCCTCTACAGCCATAGCACCTGCATTTAGGACATTCTTCCAAACCTGTTCCTCACCATCCTAAACCAAGAGACATTCAAAGGATCACTTTTTGTCCATTACAGGACAAAAAGGTTAATCTCCCTCCAGGGTGTAGCAAGACCCCCTGCCTCCTGGCTTCACCATTCATGTTGAAGGCAGTGGTCCAGATCCAAAGAACAGCAGCCAGATCCAGGCCTGAGATACCTTAGTCGGTAGCGCATGGGTTCAAGCACCATGTTGGGCAAAAGATCCCTGCATTGCAGGGGGTTGAACTAGATGACCCCCCGTGGTCACTTACAATTCTATGATTTGCAGACTAGGTCACTTAACACCTGCAGGCAACAGTTCTTCCCCGGTGGCTCCCGTGTTAAGGTTTCGGCTCCCAATGTCCAAAAGGGAGGAGCTGCATTTAAATACAAAAGTCCCAGGGACATGCACATCCTACAGGACTGCAGCAGTCAAATCTCTGTAGGGCTGACGCACAAAAGAGATTCTTCCTATAGCCCATCTGTGCTTGTCCAGATATAAAAAGTCACTTTAACCAAGTAAACCCACACAAATGGAGCAGGGGGAAATCAGACCATTTGGGCCTCCCTGCACCGCAAAACACCAAAGCTTATCGCACAAGCGTTTGGCGAGGCCAGCTGGCCCCTCCGTTCAGCGGACCGCAGGCACTGCTCCGTCAAGCCACATCACAGCCTTACAAAGTCCTGTAGGTGAGGAAGTCCTTCATCTTCTTTGGGATGGGTAGCTTCAGCACCTGGTACGTCGTGAAGCAGCTGCGGAGGACCTTGCGGCATAAGTGCTTGAGGGAGGAGAGGGCCTGGGGAACCGTCCAAAATTGAGCGTGGCCATCTCTTGTTCTAGGACGAGAGGAAGGGATTGGGGAGGTGAAAGGAGGCTGCAGAAACTGTTCACTGAGCAAAGAGGGGGTGCAAACATCAGGCCTGGTGATAGCAGGTTGCTGCTAAGGATGCATATAATGATTATAATGATCACCCATTTTTCATAATCAATTCATTGTCTACCCTGCCCTTCCTCCCAAAGGAGCCCAGGGTGGCAAACATCAACAAGCTAACACCGTGCAATGTAAATCGATCTGTAGAGCTAGGAAACATTAACAAAACGATGGGTGGGATCTGGGGAAAGCCCCCTTTCCCATGGCTACCAAAAGCCAGTCTTCCACTGTTTGTTTTTGGAATGTTAGAAGTTGCTATATATGGGGGAATTTGGATCCATCTAGCTCAGTAACAGCTTCATTTGTGGGTTCTCAAAATTTGGGGGGCTGCCACCACCTCCTCGGCTGCATAAACTCATCCTCAGTGCGGCCCCCTACCCTATAAAAAGTATTATTCGGAATAGCAGTTTGCAAGACCCACTGACACAAGAATATTCACATCATTCACAATGAATTCATGTTTGTTAAAAATCCAATTAAAACTATTTAATTCAACAAAACAGATTATCTTGATCCAGTGACAACAGCTCTTCAAAGTCTGCCAGCCAATTACATCCCCCTGCCGCCGCCCCTTGCCTCTTAGCACCCCCACTAGGCAACCCCACCTCTCCCCAGGAGGTGCAGCGCCAATTTGGAGACCACTGGTTTACACTAGCTGGCAGCTGCTTTCTGAAGTTTCGGGGAAGGTTCTCTCCTAGCGGTACCTGGAAATGCCAGGAATTGAACCTAAGTCTTTCTCCATGCACAGGTGATGTTCTGCCACTGGGCAAAGGCCATCCTGCCCTTCACTCTCCAAGCGTGAACACCAAGTCACATCTACGCCACACATTTAGAACACATGGTTCCCTCTCAATGCATCCTGGGAACTGTAGTTTGTTCTGGGAGTGGGAGTCCTGTGGGGGCGAACTACAGTTCCCAGGATTCTTTTAGGGACACAATGGCTGTTGAAGTGGTACAATAATGCAGAGGTGACTCGAGAAGTCTGGAACACAGGAAGGTGCCTTCGACTGAGTCAGACCATAGGCCCATCTCGCTCAGTACTGCCAACACTGACTGGCAGCAACTCTGCAGAGTTTCAAGCAGCGGACATTTCAAGTTCTGTCTGGAGATGCCAGGGATTTAACCTGGGACAGAGATAGGCAGATGCTATACTACTGAGCTATGGCCCTCCTTGAAAATGTGCTTTAACGGGCAACTGCCACTCACTTCGCTCTAACCATGAGAGCTAGAAGCATGACTTCTTTCAAAGTGGAAGCTCCATCTTCCCAGGTCAGTCCATGCCAGTTTCTTGGACCCATGCCCAGTTGGAAGTTAGCTCAGTTGGCTAGAGTGTGGTGCTGATTAATGCCAATGTCGTGGATTTGATCCCCCCACCTGTGTATTTTTGCATTGCAGGGGGTCGGCCTACATGACCCTCAAGGTCCCTTCCAACTCTACAATTCTGCGATTTGGAAAAAGGAAGCTGCCCTTTGGCTTCCTGCCGAAGAACTTACCCTGTAGCAATGATCCCCCCGTGGGGGAAATAGGTGCAGCAGAGCCCATTCTTCACTGGGGCAAAGGCAACTGGGCTCCCCAGCTCCAAGGCCCAGATCCTCAGGAGCCTGGAAGAGAAGAGAGAGGAACCCTTATCTGGAAAACTAGTCCAAAGAACATCAGAAGAGGCCCGCTGAATAAGGCTGGCCTTTGATACCACTGACCATGACATCCTTCTGGGCCGTCTAGAGGGGCTGGGAGCTGGGGGCACTGTCATACAGTGGTTCCGCTCCTTCCTCCTGGGCCATGTCCAGAAGGTGGTGTTGGGTAATGAGTGTTCAGACCCCTGGTCTCTCACTTGTGGGGTGCCTCAGGGTTCCGTCCTCTCCCCCATGCTTTTCAATGTCTATATGAAGCCGCTGGGAGAGATCATCAGGGGGTATGGGCTGTGTGTTCATCAATATGCAGATGGTACCCAGCTCTACCTCTCTTTCAAATCGAAACCAGTGAAGGTCCTGTGTGAGTGTCTGGAGGCGGTTGGAGGATGGATGGCAGCTAACAGATTGAGGTTGAATCCTGACAAGACAGAAGTACTATTCTTGGGGGACAGAGGGCGGGCTGGTGTGGAGGATGCCCAGGTCCGGAATGGGGTAACTTGTGCCCCTGAAGGACCAGGTGCACAGCCTGGAAGTCATTTTGGACTCACAGCTGTCCATGGAGGTGCAGGTTAATTCTGTGTCCAGGGCAGCTGTCTACCAGCTCCACCTGGCACGCAGGCTAAGACCCTACCAGCCCGTGGACTGTCTCACCAGAGTGGTGCATGCTCTAGTAATCTCTCGCTTGGACAACTACAATGTGCTCTACGTGGGGCTACCTTTGAAGGCGACTCGGAAACTGCAATTAATCCAGAATGTGGCAACTAGACTGGTGACAGAGTGGCCGCCAAGACCATACAACACCAGTCCTGAAAGGCCTACATTGGCTCCCAGTACGTTTCCGAGCACAATTCAAAGTGTTGGTGATGACCTTTAAAGCCCTAAACAGCCTCGGTCCAGTATACCTGAAAGAGAGTCTCCACTGCCACCATTCAGCCCAGACACTGAGGTCCAGCTCCGAGGGCCTTCTGGCAGTTCCCGCACTGCGAGAAGTGAGGTTACAGGGAACCAGGCAGAGGGCCTTCTCAGTAGTGGCGCCTGCCCTGTGGAACGCCCTCCCACCAGATGTCAAGGAAATAAGCAACTATCTTACTTTTAGAAGACATCTGAAGGCAGCCCTGTTTAGGGAAGTTTTTAATGTTTAATCCTGTTTCATGTTTTTAATATTTGGTTGGGAGCTGCCCAGAGTGGCTGGGGAAACCCAGTCAGATGGGTGGGGTATAAATAATAAGTTGTTGTTGTTGTTGTTGTTGTTGTTGTTATCATCTGCGTCAGGGGTTGGGAACGACAGAGAACTGGGGGCAGGCAACAGGGCAGACTATGGCTTTCATGGCATCCTCATGGGCTTCCCAGAGGCAACTTGTTATTGAGAGCATCAGAAAATCCTGGCTGTTTGGATCAGGTCAAAGGCCAAGCCAGCATCCTCCTCACACAGCAGCCAGCCAGATGCCTGTGGGAAGCCCCCAAGCAGGACCCAAGTGCCGCATCTCTCCCCACTTGCAGTTTCCAGCAACTGTTATTCAGAGGAATGCACTGCCTTCAACAACGGAAGGTAAAAGTTGGCCCCTGTGGGCTGTAGCCATTCTAGCACTGTGGCCACTGACCACTTTATCCTCCACGCAAGCCATTTCCACTCAGCGTTAGAAACTCAGGTATATAAGCTAAGCGCCAAATGGCTCCTTAAACCAAGGTTACAGTCGCCAAAATGGAATGTCTAGTTGCCATTTTGGGGCAAGACAGCTCAAAAGTCTTATTTTTCAAAGGATGGACTGACGGTGATTGATTCTCAGTTAAACATCTGGCTAGTTCAGATGACAACACTGAGCTAGGTTAAGAACTTTGGGAACTGAAAGAAGGAAAGTCACTTGATCCAGGGACAGTCCACATATCTATCGGCCGATTCCAACCTCTCTCTTTTTTAATGGTAACATGGACCATTCATAACGTAAGAATGTTCTTCACAACTGTGAGCAGTCAACAGGTTGTTCAGTGCTCATGCATAGGCTGCACAGATAAAGCATTTTGGTTCCTGAAATTCATCCTGATTGTGCAGGTAAAATATAATGGATAGAATTCTACAGGATGGGGTATTAGTGTGTAAAAACAGGCAAAATCCAATAATCCCCAGGCATGCACCTCGAGATGGTGATGTCAGAAGCCATCCTGGAGCCCAGGTGTCTTCACCTGGTTACAAATGGCCAATAGGTAAAGGTAAAGGTACCCCTGCCCGTACGGGCCAGTCGTGTCCGACTCTAGGGTTGCGTGTTCATCTCGCTCTAGAGGCCATGAGCCGGCGCCGTCCGAAGACACTTCCGGGTCACGTGGCCAGCGTGACGAAGCTGCAGCTGGCGAGCCAGCACCAGCGCAGCACACGGAAACGCCGTTTACCTTCCCGCTATAAAGCGGTACCTATTTATCTACTTGCACTTAAGAGTGCTTTCGAACTGCTAGGTGGGCAGGAGCTGGGACCAAATGACGGGAGCTCACCCCACCGCGGGGATTCGAACCGCCGACCATACGATCAGCAAGTCCTAGGCACTGAGGTTTTACCCACAGCGCCACCCGCATCCCACAAACGGCCAATAGCCTGGGGCAAAATGCACCTGGATAATTTCAAACACTGTGTGCACTACCGCCAAGACACATTTTAACAAGGTATAGTGCCTCTCCCTTCTTTCAACCCTAACGCAAGCATCTTGGTCCTGACTTGAAGGCCCCCCATGCCAGGCATAAATACCTGGCCATCACTAACAGCCATCATTTTGCATGAAGAGCTCACCATGAGCAGGAAGGCAACAGAAACTCACCTGTCATCTGCCACCGTCGCCAGGTAGAGGCCTTCAGGTGAGAAGCAAGCTGATCGCAGGGAGCTGGCATGGAAGTCAGCGCCATGGTCCAGGGCCGGCTGCAGCGGAATGTGGCTGCAGAAGAAAGGAAAGGTTGGTCTGTTTCCCTCCAGAAGTCAGGAGAGATACCTTCAACCTAAAGGGGTCATTCTGTTACCCATCTTTGAAGGTGGCTATCCCAGAAGAAAGAAACTTAGAAGGGAAGATCCAGCATGAAACGGCTGAACTGCAGCTTATCAAAAAGGTCTGTTCAAGTCTGAATAGAAACCATGGTTTCCTGTGCTGCTACGGTTTACTCAGCAATACCAAGGTGGTTGTGTTATCGCCAGTTAGCGCTGCTGGGAAGGCTCATTTTGCGCACACTAAAGCTTTCAAATACAATGAATCGCCCAAGGCAAAAGGTTTCTGCATTGCAGGGAGCTGGACTAGAAGTCCCTTGTGGTCCTTTGCAAGTCTACAATTCCCAAGATCCTAAGATTTCTTCTCAGTAGCTAAAAAGCTCCCCTTTCATTCTGGCTGGGCAGCTCAAGGACTTAGGGCACAGAGACTCTGTTGCAGAAACAGTCAAGGGTGTTTTGACACACCCACCACAACCCCAGACCACCTCACTTCTCCCTGTACACCAAACACCAGCCTCAGCATTACCATTCAGTCAGTCAAAACCGGCATTCCCCTGGAGTAGTGTTTTCTTCTCAAAACAGGGGTGGGGCAGGCAACAAGTGCCAACCAAAACAACCGCTTCCTTGGCAAAGCCAGAGGCCTGCACCCCTTCCGATAGCTGACTCCCTTACCAGAGGGATTTCAGCTGCTCCCCTGTGCAAGGATCCCAGAGGATCACATAGGTGTCATACGAGGCAGTCGCAAGAAGCGCAGAGTCTGGGGAGAAGGCGCAGGACACAACGCAGCCTTGGTGCCCCTCCAGTTTCCTGAGGAGGCTGTAGGAATCCATACTCCATAGCAGGGCCTGGAAGGGAGGCAAAAGTCAGGACGCAACCACAGAAGCAGGGAATCTTTTTCCAAACAAGAGGGACACATTCCCTGCTGTTGCAACCTTCTGGGGGCCACATGCCGCGAACAAGCGGGGCAAAGAGCAAAAGAGGGGGGAAATGTTTACACACACAAATACACATACTCCTCCATCCACACAAGCAAGAGGCATTGTCAGATGAGTGGCACAGCCCAAGCAGGGTGAAACACTTTGAGGGCCTCTGTTTGGGAAGAATATTTGTGTTAGATATTAATAATACGTTACAGAGGAGTTTAAGATTTTCAGAGGTGCATATTCTTCTGAACTTTATACCTCCTGTATGGAAAGGGACGACAGGATAGCAAAAATAGGTTCCACATGCCCTAATGGTGACTAAGAGACTGATACTGATGAACTGGAAGAACAAAGATACAATTCCCCTAAATCATTGGGTTGACAACAAGACACTATTAGTGACATAGGAACTGATCACTTATAGATGCAGACTTTCTCTAGATAAGCATAATGCTATTTGGAACGAGTTTATACGGAATATAATAGGTAATGGATAAATATGAATATATGAATAACAGGACCATAAGATTAGACCAGGCATAGGCAAACTTGGCCCTCCAGATGTTTTGGGACTACAACTCCCATCATCCCTGACCACTGGTCCTGTTAGCTAGGGATGGCTCCTAAATATATATGTAACGGAGGCGCCAGGCGAGCCTCTCTGGGGAGAGCGTTCCTGCCTTTTCCTTCAGACTGGGAACTTGCAAGCAGCTTCAACACATTAAAACATCACATGGAGATGACAAAAATCTAAAAACATACTTGGGGAAAAGGAACTTAAACCCTAATCAAATTTTAAATGATTATTTAAAAAACCAAATCTATTGAAATACAGATAGTAAAAACAGCATAGCACAACTAAAATCACTTCAAAAACAAACAAACCAGACTGTTTGTTTGTCTGCCGGGATAAAACAGCCTACTGCCCAGTGTGGCCCCCAGAATGGGGTCTAGAAGGGAATGCGGTCCTCAGGCCGGAAAAGGACCCTCACCCCTGACCTTGAACTTAGATATTTTGCTGTTGTTTGCTTAGTACGGGGCATCTGATGGGGAATTTGTTGGAGAGCCTGTTTCTTTTTAAAATGGCCTGGTAAGAACACACCCCAGGTAGAGGTTGACTGCTGCTGCTGCTATGGGGGTCAGAGGGGCCACTCACTGTCTTCACCACCACTCAGGCAAGACCCACCGATTTCTCTCCAGCTGCAGAGCACAGCATCCGACCATCAGGGGAGGTGCAGCAGCAGTAGACCCAGCGCATGTGTCCAGACAGCACCTTCAGTTGTTTCCCTGGGAAAATTGAGAAAAGCATTAGCACGTTAAGAGTCATAAATCGTAGAGATCGAAGGGTCATCTATTGCATCTATATGCAGAAGACAAATCACACTGACTCCCAACGCAGAAAAAACAGATATGATCCAGAGGGGGCATGGCCTAGGGAGAGTTCCAGGGGCCAGACAGAGGGGCCTCGAGGGCCACGTTTGGCACTTCCTAGCATAATCTGCTTTTCCCAATTTTTCTCAGGCAGGCTGAAGAGAAGCAGGAAAATGCAAAGGCGTTTAGCTTACAAAAAAATTAATAACCCAGAAGGCACCTCTGAAAATGTGATCTATATGCTCAGTTGCCATGCTGCTAAGTTTCCTGCCAAACTCCCCTGTACACAGCATACAATGAAAACACATTCCGCTGCCCTGCCCAAAGAATTGTGGGAATTGTAGTTTAAGGGGGCTGAGAAGGGTGAACCACACTTCCCAGGATTCTTTGGGGCAAACCATTACGCTGTATGCCCATTTCCCACACCCAGACAAAGGACCACATCGCTCACTCTTACCATTTTGACTAAGGTCCCAGACGCGCAGGGTTTTGTCACGCGAGGCGGAGATGAGGATTGAACGGCTGTCACCAGGCGCAAAGCTCAAGTCTCTCACCACGTCCTGATGTCCCGAGAGGTTGAACAGCAAACGCCCTGGAAGGAGCAGCAGACGGCAAGGCGTGATTACCACCACCCCAGAACCAGAACAATATTGTTCTAAAGGCAAGGTAAAGGAACCCCTGACCGTTAGGTCCAGTCGTGACCGACTCTGGGGTTGCGGCACTCATCTTGATTTACTGGCGCACGGAAACGCCGTTTACCTTCCCGCCGGAGCGGTACCTATTTATCTACTTGCACTTGATGTGCTTTCGAACTTCTAGGTTGGCTGGCAGGAGCAGGGACCAAACAACAGGAGCTCATCCCGTCGCGGGGATTCAAACCGCCGACCTTCTGATCGGCAAGCCCTAGGCTCTGTGGTTTAACCCACAGCACCACCCACGTCCCATTGTTCTAAAGAAGATGGGTCTTGATGGGCCTAAAGAGGATGTAATTCAGGCGTGGGGAACCTGCAGCTCTCCAGATGCTGCTGGAATACAACTCCCATCATCCCCACCCTTGGCCACGCTGGCAGGGACTGATGGGAACTGGAGTCTAGAAATACCAGGAGGGACATAGGTTCCACCACCCCTGATGCTCTCGTTTATTTATCAAAGCGGTTTACCACAAACATATGATTTATCCAGAGCTGATTCAGCTTCTCCTGCTTCAGAAGTTGGGGAGAAAGAGAGCTGCCCGTCATCAGCATACTGGTGTACACTTTGTTCCAAAACTCCTAATGACCATTCCCAGTGCTTTCAGGTATGTTAAATAACACTGGGGAGAGGAGAGGAGCCTGTGCCAGGGGGAGAGACACACATGGACCAATTTCCTTCACTCACGTTCACATTCAGACCTCACACTGGTAAAAGTAGGTGGCAGCTTCAGCAGACATTGTGGGCTAAAGGGGGTGTGATCGTAGACTCCTACAATTGCAGGCTTGGAAGGGACACCAAGGGTCATCTAGTCCAACCCCCTGCAATGCAAAGACCACCTTCGTTTTTTCCAGCAGAGAAGAACAGAGCCAGGTTACCTGTCTGCACCTCCCAGACTTTGATTTGCCCGTCATTCAGGCCAGTGGCGAGGACCAAACACACAGGACTCGGCGCCCACAGGATGTGCTTCCTTGAACGGGAAGGCAGCCACGGGCTGAAGGCCAAGCCCCAGACGATCTGCCCACACTCCAGCGTCTTCTCCTTAGCCCTGCCACGGCCCCTGGCCTCGGCTTTCGTGCACTCCGAAGCTTTGCAGTTCCTGTGGGGAGCAGGCAGGCAGGTCACCTAAGGCAGTATTGGTCTCTGTTCCCAAGGAGCTTACAAGTCCAGCATAGGCCCCGTCTGCACAATGCAGTTAGAGCTGCACTTTAAACAGTCACAGCTTCCCCCAAAGGATCCTGGGAAGTGTAGTCCATTAAGAGGGGATGAGAGTTCTTAGGAGACCCGCATTCACCTCCCAGAGCTACAATTTCCAAAGTGGTTTAATGGGTGATCCCTCTTCCCAAGGAATTCTGGGAACAGTGCCAGACTGAGGGCGGTGCAGAGAAATTGCCCAAGGAACCAAACTGAGGGGGCATAAAATAATAATAAAAAGGTAAAGGGACCCCCGACCATTAGGTCCAGTCGTGACCGACTCTGGGGTTGCGGCGCTCATCTCGCTTTATTGGCCGAGGGAGCCGGCGTACAGCTTCAGGGTCATGTGGCCAGCATGACTAAGCCACTTCTGGCAAACCAGAGCAGCGCACGGAAACGCTGTTTACCTTCCCACTAGAGCGGTACCTATTTATCTACTTGCACTTTGACGTGCTTTCGAACTGCTAGGTTGGCAGGAGCAGGAACCAAGCAACGGAAGCTCACCCCGTCGCGGGGATTCGAACCACCAACCTTCTGATCGGCAAGTCCTAGGCTCTGTGGTTTAATGGGCGGTACAGGGAAATTGCCCAGGGCACCAAACTGAGGGGGCACAAAATAATAATAATAATAATAATAATAATAATAATAATAATAATAATAATAATACCACCTTTATTTATATAGGTACCTACTGAGAAGATCCATAAAAGAGCAACTGTACTAAAAGGAATTATTGTGAAAATAATATAAAAATTGTGGGGAGGGCGGTGTTGCCAAATTTTGTCCTCACTCGGGGCACCGTATTACCAATTCCACCCCTGCCGGGAACTGTAGCTGTGTGAGGAGAATAGGGTCTCCTAACATAACATAACCAACCCTAAGGTCCCAGGGTGAGTTACAACAATTAAAGCACAATATTAAGAACAGTTTAAAAAACAACCAACACCCACAGAAATCAAGTGAGTCCTAAAAATAAAAGAAGCCAGCACAAAGAGGCTTGCCTCCAGCATTCACCAAAGACTATATAATGAAGGGTGTAAGACGCACCTCTGTGAGGAAGGAGTTTCATAACTTAGGGGCTGCCACAGAGAAGGCCCTCTCCCGGGGTTGCCAGCCCCATGAGCTTTGTGGGTTGGAACAACCTAAAGTCCCTCTCTGCCTTTCTTAATGATGAGTTGTTTATTTTTGGTATTTTTGGTTTTTATGGAAGCCGCCCAGAGTGGCTGGGGAGGCCCAGCCAGATGGGCGGGGTATAAATAATAAATTATTATTATTATTATTATTATTATTATTATTATTATTATTATTAATGGCTTTAAGCACCTGAAACTGGGCCTTTACATGAATAGGCAACCTTAACAGACTATACTTCCAGGATCTGAGGGGCACGGGGGGAGCCATGATTGTTTAAAGTGAAACAATGCTGCTTTAAATGTATAGCATAGATAGGGGCTTCACCTAGCAAAGAAACAACAGCTGGAGAACCAAAAATAGCTCCAGACACCCCACCCCCGCCCCGTCAAGGTGGCTACTCACTGCTGGGTTCCCTCCAAAGGCCATGGGAGCAGCTTGACAATGCAGTGGCCCTGAGACCAGGCAAACCACGTGCCGTCCGGGGAAAAGGCCACGCTCCACGTCTCGCAGCTGGATTTCCAGTCGTATTGCTGAGGTTGCCCTGGCTTCAGCTCGGCCAAGAGGATGGGCTCTCCTAAGGCATAAGACAGAAAGGTGGAGAGAGAGAGCTTCCATCATTACCTCCTGGACCCTGGAGGACCCTGAACGCTGCTTGTGCGCTGGATGGTAAGGAGAATCCATGTGAACGTCTCTAACTGGCAGCTCTTGAGGCCTCAGGACTGGGAAGGGGAGAGAAACGCCACCTGCGGATTATTGCCCTTCCATCCACTCTTTTTTTTGGGGGGGGGGGTATGGTTTTTGCTCTGTTGCTGCTGTCGGAAAGGGAAGGAGGGTCCTTGCTGTGGATGCTTGTAGGCAACAACTCATACACCACCCCAGGTGAGAGCTGGATGGAATGGAGAGGGAGGGGAGAAAGACGCTGAGTTATTCGGGGGGGGCAAAGTAAGTTGGCACAGAGTGGGGCCCTCTTTGTGTGAGAGATATGGAGGAAGTGGGCTGCCAAAATAAAATAAACACATGAATGAATGAATGTAAAACATGGGGTGAGAACTGTCATCAAAACCACTGGTTGCTTCATCTGTTTGAATGTCCTGCTTGTTTTTAACCTAGGGATTTGGCTAAATTGGAAATATTAATTTTTGCTTCCCTGAATTGTTACGTCATTTATTGGACGTGTTTATGCAATTTTTGCATATTTATCGCATTTCTATCTCAACTTTTTTAAAAAAGTTTTTATTTATACTTTTCAAGTTTATACATTTCATTAGTTTTACAATTGAATTAACATTTCAAATTCTGACTTCCTTCCCCCTCTTTCTGCATATCCAAATTTATTTAATTTGCTCATTTAATTATCTACTTTAAATATGAAACTCTTATGAAACTGCTAGTGTTTTCATCTGTCTGCAATTTATCTGTAAATATTCAATAAACCATTTCCATTCTTTTATAAAAAGTTTGTTATCTTGATTTCTTATTCTTCTGGTAAGTTTTGCCATTTCTGCATATTCCGTAAGTTTTTGTATCCATTCTTCCTTTGTTGGGCTATCTCAACTTTTTCTTCAAGGATCCAAAAAAGTGGTTACACATGGTTCTCCCCCTCCTCATTTAATCCTCACATCAACCCTGTGAAGTAGATTAGGCTGAGAGGGGATTTGAACCCACTTCTTCCAGGTCCTAGTCTAACCACTACCACCGCACTGGGTGCTTTTCCTCTGTTTATTTTTATAACTTTGTTATCTGCTCTGGGATTGAAAACATACAGTGAAGAGCAGTTTATAAATTCTGCTGTTAATAATCATAAATGTTGGCTGTTCGCTGTCCATTTCAATACCTCCCAAATCCTGGAGAGGCTGAGGTGTGCTACCAGCCAGTGTAGACAGCACTGAGCTTGATGGGGGTACTGGTCTCACTCAGGCAGGTTCCTATGGAGCAACTGTCCTTTCAGAAGTCCAAAATGCACCTTTCGCAGCTGAAGCGTTTGACTCAATATTAACAACTCACTTTAATTACCTTTATATCCTCCCCTTCCTCCCAGTTGCTCAAGGTGGTGTTCAGAGTTCTCCCCTCCCCATCCCATCCTCCCAGCAGCCCTGTGAGATGGGTCAAGCTGAGAAACGGGTGGCATGCTCAAGATCACCCAGGGCGCTTCCTGGGTCTATGGGGATTTGAACCCTGACCTCCCAGGTCCCAAGTCCGGCGCTCCATTACACTATACCAGTTTGCGTTAGTTGCGCAGGTCTGAACGCTGCCCAGCTGATCTGACTTTGGACGGCTCCTCTTGAGACGCGCTCATTGGGTGCTTTTCGTACAGCGCGAATCTGGACATGCCTACTCAGAAGTAAGCCCCACTGAGTTAAATGAACAGGACTGACTCCCGGGTAATACACCGGCGGCAGTGGGCAGTTATCCCTGGGCGTGAGAACGGAGATGCCACCAGGTCCCCATTTCTCGGCGGCGAAATGTTGGACGGGGCGGGGAGGGAGCCGCGGCTGCTTTTTCCTCTCACTTTCTCTTTCTCCCTTTCCCACCCCCACCCACCCACCAAAGCCGACCCCCCGGGGGCTGGGGCTTTCACAAAGGCGGCATAACACGCGTGCGATCGCCCGCCGAGCCCGCTCACCCTCCGCCGCTTCTCTCTCCGCCGCCGCCGCCGGCTCCCGCAGCGGCCGCTGCTGTCCAGGCTCCCCCGGAGGCGCCTCCATCCGGACCGCATCGGAAGCGGCCGATCCCGGCGACAAGGTGGAGGTTTCCTCTTCCAGTTCCGACGGCCGTCACCAGTCACGTGACAACACCGCTCTGTGGGGAGGGGGAGGGGCGCGCGGGGGAGACATTCCTATCGAAGCGCGTGGGAGGGGTCGCCCTTTAGGTCCTCGATTGCCCCCCGTCGCCGGCGCGCCTTTCTTCTTTGCGCCCTGGGCGCACCACCCACTGAAAGGCGAGGCGCGCCTGGACGGTCGGTGACTCTCTTATTATTGTGTTTTAATTGCTGTTACCCGCCCTGGGACACATATATACAGTACACAGATAGAGAGAGAGAGCGCAATTAACACATTTTAAGAGAGATGCGTTTCAGCTGATGAGCGGGCTCCCCTCGAGAAATTTGCTCAGAATAAAAATGCTTTGCGTTGACGCGGCTTGCAGCCTCTCGCCTTCTCTCTCTGGCTGCAGCGCACGGATCAGACTCGAGTTTAATGTGGCCGACTTCCAAGTCAAGGAATGAGTAGCGCTGCAGGCTTCGATCTGATTAAATCTGTGGGTATATTGGCCCCTCCAGAGGGCTGGTGCTTCCTGCAACATGTCATCACTGTAAAAACCTTGGACCAGTCATTGTCTCTTAGCCTAACCTCCCTCACAGGGTTGTTGTGGAGATCAAGAAGTGAGGAGGGGGAGCCACTTGGGATTTCTTGGAGGAAAAAGATGACACATAAATGCAATCAACAATTGGGGAGACACCTGGAGAAAACTCCTGCCCACCTAGCAGCTCAAAAGCACGTCAAAGTGCAAGTAGATAAATAGGTACCACTCCAGCGGGAAGGTAAACATCGTTTCCATGCGCTGCTCTAGTTCGCCAGAAGCGGCTTAGTCATGCTGGCCACATGGCCCGGAAGCTGTACGCCGGCTCCCTTGGCCAATAAAGCGAGATGAGCACCGGAACCCCAGAGTTGGTCACAACTGGATCTGATGGTCAGGGGTCCCTTTACCTTATCCAGATCCAGGAGAAGAAAAGTCACATGACAACTGGCTGAGGGCTCTCAACGAGATATTAATGACGTGATTAACACGCTCAAGGTGGTGCAGGTGTCTCTCCTCCCTGCTCCTGCAAAACCCCACCACAACCCTGTGAAGCATGTTAGGCTGAGAGGCAGTGACTGACCCAAGATCACCCAGTCCTAGTCCGACACTCTAACCCAGGGGTCAGCAAACTTTTTCAGCAGGGGGCCAGTCCACTGTCCCTCAGACCTTGTGGGGGGCCGGACTATATTTTTTTTTTTGAGGGGTGGACAAATTCCTATGCCCCACAAATAACCCAGAGATGCATTTTAAATAAAAGGACACATTCTACTCATGAAAAAAACGCTGATTCCTGGACCGTCCATGGGCCAGATTTAGAAGGCGATTGGGCCGGATCCGGTCCTCGGGCCTTAGTTTGTCTACCCATGCTCTAACCGCTACACCACAAAATGATAAACTGCTGAAGGAAACCACATTCAATCATGCACTCCAGAAAGCTATTTTGGGGTCTCTACAGACTGGTTTTGTGTATTGTCTTCAACATCTCATTGAGGTGGTAATGGTGCCTTAGAGGTTGATTGAGCCAGGATATTTTTTTTTTGGGGGGGGGTGTTGTTGGAGGAGGGTTGTGGCTGTTGGCTTTTTCTTTCTTTTCTTTTTTAAAATAATATTTATTGAACAATTAATAAAAACACAGAGTAAAGCTTTTTCTACCTTTGTTTTAGATTTTGTTGTGATTTATGTGGAAATTAATCAGTTTGGTTTCAGATTTTTTAAATGTTTAATTTATTGTTTATGACTACTTTTGTCCTGAAGTAGTTGTGTATTTTTCCCATGTTGTAGGCTGCCTTGAGCATGGTTTGAACTGTGCAAAGCAGCATACAAATTAAATTATGCATGTATGGTACAGGACTGTCCACATATCATTCAGCTTCATTAGTTCTTCTGCGATGCTTCCTCACATTCCCAAATTCTTGCTGCCTGGAGGGGCACTTTTACGCTATAGTGCCACAAAATGGGGACACAGAAAAACCCAGCATGCAGTGGAAAAAGTTACAGCTGGAAGTTGCAGAGTCTGCATTGACTGCAAAGCAAATATGACCATCCCAGAACTTTTGCAGGTGCAGATAACACCAATGTTTACGTTCTTACGTCATTAGATAGCAAACCAGGAATAGACTACCCTGGCTATGCAAAATTTGGGGACGGATATCTCTTATTTAACTTAAAACATGTACAAACACATCAGATGCAAAATACACATTTTTATTCCGTAAGCAAAAGATCACCTCCACAGTTAAGTTCTCCAGAAGAAAAATCTGTGTTTCTACAACTCTTTGGAATTGAGTTTGAGACCAGCTGGTCTCCTGGTAACAATTTGCCTCCTGGTAACAATTCTTTCTTAAGCGAGCAGCTTACCAAACCCCACAGCCCAAGCCAGCCTGTGGAACACACAAGTAACTGGATGGGCTGGAAAATTGATTTTGGAAGGGGGCACAGTCTACTCAAACAGGCCCCACCAAAATGAGTGCGAGCTGATCTGTACTCCTACATGGCTCCCATTTGCTTCAGTTGTGCTTACTCAGGAAACCGTCCTGCAGGGCTGCAGCTACCATGAACTGGCAACATCATTGGGGGGTTTTAACCCATCTGCAAAATGGGCTTATGCAGCAATAGGGCACAATATTTATTTCATATTAACTACATTCAGTGTTTTATCGGGTAAGGCCTCCACTGGCATAACCCAGATTCACGATCTCCCCAAATTTTGTCTGAAAGACATAAATAATATTCCCATCTAGTGTTTTTAGACCAGGGCATCTAATGCTTTAGGATCTTAGGATTCTACAAAGGAGATTTGCGAATCCTACAAACTTAATCCTTCCTCATAGGGCTTGTTTTATTGTACCACTCAGCAGCTCACAGCAGCCTGGTACCTTTTCAGGTTTACATTGCCCCTAAACTTGAAATTCATTTACTGCTGACAACCCCACACAGGAGGCAGCCTTATTCAGAATCATGCCTAAACAGACCAGCAGTGGCTCTCCAGGATTTAGTCTCTCTTAGCTACATGGAGATGCTGTTTGGGATTGAGCCGGGGACCTGCTGCATGCTCTTCCACTGAGCTACATCTCTTTCTCTAAAAGATATAGGAAAACAGTCACTTGTCCATCCAGCTGAGTTTTGCCTACACTGACTGGCAGCTCTCCAGACAGGGAGTCTTATTCCAGTCCCAACTGGAGATGCCAGGGACTGAACCAGGGACCTCCTGCATGCAAGGCAGAAACTCTAGTCCCTGAGCTACAAGCCCTTCCCAAAAGAGAATCCCAGAACAGGAGGAGTGAAGAGGGGTACATTCAGCTTGCTTAAGGCCACAGAGGAAGCATCGTTGTGCCAGCTGCCTCCACTTTGCTGTAAATACGCAAGCCAATGAATCACAGAATTGTAGAGCTCAAAGGCACCTCAAGGCTCATCTATTCCAACCCCCTGCAATGCAAGAATCCTGCCCATAGTCATGGACAAGGATCAGAAGAACCCAATTCATTTTCATGCCAAGCTGGGCAAACGGAACTGGGTTCAAGACAACCCCCTCCCTCCAGCCCTTCAAGCTGCCCTGGAGGATCTCTTGCCCAGCGAAGCTCCTTCCTAACACAGCCTGGATCTTTCCATCTTGATCCTAAGGAAGGAAACTGCCCTGCTCCTGCCCCCTCCCTGCACATTTCCTGTATCGCTGCCATGAAGTTTCAAGCTCAGTCTTTTTTTTCTTTAAAGGACGACAGAGGGAGGAAGAAAGAGCAGGCGGGAGAATTATCAAAAATGTGGAAGGGCATGATCAAGACGGGATGAAGAAGGCCTCTGAGAATGATCTGGCTGCCAAGTGAACTCCTTCCTTCTCCCCGGTCAGGATCAGAGCAGAGTTACATTGCGGTGAAGCTTTGGTTCCTAGCACACACGGAAAGGCAACGATGAAGAGAGCTCCCTCTACATTTTGGACCTGGTTTCACTGTTGGTGTCCTCCAGGGAACTTTCACTAGGCACGTCTGCCTGGGGGCCTGAAACAAAGCAGAAGGGAGTGAAACTTGCACCAGCACATCACCTTCAGCAATTGCCCCAACTTCCTGTTTTAATGGCTGGGTTGTTTTCATAGGATCAGTTTACTTACTGCATGCTGGCTTTTAAAAAAAATAATAAGTAAATTTAATTTAGATTCCATAAAGTAAACCAAAACACCATGAAAGAAATAATCACCCCATTACAACAAGTTGAAAGCCGCACAAACATTATCGTTAGGCTTACTGTACTACAAAACGTTACAAAAAATGGCCACTTCCCCCAAAAAACCTATTAGGTTATATCAGTGGTTTTCAGCCAGTGTGCTGTGGCACCCTGGGGTGCCTTGAATGATGGTCATGGGTGCCATGGGCAACACTGGTCTCTTTCCCTCTTTCCTTCCCTCCCTCCTCTGATGCCCTCTCACATCTCTACCTCCCAAAGGCTTGCGCAGCTGTTTGTTGCAGCAGCCCTGGCTACAAGCTCCATAGGTGAATGGTGCCTCTGGGGCTGGTTGGGGGTGCTGGTTGCCAGGATCTGAGGCGGCCTCAGAATAAGCAAGCAAGTGGGTGAGGGAGCCCAGCCAGCCAGTCCACCAGCTCTTGTTGTTGGGAATGGACAGACAAATGAGAAGCCAGGCAGGCAGTGTTCTGGCCTTTCTTGTGATTGCTGTGTGCAAGGCCTGCCTGGGAGCTGAGTACCTGGTGCTGAAGGAGAGCCTTTCCACCATGCTGGCCTGGCAACCCCACTGTTGCCACTGCTGCCTCCCAATGTAAGGTGCTGGCCTCATGTTCACCTTTGACCTGTCTCCATTGGACCATTAAGGCTGGGGGCATCCTCTTCCCAGACCCATGTGGGGCAGTGTGAGGAGGCACCTCTCTTTGGGGCGCAGGGGGGGGGACAGCTCGGAGACCAGGGGTGGCAGCAAGAGCCGCCCGGAGGAGTCCCAAGGAGAGGGGAGAGGAGAGGAGGCTGAGGGAACGCTCCACAAGGGAAGGTGTTCGAAAAAGGGTGAGAGGCTGCCAGCTCTGCAGGCAAGGGGTGACATAACTGGGCTCCTGAGCCCCACAGGGGTGTCACAGAAAGACTGTAGTTGGTCAAGGGAGCCATGGCCTCAAAAAGGTTGTATACCTCTGGGTTATATGTATTCTTTTATAATTAAGTTAACTTAATCTTAATTAAATTAAATTAAAGTTAACTTAATTAAGTTAATCTTCATTAAAAAAAACTAAGATCATGGCCACTGGGCCCATCACATCCTGGCAAATAGAAGGGGAAGAAATGGAGGCACTGAGAGATTTTACTTTCTTGGGCTCCATGATCACTGCAGATGGCGACAGCAGTCACGAAATTAAAAGACGCCTGCTTCCTGGGAGAAAAGCAATGACAAACCTAGACAGCATCTTAAAAAGCAGAGATATCACCTTGCCGACAAAGGTCTGTATAGTTAAAGCTATGGTTTTCCCAGTAGTGATGTGTGGAAGTGAGAGCTGGACAATAAAGAAGGCTGACTGCCGAAGAATTGATGCTTTTGAATTATGGTGCTGGAGGAAACTCTTGAGAGTCCCATGGACTGCAAGAAGATCAAAACTATCCATTCTTAACGAAATCAGCCCTGAGTGCTCACTGGAAGGACAGATCCTGAAGCTGAGGCTTCAATACTTTGGCCACCTCATGAGAAGAGAAGACTCCCTGGAAAAGACCCTGATACTGGGAAAGATTGTGGGCACAAGGAGAAGGGGACGACAGAGGACGAGGTAGTTGGACAGTGTTCTCAAAGCTACCAACATGAGTTTGACAAAACTGCGGAAGGCAGTGGAAGAAAGGAGTGCCTGGCGTGCTCTGGTCCATGGGGTCACGAAGAGTCGGACACGACTAAATGACTAAACAACAACAATCTTTGTTACTATAGACCTTTATTCCCCCAAAACCATTTACGTACGGTAGAAGATAAACTTTTCTCCCTCCAATTTTTAGCGATCATGATCTTTGCAACCACAATAAGGTTGATTGCTATTTCTCAATCCTTTTCCAGAGTCATGCCATTGCTGTAGGTTTTACTGCATGTTTTAATTTTGATCCGGAATACTACTAGAGGCAGCAATGGCAAAAACAGCACATAGCAGCCCACTAAAGGCATGACTCAGGCTGTGAAGGTTCACAGTTACCTCAGCAGGTCTACCACCCTCGTAACTGTGAACCATGGATCTGAAGAGATTGTTAATAAACAGAGGCTTTTGGTTACAGATTTCCAAGAGCTTCAGGGAACTGCACTGGAAATCTCACCCCATCATGCACTGGGGCGACCATGCCTCCCTTGTAATGCTATTTTGGGGGTGGTAATCTATTCCTAAATATATAGGAAGACTTTCTGTCATACCTTCCAACATTTCTCTGGTGAAAATAGGGACGTCCCATCCCATAATGATAAATTTACTATTTATACCCCACACATTTTTACTGGGTTGCCCCAGCCACTCTGGGCAGCTTCCAACGTGTATATAAATATATATAAAAAAGTAAACATTTAAAAAAACCTTCACTATACAGCACCCTCCAACATTTCTCCAATGAAAATAGGAAAGTCCTGAGGAAAAGCGGGACATTCTGGGATCAAATCAGAAACCGGGACAGCTTCTCTAAATCAGGGACGTCCCTGGAAAACAGGGACAGTTGGAGAGTCTGTTCTCTCTAGCACGTTTTTATGTTCTCCCCTCTGATATATCAGGTAGCAGATACGATAGGTGCTGGCCCTGTGACAAGGCTGAGGAGTTGTCTGTCTTGCATGCCCTTTTCTCCTGTAGCTTCAGTTGAGGGGCTAGGAAGAAGCCGGTAATGGTTAGAGTGTTGGGCTAGGACCTGGACTAGGGTTCAAATCCCCACTCAGCCATGAAGCTTACTGGGTGACTTTGGGGCGGGCCAGTCGCTGCCTCTCAGCCTGACCTACCTCACCCAGGGGTTGTTGTGAAGAAAAAAATGAGGAAGGGGAGACAGGTGTACCCCACCTTCCTTGAGCTCCTTGGAGGGAAAGGGGGTATATAAATGTAATAAATAAATTGTTTGTTTAGTTATTTATTACCTGCCCTTTGCCCTAAGGTACCAGTGCAGGTTACAACCTTAAAATGCAATATTAAAAACAGTTTAAAACAGGGTGGATTTGATTTAAAGCAAATCAACTTAAATCATGATTTAAATCACTAGTCAGTAAGACTTGATTTAAATCATTTTTTTACAGAAAGACTCGTCCTTGCTGGTATAATCTTAATATTTAAAACCAGATGAAGGTTTCATTTTTGGAATAATAAATTTTCATAGTAGTTTTTACAGTTATATCAAAAATTACTGATTTGGTTATACTATTAGAAATGCAAAGACAGGTAATTATGAAATAATTGTTTGTATTTGGACAACTTTTCTGCTGTACTTTATTGGAAGGAGAAAAATAATCATTTCCTTAATAACAATTTAAACAATTTATTTAACTAAAACAATAACAATATAGCATATGTATCCATGTTTGTTAACTGATGTAGTTAAACCTTTTTTTTAAAAAAAAAAACTTAGACTGAGTTTTAGCGCACATGAAAAACTTAAAACAAATCCTTATTTCCTGATAAATAGCCTTTGGACTATAATGTAACTTAAACAGAAAGCTATCTTTCGAAAGATTTTTCTTCCAAAAGCATTTTATTTTAAAAATCTGATTTAAATTTTTAAAAAACCGATTTAAATCAAAATAATCTGATTTCACTTTTTAAAATCTGTTTTGTTTTTTTTAAAAAAAAAAATCATTGATTTTTATCCACCCTGGTTTAAAACCATTTATATATCCCATTACACAGCCCCTCCCTGGCTGCAACTCTGGGACCCTAATGATCATTTTGCTACAGGGTTCCAACAAGCTTGACACAGAGCAAGTGGCAAAGTTTTTGATTATAGCTGTGCTTATTAGACCTCTTACGATTGCTGTGTCTGTGTGTGTGTTGAATTGGTTTCTCAGCAGAGGCAGGTGTCAATTGGGCCTTTTAATTAGGAACACATGATTGGGCTGGCTGGTTGCCAGATCCCCCTCCCAGTTACTATTAATATCCTGTTAGTTTAACCTGCCTGGCTGAACACCACCTCTGGGCCTTTTAATCCCGAAGAAGGTAAATAAAAGCCTGGTAACAGTTTGTGTGCCATCTCTTTCAACCGGTTGGTGAATTTGGACAGTATATACTGTCTGTGTGTGTGTGTGTGTGTGTGTGTGTGTGTGTGTGTACATACACACATACACATGCATTTGCTACCCTGTATGGGAAGCCAGCTTCTGGCTGATTGAGCGTGAGACCCATAGTGGGTCCAATGGTCCAGAAGGTGGTTTCTGCACGTGTCGTAGAAGGAAGTGAGGGGCAGACGGGGTCGTCAACTTGGGAAGCGAGCCCATCTAGGAGAAGGAAGACACTGATTCTAAACCTACGCTGCCTTGCGGGACAGCTTTGGGAGAAGAAAAGGCTAAAGAGTACAGTGGTGCCTCACAAGACGAAAAGAATCCGTTCTGTGATTCTCTTCGCCTAGCGGTTTTTTCGTCTTGCGAAGCAAGCCCATTGACGGATTAGCAGATTAGCGCTATTAGCGGTTTTTAGCGGCTTATCTGCTGATTGGATAAGCTGATAAGCGGCTTAGCAGCTTAGAAAAAGGGGGGGGAGGGAAAAAAACCAGCAGGAACTCGCAAGACATTGTCATCTTGCGAAGCAAGCCCATAGGAAATTCGTTTTGCGAAGCACCTCCAAAACGGAAAACTCTTTCGTCTAGCGAGTTTTCCGTCTTGCGAGGCATTCGTCTTGCGGGGCACCACTGTAAACCCTACACAAATCTGGAGCAGAGTCCCTAAAACGGTTGGATGGCGCCTTGTACCATAGCTGTCAATTTTCCCCTTTTCTTGCAAGGAATCCTATTCGGAATAAGGGAATTTGCCTTTTTAAAAAAGGGGAAAGTTTACAGCTATGCCTTGTATGCCTCCTTCCGGCAACTCCTGCAGCCAAGCTGGTGCTAAACGCCTTGCTCTGCTTTCCTTTGGACCACACCAGCGAGCCCAAGACCTCCTTACACCCCAGGGAGGTCACTTCGGAGCTGTTAACACAGCAGTTTGACTTCACCCCCCGAGGGGCACCCCTTTGACTCTCGAGGCAGACAGATGCCTAGAGACGGACGGATTGCTTATTGTCTAGAATTCTAATTCTGTGGGTTTTTAGCTGCATTACTGTGCATTTTTATAAATGTTATCTACCGGGCATAATTGTCAATCGCTGTAAAATGGTCTGCTAGTAAAGAAATTAAGCAATGGTTCACAGCTTACTTTGGTGAGGCGTGGCAGACCCTCCATTAGCCAGGGCAACCCCCTGATCTGAAGCGGGCTCCCCGGCTGCTTCCGACAGCGGATCCTCTTCCTCCGAATCCATCAGCACAAGGATATCACTTGCATCTCGATTCCTACAGTGGTCGGAAGGACAGAAAGTTAAGAGAATGGTCAGCAGGACCTTTCCTTACTGCTTCCTCCTCCTCTTCAACAGGCAAGGAATTTTACGCCGTCTGCCCTCTCAACTGCATCTGCAAACAGGGTTGATCAGGGTTGATCCCTTGCAGCAGAAGGAAATGGACTGGGGTCTGTGGCAGACCTTGGGGTTTCAGATTTCATCGGTGCCCTGTGCGATGCCAAAATTCGGCACCCCCTGCCTCTCACCCTCCATTCTGCATTATATTTGTGGTGGCCCCTATGCCACTCCGAGGCTCTGAACCCAGTGCGACCAAACCAGTTGCACTCCCCTAAATCCGCCTCTGCTGGGGTTGTTACGCAGCTATATTGCAACTTGGGGGTGGGGATCTTGGTAGAGGTTTTTTCCCCATCAGCACAGATGCCTCTGTTGAATACAGTGGTACCTCGGGTTACATACGCTTCAGGTTACAGACTCCGCTAACCCAGAAATAGTACCTCAGGTTAAGAACTTTGCTTCAGGATGAGAACAGAAATTGTGCTCCAGCGGCACGGCAGCAGCGGGAGGCCCCATTAGCTAAAGTGGTGCTTCAGATTAAGAACAGTTTCAGGTTAAGAACAGACCTCTGGAACGAATTAAGTACTTAACCCGAGGTGCCACTGTAATGCATTTCACGAGGTAGACCGGACCACTGAAAAAAGTCCATGTGTTAGTGGAAGCCACTGCAAGGACTCTGGCTAGCGCAATGGAGATTTCTCCCCTTCCCCAAGTCTCCTCTGAATCTGTTCTGGGAGAGGGTTGGGAGAACCCCCACACGATTCAATGGGTAGACCTGGCCACAAAAAAACACCCCAGGCATGTCAGCTGCCCACTTGTCCATCCAGCGCCACATTTGTGACTCCAACTAGCAGCAGCTCAAGCAGTGAAAGGTCCTTCCCACAGCCTGCTACCCAACTCTTTTGACTCAGCGCTGGTGAACCTCAGACCCTGGGGCTGAATGCAGCCCCCCAGGCCTCTCAATGTGGCCCTCGGGACTTTCCCCAGCTACATCCCTGGCTCACAGCTTCAAGGGCTTCTGCCTGGCTTGAAAGTGGGCATAATGCCTCTTGCTTGCTGGATGGAGGATAGTGAGGTGGTGCAGCCAATCAGAAGCCCCGTCGGACATTCGGGTTCCAAAGAACATTCGCGAACTGGAACACTCACTTCAGGGTTTGCAGCATTCAGGAGCCAAAATGTCCGAGTACCAAGGCGTTCGGGATCCAAGGTACGACTGTACTAGCTTACTATACAGAGGCAAAATGTATGTTTCCTGTTCCGTCCACTTTTGCCCCTTGCCCCTCCCAAAAGGGGTTTGTGGCCCCTGGAAAGTTGCCCAACAAGGTTCCCCATCCCTGGTGAAGACAGTGCAGGGCCGGATGTGCCAACCGTCTGGGCAGCTTCACATAAGGTAAAGGGTAAGGGGACCCCTGACCATTAGGTCCAGTCGTGACCGACTCCGGGGTTGCGGTGCTCATTTCGCTTTACTGGCCGAGGGAGCCGGCATACAGCTTCCAGGTCATGTGGCCAGCATGACTAAGCCGCTTCTGCCGAACCAGAGCAGCGCACGGAAACGCCATTTATCTTCCCGCCGGAGTGGTACCTATTTATCTACTTGCACTTTGACGTGCTTTCAAACTGCTAGGTTGGCAGGAGCAGGGACCGAACAACAGGAGCTCACCCCGTCGCAGGGATTCGAACTGCCAACCTTCTGATCAGCAAGTCCTAGGCTCTGTGGTTTAACCCACAGCGCCACCCGTGTCCCGCAGCTTCACATACTCTGCCCAATTTGCCTCTGACCATGCCCACTGCTGGTATGCAGACCCCTAGGTGGTTGCCAAGAAGGGAATGGGGCCCTCTGGCTGTGGAAAATAGTTCCCCGTCACTGTTCTAATTAAGAGAAGCCAGGGATTGAAGTTGCATACAAAACAAGCGATGTTGGTTAAGGACTTGCCCACTTAAGGAGACACTCACCTGAGCATGTTGGCTGGAAAAGAGAGAGAGAAAGAGAAAAGAAAGAAGAGGACACAGTTTGAGATCAATGGGTAAACATGCACTTGCTCAGAATGTACAACATGCATCTGATGTGATGTCAAAGGGCATAGAGCTTGTGTTTCGCTACATTAAACTTGTGGTGTTTCTACAATTCTGGCCCAATCCGAGAGAACCCAAATCACAGGAGATACGGTGTCTTTTGTTAAATCCTTTTCTTGTACGTGCACATGTGTGCTGAAAGCCGCCGACTGGGTATCATATAAAATTAAATAGAGAGCCCAGATTTTGGTACTAGAATGAAGAGATTCATTGCACAGATTTCAATCCTGCCTTAAGTGGAGTTTCATAAACCGGGGTGCCATCACGGAAAAGACCACGTCTTTGACTGCTCTCCACTTCACCACTAAAAGGTGCCTGCATACAGTTCAAATACCCCTGTAGCAAGTTTTAGACTGGGAGGGGGCCACCTGTGACCCTCCAGATGTTGTTGAGCTACAATTTCCATCAGCCCCTGCCAGCATGGCCAATGGTCAGGGATGATGGGAGTTGTGATTTTCATAGTTGGTTTTTTTTTTTTTTTTAAATGTCACCTGGAAGGGTTACTAGAGCTAGCTGTTTCTTACCTTTTGGGCACCAACGGGGTCCAGCGTATAGGAGGACTCCAGAGAGGACTAGGACACCCAGCAGCAAAAGGACCACAATTCCACCCACTATGCCTGCGATGTTCACTGGCTCTGTGGCGGGAGGAGTGGTTTGGGGGGGGGGGAGAAAAGCAGTGAAATAGCAGTTCTGGCCTATTTAACATCTTCATTTAAAATAAATAACTCACTGTCAATTAAATGTCTCAGGGATGCTTACACAGCAACCCAGCGGCAAATACCACAAAAGTGTAATAATTTTTTTTAAAAAAATTAGAAAACTCTGGAGAAAGAAACAGGCAGTAATTATTATTGATAACATTATTAATACCAATATAATCAATCAATCCTTATCAATAATAATAATTGAAAGGAGCAGTGCAAAACAGCTTCCAAACTGCTGCTCCTTTCAACCTCTGATTTCAGCCTCATGGGCCCATGAGGCAGAGTTTATTTACCCAAATGGGGCAGAGTTTATTCTCCCCTGATGTATATTTTTTTTCCTCTCCTGGGGCAACTGAGCCAGATAGACAGGGTATAAATAATAAAGTTATTATTATTTATTATTTATTATTGCCTCCCTTTATCTTATCCCTTTCCAATATTCAGTAGTACCACGTTGCCTTTCCCCAGAACTCATATTACTTCTCAGGTTCTAGACTCTTTTGAGAAACAAAAACCGCCAAGAAGACTTCTTAAGAAGTGACCTGCTGGATTAGGCCCAAGGCCCACCTAGTGCACCATCCTGTTCTCACAATGGCCAGCCCACAAACAGGACCTGAGAGAAATAACATTCCTCCCCACTTGTGACTGGTATCCAGGGGCCATGGAGTCAGAACACGGCCATTGGCAGCCTTCTCCATCGTGAATGTGCCTAATAATCTTTTAAAAACCATCCAAGTTGGAGGCCATCGTTCTACACTGCAGGAGCAAATACCCCGTTTAACTATGTGCTGTGTTTCTTTCGTCTGCCCTGGATGTTGAGCTTCCCTGGACAGGCCCAAGTTCTAGTATTATGGGTGGTTGTGGAGGCACTGCCTTGTTTTCAGTTCAGTGTTTCTCCAGCTGCTTTTGGACTACAGCTCCCATCATCCCTGGCCACTGCTCTTGCTAGCTAGGGATGATGGGAATTGTAGTCCAAAAACACCTGGAGCTCCAAGTTTGGGAAACACTGTTTTAGTTGATTGTTCTT
This sequence comes from Podarcis vaucheri, assembly GCF_965113315.1. NCBI lineage: Eukaryota > Metazoa > Chordata > Lepidosauria > Squamata > Lacertidae > Podarcis > Podarcis vaucheri. The sequence continues at coordinate 19,804,922 of NC_138754.1, read as the reverse complement.
ACGACACTCTGTGCTCCTTCTGGGCCAAAGCGCAGGGTACAAATGCTCTAAAAGAAATAATGAATAAACAAAGCATTTCCCACCCACCCCTTTACTGGCGCAACCTTCACCCCGCCTCGTTCCTTAACATACCAGCGGACTGCCATTTTAAAGGTTATCTGCTTACCGATCACAGTGAGGTAAACATACGCCTCCTTCAGCCCCAGGGGGTTCTCAACCTTGCAAATGTACAAACCGCTGTCCGCACCGTGAGAACAGTTCTGGATGACCAGAGTGGAGACGTTGCCCTTTTGGCTGACCAGAAACCTCCCGCCGGAACGGATCTCCGTCTGGGTCCGGGAGACGTTGCGCAGCCAGGAAATATTGGCAGGGGGGTTTCCGGCACTGGCCTGACACGTCATCCTGGTGGCTCCCCCTACGAAGCAGCTCCTCATGGGGTCGGACACAAGCGAAGGGGCCTCTTAACCAGAGGAAACACAAGGCAGGGGGGGAAAGAGTGATTGAAACAGGCGTATCGAGAAAGCAAGAAAGGCAAACACAGGAGGAAGTGATGGTCAAGTGATGGCTTTAAAATAGGGTTTTATCAGTCTGTTGACTCACCCAGCTTCACGGTGCAGGCCTGGCTGGTCTGCTGCAATAGGTGGATCCCGTGGCACACAAACTCCTTCCCAGAGAGCAGAGGCGAGCTGTTCAAAGCGGCCACATTGGTGTCTGCAATGCCCGTCATGTTACTGTCCCGGCTCAGGTTCCCCAGATTGGTCCACTGAAGTGTGGGGTGTGGGTAACCCCCAGTCCAGCTGCAAAGGAGTTGCACCCCTCCAGAGTCTTCCGCAGAGGTCTGAGCCCAGCATCGAGGCAGTGATGGCGGAGGATCTGAGGAAGGCATAGAAATTCACATGATTAACAGGTGGAGGTGTTCTGCAATCTTTAAAACCTTACAGGCCGCAGCTCAGCGGTACAGCATCTGCTTTGCACGGCAGCTTTAATCGCCGGTGGCATCTCCAGGTAGGGCTGGGGGGGGGGAGACTCCCTGCCTGAAACCCTGGAGAGCTGCTGCCAGTCAGTGTAGGCAATATTGAGCTGGATGGGCCATTGGAAGGCAGCTAAACAGAACATGTGAATCTGTGTCAGATCCATAGTGGATTTTTGATTTTTTTAAAAACACACAATGCGATGGTTTAATATGCTTTTTTATAATTGGTGTGTCCCCCCCTTTCCATTTTTTCTGCACTGCTGTTTCTGCAACCTGCCTCAGAATTTTGACATGAAATCAGAACTGAAGATATTCAGCTCTCTCCTTAACACTGCCTGTTAAAACTTGGGGTACGATTTCTTGTTTTGTTTTTGAAATAACCTCCAAAACAAAATAGCACATGCATGCACCTAGCTGAATTCCCAAGATATGCAGTGAAAATCCAGCATGAAAACACAGTCAGCTGTCCGAAGCATAGGATGTGATTTAACCTCAAGCCACCCGAAAGGTCTGGATGTCTTCAAAAGTTCAGGATTGTTTTTCTTAATTCTTGCGACCCATTAAAAAAATGTTCTTATCCCAGAATGACTTTCAGAGGCTTTGGACAGGTCATCTGAGAAATAAGGCAGACGGCAGAATGAAAGAGCTGAACTGAGCTGCCTCCTCCCTGGGCTTAGCCCCAGAACCTGTTTTTCAACACGAAAGCTCCACAGGCAAAACAAATAAGATTCCTGTGTGCATTATTGTAATAAGGGATGGGCAGGGCGGGCTCTCTAGGTGAAGCTGGGTAAAGGGCAGAGCCAAGGAGACCAAACACTCACCTGCTCTTCCGCAAAAATACAGTCGTACCTTGGTTCTCGAACAGAGTCTGTCCAACTCCCGGAACTGTTCAAAAACCAAGACACAGAGCATCCTGCAGCTAATCGGAAGCCGTGCCAGTTGTTTGGCTTCCAGAAATCATTCAAAAACTGGAACACTCACTTCGGTTTTCAATTGTCCAGGAGCCAAAACGTACACGTTCCAAAGCGTTCAGCAACCAAGGTACAGCTATATATAAGCCTGAGAGGATTTTTTTATTTGGGGGCCATTATGCATGTACAAAACAATCTAGTGTTCACATACGAAGGTCCCCTCCCCATTTCATTCTCCGTTCTCCCAAGCCTAATTTTCATCAGTGTGTCCCTTGAAGCAGAGGTTAGGAACCTACAGCCTGCAGGCTTTATTAGGCCCACTAGGCCTTCCCATTTGGCTCAGCAGGATGTTTGGGCCAAGCCATGTCCAACTGCCCTACAGGTTATTTATGTTTTTGGAGCAGGGCAGGTAAAGACATGGCTGGCCATGAGGAGCTGGGGTGTTCAGGCTTGAAGCAGGCATGAACAATCTGCACCCCACCAATTTCACGTGGCCCTCAGCAAGCGAACAGTTCAGACTGTTGTAATTGAAGCAAGACCAACTCCATCTTTGCTGTAGCTGAAGCAAGACTAACGCCATCTTCTTGCAGGCTGGCACCATCATCATGTACAGTGGAACCTCGGGTTACAGACGCTTCAGGATACAGACCCTGATAACCCAGAAATAGTACCTTGGGTTAAGAACTTTGCTTCAGGATAAGAACAGAAATTGCGTGGCGGCAGCAGGAGGCCCCCATTGGCTAAAGTGGTACCTCAGGTTAAGAACAGTTTCAGGTTAAGAATGGACCTCCAGAATGAATTAAGTTCTTAACCCGAGGTACCACTGTATTCTCCTTGATTTCATGCTGAAATCATGCAAGCTTGAGGGACAGAGAAAGTGCAAACCACAAGGGGTGTGTGTAAAGGAAAATTTTAAGGGCATGACCTTTAAAACAGGGGTATAAACAGGAAAAATGCCTAGCTAGATGAAGTGTGGAAACATCAGACTTTGCGGTTAAGACTCTTATCACTGGGTGTCTGGCAGGACTAATCTATACAACTATCAAAACTGTGTGTAAACAGAGATCTGGGTTCTGTCTCCGGTCGCTTCCCTGATCAGTTGCAGCAACCTTTCGTGCAAGAAATAAAATTTTGCTTTTAGAGAATCCTCGGGCGTCACTCAACGTTGTTGGTGACTAAGGCACTCAGTTGCAACAGACTTTAGGTGGGGTTTTTCCCACATCAAGACCTCCAGCAAGAGCAATCTGTCCCTTTCCTGGCACTGGGTGGGGAGCAACAGAGTGAGAGAGAAAAGGGGGTGTTGGGAAGAGAGAGAATGAGAGAGGAGGGGTGTCAAGGAGAGAGAGAGAGAGAGAGAGAGAGAGAGAGAGAGAGGGAGAGAAAAGGGGGTGTTGGAGAGAGAGATGGAAAGAGAGAGAAGCAGAAGCCCACCCTCTTTTCACTCTGCTTTCATCCACCCTATGCTTTTGTTTCATAACAGAGTTCCCTCAAGGGCTGCATTCCCTCAGGACCCTCATAATACCGTTTCAAGGCCTAAGCAGTTTAGGATCAGGATATACAAGAAAACACCATCTTTGATGCTGAACTTGACAGCCCACGGACATCATCACCCACGGCAGCCTCCCTGCCTTCAGAGGTTAGGTGGGTGGTGTCGTGGTTAAACTGAAGGCCTGGGGGTGCATAGGAAGCTGCCCTCAGCTCACTTGGCGAGCTCAGTGGTCCAGTATCTGCTTTCCTTCCTGGCGCAGAGGAAGCTGCCTTATGCCGAGACTGTTGCTTCATCTAAGCTCAGTACCATCGACACCGGCAGCAGCTTTCCAGGCAGGGCCCCTCTCTCTCTTTCTCTCTTTCTAATTTATTTAATCAATTTTTCGATACAAACATCAAGTGGTACCTCGGGTTAAGTACTTAATTCGTTCCAGAGGTCCGTTCTTAACCTGAAACTGTTCTTAACCTGAAGCACCACTTTAGCTAATGGGGCCTCCCGCTGCCACTGCGCCGCCGGCATGCGATTTCTGTTCTCATCCTGAAGCAAAATTCTTAACCCGAGGTACTATTTCTGGGTTAGCGGAGTCTGAAACCTGAAGCGTCTGTAACCTGAAGCGTCTTTAACCCAAGGTTAAACAACAACAAAACCATACAACAGTACAACAAAAACCATAACAACAGTAATAACACAATTTGACAATTCAGATTTGAATACACTGATATACCTATGACTACACCTTTTTAAACAATATTTTCCCACCTCTCTCTCCTCCCTCTACTTCCTACCACTATCCGTCTTATCACTTAAATATTCGTTCCAGATTTCTTCATATTTATCCATTCTTATTTTGCGTCGACATGCAATTCATTCATATGTAGCTAATCAGGCAGGGCCCCTCTCCCAGCCCTTCCTGGAGAGCAGTGGCGTAGCGTGGGGGGTGCAGGGGGGGCCAGCCGCACCGGGCGCAACATCGGGGGGGCGCTCGCACTCTCAGCTCTCTGCCCCTACCTGGCTCACTCACTCTCTCTCACTGCAGTGCTGGCTGTGCGAATCCGATCCGAGCCGCTGGGTCGCCGCCTACTGTGGAGGGGGGGTGCCAGGCGTGCGGTGCGGAGAGAGAGCGAGGGACTATCTGGGGGAAGGACAGTGCAGCGGCTGTCCAGCGCAGCGCTGAGCGCGGGAGAGAACCGCACCAGACCAGGCAGCAGCAAGAAGAAGCTGGCAGCGGCTGCATGTTAGGGGTTAGGGGGCGCAAATTACTTGCCTTGCCCCGGGTGCTGACAACCCACGCTACGCCGCTGCTGGAGAGGAACACAAGACCTTCTGCATTCAAAGCAGATGTCCTGCCGCTGAACCACTTCTCCTGTCCTAGGAGACTTCCCTATTGCTCATACAGACCAGCAGCAGCCCTCCAGGGTTCCAAGAAAGGGCAATTCCCAGCTAGGGCTGGGTGATATATCGATATGGCTTCCCAAACTGATTTGAATTCCATAACGGAATATGAGTTTCATAGTTTTTGACCGGGCAATGTATCGCAAACAGGGTTTTTTTGAGCAGGAACTCAGGGGAAACTGAGTTCCCTAACCTTTTAAAAATCAAATAATTGTTTTTTGTCCGGGGGGTGGGGTGAGATGGAATGGATATACACCCAATGCCTGAGCCAAAAATCCACCCTATATCTGTAATCAATAAAGTTGTAGCCATTTCTAACCGAGATCATTTTCTGCTTCAATTTATTCATCACATTTAGCCACTGCCGGGGGGGGGCAGGGAGCACTGTGACTGGGCCTGCAACAAACAAGCTTACTTTGTTGTAAGTTTCCCCACCTTTTTTCCAGAAAAAAAGCATTGGTCACAAATCATGGTGTAGGTGGGTGTTCGCTGTGCAAAAAATCACAGTGTGGGGGAAACCATCAAGCCAGCCCATGCCTCTACATAGCTCCATCTTTATTTCAGACATTGTGATATATCAGAATATCTCAACGTTTACCTGATATATCACGATGCTGAAAACCAGATATTGCCCGGCCCTACTGCTTTCCTCTACATAGTTCCATCCTTATTTCAGACATCATGATATATTGATGTATCACAATGTTTAGCTGGCCCATTATGTTCTGTGGGATGCGGGCCACCGTACTGAGTGCCTTTAAGGCAAAACTCTGCAACAACCCTATGCAAGTGTTTCCTATTAGTATACGTACAGTAGATCAGGAGTTCACGGGTGACGGTCTGCTGCCGGTGGCTGAGCAGGTTAGTTGCCGAGCACGAGTAATTTCCTTGCAAGCTGGGCGACAAGTTGTAGAGGGTAAAGTAGCTCAGGGAGCTGTTGACTTCCGTGAAGGGCTCCTGCCCGGAGCCAGACTGGGAGAAATACCATTTGGTCGCAGAGGTTGGGCGGGAGTCGCTGGTGCAGGAAAAGTTGAGGGTCCCGTGTCTCTGGGCGTAGAGGGTGCCATTTGGTAGTGCTGTGGCAGGGCCGATGTTGACATTCACCTTGGTGGGGCCACCTGGAAAGCAGGTGGAAGAGACAGGTACTTTAAAAAAAAAAAGGATATACAGTGGTACATCAGAAGTCGAATGGAACCCGTTCTGGAAGTCTGTTTGACTTCCAAAATGTTCGGAAACCAAGGTGCGGCTTCCGATTGGCTGCAGAAAGCTCTTGCAGCCAATCAGAAGCTGCACCGGATGTTCGGGTTCCAAAGAATGTTTGCAAACCAGAACACTCACTTCCAGGTTTGCGGCATTCAGGAGCCAAAACATTTGACTCACAAGGTGTTTGGGATCCAAGGTATGACTATACTGTTAAAAGCTGTTTAACTATCTCATATTGCTTCCAACAAATCACCAATTTGTTGGAGAGGTTGTGGGAACAAAGGGAGCAGCTTCCTATTTCTGGTGGCAATGCAGGGTACTTTATTCTGGAATGAACTTTATCAAGGGATACCTACAGCTGCCAATAAGTATCCTATTAGGGGATTATCTCTCAAGTCCATATTACCATCTGCAAATAAATTTTGTAAAACTCAGCCAGATGCTCCAGGACTTTTCTGAGAAACCTTGGATGTTTGACCTTGGCTGTAAGGGACACTGTCCGTGGTCCTGAACCCAAACCTTGCTCTCCCTCCACTGGGCTACAAATGCAAACAACTGAATTAATCACAGAATCATAGAATTGGAAGGGACCCTGAGTGTCATCTTGTCCAACCCCCTGCAATGCGGGAATATTTTGCCCAATGCGGGACTCGAACCCACAACTCAGGCAGTGGAGGTAGAGCATAGCCACTGTGGCTAGCAGCCATTGATAGCCTTCCCATCCAGCGGCGTAGCGTGAGTTGTCAGCACCCGGGGCAACGCAAGTAATTTGTGCCCCCTAACCCGGGGCAAGGCAAGTAATTTGCACCCCCCCTAACCCCTAACCTGCGAGTTGCCGCTGGCGCTGCCGCCCAAACGACGCCGCTTGCCCGGAGGAGGAGGGGGGCAGAGAGGCGAGGAAAATGCAACGGTCCAGCAGCTGCAGCAGCAGCAGTGGAGGCGGGGCTGTGAGGAGGGGCTGCCTGGCGCGTCCTCCGCGGCGAGCGCTGAGAGCCGCTGCCTGCCGGGCGCCTTCAGCCCGGACGCGCGCACAGCTCGTCGGTTCCGCGAGACATGCGGCTCCGCTACAGCCTGCGCCCGAGGCTCTTTGGCGACTCCGGAGGCAGCGAGCGCATCCCCCCCCAGATGTTGCGCCCGGTGCGGCCAGCACCCCTGGCACCCCCCACGCTACGCCACTGTTCCCATCCACGATTTAATCCTTTAAAGCGTAGTATTGGCTGCACCGCCTGGGAGCAGCTGTCCAGGGTTTAGGTCAGAAGTCTTTCCCCAGCCCTGCCTGCAGATGCCAGTGACCAAGCAGATACTCTTGCACTCTGCTTTCCCTAGAAATAAAGCAGGATTCTAGTCCTCATGGCTCCAATTAAGGATTAAACAGGAACATAGGGTGCTGCCTTACACCAAGTCAACCCACTGGTCCGTCAGCCTCAGAACTGGCTGTGCTGGCATCCCAAGCAGCTGTTCCACCACTGATCTCCCCCAGTGAGTTTTGCTGCTGAGAGGCGGGGAGGAGGGGTTTGCCCCACATGCGGGCTAGAGACAAAGGGGTGGAGCTAGCCAACCTAACCGGAAGAGTCCGCGACCAGAAGGAGGAGGAGTATCAGGAAGAGTGGAATAGATTTAATGATTATCTAGTTAAATTTGTTAAGTTAAATTAACTGAAAATAGCTTGCAGATACTTAATTGGCTTAGGATTTTATTTATGTTAAGTGATGAATTAATATGTTTAATTCCATAAGGTGAAGATTTAAGGATGTTAATGTTTAAGTTAAATTTCATAAGAATTGGGATTTGGAAAACTATTAAAAGGGCATGCAATGAAATTCAACCAAGGGGAAGCGAGGAAGTCACTTAACAAAGTTAATAAGTCTAATTTTCAATAAGGCTATGATTTATGTTTGTTTGTCTTGTGTGTTTGTTTGTTTATTTGTTTGTTTGTTTATAATATTGTGAAAACTAATTTAAAAAATTTGGGGGGGAAAGGAAATGTGTGGGGTGGGGAGAGGGTCCACACACACAAACACCCCACATGCAAAAGAGCTGCTCTGCCCTAAAAGGGGATGCCAGCTTCCATCTGCAAAGATTCCTGAAGGTTCAGCAATTTCCGGTTTTGCTGCAGTGGTTCATCAGGGCCTTTGGAAACAAGGCAAGCAGCCCTCTCCCTGTCCCTCCCTGCATGGCAGATATCTGGACTTCGGTCCAGCCTGCACTGACACGCTTCCCCATGCTGGCCTCCAGCCTCAAGGTCGCAGCCTTTCGGAGCTGTAACGTCCTGCAACGAAAAAGGTGCCACCCTCTGTTCAGCTCGCTCATGCTTCACGATGACCAACAAAGCACACCTCAAAAGCAAACAGGGTGCTGTGCAAGGAACGAAGCCAGGAAGTAAGGAGGCGGTGAACCAGTTAGTAAGAAAATACCAGAGCTCCCAAGGGGGGGTCGCAGTTAGGGGGACTTTGCTGAGGAAGGATGAGGAGGAGAGGTCATTGTGAAGTTTTAATGGGTATCTGTTCTGCAAGGGCTGCGTACCAGACCTTCCTGGAGCAATCTAGTCATCTCCTTTGCAAAAGAGGCTGCTGGTATTGGAATCATAATAGTAATAGTAATAATAATTATTAAAATTGTTGTTGTTGTTGTTTGCATCCTGCACATCTGACTGGGTTGCCCCAGCCATTCTGGGTGGTTTCCAACGTGTATACAGCCATACCTCGTGTTGCGTTTGCTTCAGGTTGAGCATTTTCAGGTTGTGTCCCGTGGCGACCCGGAAGTACTGGAAAGGGTTACTTCCGGGTTTCGCTGCTCGCACATGCGCAGATGCTCAAAATGACACCACGCACATGTGCAGAAGCAGCGAATCGCGGCACACGCAGATGCATGTTGCGTTCTGCTCCAGAACGGATCCCGTCTGCAACCAGAGGTACCACTGTACAAACATAATCTGATAAAAACAAATCATCTGACCTATCTTCCTATATTACTACAAAGACCATTTGGTCAGCCAAGAAAGCTGCTTGAAGTATGCAAGAAGAGGCTTTGAGACCAGGCCAATGGTCCATCTAGCAACCTCTTCTCATGGTGCCCCCCCCCACCGATGCCCATAGAAAACCCTTAAGCAGGGCCCAAGTACAGGAGCCCTCTCCCCTCCCAAGAGGTGAGAAACCGTGTTGTCTAGCAGGGAATGGCTTTCCCCACCTGCCTTGTCCTACCCTTCAACCCCAGGAGCCTTCAAAAAGGAGCTGTTTCCAGAGGAAGATCCCTGAGGGAAGAGAGACTCGTGTTTGCCATCAGGGGGTGGTTGGTTTTATTTGGGCTGCCCCACCTCCAGCCCGAGTAACATTCAGAAGGGAGTTGCTGCCACAGGGATCCTGTGTATTTTAATGAAAGGAGTGAAGGCTTATGAGTCATGGGCGTGTGGCGAGTGTGTGTATGAACTTAACAGTGCTTAGCTCATTCTTTAGTTGCTAATTTATTAATGTTGTTAATATCATTTTATAGATTATAAATGCTGTATTGATTTGTTAAGCATTTACAGTGGTACCTCAAGTTACAAACGCCTCAGGTTACAAACGCTGGCTCCCTCGGCCTATAGAGGAAGATGAGCGTGCAACCCCAGAGTTGTCTGTGACTGGACCTAACGGTCAGTCTTACCTCTAAGTTAGCAAAAACGTACAGACCAAGCACAAACATCTGCTGGAAATGTAAAGAAAAGAAGGTACCTTTTATCATATGTGGTGGTTGTGCGAGGTAATAAAAACTTTCTGGGAGATGATATATAATGAAATGAAAAAAATGTTTAAAATAATGTTTGTTAAAAAACCTGAAGCCTTTTTGTCAGGAATTATAGGTACTGAGATACCAAAGGATCAGAAAAGTACATTCATGTATGCGACAACAGCCGCACGTATGCTATTAGCCCAGAGACTGAAAGAAGAAACAGTCCCGACCAGGGAAGAATGGCAAACCAAGTTGATGGACTATGCCAAAACGGCAAAACTAACTGGCAAGCTCAGGAACCAAGAAGACAAGAACTTTTAAAAAGAATGGGGACATTTATAATTTATTTTGGAGACCATTATAAGCAGATGAAAACATTAGCAGGGTTTTAATCTCACTTGTAAGGTAACAGAAACTATGGATAACTCAGATGGATAAAAAAAAAGTGGATAACTGATTGCAGTTGTAAATGTTGATATTAGGACTCATGGAAGAGATAGGGGGAAGTCCTAAGATTCAGAGCAATCTCTTTATATGGATTTGCAATTGATTTTGTTGTACATTTATTTTCTTTCATTTTTCTTTTTTTTAATCAAATAAAAATTATTATAAAATAATAAAGAGAAATGCCAAGCAAAGAAGACAGCAACTTACTGGCAACGAGCAACTGAATCGTGTGTCTGTGGTCTGTCTCATTCAGGACCTCTCTGCAGGTATAGTTGCCTTCGTCCTGCAGCCGCAAGCCTGAGATGTGGAAGGAGCTGTTCCTCACCAGGGAGAAGCGAGCGTCGGAAGGGAGGCTGCCATCCGACGAGAAGAGGATGGGGATCTTTCCTGGGTCCCCGTGAAACCATTCCACCTTGACCGCTCGCGGAGACACATTCCGACACACGAGGGTGGCGTTTCCTTCCACCTCCCCAATCACCACCTCCTCCGTCCCTGTGGGTGGCCAAAGGGGAAAGAAAAATCACTGCATTCCTTCATGCAAAGCAGTGGCGTATCTATTTCCAACATTTGTATGCCACCGTTTCCTCTGAGGAGCTCAAGCAGCAGGAAAAGGTAGAAACCAGCTCTACCATCTTGCAAGACAGGGTTAGCTGCAACGCCAGAGGGGAGAGGAGACTGTGGCCCTCTCCAGAGATTTGTAGGGCTCCAGCTCACATCATCCCTGACCATGGGCCATGCTGGCTGAGGCTGAGGAGGGAGTCCAGCAGTGTCTTTATACCTGTCAGGATACCTGAAGGAGCGTCTCCACCTCCATCGTTCAGCCCGGACACTGAGGTCCAGCTCCGAGGGCCTTCTGGTGGTTCCCTCACTGTGAGAAGCCAAGTTACAGGGAACCAGGCAGAGGGCCTTCTTGGTAGTGGCACCTGCCCTGTGGAACGCCCTCCCACCAGATGTCAAGGAAATAAACAACTGTCTGACTTTGAGAAGACATCTGAAGGCAGCCCTGTTTAGGAAAGTTTTTAATGTTTGATGTTTTATTGTATTTTTAATATTTTGTTGGAAGTCACCCAGAGTGGCAGGGAATAAATAAATAAATAAATAATAAAGAACTATAACTTGAAGAACTTGTCCTTGAGCTGGCTTCATCCTCCTCCCTCCCCTTCCTTTTTTCCCTTATGCGCCATGTGTCTATTTTATTTTCTTGAAGATCCTGAGTTTGAAGACAAGGACTGTCTTGGAACTGTCTTTTGTAAGCCACACTGGGAGTCATTTCATGTACTCTAAAGGGTGGGATGTAAATGCTCTAAATAAACAAGCAAGCAAAGGTGTTGAGGGCAAACAACAAAGGAGACACAGATTGTAGACTTCTTGGCCAGTGTGAGGAACAGGATACAGGCCAAAAATGGTTCCTGGGTCTTCTCCATCAAGACACTTCTTATGGGTAGAGAAGGTTTCCACTGAAACGTGACTTTGCATCCACCCATTCTCTTCCTCAGCACAATCATCTCAGGGCACTCGTTTATCGTGCTGTTCGATTTCTGTCTGGCACCGTCTTTCAACACAGCAGACCCATTACTGTTCCTTGGACTGCTGCCCTACGACTGCCAAACCATCATTTCACATTTATAAAGCGTCCACCCTGCTGCGTACGTGGATTCAAAGGCTGCGGCGGACCAAGCGGACGATGACTCATCTCCAAAGTCATGCTAAGCAGGTCCAAAACCCAGCAGCCAGATTGCTGGCTGGGGTTCCTTCGAGATCTCACATAACCCCTGTTTTAAAGCAGGTTGCCCGTTCATTCCCAGGCCCAATTCAAGGTGCCCTACACGACTCAGACCCCAAATACCTGAAAGACCAGCCCCTTCCCTACAAAACCCTCTTGGTGCTAAGATCAGCAGAGGGGGCTGCTTGGTAGTTCGACCGCCCTCAAAATCTTGGAGTGGGTTGGTGCCGAAATGAGGGCCTTCTCGGTGGCGTCCCCCGAGTTGTGGAACTCCTTCCCCACAGAGATGCATCTGGAACCTTCATCATGCAGCTGTCAGAGGATGCTGGAGATGCAACCTTTTACCCCTGGCCTTTGACACTAGAGAAGTACATTTGGGGAAATTTCTGTGATTGTAAAGGTGCTTTTAAACTGTTGTTCCTATTGTGTTTTAATGTGCCATAGGGCTTCACCCCCTATCCTACCCCATGCACCCCCTAAATCTGATTTGGGTTTCTCTCCAACCACTGATGTTTATTAATATTGTATTTTTTTAAAAAAAGCAGCAGCAGCAGCCCCAAAATTAAAAACAACAGACCAACAGATTCCAATTAACAGGAGCCAGTTATTGCCAGTGTTTTGACGGTCAATCAATGTGGGGTGCCGTGGGCAGAAATTTGGCCTTACTGCAGAGATCTGGGTCAGTTTGTTGGTTATAACTTTGGATTTTATTTTTAATTTTTACCTACCGCATTTTCCTTTTTACTGTAAAATACCTTGATCATTATTTGACAGAAATGCAGAATATAGATACTAAACTCTCTCCCTCTCTCTCACACACACACATAGAGGCTACTGGAGATAAGATAAAATTTGTTCAGTTATTTATCTTCATTTTTGGCAGGCAGTGTGGTTAGCAAAAAACAGCACAATCCCAAGTCTACTCAGAGGCAGAAGTCCTGCTGAATCCAATGGCAAGTACTTCTAAGTACAGGACTGTATATGTTCTTACATACTTGGTGGTTGCAATGAACTAAAGAAGGTGGAATCTAGGAGTGGGGCGCATGACTGAGATAGATGATGATGATGATGATGATGATGATGATGATGATACAAAAGCAATTACTTTGTTTATGGATAGTTCCTACAGTCCAGCGCTGAGCATTAGGGGAATTTGTACCACTGTTTGTTTGTTTGTTTGTTTTATTTACAAATCATTGTTTTTAACTGCCTGCATGCCACCTGGGCAATCTAGATGACAAATCATCAGTATACACAACAATATTAAATTATGTACTGTATGGTTGCATATCACGCTTGGAACGCTTCAGAAGGAAGCGGGGTTTATTATATAGTTATAAGTAACTATAAAGCCGTTCTGGATCGTTGGCAGGGCCAGAACAGAGCTTGTGCCCTATTGCCAGAAAGACTGCCATAATAAATGCTGTTGTTTCTTTTTCCTCCTTGCTTCTGTTACAATTGCAAATTGGGGGGGGGGGGGAGAGGAGGGAAGTTTTCTTTCTTTTTAAAAAATAAAGGGCCACTTAAAAAATAAAGGGCCCTTAAATCTGCTACCAGCTGAAGTGGGGGCGGGGGGGGGGCGATGTCAATTGTTTTAATGCTGTATTTAACATTTTTGCAACCAGCGCGCTGGGACATTAGGCTACTAATAGGGGGGAACCGACTTATCCCCCTCACCCCACTAGTAACTTCGGAAGTAGGGAAGGTGTCTCGGGCTGTTTGTTTGAGGCACCTCTCGCATTCCCCGGGCGCGCCCAACAAACGCGCAAAACAAGCCCCGCGGCGGGACACGGATCGCCCCGTCCCCACGTGCGCCCAAGCCCGAACCTCGCATACTGACCTGCAGCGATGCCTCGACCCAAGCAGAGGAGCAACGAAAAGGAGGAGAGGAGTCTGGCGGCCAATCCACACGCCATGGCAGCCTCGGCTGCAGCAGCCGAAGCGACCCGGCGGTGCCCCGGAGGCTGCGATGGGGAGGGACGGAGAAGGGAGGCGGGGGAGACCTTCGGCGGCTTCCCCGCCCCGTCGTGGGCGGATCCGGGCCTTGACCCCCTTTGCTAGAGGCTGCGATGCTCGGCTTCATTTCTCCGCCTAGCGTCGGCTCTGGGGAAGGACGGAGCTACTGGGGAACTCCGATGTGCGCTTCATCTGAGGCTTTTATGTCGTGAACCCCCTTCGATCTTCGGGTGAAGGGCGACATACAAATTTACTGGATCCCAGCATCGTAGAGCTGGAAGGGACCCAAGGGTCATCTAGTCCAACCCCGTGCAATTTATTAGATGAAAAAATAAATCATAAATACACCCACGCAGGGGGCGGGGGCAACTCGAAACAGTGCCGGATTAAACCCCTTGGAGCCCCCTAGGCAGTCGAAATCGGGGGGGGGGGGCCTCGCAAATTATCTCCTAATACGTTTTTGGTTTTACCAACCAACAATTTTAATAAACCAGTTTCAAGATCAAATCAATATTGTTTTGATCCGTTGTCAACGGCCCCCCAAAAGTCATGGGGCCCATAGGCCAGTGTTTATTCTGCCTATTTGGTAATTGGCACGGACTTGAATAAAATATTGGGGTGCCTGGGTCAGCCCCACCGTGCATAATCGATCACAATATGGGGAAAACACACACCATTTGAATAACAATGCCCATCGACTGGGGGGGGGACCCCTCAAATATTTTATTGGAAGGGACAAAGGAGCTCCTATGCACATATGCTACACTTTTTTAAAATTTATATTTCATAAAATTTATGCACCGCTTAATTGGAAAAAACAACAATCTCAAAACTTTACAAAAGATAAAACAGTACAATCAAGAAACACTCACAAGGCTACTTTTAAAACATAGAAAAGTGAAAATACTAAAAGGGATTAAAATTACCTCAACTCTGTAAGCATCTGGGTAGGCTTGCCTAAACAGGAATGTTTTTTAGCAGGTGTCGAAAAGAGCTGCAGCGAAGACGCCTGCTTGAGCTCAATAGGCGGGGAGTTCCAAAGGGTAGGGACTGCCACACCAAATGATTGAGTTATTACAAATACAAAAGGGGTGCTTCCGTATGTGGCCCCTGTAGCAGGGCCAATTCTGCAGATCAAAGTGGTCAAGTGGGCATATGTAGATTAAGGCGATCTCGTAGGTACACTGGTCCCAAGTTTTTAAGGGCTTTTTACGCTAAGAGTAACAGGCTGAACTTGGCTCGGTGGCAGATTGTGAACCAGCACAGACCTCTGATCTCACTCCTGGCAGCTATCGTGCTGCAGCCGTCTGCACTAACGCTTATTCTGGTAATCATTACAACAGCAAATAGGTTTTAAGTAAATAAGTAAATTTTAAGTAAATAAAATACCTTGATAATTTTTTACAAAAGGTAGGTCCAAAATTCAAGTGCATATAAGAGAGCAAGAGAAGTGGAGGGGTGGTGGTTCATCTAAGACTGATTCTGCCAAGAGAGTTTGTGGCTGCCTTGTAAGAAGGGTGAACCTGTTGGTTTCAGTTTCTTTCAGCATTGCAGGGGGTTGGACTAGATGACCCTCAGTGTCCCTTCCAACTCCACAATTCCTAGGATTCACGTTTTTCCAGTCTTCAGTTCTCTTCATTCCAACATCATTTTGTGATTTTTTTGAAAAAAGATGTCCCTATGAAAATTCATCAGCGTATGAATGCAAATTTCCCCTAAATTGCACAGTTTTGTTTGCCGTTTTGCCTAATAGCCACACGATTGCAAAGCAACTTCCCCGAGTATAATGCAATTGTGTGTGTTGTTTTCACTAATGGATGCAGTTCTATGGAAACCTTACATTAGCATATGCATTTTTGTATATGTTACTTGGCTGAAGATCTGCCTTGCAAAATTCAGTGCAAATTTTGAAAAATGGCTGAGTTTTTATCATGTTTTGGAAAATGTGGATCAGATAGGTTTTGACTTTAAATGCCCACTGAATCTCGTTTCTCCTCCATCCCTGTAGGACTTTGTTTCCACACCTGGCAGCGCCACCTGTCACAGCTGCTCCTCCCCACGTACCAAGCAACCAACCTTTTGTTGCACAAGTTAATTATAATCCACTGAACATATAGTATTTCCCCACTTTCTACTGGAGTGCATTTGGAAAGGCTTCCTAAAGGGAGTTTCCTCCCCATCACAGAGGAAGGATTATGCTTCCCAGAAACTGAAAACAGAACAGATGCCATTAAGCAAAGATATTAACAACAACTGTACACACCCATAACACACCCACAGAGAGGGAAAGTTGTAGTAGCACCATCCTCTGCAATCCACTGGGAAGACAGGCTAACCCAGAGGTGTCAGAGGAGGAGCTTGGCAACCTACAAGATCTAAGATAACCAGGAGAAACCTACCATTTTGAGCAGCAATAAACAAAGAGTGGTGCAGGGTGTTTACAACTAAGAGGAGCTGGACGAATAAGGAATGCAGCTGATTGTGTGCAGTTCTCCATGCTTGAAACTTCCAGGAGCTTCTCGTTGCAGCACAGTCGGCAGAAAGGGAAAGGAAAAGGAAGGAGAGGAAAAGGAGAGAAAAGCCAAAGAAGGGAAGGAAGAAATGCAGGACAAAAAGCCATCACCTAGACGATGCCACAGAGATCAACATTTTGAGGATGGTCGATGTATCAACCAAGGAAAGTCAGAAGAACGTGAGGGGTCAGCAGGGGGAGATGACTCAAGAAAGACTAGGAAGGAGGAAAAGGCCACCAGATGAAATCCAGACCAAGGAAGACGACATCCAGGAAACATTCCGAGCTCAAAAGGTATAAAGACTTGACACCTGTTTTTGAGATCCTGTGTTTAATAGGGGTTTTGGTTTTTTGTCATCTTCCAGGTGGAGTCAATAGCTGCTGTGATTAAAGTTTAATTTGGGGGAATGGAGAACAAGGGGCTCCTGCTCACCCACATCCCAGCTGTGCAAACACTCTGGGGCAAAAGACTCGTTTTTGAAACCATTTTTCAACATGTGTGAGGATGGAGCAATATAGGATAGTGTGTGCACGTGAGTGTGCAAATACACTCAGTTTCCAGGATCTCCCTTTGCCCGTCTATTTTTTGAGGGTGTGAGGGAACATACAAATTGGCATCACTTGCTTCCTAAAAGCAGCATGTATGTGGAGACGTGCATGTACCTCCCATTTACTGTCCTTGCCTATTATTATTATTATTATTATTATTATTATTATTATTATTGATTACCACCTTTCACCATAAAGTCCCAGGGCAGAAAAATCCAATATGAAAACCTGCTTAAACCGTTTGGAATCATAAGGAGGGTCCTAAAAAATATTCTAAGGGCCATCACTTTTGCCCGCTCTGCTCACCATCTGCCAAACCACCTTCCCCCACACTTGGCCAAACCCCTTCCTTTTACATCTCACCCACTCCATCGCCTATCCCCTCAAAGTTTGCCCCAAGCCCTGCACCTGTAGCAGCCCCCATAATTCCTTAATATTAGTCGTGCTGGCTGGGGCTGATGGGAATTGGAGTCCAATAAATACCTGGTAGGCCCTTGGCTCTCTATCCTTGGATTAAGGTGTCCCAGACAAATTTTTAGGCATGGTCTCACCTCTTCAGAGGCCACATAGGTAAAGGTAAAGGACCTGGATGGTTAAGTCCGGTCAAAGGTGACTATTGGGTACAGCGCTCATCTTGCTTTTCAGGCCAAGAGAGCCAGCGTTTGTCCACAGACTGCTTTTCCAAGTCATGTGGCCAGCAGGACTAAACCACTTTTGGCGCAATGGGACACCATAACAAGGTCCAGAGTGCACGAAAACGCCATTTACCTTCCTGCCGCAGCAGTACCTATTTAGCTACTTGCACTGGTATGCTTTCGAACTGCTAGGTTGGCAGGAGCTGGAACAAAGCAACAGGAGCTCACCCCGTCATTCGGATTTGAACCACTGACCTTCCGATTGCCAAGCCCAGGAGGCTCAGTGTTTTAGACCACAGCACCACCTTCATAGGAATCTGCCCTAAGCCATGTAGCCCAGTGGTACTCCACATTCTTAGGCAGAGTTGTTGTGGCTGGTGCCCTTTGGGACTGGTAGGGTGGAAGGCAGGGAGCCCCACAGTAGGTGGCGCCAGAGCAAATGATTGGTGGAGCCAACATATTCTAGTTTTGTCCCCACCCTACTTCCTGTTGAGTTCTGCAGGGGCAGCCCTAAGATGGAGGAGGAGGAAGCTGACAGGCAGGACCAGCCCAGTGGGGCTGTCAGTAAAGAAGGCAGGTAGATGAAAGCCGGCTGGAAGCAGCCACAGATTGGTAGGGCAGGGCCTCATTTGCCCTAATGGACCAGGCTCCACCGGATACACAAGGAAACAGGATATACAAACAGTGAGGCCAAGCTCCTTCCAGGAGGAAAGTATAGTAGGCGTGTGTGTGTGTGTGTGTGTGTGGAATAGGAACAGGGAGGGAAGGGGTGAGAACAAGCAGCAGGCTCAGAAGTGAGCTAACAGCAGCAAAATGTTCTCTCTTTTTCTTATTTAAGTGTATATGCCACAAAACAAGCTCAAAGTGGCTGACAACAGAACCACAAAAATGCAATTACAATATCACATCAAATACTAAATTACTTCGAAACATAATGCGATGGTCCAGAAAATAGCTCAGTCTGGCAATCCAAGTTGAAAATTATTCATCTGATTTTATTACTGTGCTTTGGAATTCCCGTGACCTGTCCTGCCACCTTGTGGTGAAGGGAGAATAACAAAACGAGGTGCACCTGGTTCTATTGAACATCAGGGAGGCCTGGCACCCGTCCAACAGCGCCCGTCACACCCTCCGCAAAGCCCAACAGGGCCCACCCAGCTGCAGAATATGGAGGGGGCCCTCCCCTCATTGAAAATTGGGGAGCTCTCCCCCCCCCGCAGGCTCCCCCATAGATAGTGTGCCTGAAGAAAATGAATGTAATAATAACCCTACTTACCTGGGAATAAGCTTAACTGAATTCAGTAGGACTTACTTCTGAGCAGACATGATCAGGATTGCACTGTAGATATTTAAGGTTTTGCTTTGTTTTTGTTTTGCAAAAGACTGAAGGTGCCTGGAGTTACGATGGCAACTGCATCAGACTAGGGCTGCAGAAATCTTGATTCTAATCCCTGCTCAACTCAGAAGCTCACTGGGCGCCCTTGGGCTAATCAACTCTTGCCCTAGCCCACCTCACAGGGTCGTTGTGAGGATAACATAAAGTGGGAAGGAAGAGGACCATGTAAGCTCTTTTGTGGAAATGCAGGACAATGGGTACATCAATAATGTTGATATTCTTTTTTTGGTAGGAATCCCAGACTTCACTAAGTGGCCAAACTATCCTCTGCACCATTGTCTGCTCAGAAGTAGAAACGGCAAAGAGACTTGTGATGCCTTAAAGATTACCTCTCTGTAAACTGTAGCTCAGAAGTTAGCCTCATTGTGTTCAGTGGGACCTACTCCCAGGTAAGTGAGTTCTGGATTGCAGCCTGGGTGACCAAATGAAAAATAGTTTGGGGGCTCCTGCACCTTTAATTGCTGCGTAGAAAACTGAATTCCTTCTTCTAACCAACTATTAAAGGTGCAGAAGCCCCACCTTCTCTTTTTCACCTGACCCCTCTAATTGCAGACCTTAGTGCACAAGGATGGAAGAATGAGGAAATCCCAACGGAAGAACAGTGGCAAGAAAAAGTGGTGAGCTCTGTGGAAATGGCTAAATTGCATGACAAGGACAACCGTGACTTCAAGGAAGAATGGGAACTTTTCACCAACTATCTAAATAGACAACAAAATGAATTGGACTCCTTGGCAGGTTTTGAATAAACATCCACAAATTTATTAGTTGAACACATGATAGATAAGGCAAGGATTTGTACGATTTTATAACATGCAGAGAACAGTATGTGCAAAGAAATCAGAGAGGGGAGCTGAGGGAAGTCCTTGGTGGGGGGGGAGAGGGGGGTAGGGGGGAAATAATGTAATTGATTATTTGGGCTGATAATTTGGTATGTTGAAAGTGTTTAATAAAAAAAATTAAAAAAATATTTGCAGTCCTTAGAAAGCAATCATTTCTATTTACTCAGAAGTAAGCCCCATTGAGCCCTTAACTGCCCCTCTTAAGACATGGGAAGTCACTTCTGAGCAAACAGGGCGTCTTAGGTGATTATAATATTTTGATTGATTAGAAAAGTTGGCCCCTTTTAAATTTTAATATCTATTTTTAATGCAGGCACTTTCAAGTCCATAGGCGGCACAGGTCTCGAGGGCCGGGTGGGGAGCTTGGGGGGACCACATTAGACTGGGGATGCCAAGACCACCACCCCCATCTCTGCTCTATGACATTTCCAGAGGCTTCGACCCCACCTCTCCAAAGAACCCCCCCACCGGCACACCCCTCCATCTACCAAGAGCCATTGGGCATGAGACAGATAGGTCCCGCCTCCTCTAGGATTACAGGAGGTCGCTGTCACTCATCTAGCACCAGATTCTCTTGCTAGGACGGGGAGGTAGGGGGCTTGCACGCGCGATCTTTGCCCGGGAGAGATCAAGCGGCTTTCTGGGTGTTTTCTTTTTTCGAAGATGGCGGTAGATCTTTCTGACTGGGACGTATCCCTAGAACTCTTGGAGGTGGATGAGAAGCCGGCGGTTCCTCTTTCGGTCAACTACGGGTCGGTGGAGATCGACGAGCTGGGGAAAGTCCTCACTCCCACCCAGGTAACCCACTCCCGCCACAATCCCGGCCCGTGCAAAGAAATTGCAACCCCCGCCCCCCCAAGATGCAATACGCTTCCCCAGCCTTTTGCACAATGGCTACAATTGCCCTGCCTTCCCCCTTCAACGCGAAAAGCGGCGCCTGCTTTGTTTTTTGCATGCGTCCGTCTCTCCTTGGGTCGAGATCACCCAAGAAAACGTCTGCTAGGTGCGCAGTGGGACCTCCCCCTTTTGCAGAAAATAAAATATATCCTGCGTTTGCAACCACGCGAGGAAGGAAGGCCCGCGCGTGGTTCATGGCCTCCCTCGTCTAGCGCTGGTGATCCGCTGCAAGCAGATAAAAATTAAGAATTAAAAGCGCCTTGCTTTCGAAAAGGCGCAGAGGGCTTTTTGCCTCCACCGAGAAATATGTGCACTTTAGGATGAGGGCAAAGGAATCCCAATTGGAAGGGTCTGTGTGCGTCAGTTCTGCAATTTATTTTAAGACAGTGAGGTTTTTAATTTGCCATCCATCTGTTCGCTGCAGAGTTTCCTTTAGAATAGACAGAACGATAAGATTTGGGGTTGGTTTTTTTTCCAAAGGGGCGGAGGAGTTGTGCCAAAAGTGCAACCGTTGAGAATATGGCATCTGCCTGAAATAGGACGAGGAGGGAGGCTGGGACTTGCAAGCGGCCTGCCCAGGTCTGGCCTGCCCCGCCTCCTCCGATGCCAGGCTGCTGCCGGAGCCCCTGGAGCGCGTGCCGGGACTGGCGTGCAGCAAAGGGGGAGGAGCGCGCGGGTGCCCGCCGCCGGAGCAGAGCAATGCCTGCCCGCCGCCCTTTGCACCCTCCGGGAGAGGCGTCACCGGCAACGGGAGCGGTGCGGAGCTGCTGCTGCTTGCGGCTAAGTTGATTGCGGCCCTAGAGAAGGTCCCAAGTTCAGATCCCTCCTATCTTCTGGTGGGGCTGGGAGAGCACCCTGCCTGCAACCCTAGAGAACGGCTGCCAGTCAGTGCAGGCAAGCTTGAGCAAGATGGGCCCATGGCCAGACTCTGTATAAGGCAGCTTGCGATGTTGTTGTTGTTGTTTTAAAAAAACCATTTAATGCTTTGTTAATTTTACAAAGAAAAACAATTGACAAAAACAATCCAAAATCGATACATATTTCCAAGAAAAAAATTAGATTAATACGTAACAGATTCCATTATGACTTCTGATCAGCCCAATGTGATTCCTAAGTTACATTTTCGACTACTCACTTTCCATTGTCTCTCTCAAATTGTCTCAATTGTAATGGTTTTGTAAAATTTCCTACTGCCATGCGGAGGTCAGTCCAAACCTGCCAAAGAATTTAAATTTTTACATTGTTCTTTTAGGTATACTCTGTAAGTTTCCCACCAGGACTGGTATTTTCTGACAGCAGACATAGGAGCTGAAGAAGAAGGAGGAAGGCAGCTTCCTATGTTTGCTGTCAGAAAACACCAGTCCCAGTGGTGCACTTATGAATGAACACATATTCAGTGACAGGTGGGCTGTCTCTGAGTTCCCCTATATAAAATCCAGCCTTTCCACTCCCTCTTTCCCGTTAGATTTTGACCAGTGGTGGGAACACATGATCTTCTGACTCCTATCAACCCCAGCTGACTCCTGTCAGTCCAATGACAGATTTCAGCTCTTAACAACTTCTGGAGGGCTGCAGGATCCTCATCCCTAAACTAAGTGAATCCCAGCTGCAGGCCTGTGCTTGGTGCCCCTGCAGGAAAACTGTATATAACTGTCCCGTGTGGAATTCTGGGAGTTGTAATTTGTTAAAGGTGCTGAGAGCTGTTAGGAGGCCCCTGCCAGTTCTCAAAGTTCCCTATGAAGAGTATTTGATGGTCAAACCACTGGGAACTATAGCTCTGGGAGCAGAATTATTATTATTATCTATACCCCACCCTTCCTGGTTTAAAAACCAGGCTCAGGGCAGCTAACAGCAAATATAAAACATTGATTAAAATGCGACTTTAAAATACAACATAAAATGCAGTATCAATATCAAAAAAAATCAGGAGTCATTTTGGGGTCAAATAGGGGCCTCCTTGAATTTCTCAGCACCCCTAACAAATACAGTTCCCTCATTTTTTTGGTGGGGGGAGCCATTGCTGCTGGCGTCAGTGCTTTAAAGGTATTGTGTGAATGTGACTTTGGTTAAGGCATGGTTTGTTTGTTTGTTTGTTTGTTTGTTTGTTTGATTGGCTGGATGATGGTGAATGTGTTGTCTTCGTTTTTATATTTTTGAATAGGTTCTAAAGGTCTTGCCGTTTTGTTTCTGGCAGGTCAAGAATCGCCCAACGAAGATTGACTGGGAGAACTGCAGTGCAGAAAAGCTCTACACTTTGGTCCTTACTGACCCGGATGCACCGAGCAGGAAAAACCCAAAGTTCAGGTGAGAGGGGCAGGCTGTGAGATCCAGAATGTCCATGCCAGATTTGATCCAGAAGGGAAACCAGGATTTGCAGGGAAAAGTGCATCTAAAAGTGGAAACAGAAGGCTTCTGCTGTATCTCTTGGCAGAGAGTTCCACAGGACTGGGCTGATGGCAGTAAAGTCTTGATTGCTTGCCGCCGGAAAGAGCCTCATCAGCATCTGGCAGCACCTGTATAAGACTAGGTATAAGAATAGGAACTCCCTGACTATTGTCATTAAGCAGGCAACCTTCACTGCCCTCTTTTTGGCTCCTGCTAAAAACCTTCTTGTTGAGACAAGTCCACCCGGATGCTTAGAAAGTTGAGCTAATTTTAATCTCTTTAGTATTCTTACTTTTGTATGTTTTAAAGTATGTTTGTGATTTTTTTCCTCTCGGTCTTATTTTACGTTTTTACTAAACTGCTTTGAGGGTCTAATTTTTTAGTGTTCCTGCAAGATTTACTCTGGGAAAACTGAGGCAGATGCGCTCTCTCTCTCTAGGGAGTGGCACCACTTCCTAGTGGTCAATATGAAAGGCAATGACATCAGCAGCGGCACTGTCTTGTCGGACTACGTGGGATCTGGACCACCTAAGGGAACAGGTAAGCAAGCAGCAATGCTGGCTCCATTGCTTTAAGGCAAGGTCTGTTGAGTGTCTTGACTCAGCTTGCACTTTGCGGGGAAAAGCAGACCCGTTGGATCAGGGCAGGTTGGAAACAGCAGAAGAAAAGCTGCAAAGCTAAAGAATTCTGCTTCAGGAATTTGCATGGCTGAAATAAGAGCATAAGGACACAGGCTCCTAGTACATTTCCGTAAATCATTGGTGCTGACCTTTAAAGCCCTAAACGGCCTCGGCCCTGTCACCCCATCAATCAGCCTGGACACTGAGTTCCAGCTCTGAGGGCCTTCTAGCGGTTCCCTCCCTGCGAGAAGCCAAGTTCTAGGGAAACAGGCAGAGGGCCTTCAGTAGCGGTTCCTGCCTTGTGGAATGCCTTGTGGAACGGACTCCCAGAATGCATTCTGTTCGAGAACCAAGGTATGACTATATTTTGTTACAATAAAGCAACAAAAAATTATTTGCAAAATAATAAAATAAAATCAGAATCCTGTGCGTGTGTTACTGCCATGGTTCCCACCACCACCCCGAAAGGTTGGGCCGCCACGTCCCTTGGTTTGATAAACTCATCCCAGTGCCCCCTACCCTATTAAAAAGCATTATTCAGAATAGTGGTTTGCGTCACCCACCAAGGAAGATAATAAAATTCAAAACAGTAACAGTGAGTTGCACTTTTCATCGAAATCCAAACGATTTAGTTTTATTCGGCAAAATTAATGGCCTTGATCCAGTGAGACCAGCTTTTCAAAATTTGATAAACTATTACACCTCCCAGCAGCCTCCTGTCTCCCCTTGCCTCTAAGCAACACCCCCCCCCCCGGTAATCCCTTGGCCCCCTCAGGGGTGGCCCCACCCACTTTGGGATCCACTGTGTTACAGGATGGTTGTGACCTGAGTGTGATGGAGGGGAGGTTCGCGATCGCTTCCTCCTGACGCAGGTGTGCAACCCTTGTTTTCTCTCTCGCACGCTGCAGGGCTCCATCGCTACGTGTGGCTGGTCTACGAGCAAGCCCAGGAGCTGGAATGCAACGAGCCCATCCTCAGCAACCGGTCCGGGGATAAACGGGGCAATTTCAAAGTGGAAAGTTTCCGCAATAAGTATAAGCTGGGGCCCCCCGTGGCAGGAACATGCTACCAGGCCGAGTGGGACAACTATGTGCCGTTGCTCTACAATCAGCTATCTGGGAAATAAAACCTGCCTCTTCCAGCACCCCACCCTCCCCCTGCTCTGATTTCTTCTCCTAGAACGGAGATCTTCAGCCTTCTACAACTCCCATCATCCCTGGCCAAAGGCTAACCTGGCTGGGGCTGATACGAGTTGTATTCCAAGAGGGGCACAAATGGAAGGAGGCTGTCTTTAGAATTCCTATTTCCTGTAGTGTTAAGTAAACTGGATTGAAGACTAATAAGTGACGCCCCCGCTCCAAGATGCTCCTGAAACTCAAACAGGGATAGATAGATTCTGCTGATTCTGCAAGATGATTGGCCATACTAGACAGTTTCTTGTGGGGAACAGTCGGAAGTGCAGTAAATGAATTTGTTACAACAACAAAGGAACTGTGGCAAAACATCTCTCTTTTGTGGTCCTCCGCAAAAGTTTGTGTGTGTGTGGCATTTTGGCTGTTTTTGGAGCGGCGTGGTGACATTTTTTGGGGTGGAAGGATGCACAGAACTCACACTCCTCTAGAATCCTCTTTGCTGCCAACCTATATAGATTCTCACATCCCTCAAAACAGCTCCCATCATCTTATAGCATAAATTCTGGGGGGTTTAAACACTGTGGTCAGCAGCATGGAGCTGCTGATGAGTTTTCCACCCTGCTGTTGAAATTTCCCTACACCACCTTGAAATGCATAGGGGCAGTGTCTCCTCCCCCCCCAAAAAAACGCTCTAGGCTTTCAAATATTCATAAGCTCAGCCCAGCCCTGTTCCAAGGAGGCCTTTCCTGGGACTGTTGAGTTACTTAGCCCTGAATTCCTTGCAAGCTGTGAAACTGGGATTTCAAAGGGAGTGGGATAACATTAAGCAGGAATTGCTGGCTGTCCAGTTTTTCTTGGGAAACCAAACCACAAACGCCATTTTTCTCCTTAAAACCAAAAATTGTTACACTAAACCACAAATGGGAGCCTTTTTTATTTGCATGTTGGAAGTTTTCGCTTTGATCCTGTCGCTGCTCTCTCGCTCAGGACAAGTGCTGACAGCAAGGAGAAAGACCAGCAGCAGAGTCAGGGACAGAAATGTGGGCCTTGGGCAGTGCCAACCCTGCGGCAGCTCCATCGTTTGTGCTTAAGATGCTGGAAGATGCCTCTCCCTGGGCTTTGGTCCTCTGCTTGTATCCTGGCTATCTTTAGTTTCTCTTGGGATCTCCACAGGATCCCAGTGTCCTCATCAGCAATCGATTTTAGAAATTTCTGCTTTATTTTGTCCATGATGTGTTTTTGATGAGGTTCACCCCACTGCCTTCAGTCTCATTTTGCCAATATACCAGTATCTAATGTTGGAAATGTTTCTCCTCTGCCCCCCACCCCCCAAAAATGTGTCACTTAAACCAATGTGTAACAAGGCCTTTTGATGTTCTTGGGAGATCTTTGAATGCTGCACACATACATTGTCACTTGTGTTTATAGCCCTCTGTTGACAAGGGGCTGTGGTTTATGCTTTGTTCTCGTTCTTTGAATTAAAAGCTTACAATTGAAGGTGGTCCTTTTCTTTTTATAGCTGTAAAAAATGCATTATAAAAACGTGACACTAGAGGGCACTGTAGAGCAGTGACATGTCAATGGGAAATTGCATTTGAGAGCTACGGGTATGTAACTTTTTTTTAAAACTGCATTTTACAGATCAGTGTAGATCCAGCCTTAGGCTCTGCTAGTTTAATGGAGCCTCCATTTGCAATGGCAGCTTGCCTCAGTACAACCAGATGTGGAGAAGGGGCTGCAGACATCTTCTGTTCCCAGCTTCATAGGCATATTTCCAGCCACTGTTGGAGAATGTACCGTATTTAGATATAGATATATCCATCCACGCATCACTGGCAGTCATTAGGGACAATAGCACATATAAATGGCTTATATTGGGGAAAATAAATGAGTATATTAGGAGATACTTACAGTAAAATGCTAATCAATTTTCATGAGGGTTTTTTTAAAAATCACAAACCGATGTGGAAATCTGGAGAGCTGAACTTAAAATTGTAAAAATTAGAAACACGGGAACAAAAGTTTAGTTATTTGCTCATCCTTAGCCCTGGGAATGGAGCCACTTTTGATTGATGGGGTCTGTGTGGAGAGGGTAACAACGTTCAGATTTTTGGGCATTGAATTACAAGAGGATCTGTCCTGGAGTGTCAACACAAGGGGGCTTGTGAAGAAGGCGCAGCAGAGACTGTACTTTTTGAGAATACTAAGGAAAAACCATCTTCCGCAGAAACTGCTGCTTGCCTTCTATCACTGTGCCATTGAGAGCGTGCTCACTTATGGCTTATGTGTGTGGTACGGAAGCTGTACTACCCAGGACAGGATGGGGTTGTGCAGGGTTGTTAAGGCAGCAGAGAGCATTGTTGGCTGCCCACTCTCCACCTTAGAGCAGATTTATGCCACAAGGTGCCATAGGAAGGCACTGGACATAGTAAAAGATCCATTGCATCCTGGTCACTGTCTCTTCAAGCTCTTGCCGTCGGGACGGAGATACAGGACGATGAAGACAAGAACGAGCCGTCTTAAGAACAGCTTCTTCTCCAGAGCGATCTCGGCCCTGAATGGGAAGCCCGGACTTTGAAAGTCATCTAATCTCCCTTGCTGTATTATACTGTATTGTTTAATTAGTGTTTTTATGGAGCAGTCAAGTAATTTCGTTGTCCCCGAAGGGGGCAATGACAATAAATATATTATTATTATTATTATTATACAACATTTTGGAAACAGATCTGGCCAAGAGGCTGAAACACCCAATAGCATTCTATGCTGCAGCATCATGTTGCAGGTCCCACCTGTGTGTGTTAAGATTCAACTATACAAGGAGAAGCTGGATTCAAATAAAAACTCAGGAAAGATGTTCCAAGGCAGGTGGACTTTGGTATTATTATTTTTCACTGAAATACACACCCACGCAAGCCCTGTGGCGGGAAATGAAGGCTACCTTCTCTGAGTCACTTGCCAGTTGCATAATGGTTACCAGCAACCTTGGTACCACACACACAGAGAGAGAGAGAGAAGAGTGCCATCTGTTTTGTTTTTGCTATTATGCAGCACCTCCGTCATTCTGCTGTAGTCAGGACAATGTGATAATCGCCGGAACACAAGTCGCTCTGTCTTGTGTCTTCCCACCCACCCCGCTCCCAGTAACATGGGGAAAACCACTGTGCTCTATTGTATGGTTTTCTTAAGTCAAAGGCACTCGGATTCTGCATGATACAGAGAAAGCAAGCAGATATTTCACCCCCTCCCTCCAATCATTGGAAGACAATTAAACTACGCAGCTATTAGGGTAAGGTGCTCCAGATAATGCACGCATGGAGGCTATCAGACTCCAACACCCATCAAGCCTCGCCAGTATAGCTAATGGGCAGGGATTATGGGAGTTGTAGTCCAACAAACAACTGGGGTTCTTTATCTTTTGACTGAGTATTGTGGGCTTCGTTGCCTTGGCTTGGATGGCTTTTAAAAGTGGGCTAGAGACACTGACAGAGCATCACCAGCAGTTGTTAGATATGATAGATAAAGAGAACCTCCAGGTTTAAAACAAATTTACAATAGATCTACCTAATCGTCAAAAGGAACCAGGAAGCTGCGTCGATAGACGGCGTTGCTGCGCCTCTACAATTTATAGCTCTATGAGGAGGGGGAGGAAAGGTGTCTGTGAATGGGCGGGGAGAAGTGTCTCCAAACTAGCGTGGGCCAGAAGAGGTCAGAGACTTCATTGGCTGCGCAGCTTTGCGCCTGCTCAGAGCGAGCGTTCTAATTCTAATGATTGATGCTGAACCACGTGGGTTCCATTCTTGAAACTAGCTGCGCAACGATCGAGTTCAAGGAGACTCGGAGTGTCTTGCAGCAGCAGCAGTGGGAGGAGGAGACGGCCGGCCGGCAGTCAGGAGCAGCGCTGGTGCAAATAGACCCAGGATCGAGATGCCCAGGGGCAGCAGGAGCGTGGGATCCCGGTCGACTGTGGCCAGGTACGAGGGCAGTGTCTGAGCAGCGAGGTTGGCAAATCACCTTTAAATAAGAAAGGGCTTAGTTTTCAAAGGAGCAGTTGCAAGGACCCGAGGTTTATTGAGGTTACGCCCTCCCTCTGTCCTGGAAAAAACCCTATCAACCCCTGCCTCATACCAGGAGGAAAGAAAAACCTATGTGTACACGCACATTTCTTTATGTATTTGGGTTATTGCGTTTATATTCTGTCGCTTCTCAAAGGATCTCAAGGTGACCTCTCTTCACTCCCTTCAGGTTTTTTCTCCCACAACAACCCTGTTAGGTAGGCAAGGTTAAGAGAGAACAGCTGGCCCAGCCATGGTCATGCAATGAGCTTCGTGTCTGTTTTCCCTAGTCTCAGACTGACTCTCTAACCACTACACCAGACTTTGTTTTGTTGGTCAAAAACGCCGAGTTCTGACACTGGAAATAGGTGGGGAAGTTTGGGGTGGCTCCCGATTCACATTTTCAAAAAAATATATAATAATCATTAGGAAGGAGGTTGTTGATTTTAATTTTTCTTCCGCCCTTCCTGCCAGAGATACCCAGGGCAACAGACACCAAAGGGTAGCAGTGAAAACTAAAATAGAAACATAAAACTGTCACACTTACCACTAAGCTGGACCCCCGCCTTATAAAAGGACACACTTTATTCCTGTGATTGTAAGTTCACAGAATCGTAGAGTTGGAAGGGACCATGAGGGTCATCTAGTCCAACCCTCTTTTGTCCTCTGTAGGTCTCGAACCCGTGACCCTGAGATTAAGAGTCTCGTGCTCTACTGATTTGAGTTTTTAGCTGGGTTGTAACCTGTCCCGGGACCTTAGGGTGAAGGGTTGGTAAAAAAAGAGTAATAATTTCAAGGTCACTTAGGAACAGTATATTTCAGCCATCAAATGCCTAGGAAAACCAGAATGTTTTCCTGAGAGATACGGTAATAATGAGGGTAACAGATGCATCTCAGCAGGGAGGGCATTCCACAAATTAGGAACCAACACCTAGAAGGTTCTGTTGTGCGTCACTGATTTAGAGTGTGGGTAGCTGAAGGTTGTTGGTTTGCTCGTAGATCTGAAGGCTATCAGTGAGATCAGGCCTGTTTAAAATAATGAGATTCCACTTTTTAGAATGAGAAAAGGCTGTATGGAAGTCTTAAACTGCAAAATCATAATGGTAGTGAGGGTGCTGTATTTCTTCCTTTCTAAAAAAATGTGGCTGTTTCGGTTTTATGGTGTGTGTTTTTGCAAGGTGCTCTGTTCTGGAACATTCTAAGGCTGTGTTTCTATAACCTCTCCCTTCCCTGGTAAAGGCAGCAGCAATCAGTTCAGTGGTTTACTGGGAAACATGCCCCCCCCCCCCAGTTTTAGATTTCCCCCCATCAATTTCCAGCATTGAACTTGTTGCTTCATGGAGGTGTTAAGATAGCTTGAGGTCAGGATATTGGAACACAGGAAGCTGACTAATACAGAGTCAGATAATTGGTCCATCTTGCTCAGTACAGTGGTACCTCGGGTTACATACGCTTCAGGTTACAGACACTTCAGGTTACAGACTCCGCTAACCCAGAAATAGTACCTCGGGTTAAGAACTTTGCTTCAGGATGAGAACAGAAATTGTGTGCCAGTGGCGCGGCAGCAGCGGGAGGCCCCATTAGCTAAAGTGGTGCTTCAGGTTAAGAACAGTTTCAGGTTAAGAACGGACCTCCGGAACAAATTAAGTACTTAACCCGAGGTACCACTGTATTGCCTACACTGGCTGGCAGCAGCTCTCAAGGTTTGCAGACTAAAAGTATTCACTAGAGAGCAGGCCAGAGATACTGTAAATACATAAACACCATACAAGGGATGAGGAAGAGGGAGGACTAGAAAGTTCTGGATACAAATCTAATATATGAGTTTATTTACCTGCTGTTGCACTTGATGGCAAAGATCGCCGAACATTCCAAGGTGACCTTTTGGAATTGCTGGTTAACGTCAGTCTCGTGTTTAGATTGTTTTGAAAGAAAGTGAACTCTGCTCCCTGGTGGGTCAGAAGTAAACCAAAAGTTGTGCCAGATTCAGCTAGCCAGTTGTGATGGCAGGAACCCACAAGGATTTGAACACAAGGGCTTTTGCCAGCACAATGGGGCTTCCCACTTCCCCCTGTCTGCCCCACAAAATAGATTCCGGGGGCCGTTGAGAGCAGTGTAGGAAACTCAGATATATAAGCTAGGTGCCAAATGGCCTCTTAGACCAGGGTTACAGTCGCCAAAACGGAATGCCTAGTTGCCATTTTTCAATACGACTTTTGGGTGGTTCCTGAAATTCATTCTGATTGTGCAGATAAAATGTGATGGGTCAAATTCTACAGGATGTGTCACTAGTGTGTGAACACAGTCCAGATCCAAGGATCTCCAGGCGTGCACCTCCAGATGGTGGAGACGCCAGGTGTCAGTCATCCTGGCGCCCGGGCATGTTGACTTGGTCGCAAGTGGCTGGCAGACAGGTGCAAAATGTGCCTGGCAAATTTTGAACTCTGGTTGAGAGAACCCACAGAATGGCATTGGGGCGGGCGGAGAGATGGTTGTGTCACGTTTGTGTTGATGGAGCGATCTCCTTAGTGTGACATCAAATTCCTCCCATTGCGTTGTAACCCACTGGAGAGCCAGTGTGGTGTAGTGGTTCAGAGCGGTAGATTCGTAATCTGGGGAACCGGGTTCGTGTCTCCGCTCCTCCACATGCAGCTGCTGGGTGACCTTGGGCCAGTCACACTTCTCTGAAGTCTCTCAGCCCCACTCACCTCACAGAGTGTTTGTTGTGGGGAAGGAAGGGAAAGGAGACTGTTAGCCGCTTTGAGACTCCTTCGGGTAGTGATAAAGCGAGATATCAAATCCAAACTACTACTACTACTACTACTACTACTACTACTATTCTTCTTCTTCTTCTTCTTCTTCTTCTTCTTCTTCTTCTTCTTCTTCTTCTTCTTCCCACTCCCCAGCGGGCTGTGATGCATCTAAAAGTTTACTGATAGACCTGATAGAAATTTATAACATGATGCACTGCATGGGTTTGGTGGGGGTCGTAGTCTGTCAGGTTGGAGAAGACCGCTCTCTTTGCAAACCCTGAACCAAGTTTCCATTGGTTCTTTTCTTTCCTCCCCTGTTTCTCTCAGCAGCCCAGCACCATCTCATGCCCACCCCCCAGCTCACCCTCCTCCTTCAGCAATGGCTGCTCCAGCTCAGCCCCAACAGCCTGGCTTAATGGCCCAGATGGCTACGACCGCGGCAGGTGTGGCTGTCGGCTCTGCGGTGGGTCATGTGGTTGGCGGCGCACTCACCGGGGCCTTCAGCGGAGGGAGCAGCGCCGAGCCGGCCAAGCCAGCAAGCAGTGCTGTCCAGGTGAGGCTGTAATTGCCAAGTTGCTTCGTGTGTGTGTGTGTGTGTGTGTGTGTGTGTGTGTGTGTGTCGCTAAGGGTGCAGGAATGACTGCTAGCCTTCTAAATGCACAACAGTGCAATTTTCTGTGGGTTCGTTCTTCATCTATATCGGTGGTTCTCAAACTTTCCTCTGCGCCCACACTTTCAGGATAAAAAAATGGTTTGTGCTGCACCAAATTTTTTACCAACAAGAAATACATCGAACACAACCACTTTATGATACAATCATGGGGCATCTGGAAAGTATAAAACAATGCAGCTACATAAGAACAGGAATCAATCCCAGAATATAATTATAAACAAGCTTCTTACATATGTACCTTGAGTATGTGTACAAACTCGATGAGAGGCGTGAGCTTGCTTTTTCTCATTTATATTGGGTCTAATTTGAGATGAACAAACTCGCCGCCTCAACATGGAGAAGCCTTTCTCTCTTCTGATCTTTCATATTTGACAGAGTTGAAAATCCCTGTTCACAACAATATGCCATGGAGAACTGTAGAAGAATAGCCAATGCTCTTGAAGAGAGTTGTGGATGCTGTTACTGGTTGTATACCCCCCCAAAATAATCTTGATCCTATCCTATCCTATACTGAAATGTTTACATTTTCTTTTATTGTCCTTGAATCTTCCTGCCACACTTCACATCCTCTCCTGCCATACCAGTGTAGTGCACCACACCCTTTGAGAACCGCTGATATGCCTTATGGTTATGCACTGTAATGCAGCATACAAAAAGATAAACCGCTGCCCTGAGGAGATTACAATCTAAAATCTGACGCAGGAGAGTGTTCATAGAATCTAAGTGTTGGGTTGTACCCCAAGGGTCATTTTATTTTGTGAAATGCCCTGAGATCTTTTGATGAAGGGTGGTATATTATAATAATTACAGCAGCAGCAACAACCCCCTGTCATGCAAGAATCCTGCTCACAGCCATCTCTGGGTGGGTTCGAACCACCAGCCATGGGCCTAATTCTGAATGCTAGGCCTCTCCATTTGGCCCAGGAGACCATTCCAGCCAAGCCACACCCACCTGCCCTCCCAGGGTTGTTGCATGCCACACACTCAGCAGAAAGACTTCTCTAGCAGCCATGGGGGAGAAATGTCTGTGCATGCATATAAACCTATTTTATGCAAGGTGGGACCGGGGTGGTGGCCATCATTGGAGATGGAGAGAGTCGGGCATCCTCTTGACCTCCGTGGGATGACTCTTGCCAGCTAAAAGTAGACACTTTGACGCTAAGCCGTTTGGCTATGGGTTTAATTAAAGGCAAAGCCTGCCTGGAAGATTAGCTTGGTAGAGCTGTCCTTGGTTAATCGGGAGACGTTACGTCTGCAAAACCATTTCCCCCGGGTGAAGTCCCTTCTCGGAAAGGTTCACCTGCGGTTATTTACTCCTCTCTTTTCCTTGTCTACAGGAGTCCAGGCCGCAGCCAGCCTATCAGGGATCCCAGTTCGGCCCCTGCCACTACGAGATAAAGCAGTTCCTCGACTGCGCTACTAACCAGAGCGACCTAACGTTGTGCGAGGGCTTCAACGAAGCCCTGAAGCAGTGCAAGTACAACAGCGGTGAGTGTTTCGGCATGGAGGTGAGGGGAAGTGCCTCGTTACCTGGCTCTCCGTTGGGGTTTGAGAGACGGCTGTGAGTTTCCTAACCCTGAGAGGGTCCCTGCTACTGCTCTGAAACCTATGCACTGGGAGCATATCCAGCCCTGTCAAAATGGAACAAAACTGGGCAAGAGCATAGGGTCCTAAAGGCGATTTGGAGGTCATAGAGTCCAACCAGTGGAGACGGGTCCATAAGAGCAAATAGGGCACTCACTGCCCCACCAAACTCAGGCAGCCTGCACCAGTCTGCCTTCTGACTTACAACCAGTGCAGTGGTTGGCACTGCCTATCAGCTTCTTACTCCTCCTCCTCCAATTAGTTGGCTCTGCTTGGCATTCACTGTGGCGCCACCTACTGTTGGCCTCCCTGCCTTCCACCTTACCAGTGCTAGTGGGCTTGTTTGTTAAGGGTGCTGGGAATTGCAGTTCTGTGCAAGGGGAGGGAAACTACAGTTCCCAGGATTCTTTGCAGACAAGCAGTATGTGCTAAATGTGCTTTAAATGTTTGGCATCACCTTCAGGTGCCAGCTGTCTATTCTGTGCTGAAACTGAGCCTTTTATTCTTTCTTTCTGCAGGGGTTACTTCCCTCCCATGAGGACATTTTAGCACTAATGCTGCAAAATGAGAAGAACCTGGAAAGAGCAACAAACCAAAGGAGCCCGGAAGGGCTAGGGACTGGAAGACAGAGACAGATGAGGGATCTGACCAGATTGGCAAAAAAACAAAAGCTTTCTAGTGTTGTTCTCAGTTGTAGGCTGGCAAACAAGGAGAATTCTAGTTGAAATTCTTATAGCAGAGTTTTAAGGATCTGGGTCCCACTTGAATTCTTGTAGAGAAATGTAAAATAAAAGGAGATGGTTTTATTTTAATCTACAACTTGTCTATATGTTTCTATTGATCAAAACACACGTGTGTGCTCATAAACATTTCCGTTAACCACTCTGAGGTGTGTTGTAGTGGTCAGAGTGGCAGACTAGGACCTGGGAGAGACCTCTCTGAAGCTCACATGGCGACCTTGGGCAAGTCACTCTCAGCCAAAACTACCTCGCAGGGTTGTTGTGGTGGATTAAATGAGGAAGGGGAGAGTCATGTATTCCACTTTGGGCTCCTTGGAGAAAAAGGTGGGATATAAATACAATCTATAAAATTGGTCAGCTGGATGAGGCTACTGGCTCATCTAGTCCAGCATTGTGTTCTCACAGTGGCCAACCACATGCCCCTGTAGGAAGCCTCCAAACAGGGCTGGAGTTTTCCTGCAGTTTCCAGCAACTGGTATTCAGAAACATTACTGCCTCCAACCGTGGAGGTAAAAGTTAGACTTTGGGATTGACCCGTGACACACAGCACAGTGCTATTTGGAGGTGCATGCAACCCCAGCCTTAACCCTGAACCCCAAATCAACAATGGCACGGTCACCACCCACAACACCAATATTAATGTTAACCCTAATGTGAACCTGAACGCAAACCCCAAACTTATCCCTAATGTTAACCATAACCCCAACCCTAATCTTAACTCCCAACATTAACCCTAACCCCAGCTGTAACCTTATACCTAGCTGTAACCCTAACCTTAACCCCAGAATTAATGCTGACACATTTATTCATTTTTAATTAATTGCACTGCCCTTCATCAGAAGATCTTACAGCGGTTCACAAGTTATACAAGCACAAGATCAAAGTGCAAATAAATAGTTAAAACACAGAACAATAATCACCCCTGCTCCCTCACAGAAGCACATTTTAAAAGGCTGTAGAATATTAATTGGGTCGAAGAGGGACGTTTTTACCTGATGCCTAAAGATATATAATGAAGGCACCAGGCAAGCCCCTCTGGGGAGAGCATTCCACAAACAGGGAGCCACTACAGAGAAGGGCCGTTCTCGAGTTGCCACCCTCTGGACCTCACGTGGAAGAGGCACATGAAGAAAGGCCTTGGATGCTGAATGCAGAATCTGGGTGGGTTTATATGAGGAGAGGCAGTCCTTGAGGTATTGCGGTTCTGAGCTGTTTTAATAGCAACCCCAAGCCTAAACTGAACCCTAACCCGAAACCTACTGATGATGTCAGCTGATGGGCAGGAGAACAGGGTTTAATCCTGCACGGTTTGGCAGCCCCCTAGTCTCAGTAGAGAAGCAGAGATTAAAGTGGGAGAGATCCTTGCAAAGGCTGGCAAAAGCGTTGGCGAGTGTCCCTGAGCTAGGAGAGAGATCAGGCGCAAAAGGCTCAGGATTGCAATACCTCAAGGACTGCCTCTTTCCATATGAACCTACCCAGACCCTGATATCATCTTCTGAGGCCCTCCTTCCTGTGCCACCTCCTCGAGATGTCCGGAGGGTGGCAACACGAGAACGGGGCCTTCTCTGCAGTGGCTCCATGTCTGTGGAATGCTCTCCCTAGGGAAGTTTGCCTGGTGCCTTCATTATACACCTTTAGGCACCAGGCAAAAACGTTCCTTTTTAACCAGGCCTTTGGTTGACTTGATTGACATACTATAACCTTTTAGGGGACGCGGGTGGTGCTCAGTGGGTTAAACCACTGAGCCTAGGACATGCCGAGCAGAAGGTCAGCGGTTTGAATCCCCACGATGGAGTGAGCTCCCGTTGCTCAGTCCCAGCTCTTGCCAACCTAGCAGTTTGAAAGCACGTCAAAGTGCAAGTAGATAAATAGATACCACTCCAGTAGGAAGGTAAACAGCGTTTCTGTGCGCTGCTCTGGTTCACCAGAAGTGGCTTAGTCATGCTGGCCACGTGACCCGGAAGCTGTACGCCGGCTCCCTCGGCCAATAAAGCGAGATGAGTGCCGCAACCCCACAGTTGGCCACGACTGGACCTAATGGTCAGGGGTCCCTTTACCTTTATCCTTTTAAAATGCAGCTTTTGAGGGGAGGGCTGTTATTGGGTTATTGTTTTTATTTTGATTTTATATATTGTGATTTTTTTGTGAACTGCCCTGAGACCTCTGGGTATAGGGCGGTATATAAATTCAATTAGTAAAATAAAAATAAGAATAAACCTCAGGGCTGTGATGTCAAAGGCTGTTCACTGTAGCAACACGTGCTGGCTTGTTAACTTCCATAACTGCTTGGGGTGGGAGGAGGACAAAATGAAGGGGAGAAAGGAGCTTCATTTCACCCAACCACAAGAGCCCCCTGCTGTCCGAAGAGCCCTAAAGAAGCTCTTTCTCGTGCTTCTTGCAGCTTCAGCAGGAATGCTGCAAGGGATATTGGCATCAGATGCCACAATGACCTCAAGCCGCAGACTGCCCAACTCTCAAATTTGGCCCAGGAGGCCGATCCCTATGATCCCTGATCGAAAAACGGATGTGATGGAGTCAACATAGGAAGGGAAACTGAGGCCAGGGTCAGCCAACAGTTCCTGCAATTGGGGCTGCCTTCTGGAGGTGGCTGGGGGGAACGAGAGCAGCAAGTGACCCCCATTGCGAGGCCAGACTAGCAACAGAAAGGCTTTCTTACACTGGGATGCAGTCTGGCGTGATGCTCAGCTCCTGGTCTTCAAAAAGGCTTGTCTGGACTGCTGCTAGATATTTCCACTTCTTTCTTTCCTAACTAGAAGTAAAAGATTACCAATCAAACATTCCAACCTGCCCCAGCCCTGCCCCGCTTTTCCCAACCCAAAGGCATCATTCAAATGTAAACTATAATAGTAAAGTTCATGCCAACACAGAACTGGAGGGAGACGGAAAGTTGCTGCTATCAATATGAAGGAAAATGTATTCTGGAATGCAGAAGGTAAAATTAGTCTTTGTTCATGTGCTGACCACTAGTCTGCAATTAAGGTCTCTTGGTTTTTTGTACTCTGGAAACAGATTTTGCATCAGTTTTTCAGAAAATGCTAGTTCCCAAATTATATTATACCGTTTTTGTACGTTTAAACCCTTTGCTTCTTTCCAATTTCTACCTAGAATATTATTGCCACCAATAAGTAAGCAAATAAATGTTTATGCAATTAGCCTTTACTGTCTCCACTGGATATACTGAATCTCCCCCCCCCCCAGTTCTTTTGCTATTTCTTTAAAAAAAAACTCATCCCAGAACTGGGTGGATATTTCCGGTTCTGATACTATTTTCTTCCTTCCCTGCTCCCCCTTTCCTTCCTATTCCTCTCCCACTTCTTATTCTTCTTTCTTTCGTCTTTCTTCTTCTCTGGCTGCTCTCAAAAGGATAGACTAGAAGCAATTCACTCTATTCCTTCCCTCCCTCACTTAAAAACCACACAAACCGTCATGGCTGCTCTTTGCCACAAGAGGGTTCTCTGGTCTCCTCCCTGATTAGCTTAGAAGCACTCTAAATGCGCTATAAACTCATTTGGCCCCTAAGGAAAATGCCTGAGCCCATTCTGAACAGCTGAGAGCCAAGTGCATGCTGGGAAATGTAGTTCCAAGGGAGAGAAATGCACCTGCCAGTCCAACTTCCCAGGAACCAGAAGTAAGTAACATGTTTCAAATCTCTACCGTATTTACTAGAGTCTAATGTGTACTTTTTGCTAAATTACTGTACATTGCAAAAATTAGCATGCATATTAGAATCGACGGTGCATTAGACTCGAGTAAATATGGTAATTCTCATCAAGAGCCTTCTGGGCACCATGAGAGTTCCATGTGAGCATTCCTGCGCCCACAGGCACCACGTTGGGAACCCCAGGGTTTGAGTCTTGTTGCATGAGAATGAGGTTGAAATCTTACCATAGCCAGCCACTCTGTCTTAGCCCAACTACTTTGCAGGGTTGTTTTAGAGCAGGGTTTCACAAATGTGGGTCTCCAGCTATTTTTGGACTACAACTCCCACCATCCCTAGCTAGCTAGGCCAGTGGTCTGGGATGATGGGAGTTGTAGTCCAAAAGCTGCTGGAAACCCACCTTTGGAAAACCCTGTTTTAGAGGATATAACGCAGCTCAAATCCCCACTTAGGCCTGTAGCTCAGTTAGTTGAGTGACAGCTGTCATGAAGACTAAATGTTGGGCCCTCAGCCTACCCTACCTGGCAGGGTAGTTGTAAGGATAACATGGGTGTTGTAGCATTCTGTATGGCACTCTGTTGAGCGCCTTGGAAGGAAAGGTGGTAAAGAAATGAAATATTCTGGAAAAAGGATATGGGTTTTCAAGGCACGGGTCGAAGTCACTTTGCTTTCAGGCACCCAAACCTGAGATGTTCTCTGGGCCTCTTGTCCTTCTCTCAAGCACTTTCCCACTGCTCCTAAGAATAGCCGCAGTGTAACAGGAGGAGCGAGCCCCCTGCTGAAGCACAGAGGCTTCACCAGGTTATGCAAATGCTAGCAGAGTATAAAGAGGTTAAACCTCTTTGGAATCTGTCCCAAATGTGGGTTCATCGCCTATCCCAGACAGGAGAGGACAAATGAGTCTTTTGCAGGGCCGTTTTCCTGCCCCCTAGAAATGTCACCCAGGCTGGTTCTCCCATTGCCCTGTGCTATTAGGGCTGGTTTTTAGCTCGGTGAGAGACACATAATCATTTCGTCCACGCTAATGCGCTTGGAGCTTATTGCTTGCAGATGAACGTGGAGAGGAGACGCTTTTACATTTTGAGGGAAGGAGGGGCTTATTCCTTCTGGTTTCAGCACGATGGAAAGGATTATCGCCCTTCTGTCAGAAGGAGACTGCTTATACGCTACCAGAGGTGTCAACATTAACTTGCAAGGCCCTAAATGATGTAGGACCCAAATACTGAAAGAAGGGCCTCTGCTTATCCCAGCTTGTTGAGCTTGGCAGAGGAGGAGCTTGTTGGGTGAAGCCTGCTAGAGCCTTCTCTGTGGTGGCACCTTGCCTATGAAACTCCCTTTCCTTGGTAGTACAATTGGCTTCTTCATTATGCTATGAGTTTGGGGAAGAGGAAGTAGGCTGTATGCAAGGCCGTTCTACCCCTGGACCCAGCAAGGGTTGAAATATAAGCCAGGTTAGCTTCCTGTGTTGAGGGAAACAAAGGAAAAGGTGAGACTAGCTTGCGGTTGGTCAGAAGACAAAGCCAGAGTCTGGAGCAGACTTTGCACTGGTGAATTAAAGCAGCAAGTTGGAGAGATAGTCAGGGTAAAGTTTGAGAACAATGTTAAAATTTCTGTTTGAATCCAAGGCTGCAGCTATGGGAGAAATAAGATGCTTTTGTGGTGTTAATGCTGTGAACGCCTCCGTCATATGTGTGTAAATAAATCATGTATCATAAAGACGCCACAGCCTCTACTGTGTCTCATTCCAAAAGGAAACATGAAATCTGGGTAAGCACCTGGAACCCCAGGGATCTTGCACCACTCAAAGATTGGGGTGGCACACAACAATTATTTGGTTACTTCACTTTTTTTAAACAAGGCTTTTGGAGGGGATTTGTTTTATTTATTTATTGAGAGATTTCTAGACCAGAAATGGTCACAAAATAAGGTAAAATAAACACACAGAATCGTAGAGCTGGAAGGGACCCCATGGGTCATCTAGTCCAACCCCCTGCAAAGCAGGAATCTTTTTGCCCAACGTGGGTCTCGAACCCACAACCCTGAGATTAAGAGTCTCATGCTCTTACTGACTGAGCTACATTAACGTCACAAGGTTTATTAATGTAGAGAAAACCAAACGTGAAATAATGCCCACGACTGTGTTGTTAATTTTGCTTGTATTTTAATATTAGTTTTAAATTGTTAACAATTGTTATTACTGGAATGGTATTGCTTTAATGTATTGATTTTGGAGCATAAACTGCACTGGGATTGCAACTGATGAAGGGTGGTTTAGAAAGAACCAATTAATGAATAGTTATATAAATAAGAAGGGTGATGCAGTGGCCTTTCAGGACCACTTTTCATATCCCAAACGTTCAGCAAAGCTTCTTTTCAGTACCAGGACTCCGGTCCAGATCATGCAAAGAAGCAGTGAAAAGGATATTGCATCTGAACATTTCTGCCTGGATAGCACCGTTGGTTACAGCATAGCGCTGATAGCGCCAAGGTTGCAGGTTCGATCCTCATATGGGACAGTTGCATTGCAGGGGGGCTGGACTTGATACTCAGGGTCCCTTCCAACTCTACAGTTCTATTATTCTATGCACAGAGTGCCTTTCTTCCACTGCTGAAAAACTCAAAAGACGCAAGCAAGGCTCCAGCCTTAAGCCCATTGCCTTTTCTTCTGGAAAACGACTTTACTGAGCAGTTTTCAGTGTGTGCTTGGGAAACCAAGGAACAACCCAAGGTCACAGGAGTCCATCTAGGAACATTTTGCTCATTTTTCTTTTACACCAGTAACAACTCTGTGAAGCAGCCTAGGCAGAGAGAGAGAGAGAGAGAGACTGACCCAAGGTCACCCAGGAAGCTTCACGGCTTAGTGGGGATTTGAACCCTGGTCCCCCAGGTCCTAGTCCAAACACGACCCCAAGCGTTTTGACCTTGCTTCCTTCCCAAAACGGAGTCTCACAAAACCTTTTCTTCATAGGCCATATACTTATTCTTGAAGCAGATGGCATCCAAGGAATCTTTCCTGGTATCTCAGTAGGAACCGATCAAAATAACCCCACCCCACCCCCATGAACCACGGACACATTTGGCCCAAATAGGAACCGAATCCCCCTTTCCCCCAATCCTTCCTCTGCGTCCTGCGAGGCTGGTGTCGGACGTGGGGTCCCCCACACCTCGGTGGGGCGATTTCTCCTTTAAGAGCTCACCGGCTGTGCTTTAAAGGGGGGGGGTCCTTGGCTTGCCAGCAGCTGTCTTCACCCCCATCTGGTTGGTAGGGACATGTGTGCTGTCCCCTCCCCTTGGCCTTTTTAAGATGGAACCTGATCCCCCTTCCCAGGGCTGATAATACTTATTGAGGACTGGTCACGTGGGCTGGTTTTGACAGGTGCAGCTGCAAAGCAGGCAGACAACCACCGCACAGCCTGAACAGTCTTGGGGGGAAACTTGTCCTCCGACAGGAGCTGAGGGGAGCAAAAGGGAAGGAAGGGGGCTGCTGCAGAGCGTGAGGGAGAGCAAGGGAGGAGAGAGAAAAGGGGGGAAAGGGGGCGCAAGAAGGAAGAAGGCAACATGTCAACCACACACATAGAGACCCACGTCCAGTACAACCACTCGTACATGATGACGGAGGACTACATGGCACAGGAAGAAGACTGGGACCGCGACCTGCTGCTCGACCCAGCCTGGGAGAAGCAACAGCGAAAGGTAGGGGGACAAGGGACAAGGGACAGGGTGGGCAGGCTTGGACCAAGGACCAGGCCGTAGCGGACTTTCTGTCACCGGGAGAGGCGTCAAGGATGGTCACGCGACCAACTTTTTACCAAGGCATGTTTTGCTTTGCTGGTTCTTTGTTTCTGTTTGGTTCCCATGCTGGTGGTTTTTTAAAAAAAGGTGGCAATGTTGCATTCACATATATTTAAATAAGTTATTGTGTGGCTAGAGAGTGTGTTTTTTAAAAAATAATCCCATAAAGCTGCTAAAAACACAGAGGGCAGCTCTCCACAGATGTCATTCTGAATAGGACAACCCTGCATGGTTGTTTTATTTCTGGAGACACCAGTAAAAGATTGCAAGGGGTTCCAGGGCGCCATTTTCCCTTGTGGGGCCTCAATGGAAATGATGGAAGATGGGCAGCGATGCTTCCCAAATTTAAGAGGTTTCTGTGGTGATGGAAGCACTATGACCCCCTCGAGCAGGCTGGAGCTGATGAAAGTGGTAGCCCTAAACAGCTGGAAGGCTGCGGTGGAGACATTTACTCCAAGTGTCTGAGGAGGTCTTTGCTTCTCCGGAATGAATCGTTGCCCCCAAGTACTGTGTTTTCTTCCATGTTCGCCGCCCGATTCTGCACCATGTTGAGGTTCTCGAGAACCCTGCGGGCCTTTAAACTTACAAGCAGGCAGTGCATTGCAGGCAGGGGAGGGGCAGCCCCTTGGAGCCAGCTGCCACCCCGGAGCATCAGATGCTGTTGGCTGCAGCTGTCCCTTGCCATCACCCAGATCCTTATCCTATATGGAACCACAAGTGACATTTTGGGCAGAGTACGTCAGAAGAGACTCGCACCAGGGCCGGGGGTGGGTCCAGAAAGAAAGGGGGAAGGAGAGCATATGTCAGTGCAGTGGCATCTATCGAGGGCCCGGGCTGCGTCTGAGCTATGCCTGGAATGATGGAGACCCAAGGGAGAGGGGAAGGAATCGGCTAAATATATCCGTGCGTGGCAGTGGGGAACATGTCCTAAGCTAAGCTTTGAAATAATACCACAGATGGGGGATGTCCTAATCGCAAATGTTCAGAGGCAGAACAGTCCCAGGCCCTTTCTCCACCTTGGCAACAGAACTCAGGGCTGCATTCCGCTGCTGCACCTCTTGGCGCCTTGAATTTGGAGTGCGGAAAAAGCGCCAGGTCTACAGGTGCAAAGAGAGATCAGACTCGTTCACCACATTGTCAAATGAAAAGTATCTGTGTAAGTCCTTCAGGGCCCCACCCAGAGAAAACTGCTCTAAGACTTGCATCAAAGGCCAACGTTTCACTGGGACTTATCTCTTCCCATACCGACGCTACCGCAACTGAAAAATCCACATGTGACAATGCTGCTCAGGGCTGGGAAGGAGGAAATTCGCAAGCCCGTCTTCTAATAACAGTAGCTAAAGGGCCAGACCTCCACCCTTTGGTTCTGCCTTCTCTGCAACTCTTAAACATACAAGAACCGCTCTGCAAGCCCATGTGAGCTACCAGGGAGGCCATCACCTGCCCAGGTCCTGTGACCACCATGCTCAAAGCTGTCACAGTTTTG
Organism: Podarcis vaucheri; assembly: GCF_965113315.1. Taxonomy (NCBI): domain Eukaryota; kingdom Metazoa; phylum Chordata; class Lepidosauria; order Squamata; family Lacertidae; genus Podarcis; species Podarcis vaucheri. Next base: position 19,761,395 of record NC_138754.1, on the reverse strand, counting down.
CGGGAGGGATTCAAGCGCGTTCTGCAATTAAAACACCATGTTTCTAAAATCAAGCTGAACTGCTTGCAGTTAGGAAAGTGATAGGGAAATCATAATTGTAGTATTGTAGAGTTGGAAGGGACCCTCAGGGCCATCTGGCCCAATCCCCTGTGATGCAGGAATCCTGCCTACAGTCATCCCTGAATGGGCTCGAACCACCAGCCTTCTGGTTGACAGCCAGGCGCAGTAACCCATTGCACCACTGGTCCACTTTAAAATAATGCAATAATGATCGACGATCAGGAAGAAGTATAATCTTAAGGCAAACAATTCAGAACAAATGCTCAATAAAAAGCAGGCATTGCATAACCTCCATGTAAGCTTGCGGCAAGGAAATGAGGATGACTGTTCAATAAGTGGGTCATCTGGAAGTGCCCATAGATTTCCCCCCCTTAACCTCCTCCCCCTTGACACAGAAAAAAGGCTAATCACAAGTATCAATCCACTGCTTTAGTCATGTGCCAAGTGACCGCCCCCCCCCCCAAGTCTGTCTCATCCAGAAAAAACATTAACACCAAACAATCTCTTCGCAGGCTCCCTCACTGTCCTCCAGGTGTGCTCACTTAAATTCTCACAGGTTTCCACATAACGTATTCTTACTGTGTTTTGCACCCTAAACAGACACGAAGAAGGCACTCGCTGTCATTGATTGGTAGGCCCAAAGCACACGAGTCTAATCCAGAGAATAAAGTGCTAGATTTGAGCTCTGGGTTAAATTCTTGCTTTGTTTCCTCATGGACTGAGGTGGCATCGGCCATCAGACATCTCGTTCTGGCTCTCAGCCTCAATTCCCCAATTGTTAAAATAGAGGAAAGAGCAGTCTGCCTCATAGAACTGTTGTTGCGCAAGTGAACCAAGCCTTGCTAAATGTTAAATGCATAATGAAGAAATGGCTATGTGGAGAGAAAAATGGCAATTGTCCAAGATTTCCCCCTATCATCTATCTATCTATCTATCTATCTATCTATCTATCTATCTGCTGTGAAGGAAACCCTTGGTGGGGGAATATTGTGTTGTGATTTCTGCACCTAGGCAGGATTTAGAAGGTGAACAATCCTTATTTCAGATTCTGAATTTAATCGTTTTATGAGAGGGAGGTTGTCCCTGTCTTAAGAAAGTAGTAACTTACTTCAATATGCAATAATCCAGCTCTGCTGTGTTCATCTTGTACATTTTTCTGGGCCAGCAGTGGGTGGGTACTCCAAAGTCTTTCCATCATTAGCACCACTGCCTGAGCACTTAGCAAGTAAATTAGGGCTGTGGTACCCCAAGGATATCCCTGCCCCTCAGGTCATGTTCTGTGCCAAATAACTTTAGCAACATCAACAAGCGAAAGGGCAATGATCTAGTTTGGTTCAAATTTATGGGGAAGGCTGTAGTTCAGGGGTCAGCAAACTTTTTCAGCCGGGTGCTGGTCCACTGTCCCTCAGACCTTGTGGGGGGGCTGGACCATATATTGGGAGGGGGGAATGAACAAATTCCTATGCCCTACAAATAACCCAGAGATGCATTTTAAATAAAAGGACACATTCTACTCATGTAAAAACACGCTGATTCCTGGACTGTCTGTGGGCCGGATTTAGAAGGGTATTGGGCCAGCTATTAGTTTGCCTACCTGTGCTGTAGTAGTTCATTGGTATAGCATCTGCTGTGGATGCAAACAGCCCCTGGTTTCATCCTTGGTGTGTCCAGGTGAAAACTCTTGTTAATACTGAGCAAGATGAACCAAGGTCTGATTTTCTATATCCCTGTAATGACAAAGACAATGAGGATTTTTTACGCAGTATTTGATTGGCATTTTCATGTTAAAAGTTAAGGACAGAGCCTCTCCCGCTATGTTGGGGGACTTAAACCTAAGTGGCTTGAGATCTCCTGATCACACTAGATTTATGACCATGTTGCTCATTGCTAAGGCTGAATTAGCCTTAGGAACGAGTCAAGTTTCACATTATGGTTCCTCCAGGCTGAGAGGTCCTTTTCCATTGCTTCTGGCTTTGAGGGGGGAACTATCAGATCCAATTCATCCCCAGGGCCACGTTAAGTCTGCAAGGATCTGTTTAATCTACCGGTAGGCAAATGCCAGCTGAACATCTCCCTTGCTTAAAACATGAGCTATGGCCTCCCTAAATGACTCAGACTGGCCTTTCCCAGGGGTTTCTGCTGGGCTGCCTAACCCTGCACTTTTGAGGCCTGGGCACCGTTCCCACTTATCTCATTGCTGACAGTATTTCCACACCTGTTCCTTTGGGCCTGCGACATGGCTGATCCTGCAGCCACTGCAGTGTCGGTGAGAGACAGAAGAGAGAGGAAGACCTCATGGCAAAGTTGCACACCGTCCTTGAACACCGGCTGCTACTTAGAGCAGGATCCCCAATGGGTTTTGAGCATCGCATGAGATAAGAGGGACCACACGTTTCTGGGGATGGGCTGCTTGGTCCATGTCCATCTCCACCATTGGAGGCAGCCTGCCTCTGAATACCATTCACTGGGGATCACAAGTGGGAAGATTAGCTGTTGCACTCAGGTCCTCGCATTGGCATCTGGTTGGTCAGTGTGAGCATTGGGCATTGAGGCTGATCCAGCAGCCAGACTCTTCCCGGTGTTCTCACTGGTTTCAGCAGGTTCATGTGAAGTTCCTACAGGCTGGTCTCCTTCCCCAAACTGGAAAATTGTGCATCTTCAGCTTTGCCCCTCTTCCACAAAGCCATGTGTATGCTAGGTAAACACATGCAGTTAATGAGATTGTGGCAAACCTTGCAACGGGGCGGGGGGGGGGGAATCATTGAGGTTTCCAGATAGATCAAGGTTTTGGGCCAAGACTAAGCTGCTGTCCTATTCTTGGGTGGGTGAGAACCCTGTTCTATTTTTTGCAGCATTTCCTGCAGCGCTTGTTCCCAATGGATGGCTGACGCTTTTGGAAAAGGCATTCTTGTAGCCCACTAGTGTCAGAGCCCCTGTGCTGCGTGCAGAGGGCCTCAGGTTCAATCCTTGACATTTCCAGGTAGAGCTGGAAGAGCAGTCTGCCTGAAACCTTGGAGAGCTCCTGCCAGTCTCTGTGGACAATACTGAGAGAATGGCAGCTTCCTGTGTTCCTGTGCTGAACCAACCAACCTATCTCACATCATTAAATGTTCCCACTCTCTCGCACATACCCCTGTTTCAAGCAGCTTTTCACTTCAGATCGGGATCTATTGGTAGATTTCCAAATCAACTGCAGAAGATTGGCAAACTCAGTGGTTTAACTCAGGGACAGGCAACATGGTGCCCCCCAAATTTCCCGGACAACAACTCCTATCATGCTGGTTGAGGGTGATGTTGTTGTCCACAACATGTGGTGGGCATCATGTGTTGGCTGCACTTGCTTTAAGAGTAGCACCAGCAAAAAGCTTTTTCTTCACTCCTGTTGAAATCAAGAAAGCTTATGGAAAAACAGCTCCGGAAGGAAATCCTTGGGCTGAGCACATGCACTTGGAAGCACCTTCCTTCCACCTTGCTGAGCCACAAGGTGAAAAACAAAATAGACCCCGCCAGCCTATATTTTCCCCACCCCATGGTGGGGTGTCGTCCACTTTTATACCCCAGTTGCATGAACAACCATCCAACAATGAGTCATAGTAAGGCAGAGAGAAAAGGACTGAACGCAGCTCCATGTCCAAACAGAGATTTGGGGAATATGGATCTCCTGCAACAATGTCCCTCCCTGGCCATGCTGAATGTGGTTTAATACGGGCGAATGAGACATAGCTGCCATTTGCCAATTAAGGAAGGCAGTAACTCCACACCTGTTGAGTTGTTCAGATTCGAAGTGGCAAGGAGGACCTGGTGTGAACAAGAACACAGAGAGGCCATTTCACCCCCTTGCAAACAATCACCCTTGAGAAAATCAACTTTCTCCTCCTCCTGTCCCTGGGAGCTTGTTCCTCTCTGTACAGCTTTACTGATATGGGATTGTTCCTCTGCTCCTGCAGGGAGCCAGGGACACCCTTTCCTGCTGATGCGAAAGATCTGTGGGGGTGGTTTCGCAGAAAGGGGTATCGGGTAGCTGCTGCTGTTCCAGATGCCTTGCCCTTATAAGGCTGTTTCTAAAAACTGCCCTGTGCCTGTGCTCCCTGCAAGGAGGCAAGGGGATGAGCTAATGGCAGTATTTTGGAAGAGGGCAGAACTTATTTAGGGTACGAGAAGGGTCTTCCTCTGCCCCCACCCTCCATGAGAGATGGATGGGCAGGCGGATGGCAAGGCCAGGCCTCCTCAAGAACAAAGTAGCTATTTAAAGAGGCTTCCGTGGCTTGGGGCTATGATTCATTGGCTGGATGGAGTGGTTCAATTTGTTGGGAGGTTGACTAGTCCCAGTGGCGTAGCGTGGTGTCAGGGGGTCAGGGCACCGGGAGTGAATTTCTGAGGGGGTGCAACCAGGTGTCCCATGACAGGCTCCCTCATCGAGGCGTCTGGGGTGGGCCTTTGGTGGCAGTGGCAGGTGCCTTCTTTTCCTTGTGGCCTGCGGAAGGGTGCGTCCCACACCTGGGCTGGCCAAGAGGAAAAGAGGAGGGCAGTGGAGGATCCCACCGAGGAGGTGGTGAGGAAGAGGAAGGTGGGAAAGCACTGTGAGGGGCTGCCCTCTCCCCCAGAATTACTTTGGATTCCTGCCATGACTTTTCAACTCTCATTTCAAAAAAGAAACAGGAAAACATGTGGGCTTCTTCTGTGGAAAATCTACATACATGTGACATCCATTGGGATGCTTGAGGGATCCGATCTTTCCAAGTCCTGATGCAAACGGAACCTTCTGAATCAGTGTGCAGATCAGAATGTAACTGAATTTCAGCTCAGAAACATGCAAACATGCATTTTTAAATGTATATTTTATTATAAAACACATCTGTAATTCTGCACAACAGCTTAGTATTGATCCACACATTAGTCCTGAGAGGTGTGGATGAGGAAACTTTGTACAGGAATCCTCAAGCATCTCTAAGTGGTGGTGCGCTTGCAATGTACAAAACTGCCTAGTGTATCCATTCCACATATACACTTTTGAGCACTGAAGTGAAGCAGAGTCCGCCTCTGCCCCTCTCCTCAGGGCCCTGAACCCTCTGCTTTCAATTTCATCATCTCTTGGCTTCCGCAAGCAGTGAGCACTGAATGGGTTTGTCATGTGGGCTCCCGCCAGCTCTGTTAATCCTAGTAAACAGGGGTGGTGAATCTGGCAGGGCCATTCCGGACCTATGTTGACAAAAGCACCTGTGAGGAGATGCCCTCTCGTGAGGCCGCAAATAGCTTCCCATTGTGAGTGCCAGACACACATCATACTGGGTGGAGTACCATTTGGCAAACCTACAAGCTGGGCCAACGCCAGAACAATAGTCAGACAAAGGATGTGATAAACACTAAGCATCCCAACCACTTTACTGAACTTTTTGAGAGCAGAAAGACAAACCACATGGCGTCTTGCTGAGTAACAACAACAACAACAACAACAACAACAACAACAACATGCTTAATATGTGAACTCCCTAAGGGGTTTACATAAAACACAGTAAGATCATTTTTGAAAAATCTCTCTCTCTCTTTGTGTGTATGTATATGTGTATGTATGTGTATATATATAATCTCCAAGAAAAAATAGAACATCCCTCAATGCCAGTTGCATACCCTCCATTATTATTATTATTATTATTATTATTATTATTATTATTATTATTATTATATTTACACCCCACCCATCTGACTGTGTTGCCCCCAGCCACTCTGGGCAGCTTCCAAACATAGATAAAAACATAATAAACATTAAACATTAAACACCTTCCCTATACAGGGCTGCCTTTAGATGGCTCAGTATCACAAAACTCCAGAATTTCTCTGATGAAAATAGGGATGTCCTAAGGAAAAGTGGGACATTCCAGGATCAAATCAGAAACCGGGATGGCTACTATAAATCCAGAACTGTCCGTGGCAAATAGGGACACTTGCAGGGTCTGCAGTTGCTGGCAATCACTGGGGCACTCAGATCATGTTTAAAGAACATGGCTTCCCCCAAAGAATCCTGGGACCTGAAGTTCACCCCTCACAGAGCAACCATTCCCCCATCCCCTTAACAAACTACAGTACCCAGGATTCTTTGGGGGAAGCCATGTGCTTTAAATGAACGTGACCTAAATCGGTTTTGTGACTGGCCTGAAGAAAGCGAATGAGCTTCAGAGCCAAGGGGAGATTTGAACCCGGGTTTTCTCAGATGTAGTCCAGAACTCTAACAAACCACACCGAACTAGTGTAGTAAACGAGAAAGCAGGTGCTCTTTGTGATATGTCTGCATAGGCTTCCAGGAGGTGCCTGTCCCATGTGTTTCCATACTGTCTACATGTTTCAATATTTTTCTGCATCGGGGATGGGAAAGCTTTTTTTAGCTCAAGGGCCACATTTGCTTCTAGGTAACGTTCTGGGGGCCACAGGCCAACAGTGGGCAGGGCCAGAGACAAAAGCAACCAGAGCAATGAATGAGGATTTTAATTTTGCGCAGTAAGGGGCGGATCTACTATGAAACTAACAAAGGTTCTGCTTCAGGGCCATGAAGGGCCCCACAAGTGACTTTAGTTCACATTGCTTTAAAAAAATTGGGTCTAGTATATATTTCCACAATCCCAAAGTTTGAGAGTCAGTACCACAGATGTTGTAAAGGTGACTTTGACATGAAAGATAATCCAGGACAGCAATTTTAAGTAAAATCAGAGATGTTGTTGTTGCTGTTGTTATGTGGTGTTGTTTTGTGGAACAACCCCATTGAAGAGGATAACAGTGGTTACCCAGACCTTGTTGCTGGTTGCGAAGGGGCACCCATAACATTTCAAGTTTCAAGGCCTAAAAACGTAGGCCCGCTGCTGAGGCTAGCTTCTACACATTCCCTAGCCTCCATGCTGGCAACCATTGTTGGAGTTCAAGGATATCTTCCAGCCAATAATTTCAAGGAGATTATAAAGCAGGGCCCAGAGCGCCAGGTTGTCCCCCAGATTGGGGGCACCTGGCATACACGTGTGCATGTGTGACATCATGTAAATGGTGAGCATGCACATCATCTGCAGAAGGCTGAGGGCTTTGGAGGAACCGGACAGAGGTACAACGTGTGATGCCATGATCTTGCGCATGCGCAACACACACCGGGCCCCCCTCAACATTAAGGGGCCCCAGTCCCTTTCCAACAAAAATTTAGGGGGCCAGAGACACACCAGTCCCCCTAGAGTTGGCCCACCTGGCAGGGCTAGTGAATGGTGTAGCCTGGGAAAGGCCAGAGGACCAGAGAGAGGCCAAGTAGACCGCATTTGGGCCTGGAATTCTGCACCACTATTTCTGTTTGGGAAATGGGGACTGGTGGGATCCAGCAAGTGATAGCCTGGGGCCTGACCCTGCAAGCCCAAGTCTCATTGAGGAAATCATTACCTGTTGTGCACGGCTGGCTCCGTATCCATGCCAGTTCAGAAATCCCTAAGTGTGAATAAAAACTTATTCCTGTCTTGTGGCTCCGTCAGAAACATCTAATGCCTGTTTGCTCTGTGAAATATACTTGGAGTCCTGTAGTGATTTCATGCTCTTTGTTGAAGCTTTATTGCATGACTGAATTGCCCCCCAAACCTCAGGCTTTTATATGCATTATTTACACAATGAGTCCCGTCTGATTGGCTGATTCTGCTTCCCTCCTGGAGCCTGATTGGTCTTTTCCTGCAGGCCAATCAATTGTTGCATTCTACGATCCTACCAGCCTTCTAGATGCGCCCTGGCATCTGAAACATCTTTCAAGCCCTATCTGCTGGAACCTTCACAAACACTGTCTTTTGCGGATTGCTCAGTCTCCTGTGTATGTACATGCACAGCCATTTTAGAGCAACAACTCCAAGCTGGGAGTGCTCAAGTCCTATGCAAGTCTTCCTCTCCTGGGTCGAGCTCTAAAACCCCACATTACTCTATGGGGTTGAACATAAGACTATAAGATGAGCCTGTTTGATCAGGCCAATCCAGCAGTATACCTGTCAACTGTCCCGGAAGAAAAACAGGACACCCCATTTTTTTCATGCAAGATCCCGGCAGCCATTCGGGTGCCACATTCTTGCGTTGCAATCACCCCCCAAAAAAGCGCTTTTGGGGGGCAAGATCACTGTGTGGGTCATGTGATTTGCCCAGGAGCGCATCCCTGCTGTTTGGTCTGGAAAAGTTGGAGGGCATGCAGCAGTGTGTTCTCTCACAGTAGCCACCGGCCAACTAGATGCCTGTGGGAAACTCACAAGCAGGACCTGAGCACAGGTGCCCTCCCCTCTCCTGGCATTTCCAGCAACTGGTATTCAGAAGCAACTCTGCCTCTGAACATGGAGGTGGAGCATAGCCATTGTGGCTATGAATTTTGAAGCCATTCAAGCTGGTGGCCATCCCTGCCTCCTGTGGGAAGGAGATCCATTAGCTTAACTATGTGCTGTGTGAAGAAGGATTTTATTTGTCCTGAATCTTCCAAATAACTGCAGGAAAACCAGACTGGGGACCCCCTCCAGACTAGTCTTTTATTGCAGGTTTATTCCACAACATGTTCTTGGCACAATAATTAGTGGTGGATTGAGTCTGCTTTAGTTTGTTGTGCGACGCTTCCCTGATGCTGCCACATTATTGCTATCCTGAGGAGCTATAGGGTATGGGTAAGCAAACTAAGGCCCGGGGACTGGATCCGGCCCAATCGCCTTCTCATTCCGGCCCGTAGACAGTCAGGGAATCAGCGTGTTTTTACATGAGTAGAATGTGTGCTTTTATTTAAAATGCATCTCTGGGTTATTTGTGGGGCATAGGAATTCGTTCATTCCCCCCCCCCCTTCAAAATACAGTCTGACCCCCCACAAGGTCTGAGGGACAGTCGACCTGCTGAAAAAGTTTGCTGACCTCTGCTATAGGGCAACAAAAGTGGGACAAAAATTAACCAGAACATTTGTGGTATTAGAAAGTTACAAGATTTCACTAGGAAGTTATGCAATATACACTGATAAGAAATGAAGCAAGATGGCTGCCCCAAAACATTTGCAGGGACAAAGAGTATCGAAAACGGGATCATGTGTGACTGCCCTGATAGTATAATGAGCAGAAATCAACGCACAATAAAAATGATCAGGGGTATAGCATGGACTGGCTAATAGCCATGTTCTCACGAAAACCCACTCCCTGTATCCTGCCACAGTTCTGTAGCTGAAAAAAAGTTATATATGTATTAAGGCAATGAATAAATGGATTGTGGATGTAAATAAACCAGGAAAAACAAAAACAAAACATAGGGCAGTAGCGGAACCAGTATTTGATTTGATGGTGTGTACTATGGTCAATACAACTGAGAAGACAGGAGAAGCTGGGCCGAGCCCATGACTGAGGGGCAGAGTGTGAGCTTTTTTCCTATCTGATGTCTGCCCTCCCCCTAATACTGCAAACCTCTACCCACTTATCTGTATGTGCCATTGAATTAAATGGGATTTACTTACGAGTAGGCATGCAAAAAGGATTGTACTGTGCACTGTCTTAGGCCAGCAGAACGAGGAACCCTTTTTCCAGTTTGAGGGCCAGATTCCCTCATGGCCAACGTTTTGGGAGCCACGTGGCAGGGATAGAACAACAGGTGCAAATCTGATCTTTGCCACATTCCAGCCAGACAAAAGTCAGAGGTTTCTACACACATACACACGACACCACACACCTCTTTGCGCCCTCCTTCAAGGCATTCTCGCAGGCCAAAGCATTCAGGGAGGGCATGGAACAGGGCAGGGGTGTGTGTGGCCTGGAGAGACTCCTGAGAGTCAGAGAGTGCTGGAGGGCTGCATTTGGCCACTGGGCCCAAGGTTCCCCACCCCTGATGTGGTCTGTTGATGGCATAAGCTGATACCACATCAAATTTCTCAGCAAAACTTTGCAGAACTTCCTAAGTGCCAGAATCAATGTTTTACATGCCACAGCCCTTGTGTGCAGCAGTATAGGTGCAGGAGAATTGTGGCACATTTATGTGCCAGCTTCAGATTTCTAGGCGCCAGGGTAACCAAGTGCCTGGAATTTTTTTCAGACTTTTAAGATGGGTATACCCCCCTCTCTTTCAGCCTCTCCCACTGATCTATCACACTCCCACGGTTCAGATGTACTGGGCTTTTCAGGCAAGGGTGGCACTTTGCCTAGGCTCATCCTCAGAACTTTGCTGGAGAAAAATCAGGCTTGGCCAAGTGGGAAGCAGCTGTGCACAAAAGCTGTTATGCATACCTAATTTCCCCCCTGCCTGCCCATGTTGTCTGGCAGAAACATCAGATCAAAAATATGGCAAACCAAATCACTATTCATCAGTCATTCAGTCTGACCTCCCCTCTATGATTGCACTGACATATCCACCAGCATAAAACAACAAATCATAGGATTATTTAAAAGTTAAATAGATGCATGGATGTACAGTGGTGCCTCGCAAGACGAAAATAATCCGTTCCGTGAGTCTCTTCGTCTAGCGGTTTTTTCGTCTTGCGAAGCAACCCTATTAGCGGCTTAGCAGATTAGCGCTATTAGCGGTTTAGCGGATTAGCGGCTATTAAAGGCTTAGCGGATTAGCGGCTAAAAGGCTATTAGCGGCTTAGTGGCTTAGAAAAAGGGGGGAAGCGGAAAAAAATCGGGACACTCGCTAGACGTTTTCGTCTTGCGAAGCAAGCCCATAGGGAAATTCGTCTTGCGAAGCAGCTCAAAAACGGAAAACCCTTTCGTCTAGCGGGTTTTCCGTCTTGCGAGGCATTCGTCTTGCAGGGCACCACTGTATACCGTATATATAGAAAATTACAACTTACTGAATATTGCTCAGGCAAAGCGGCAAGGCATCTTCAGCCGTCTGCACTGGAGAAACAATGAAGAAATGGATGCTGTAGTTGAGATTCCTGCATTGAAGAGGGTTGGACCAGATGACCCTCAGGTTCCCTTCCTGCTCTACAATACTATGAAAAGAAAAACAATGTGAAGATCTAACATTTCAAGAGATTTCAAAGTTCCCAGTACAGTACAGTGGTACCTCGGGTTACAGACACTTCAGGTTACAGACTCTTCAGGTTACAGACTCCACTAACCCAGAAATAGTACCTCAGGTTAAGAACTTTGCTTCAGGATGAGAACAGAAATTGCGTGGTGGCGGCGGGAGGCCCCCATTGGCTAAAGTGGTATCTCAGCTTAAGAACAGTTTCAGGTTAAGAACGGACCTCCAGAGCGAATTAAATTATTAACCCGCGGTACCACGGTACATGTTCTGATCAAGATAACATTCACAGTTCCTCACGGGCATTCTCTGTTGCAATGTAGCCTCCTGCTGTTCATTATAACAGCATGACTGTTACACACGCATGGCTCTCTGGATTGTGGCCAGGATCAAGCATGTGGCGTGCACCACACTTGTGGGTGGGCGGGAAGGAACTGGCAGTCCTGTTCTGCACCCACAGCGATCCAGTCTAGTGAAGAACTGAGAAAATAGGAAGCAGGGTTGTGCAGTGCTGCTAGACCTAAGCATGTCTACTCAGAAGCAACTCCTGTTGAATTCAGTGGGGATTACTCCTAGGTAAGTCTGGTTAGGACTGCAGCTTAAATTGTCGTGGGACTTTTTTGTATTCCCGTGGGAACCACTCAGGGACTATGGCAGGGATGGGAGAACCTTGAGCTGTTGTTGGACTCCAACTCCTATCACCCATGAACATTGGTCATGCCGGTTGGCGCTGATGGGAGTTGGAGTCCGACCTTTGAAGGGCCACACAGGTTTTCCATTCTTGGGTTACAGAAAGCAGGCAGGCATTTAGATTTATATCCTCCAAGAAGCTGGGGGTGAAAAAGATTCCTCGCTACTTTATCCTCACAACAACCCTGCAGAGTTGCTTAGACAGAGAGAGAGAGGGGGGGGACAACTGGCCTAAGGTAGCCTGGTGATAATTTTAAGCTGTTTACAGTGTGGTGTAGTGGTTAAGAGCGGTAATCTCATAATCTGGGGAACCAGGTTCACGTCTCCGCTCCTCCACATGCAGCTGCTGGGGGACCTTTGGCTAGTCACACTTCTCTGAAGTCTCTCAGCCCCACTCACCTCACAGAGTGTTGTGGGGAAGGAAAGGAAAGGAGAATGTTAGCTGCTTTGAGACTCCTTAGGGTGGTGATAAAGTGGGATATCAAATCCAAACTCCTTCTTCTCTTCCTCCCTCCCAATGATCCTGTTGTGCCAAAGTTCTGCAGTCATTTTGCAGTGAAAACCCTGCGTTTTCGCAGCACCCCTCAAGACTAGTAATTGATAAATCAACCTGGGGTTCGTAGTTAACACCCCAAAATCCAACAGTGTCTGAATCACTTTAAACCAGCCCCACATTCCAGCCCCACATAAACCAGAGGTGCCTCCTCTACACATCTGCACATCCATCCAGGCTAGCAAGGATGATTTGTCATCCTAGCTCAAGGGAGCTTCCAGGTATGCAAAGGCACCCCAGGAGTACCCCAAGCAGGACCACGGAGGAATGAGAGCCTGAGAGCCAAACAGAGAGGCCTGGGGGTCTGTATCTGGCCCCCAACCCAAGGCCTGTGGTTTCTCCACCCCCCTGTGTTGAACAGTGAGAGAGGCTCCCTGCAAGGAGGTACGAGAAATCCCAGCCTGCTAGGATTAAATCTGTTGAAGCCTGAATATGCAGCCGTAAATATGATTCTTGTGTTATTATTTGTAATAATACTTTTCTTCCAATGAGCTCAAAGCAGTGTATATGTTTCTCTTCCTGCCCTCATTTTATCCTCACGATAACCCTATGACCTAGGGTCGCTGATCCCAAGGAGCAAGTGAGCTTCTTGGGCTGAGTGGGGATTTGAACCCGTCTCTCTCCAGTCTAAGGCTAGCCACTGGGCCATACTGCCCCCACATAGAGCAGAATCCTAGCCAAAGTGAAATATTTTAAATTCCAATTGGTTTCAATGGGAAGAGGGTGTTAAGCATGTGTTTATCTCTCTCTCCTGCTGGAGTTATTGAGATGTAAGGGATTACACCATAAATTTAAAACACATTTAGAGCACATGGTACCCCCACAAAATGAATCCTGGGAACTGTAGTTTAGCCCTAACAGAACTACAATTCTCAACACCCTTAACAAGCCACAGTTCCCACGATTCTTTGGGGAAGGCTGTGTGCCACAGATGTCCCAGAGTACAATTGCAAATATTTCAGGCAGCCATTTCTAGTTACTCATGATTCCACAGAAGGCTGACAGTTTAACACTTTTTTTAAAAAATGGTTTAGACTTGGGTTTAAAAATAAAACAGGATTAAATTCATTATTGGTTCAACTGGAAGCTCAGCAGAAGTGCTCGCCTTGGAGCTTAATTTATTTTGGGTTCAAAAGCCAGCTAATTCAGGTTACACAGTGGTTGCTGGGAAGCTTCCTGCAACATTCCTGTCTCGAAATTCTTGCCTCCGAGGAGTCTCTAGAAATAGACTAAAGCGCAGACGCAGCTCAACTGTATTTTTATTTTTTAAAAAAGATGAACCCATGCCTCTGTAAAACTGCCTATTTTTAGGAGCGCCTTCTATTCTGTCTGACGCTTAAAATGCATGTCTGCACTTTTTTGGGGGAAATAATAATAAAGTTGTCACTCCCTTTACCCAGGTACGACTCAAAAGGAAAGGGGACTGGGAGGGAGAAGGAATCAGAGGATTCAGGAAAGATCTGAGGAGAGGACAAAGTGCAATGGTGTTGTTGTTTTGAGGCAGGGGTGTGTGGGTGTGGGTGTGGGTGGGTGGGTGTGGAGCAGTGGCGTAGCGTGGGGGTGCAGGGGGGCCGGCCGCACCGGGCACAACATCTGGGGGTTAGGGTTAGGGGGCGCAAATCCACGGGTTAGGGGGCGCAAATTACTTGCCTTGCCCCAGGTGCTGGCAACCCACGCTACGCCACTGGTGTGGAGTGAATGTTGCTCTTCCCCACCAGAACCTCAGGAAGCAGATTAGGCTAATACATCCAGAAAAGCAGGACTGAGCTCTTGGGCATGCTGTGTGACTACAGTGGTACCTCAGGTTAAGTACTTAATTTGTTCCGGAGGTCCGTACTTAACCTGAAACTGTTCTTAACCTGAAGCACCACTTTAGCTACTGGGGCCTGCTGCTGCCGCCACGCCGCCGGAGCGCGATTTCTGTTCTCATCCTGAAGCAAGTTCTGGAGCCAGTGTGGTGTAGTGGTTAAGAGCAGTGGACACGTAATCTGGGGAACCGGGTTTGCTTCCCCGCTCCTCCACATGCAGCTGCTGGGTGACCTTGGGCCAGTCACACTTCTCTGAAGTCTCTCAGCCCCACTCACCTCACAGAGTGTTTGTTGTGGGGAAGGAAGGGAAAGGAGAATGTTAGTCGCTTTGAGACTCCTTCGGGTAGTGATAAACTCTTCTTCTTCTTCTTAACCTGAAGCACTATTTCTGGATTAGTGGAGTCTGTAACCTGAAGCGTATGTAACCTGATTTGTATGTAACCTGAGGTACCACTGTACTTTAAACAGGCCAATTGCCCCTTTCCATGCTCAGCTTACTCCATCCCATTCCCACAAATCTTAACAGAGGAAGGAGTGTAGCTCAGAGCACCTGCTTTGCATGCAAAATGTCGCTGGTTTAATTCCTGGTGTTTTGAGTTTGCGGGAGAGGGTCTGGGTGCTGTAAGTCTCCCTTTCCAAATGTGCAATCCTGTATCTATGGGGGTAGAAGAAAATGCAAGAGAAAGATTGCCAAACCAGTTCCTTCCTCGAGGTAATGACTTTGGCTCCTTGTTAAGCATTGCGATTTAGCATATCCAAATAAGTTGCTCTGTGCCATAGAGCAAATCATTATCATTATTAAGGTTTATATACCACCCTTCATCAAAAGATCTCAGGGCAGTTCACAGAATAAAATACAAGATAAATCACAAGTAGCCACCTCTCACCTGGCTGGTAGATGGAAGCCAGAGTTCTGAGTGAGAGAGCTGGAAGCTGGAAGAGACATGCCTTGCGCTGTGGACTTGGAGCTCCCCCTGGAAACCTAAAGAGGAGAGCAAGATGGGAGTGTTGCTGTGAGACCCTCCACCTTATGCTCAGTTTGTAAAGGTAAAAGTAAAGGGACCCTGACCATTAGGTCCAGTCGCGGATGACTCCGGGGTTGCGGCGCTCATCTCGCTTTACTGGCCGAGGGAGCTGCCGTTTGTCCACAGACAGCTTCTAGGTCAATTGGCCAGCATGACTAAGCCACTTCTGGTGAACCAGAGCAGCGCATGGAAACGCCATTTACCTTCCCGCCAGAGCGGTACCTATTTATCTACTTGCACTGTGTGCTTTTGAACTGCTAGGTTGGCAGGAGCAGGGACCAAGCAACGGGAGCTCACCCCGTCGCAGGGATTCAAACCACCGACCTTCCGATCAGCAAGCCCTAGGCTCTGTGGTTTAACCCTCAGCGCCACCTGTGTCCCATGCTCAGTTTGTATATAAGTATAAATAAAACCATGTCTCCTAAAGACACCACAGTCTCCACTGACCCTCATTCCAAGGAAAGTGAACACTGGGTAAGTGCAGGCACCCCTGGAATGTCTTGTTGTTGCTTGGATATTGGGGTGGCATGTAACAGCTGGCATCTCCAAACAGGGCTGTGACCCTAGGAGGGTCACTGTCAAGTCACTGTAGGCACTGCCAACCTAAACAGACTAATGATCTGACGGGATAAGGCAGCTTCCTGGTTTCTAGCCCTCATGTTGCTGCTTCCAATAAATAAATGACCCCAACCTGAAATGTCTGTAAAACAAATCCCAAATTCCATTGCATTTGGGGGGCAGGAAGGATTTAAGGCTGAACCCATTTTTACTATCTAGTGCTTCATGGCCATCTTCTGGTGTTTAGCTGCTCGTTTTTAAAGAAAAAACACAACAGCAGGTTGTAAGGACCATTCTAATGTGGTTTTCACACATTTGCCCGTTCCTCCGGAACTGCCGTCCTTTGTTCATGTGCATTTTTTGGAGAATCCAAACAATATCCTGATTCTGGTGCTTTATGAGTTGTCCTCACATATCCCCCCCCCCCAAGACCTGTTATGATAGAACACAACAAAAGCCGACTCATTAAAGGGCATTTTATACCTAATCAAAAAAACGCAGTACCACGTAGAGCAAAAACCCAAACCAATTCAACAAACAATGAATGCAATTCAAGACCAATTCATAGCGATTCAAATATCAGAAACAGGTACTGAGCACCAGCAGACCCCCCAAACCCTAAAGCTGTTGGAAATGTTGTACTGACTCCCAGTTTCTAGAACAGATGGAGATATATATATATATTTTTCCAGAGGTGCCACATATCAGTAGTGCATAGGGTCATAAGCAAAAATAGGTGGAGCAAGTGTACATTTCACATGTGTACAGCAGGGTAGCTTCTAACAACACACTTCCCCCACTCTCTCCCTCATCTAGGCAAACAATGAGCATTGTCAGAGCTCAAGGACACATTCCAGCCAGGCAGAAACACTCACCGAGGGTGCAAAGCAGAGCTGGTGGGGTGCATGGGTTGGGGGAGAAGGGGTGCGGTCTGAGGCAAGACTCTTGGGTTACTGCCTTACAGGGTTGTTGTGGAGATTAATTGTGGAGGGAGAGAACCACGTGCACCACTCTGAGCTCCTCGAAGAAAATGCTGGAATGTAAACGCAATTAATAAAATAACAATAAATAGGGGAGAAGTTGGGAGGGCTGCATTTGGCCCCTGACCCCAAGGGTTCCTATCTCAAACCGCTGCTCAGTTCAGATTTTCCAGAGTCTTTTCTGTCTGTTCGTTGGACGTGTAATTCTACAGGCCTGCCTGAGTTACATGCACACACAAATGTGTATACAGTATCGGCTACATGCCAGGTTAATCGCCATTGCTTCTCCCAAAGGATTCTGGGAATTGTTGAATGGGGGGGAGTTTCCCCTAACCCCATTGCTACCACTGTGGGCCCCACAATATCCTTGGACTGAGGAGACCTTTGTTAAATCCTTGAAGTGTAGTCAGTCCCTAGGTAAGAGTTTCAAGGGAGTGCGCACAAGGTAATGCGGAGAAAGGGGTTCAGTGTCCTCACCCGAACACCCATTTTAATCTGAAACTGAACCCAGAACCAGGCAGTCACACAAAGCAACAAATGTGGCTGCCCTCTCGCTTCCAGGTATGTGTTTGTTTAGATTGTTCGGCGTATTGACCTTTTTAGGCAAAAGGCCCACTCAAGGCGGCTTACGATACAGTAATGTAAAATGAGACAACAAAACAAAATGCAGCAACAATTGATCCAATTGCCAGCTGGAGCTGCTTGTTGTGACAGCCCGCCATGTGCCTGCCATCGCCACGTCCTGCACTGTACGCTCTCTGCTGTACACAAGCTCAGTGCCCTGGGATGGTCAGGAAACACTGCTCTTCCCCCATCCTTCCCATTCTGTTGGCGCCAGGTGGCTGGCCATAAATATATTCTGCAGACTCAGGGCATTGCATGAAACTTGCTTCATTGCAGGCACCTTGAGGGCCAGGTCTAAATTTGGCCAGGCACCGGGGTGGGAGGCAGGGGAGCTGAGATCAGGATGCTGTGGAATGAACTGAAGGCAATGTATGATCCCATATGCTCCAATTGGACCTGTTTAGTCATATTTCACACACAGAGAGGCACATACCCACTTCTTCTCCAAAAACAAGGAATTCCCAGCCAGTCACCTGCTTCCCCGAATAGCTAGATGTATTTATTTTTTACCATGATTTAGAAACCAATCACCCAGGATGTGCTAGTCTCATAGCGGTGTTGGTTTAACACCTGCCTGCTAAGTATAAATGCCGTGTACAGTATCTTTATCTGAATGATCGCATGCCCTCCAACATTTCTATGATGAAAATGGAGATGTCCTATTCCATCATCATCACCATCACCATCATTTTATGATTTATACCCTGCCCATGTGACTGGGTTGCCCCAGCCACTCTGGGCAGCTTTCAACATATATAAAAAACAATAAAACATTAAACATTTAAAAAATATTCCCTATACAGGGCTTCTTTCTTGTAATGTTTGTATAGTTACTCATTTCGCTGGCTCATACCTTCCAACATTTACCTGATGAAAATAAGAACAACCTAAGGAAAGGTGGGGCATGCCAGGATCAACTGGGATGGCTTCTGTAAATCCAGCACTGTCCCTAGAAAACAGGGACACTGGGAGGGTCTGATATCTAGATGTATTTATTTTTTTACCTAGGGCTGCCATACATCCAGGTTTTCCAGACATGTCCAGAAATTTTGCAGGAAAATGGCATCCGGGTGGATTTCCGGCAAATTGGCAAGATATCTGGAAAACCCAGACACATGAAAGGGGGGTGGTGTGTGTGTGTGTGTGTGTGTGTGTGTGTGTGTGTGTGTGTGTGTGAAAATTCAAAAAAGGCCAAAAATAAAAAAGCTCAACAGCATCTCATCCTCACAATGGCCAACCAGATTCCCCCAGGGAAGACCACAAGCATGGCCTGTGTGCAACACTGTTCTCCTTGTACTGGAGATCCCCAGAAACTGATATGCAGAGGCTGAGCTGCTCTTTAGTTGAATACAACCCTCAGTAATTACGGTGTGCGTGTTTTATTTATTTGTTTAAGGCATGGGTAGACAAACTAAGGCCCGGGGCCGGATGTGGCCCAATCACCTTCTAAATGCGGCCCATGGACGGTCCGGGAATCAGCATGTTTTTACATGAGTATAATGTGTCCTTTTATTTAAAATGCATCTCTGGGTTATTTGTAGGGCATACGAATTCATTCTTTATTTTTTTAAAAAAATATAGTCCGCCCCGCCCCCAAGGTCTGAGGGACAGCGGACCGGCCCCCTGCGGAAAAAGTTTTTTGAGCCCTGGTTTAAGGCATCTTTGTGCTGCTTAATCATTAGCATTTCAATGCAGTCATCATAAAAACAGAGATGGGATGTGTATGGGTATTCATAGAATCATAGAATCATAGATTTGGAAGAGACCACAAGGGCCATCGAGTCCAACCCCCTGCCAAGCAGGAAACACCATCAGAGCACTCCTGACATATGGTTGTCAAGCCTCTGCTTAAAGACCTCCAAAGGAGACTCCACCACACTCCTTGGCAGCAAATTCCACTGTTGAACAGTGGTATTCGGTGATTCAGCTGACCATTGCCATTGTGTTCCCCACAGACATTCACTGCCTGGTGTAACTCTCACTTGAGGAAGGCAGGAACGCAGATTGAGAACATTGAGGAAGATTTCCGGAATGGCCTGAAGCTCATGCTTCTGCTGGAGGTGATTTCAGGTATTATTAATAAAATAAAATAAAAGCTTTGGGGAGGGTGATGATCTGTGGAGCTGCCCAGGGGCAAGAAATGTGGAGCGGGGAGGTTGAGGCAAAATTTGCAAGCCACAGACACAATAAAAATTTTATCATTTGTTCAACTTCTGCCTAAGACTCCAAATCGCCAAGTGGCAGGATCTGCTACATTTAGTTGAAGTTAGCAATAGGTCTGTTGCAACCTCCTTTGTGATGTTTCATTTTGAAATCTTTAAGATAATATATTAGTTTCCTGTTGATGGTGTTGCTTTGAACGAATACTTTATATTTGACTCTCCATCGTCCTCCATCTTTCCTCCTCTTCCTCTTCTCCCCAAAGGTGAAAGGTTGCCAAAGCCAGATAAAGGGAAGATGCGCTTCCACAAGATCGCCAATGTCAACAAGGCACTAGACTTCATCGCCAGCAAGGGGGTCAAGCTGGTATCTATTGGTGCTGAGGGTGAGTGTCTTGTTTGGGAACTCATTCCAGGGGGCTGGAGATGTAACACTAAAAGCCTGGTTTGTAGTGCATGCTAAGCACATCTCTGGGGCGTGCAGTGCTCTAAGAGCCAGGAGTAGCCAACATGGTGCTATCCAGATGTTGTTTTCCAACTCCCATCATCCCCAGCCAGCACGGCCAATGATCATGGATGCTGAAGAACAGGTGTGCATGGGGATGAGGTCGTTCCTCAGGTTAAGCTGTTGAGGGCTTTAAATGCTAAAAGTGAAAGCTTGAACAGCATATTGGCAACCAGTACAGCCCTCTGAGCAGATGGATGTCCCACTCAACAATGCTACCTTTATAGGTTAAAGTAAATTGCAAGGTCCCCTTCAAGGATCTGTACTAGAACTGGTACGATTTAGCTTATTCATAAACAATCTGGAGTCAGGGTGAGCAATGGGTAAAGGAGTGGATAGTACCAAATTATTCAGCCTGGCAAAACTCAGTCAGGCTGCCAAGAGCTCCTGAAGGATGCAGGCAAATGGACCACAAGAAGGCAGCCAAAACAAAATTAGGATCAGTAAATAAAATGCACTGGAGCAATGAAATCCCAACATAACATTTACATGGACAGGGGCTGAACTGGCTGTATAACTCCTGCATGTTGCTTGCTTCCAGCAACTGATATTCAGAGATACACTTTATCTGAACTTGGAGGCTCAGTTTAGCTATCATTGCTGCTAACAGAGCCACAGATAGGCCTCCTCCTGAATTTGCTTTAGTTGTTGGGTCTCTGGGCCCCAAAGTGGTACATAAATAAGCCCAAGAATTACTGAATCCAGACTTGCTCTCCAGATGTTTTGGACAGACATCCTTCCCCAGTTTGTGCCCCCACAGAAGGAGATTATATCTCCAAACATGTTTGGAATCCCTTTGGTGAAAATCCATGTCTCATTTGTGCAGTTTTGTTGACACTGTGGTTCTCTAAGCTCCCTCCATCCCCTCCTTCTTTTCCAGAAATCGTGGATGGGAACCTGAAGATGACTCTGGGCATGATCTGGACAATCATCCTTCGATTTGCCATCCAGGACATCTCGGTGGAAGGTGAACACAAGGGCACACAAGCCCCTCGCGGCATCCCGGCCTGCTTTTTTTAAGGGAAGAGCTGTTGGCTCGCTTGCCACCTGGGTTCAGTCCCCAGTGGCATCTGCCAGTCAGTGTAGACCATACTAAGCCAGACAGACCAAGGGTCTAACTCAGTACAATGCAGCTTCCAATTCTCCTAGGACCCAAGTGGAAGAGGGAACAGGACCAGCTTAGAGTCTCATAGTCCTTTTTGCCATGCTCCTCACTGCCCTTTCCCTTGTCCTCTTCTTTCTGACTGCAATATGCGCTGCTGCCCAGAGGGAGCAAGCAGGGAAGGTAGAGACAGTGGCTTCTGCTTCTCTCACTCTGGCCTCTGCTCAGAAAAGGGAGCAACAACACCCAGGCAGATCAGCAGCCAGGCCAGAATGGGGAGCCTGCTACTCTGGAGTGCCCCCCCCCAGGCAGCTGACCAACAATGACAGTCTTTGGTGCTAGTCTCCCCACCCCCCTCAATTGCAGAAGGCCCCAAAGCTCAACTCCCAGCACCACCAGTTAAATCTGCCATGTGTCAGGTGATGGGAAAGGGTGTCCTTTGCTGGGAATCCTGAAAAGCCACTGGCAATGGGAATGGGCCGCCCTGCAATAGGTGGGCAGGCTGGCATGGCTTAGTGGTGCTGGAGCAAGTGCATTGCAGAAAGGTGTAATGATGGGAAAGAAGAAGAAGAAGAGTTTGGATTTGATATCCCGCTTTATCACTACCCTAAGGAGTCTCAAAGCGGCTAACAATCTCCTTTCCCTTCCTCCCCCACAACAAACACTCTGTGAGGTGAGTGGGGCTGAGAGACTTCAGAGAAGTGTGACTGGCCCAAGGTCACCCAGCAGCTGCATGTGGAGGAGCGGGGATGCAAACCCGGTTCCCCAGATTACGAGTCCACCGCTCTGAACCACTACACCACACTGGCTGAGACTTTGGCTGAGACTTTGGAGAGTTGCTGTCAGTCGATAGTAGAAAATGCCATCTACTCTGAGCAGACAAGAGTAGGCAAGAGCCAGTGTCCCTGCTGGGCATCAAAGGAACTCTTGGGTCTTACCCAGCGCAGAGGGTCCATTGCCTGAGCCTTCTTTCCTTCCTTCCTTTCCAGAAACCTCAGCCAAGGAGGGGCTACTGCTGTGGTGCCAGAGGAAGACTGCTCCCTACCGGAATGTCAACGTGCAAAACTTCCACATCAGGTATAAAGCAAGGGAGGGGGAGGGGGGGTCACACACAATTTGAGCTGCATTAATTGTTTGCTACAAGTGCACAGGCTGTGCATAGCAAAAGAGGGTTTGAGCGACAAGATTTCTATGCAGCCAGGATGCAAGAAGAGGAGGAGGAATAAGAAGAATAGAATCATAGGATTGTAGAGTTGGAAGGTACGCCAAGGGTCATCTAGTCCAACCCCCTGCGATGCGAGGATCTCAGCCAAAGCATCACTGGCAGGTGCTTTTATTTGACAAATAAAATTATGGCTAATATTTGTTGAATTGGATTTCTTGCCCACCCTTCCCAGGGCAGCTTACAGCAATAAAACACATAACTATGAAACAAATACAATAGTTACAATGGCAGAACAAGAAAAAGTGTAAAATAATTCAAATGAAAAGCAATTCTGTATATAAACAAACCCAAATATTTTAAAAACCCTTCCATATATAAAAACAGAGCTAAGGCAGCAGAGCCATGGGACTCTTAATCTCAGGGCTGAGGGTTCAAACCCCATGTTGGGCAAAAAGATTCCTGCCTTGCAGGGGGTTGGACTAGATGACCCTCGTGGTCCCTTCCAGCTCTACAATTCTATGATTCTATGGCACTTGCCTGATAGGTTAATGGGAGGGGGGTGTTGCAGGGATTAAATGAGGAGGCGGACCATCTGCACTACCCTGAGGTACTCAGATGAAAAATGCCGGATAAAAATGCAACAAAATTAATAAATAAACTTTCTGTTTGCCAAAGACAGAATTCCCTAAAGGAAAACGGGGTGGGATTGGGGTGGGGGGGCAGTCAGGGCTTTGTCCCTGGTTCCGTTCAGTGTGAGGAGCCTCTCCCAGTTCCCAGTTCTGCCTGCTTTGAGGCAAAAGAGCTTTTGCAGAACCCCAACTCTGCAATAGGGATATTTAAACATAAATAAATACACCTACCAGCTGGATTCAGCATTTGTTTGCCTGACTGTTGGCTTGAAACTGATGCAGCACAGCTCCCTGGCATGGAGGAACAACACCAGAGCTGGGTGCCAAAAGGGACTTAGCTCCTAGGCTAATTTCCTGCAACCAGCCTCCTCTGCCCAGAGGGCAACAGGGCCAATGTTCCTGCAGGAAGAAGGAAGCCAGTTCTGGCCAGGGGACCCCCTTGCTCAGCCCGAGGGCCACATTCCTTTCAGGGCAACCTTCTGAGGGCCATGTAGGGCAGACCCAGAGGCAAATGTGGCTGGAGCATTGGATGAATATTATTATTATTATTATTATTATTATTATTATTATTATTATTATTAAAATTTCTATGCCGCCTTTCATCTGAGGGCGGTTTACAATATATATTT
The DNA here is from genome assembly GCF_965113315.1 of Podarcis vaucheri. Classification (NCBI taxonomy): domain Eukaryota; kingdom Metazoa; phylum Chordata; class Lepidosauria; order Squamata; family Lacertidae; genus Podarcis; species Podarcis vaucheri. Next base: position 19,737,927 of record NC_138754.1, on the reverse strand, counting down.
TTAAAAATGCATAACATAATGACAAAGATTCCAGTTACAGATAGGTAGCCGTGTTGGTCTGCCATAGTCAAAATAAAAAAATTCCTTCCTGTAGCACTTCAGGTATCTGAAGAAGTGTGCATGCACACGAAAGCTTATACCAAGAACTAACTTAGTTGGTCTTTAAGGTGCTACAGGAAGGATTTTTTTTATTTTGATAATGACAAAGAAAAACAGTGTCCTCTTCCTACAGCTTAAAAAAGACCATCAATTGTTTAATTAGCCAAAGGCATAGGAGAAGAATAAAGTTTTTGCCTGGTGCCTAAAGATATGTAGGGACACATTTCAGCCAGGCAAAAGCATCCCAGGAAGGCGCAAAGCAGGCCTGTTGAGGGACGTGGTTTGGGGAGAGTTCCCAGGGCCGCATAGAGAGGCCTGGAGGGCCGCATCCGTTCCCTGAGCCTGAGGTTCCACTCCTCTCTATGGACTAGATTTGCTCCTTCCGCAATGTCTGCTTCTGTTCCTCCCTTTTCCTCTTCATTTGCACCCTGTGCCTTTCCATACCTGTATGGGGCAGCTGCCATTTCTCTGACAAAGGATGTTGGACCAAAGCTGGAGGCCACCCAGACCCAGCTGAAGAGACCCAGGACTCACTCATTCACTCTTTCCCTCTTCTCTCTCCATGCCCATGTGCTGCCCACCAGCTGGAAGGATGGCCTGGCACTCTGCGCCCTGATCCACAGGCACCGCCCTGACCTCATTGACTACGCCAAGCTCAGAAAGGTGCTGTCTTCCTCTTGCGTCTTCCTGGCTGCGCCCATTCCTTTCAGGCTCTCTGAGCCAGTGTGGTGTAGTGGTTAAGAGCGGTAGTCTCCTAATCTGGGGAACCGGGTTCGCGTCTCCGCTCCTCCACATGCAGCTGCTGGGTGACCTTGGGCCAGTCACACTTCCTTGAAGTCTCTCAGCCCCACTCACCTCACAGAGTGTTTGTTGTGGGGGAGGAAGGGAAAGGAGATTGTTAGCCGCTTTGAGACTCCTTAAAGGGAGTGAAAGGCGGGATATCAAATCCAAACTCTTCTTCTTCTTCTTCTGCTTGCGATCTGTGCGGTGTCTGCTGGCATCTTTGTCCTTGAGTCAACCTGTGATTTCCAGTACCCGCCCCCCTGCCCCGCCAATCACCCAGCTAGAGCAAATAGGACTCTCCTTGTGGCGCTCATTGCCAGCAATCTGACCCCTGTGTGTCTGGGCCCAAAGACCCACTGCTTCGTCCCTGTCCACCATTATGGTGGGGATTTTGCTAAGGGTGTAGCTCAGTGGCTGAGAGTCTGCTTTGCATGCAGAAGATTGTAGGTTCAGTTCTTGGTGTCACCAGTTTAACAGATGAGGTAGAAACGGGGAAGACCCTTCTCTGCTCAAGACCCTGGAGAGCTGCCGCCTATCAGAGGAGATGGAGACTGGTCTTGACAGATAGAGTCTCAGCAGCACAAAGCAGCTTTTCATACCTGTAGCAAGTTCAGCATGAGCAGCAATAAGTAGTGTCTCAGTTAGGAGCTGTCCACCTTCTGACTCATCCTCACCTGTAACCCTGCCAGCTACTCCCTGCCATGGTGTAGCGATTCGTTCTGAGCAACTGTGTCTGTCTGTCCACAGGATGACCCCATTGGGAATCTCAACACAGCCTTTGAGGTGGCTGAGAAGTATCTGGATATCCCTAAGATGCTGGATGCCGAAGGTGAGGAGCCAGGCACCGTGTGTGTGTTTGTGTTTGAGTGAGAGAGTTGGAAGGGACCCTGAGGATCCTCTAGTCCACAGTTTCAAAAACCTGGGTAGCCAGCTGTTTTTGGACTACAACTCCCATCATCCTTAGCTAGCAGGACCAATGGTCGGAGATTATGGGAACTGTGGTCCAAAAGCAGCTGGATACCCAAGTCTGGGAAACCCTGCTCTAATCCAACCCCCTGCAATGTAGGAATATGCAGGAATATGTCCCATATGGGAATCAAACCTGAAACCTTGGTGTTATCAGCAGCATGCTCTAACCAACAGAGAGAGAGAGAGGTTTAGGGATGAAGGGTGATGAAATGGGTCTGAAGTGGGATAAGCACCTGTCTTTTGTAAGGGAGGCAAATCAGCCTCCCAAAGGGCTCAAGAGCAAATTAAGACTTATCTTCGCCAGACCCATCTGCTATGCCAAACCCCGCTCTGGTTTCTGCTGGACCTGCTTGCAAGCCACAGGCCAGGTAGCCTTCTTCTGAAGTGCCTGCTCTATTTTTAAAAAAATTTGGTAAAGTTTTTTTTATTTTATCATATATATAAAACAGAGAGAGTAGTTATAGCAGCAGATGAAAATTATAAATTGAGAAACAAGACCATAAAATAAGCACATAAAATAAGTGCTGTTACACATGGGTTAAATAACCAACCCCAAGTCATGATAGAAAAAAGTGAAAATTAAAGTTGTATTCTCGTAAAGTGCTGTTTTATATTAGTGCCATTTGATTGCCAAGTATTGTCCCAGATTTGTCAGGCTTTTGATAAGGGTTGTCATTAAAATGATGCCAAATCATATAAAAAGCATCTGAAAGTGAGCATAGAATCACAGAATTGTAGAGTTGGAAGGGACCACAAGAGTCATCTAGTCCAACCCTCTGCAATGCAGGGATCTTTCTCCCAGCTTGGGGCTCGAACCTACAACCCTGAGCTTAAGTCTCAGCTCTACCAACTGAGCTCTCTTGCCCTTGTCGAAATATCAAATTAAGAGTGATTTTTCTCCATTGTAGCTGTATTCCAGAGCGAGTGGTACCTAGCGTTCAGTGTAAGATTTTGGGCTGTTTTCCTTTGAATTGTAATTACCATTTTGAACTGCCAGGGTTGTATTTAAGACCAATTCTCTTGGCAATGTATCCCCATTTGCGCCATCAACACAATTCAGCAGCATTAGCGAGTAGCCCTCTCTACTGAGCGCCTCGCTGCTCTCCTCCTTCAGCTTTTGTCTTCTTCCCACAGATATTGTCAACACCCCCAAACCGGACGAGAAAGCCATCATGACCTACGTCTCCTGCTTCTACCACGCCTTTGCAGGGGCAGAGCAGGTAAGCAAAAAGAAGCGGTAGCAGCATTTCCCCCTGGGTCTACATATCTGCAGCAGAGAACTATGCTAGCCCAGTTCCTTCTTCCTTTTAGAATCAGTGAATTGGGGGTCTTCTATGACAACCCACTGCTCAGTGCAGGATGCATCTAAAGCATCCCTAACAGGCCGCCATCAAGACACAGCATAACTGCCTCCAGCAAAGGAGAGCTCACCCTCTCTCAAGGCAGCCTGCATCAGTGGTTGGACAGCTATTACTCTTAGGAAATTTGTATCGAAGTTTGCTTGAAATCTACTTCGCTGAATTTTTTACCCATTGGTTCCAGTCTTGCCTTCTGGAGCCAAAGATGATGGTATTGATGGATTTAATGGTGGTGGTAGCAGTTTGAGCTATGGACCACAAACATGAGACAAAATATTTGATTATCAAGACAGCTTGGGGAAAGGTTAGGGCTCTATGAAAGAGCATCTGCTTGGCATGCAGAAGGTCCTGAGTTTAATCCCCGGCATCTCCATGTGTGGCTGGGAGAGTCTCCTGCCTGAAACCTTAGAGAGCTGCTGCCAGTCAGTGTAGGTAATACTGAGCTAGGTGAACACAGTATAAGGCATCTTCCTGTGTTCTAGCCACAACATATTTATATACATGCACAACAGACCGTGCCTTTTAAAATAAGACTATAGCAAAATCCACAATCAAAAATAGTTTTAAAATAGCAGATAAAAACAATACAGCCAATTATAGAGTCCGAATTAAATAATTTCAATGGGACGTCCCATGTTCTGGATTTCAAGAGCTAATGTCCATCATTTATTTTCTGCTTTATTACTTCCAAGTTTTCCAATCCTGTTATTGACCATCCTCCCCTCTCAGTCAGTCAGTCGCTGGTATAACTCTCTATCGTGTTTTAACAATTCTATATTTCTATAATCACATAGGAGGCAAATTTTCGCACCATGGGAAGTTTTTAAAGCTCTGAATGCCCTGGCATGTCTGTCACTTGATGCCCACCAACTCCCGGTCTAATCTAGATGATCTCTTTATGCTTCCTCCCTGCCCACAGCTCTTTGGTGTTGTTATTTACTATTCCCATTTCTAACCAGCAAGTGCATTTCTCTTCCAGGCTGAGACGGCAGCTAACAGGATCTGCAAGGTGCTTGCTGTCAATCAAGAGAATGAAAAACTGATGCAGGAGTACGAGAAGCTGGCCAGCGAGGTATCTTGAAACTACCCGTGCGGAAGTCCCCAAAAGCAATGCCCCTTTGACATCTCCAGGCCAATACCTTCCTACCAAGAAACAGAGCACTGAACTCAGAAGCAGAATTCCTGGGTTCGGCTCACAGGACCCAACCTGTCCCAGCATTTAATGCTTGTTTGCTTACTTCCCTTGAAGCTTTCGTGGGTCGGTGGGAGGGGAATCACAGATCCACACTTGCACTGCTGTTGCATCCAAGTTGGGTCATGGCAGCAGCCCAAAGATATGGTAAAAGATTAAGACGTCGGCCCCCAAAATGGTTGTTTGGGCTAAAGGTGGGCTTCTAGGTCTCAGGAGGTTGGCAGTATACAGGACAGCATGTCTCGATTCCGCAGCCCCAAACAGCCAACTAAGGCCACCTTCTGTTTCTTCCCGGTCAGCTCCTGGAATGGATCCGGCGCACCATCCCATGGCTGGAGAACCGCGTGCCAGAGAAGAGCATGAGCGCCATGCAGCGCAAGCTGGAGGACTTCCGGGACTACCGGCGCGTGCACAAGCCCCCCCGCGTGCAGGAGAAATGCCAGCTGGAGATCAACTTCAACACTTTGCAGACAAAACTGCGCCTCAGCAACCGCCCGGCCTTCATGCCCTCCGAGGGGAAGATGGTCTCTGTAAGTCATGGGGTGGCAGGTGGGCATAGGGCAGGTGGGGGGGATGAGAAACAAAGCTCCCCAGAAGATGGCTGAAATAAAACCATCCTTGCTTGCCAGTCTAAAAAAGCAAAAGCAGGGACAGGGCCAGTCTTCCCTTGGGAGGCTGTTCCAAGTGAAAGCTAGTCAATTGGATCTTAATTAAGCTTGGGGGTCCCAGTGGAGACAGTAAACTGTGTCCAAGGGAGTGGAAAGTGGTTTGAGGTGGGGGGGGGTCATTCCATTGATTCCCAACAAAGCAGGCAAAAACTTGGCTCACGAGGGAAGGGAAAGTTAAGAATCAGGCCCAGGGGCCAGATCCAGTTCCCTACCCTGCTCGGCACAAGCAGGTATTGTAAGGTTTTGAAACCTTTCTGTTTAACAGAGGCTAAAAATTGGGGTGAGTGCACACACTCCTGGTCCCCAACCAGGTGTCCATTGAGCCAGGGGGTGTCAAGAGTGGGCACAGATGTGTCTGTAGGCTATGAGCCCAAGTGCCAGGGAGGATCTCTTTCCCAGGTTTCTCCCTGGGCACCAGCTCCTGGTGGGCACAGCTGCAGGCCCTGCCACTTCGAGGGGAGATTCGAATAGCTGTAGAGTTGGAAGGGACCGTGAGGGTTCATCCAGTCCAACCTCCTGCAATGCAGGACTCGAACCCACGACTCTGAGATTAAGGAGCCTCATGCTCTACCAACTGAGCTAGGCTGAAGCTGCCCTGTGTTTGCCTGCAGGATATTGCAAATGCCTGGAAGGGGCTGGAGCAGGTTGAGAAAGGCTATGAGGAATGGCTGCTGACCGAGATCAGGCGCCTGGAGCGCCTGGACCACCTGGCTGAGAAATTTAAGCAGAAAGCCACCCTGCACGAGACCTGGACCAGAGGTAACCTGCCCGCAATTGAGCCCCTCCCTCTATTCCAGGGGCAGGAAACTGCTTTTATATCAAGGGTTCCATTCCCTTGGGGAAAACCTTTTGGAACTACATGCCAGGGGTAGGTGGGGCCAAAAGTAGGCGGGGCCAGAGCTTTCTGCCTCCCAATCCACTATCCTCCCCCATACATTCTCTTTCACGTGTTTTTTAAGCCTAATTATGGGTAGATTTTCAGGACAGTAGTGTTGAAGTAAGTGTAGCGAAAACACAGCTAAGAAGCTCGAATCGTATATATGACTGACTCCCTTCTTTGGAAATTAAACCGATGCCCAGACTTTAACATTCAAAAGCTTCCCTTGCAGAAAATTATACAGATAAATTAAAACATAATGTTTTCAGTTAGGCCACACCTTGCAGCTCCTATGAGAGATTTCAACTTTTTGCCTTCTCCTGCAGCTTTGCTCCCTTTTCTTTCAAGCAGAGAAGAAGCGCTCCAACCCTCTATTCAACTTAGCAGTGTTCACATTGGATACTAAAACACAATCATCTTGCTTCACATAAAACAGAGCCTCTCCTTCACTAGATACCTCCAATGTGATCAGTGTTAGCCAATCTCATAAGAAATACTAGAGCGCTCTAGAATCCAGTTACCAAACAATCAAATTTAATCACATGGTAATAAATTACGGTACTTAATGAGTAGTGGCAGGATTCACCTACCTCTTCCCAAAAGTTAGTGAAAGGTTCTCTTCTCACTTGGGGGAGCAGGGGGTCTGTGGGGGAGGGTTGGGGCCTAAGAGGAGAGGTCACAAGGCAGATCCAAAGGCGGAGATCCCCTCTCCTCCTGTGCCCATCCCACTCTTCATGTTCCACTCTTCGTTGCTCTGCTCCTGGCCCAGCCTCTCACCCCAGCTCTGCTTCCTCCCACCGCAGGGAAGGAGGAGATGCTCTCACAGAAGGACTACGAATCGGCATCTCTGTATGAGATCAGAGCCCTGATGCGCAAGCACGAGGCCTTTGAAAGCGACTTGGCCGCCCACCAGGACCGTGTGGAGCAGATCGCAGCCATCGCGCAGGAACTCAAGTGGGTGCCGAGGAGAGAGAACATTGCCCTTTCCCCCTTGAGATGAAAGTTGGGTGCTAGTCGAGGGGTCCTGGCTGCTCCCACTTCAACCCTTGGCCACCACCCCCAACCTCGCACTTCCTGAAGGCTGGAAGTTCATGGCTCATTTCTTGTGTGGGACTGGCATAGCAATACATCTATTGCATGTCTGTCAGAATCCCAGGGATGTCTGATTTCATTGGGGTGGAAAGGAGAGGAGAGGAAACTCCAAATCTTGACTCACCTAAGAAAAGCCCATCTGTCCCAGCATCAGGTTCTCACAGTGGCCAACCAGATGTCTCTTTGAGGAAGCCTGCATGAGCACAGCAGAAACTCTCTCCACTTGTACCCAGGACTATTTTTCTAGAAAAAGAGGTGCTGGAACTCAACATGAACACCTCCCTTGTTCTCTTATAATGGCAATGTTGTCCACCTTAGAGGTACCAGAACTGAGTTCTGGAGAATTGCAACTGAAAAAAGGCCTGGTTATACCCAGCAACCAAATGCACTGGGTTCCACCCAAATTTGGGGGACCCTGGCAAGCATGTGTGATGTCATACAGTGGGAAGAGACCCGTTGCAGCTGCAGGTAGACCTGGCAGGGCCTGTCGTAGCTGTGGGAAGGCCCAGCGGAGCACACTGCAAATCACAGAATATTGTGGGAGCCCAGCCCCCTCCTTGAAAATGGGGGGGGGCTCAGCCCGCTGACCCAGATGACACCCCTGCCAGCAACTAGTATTTGAAAGGTCATCAACAAAAACTCCTGTGATTGTGAGGATCTGTTAAGAAAGGTTGACTCTTTGTGGAGTTTTAACTTCAGCAGGGGGTCCCCTCTTTTCAACTTCTCATACAATCCTTTTTTGGTGAAGTTTGGGAAGAGCTGCAAGAATTTAAAAAGAGAGTCTTTGGAGGGCCTCCAGAGGTCCCTCATCCTTCTCTTAAACGACTGCTGAGATTCTCAGGTTGCAGAATGCTTGTCTTGCCAGCCCCACAAATGTTCAAGCCTCCTTGGCCTTTTTTAATTTCACTATTGTGCTCCATTGAAAGACAACCTTGGTGTGAGCAATAATGGGTTCTATGCTTAAAGTGGTCACATAGTTTTCCTGTTGCATGGCCTTTGGGTGGCTGATTTCCCATTTGTCGCGGTCCCTTGGCTGTGGTGAAGTCAGCCTCCTCTTGTGGGTGGGTGATTGGGAAAGGAAAGGTGTCCATTCTGATGCTCTCCTGCGGGTGGGGAAGCCCATAGCCTCAGCTATGCACCCCTAATCCTTGTGGCCCATCACTACAGTGAGCTGGACTACCACGACGCAGCCTCTGTGAACTCCCGCTGCCAGGCCATCTGTGACCAGTGGGACACCCTGGGGACACTCACTCAGAAGAGGAGAGATGCCCTGGAGGTGAGGAAAGGGGCGCTGGCAGGATTTGGTCCCTTCTTCTTCAGTATGAGGGAGGTGACTTTATTCTCTGATCCTCACCTTCTTTCCTCTCCTTGCCACCCAGCGTGTGGAGAAGCTGCTGGAGACCATTGACCAGCTGTACCTGGAGTTCGCCAAGAGAGCTGCCCCCTTCAACAACTGGATGGACGGGGCCATTGAGGACCTTCAGGACATGTTCATTGTGCACAGCATTGAAGAGATCCAGGTGAGGCGCATCAGCAGGGCCAAATGCTTCTTGAGAACTCCAAGCAATTACATTGGGCCTGAAATTAGAGCTGGAGAAGGTACAGCACAGGTCAACAAGGGATGCTGGAAGCAACTTCATGTTGGGGGGAAAAGGCTTCTTAGCTATGATGGAGGAGGAACATGATACAGGTTTATAACAGTATGAATCATGCTGAGAGTGAGAGCTATCCAACATGGATGGCTTTAAAAGAGGATTAGACAAATTAATGGAGGAGAAAGTTATTGATGGATGGTTGTATTCTACCGCCACTGAATACCTGTTGTTGGGAATCACAGTTGAGCAGGGTGCCAATGCATGTGTGTCCAGATGGCCAACAAGTTTTCTGGAGGCACCTGGTTGGCCATTGGGACAACAGGAAGCTGGACCAGGTGGGCTGTGAGCCTGATCCAGGAGGCTCGCCTCATGTTCTTACAAAGAGCAATAGATTTATGCAAAGCAAAAGGAAGTAGAGAGAACTCATTTCCTTCTGCCTGCCGTACTCACCTGGACAGCAACTAACTTTCACCCCTTCCTCCTGGAGCAGAGCCTGATTACAGCCCACGAGCAGTTCAAAGCCACCCTGCCTGAGGCTGACAAGGAGCGCATGGCCATCCTGGGCATCCAGAACGAGATCCAGAAGATTGCGCAGACCTACGGCATCAAGCTGTCGGGCTTGAACCCTTACACCAACCTCTCGCATCTCGACATCGCCAACAAGTGGGACAGGGTGAGAGCATCCTTTTAAGAAACCAGCCCCATGGTGTGTCTGCGGGAGCTGTGTGAAGGTCTTGGGCAAAGGCTTTTGCTGGTTCGGGTCACCCCCAAGGTGCTGTGCTCCTCCCTGACTCCTTGGGATACTGTCTTTGCTCCCTTGCTTGTGCTCCCCCTCTCAAAAGACACAGGAGACGTCCAGATGGGGTGTGTGGCTATGGGACACGAAAACTATATACCTCCTCCAGGATCAAAAGTAATGCAACTCTGAATACCAGTTGCTGGGGGATGGTGGCAGGAGAGGGATAGCCACTCTGGGCGGCTCCCAACAAAAAATAGGAAAAACACAATACAACATCAAACACTAAAAACTTCCTGCTTGCCTGCTTCCCATGGGGGCATCTAGGATGCTGGACTAGATGGGGCCTTTTTAGTTTGCAGGTCTTACCTGGTGTTCTTATGGGGGACCTGGGCAGACACCCTCCCCTCTGCCAGCTCCAGATTGTTTTCTAGAGAGGAATGGAAAGTCCACTGCCAAGGCACAGACCCATCCCCCGTTTGTTTATAAAATGATTTACAAAATGGCAACTCATTAAAAAGATATGTTAAAATCATTAAAGAATAATAAAATGAAGAACAAGTGCCCAACAGTGCAGAAAATTAATTCTCCAACAAAGCTTAGCAAGCAATCCATGTTTTCAGCAAGGGATGAAATATCAGAATTGTAGCTGCCTGTCCAGTTTCAGGAGGGTGTTTTCCAAATCTCTGGGGCCTTGGCTGATGCAGAAGCTAAACAATGCTGCGGTCCTTCATCCCTGATTCAATAAGTGACAATAAGTCAAGAGCTCCTCTTTCCAGGAGTAGCTGATTAATTCATTGAGCCTCTAAACCAGATGTGGGGAACCTGTCAGGCCCTCCAGCTGTCATTGGACTCCAACTCCTATCAGCCATAGTCAGCATGGCCAGTGATGATGGGAACTGTAGTGCAACCATATCTGGAGGGCTTTCAGGTCCCCTACCCTAAACAAATGCCAAGAAGAGGAACATCTGGAGGTTCTCCAGCTGCCTTGATGCGTGTGCTTTGGAAGTCCTGCTTTCATCCTAGGCAGGAAAGGCTCTAAGTGAGGGGGCAGAGTACCTCCTGTCCTCCCAGGACTACACCCAACACCACACCAACCCACATCTCCCTCCAGTAGGGTCTCTAAACCCCAGTACTTATGTGCAGAGTCTCTTTTATCTTGCTTCTCCAGGTGAAGCAGCTGGTCCCACACCGTGATCAAACCCTGCAAGAAGAGCTGGCAAGACAGCAAGCCAATGAACGCCTCCGACGCCAGTTTGCCGCCCAGGCTAACATCATTGGTCCCTGGATCCAGACAAAGATGGAGGTAAGGTCCTCTCCTGCCCCATCCGCTAGGGCAAAATGCCCTCAAGGACCTCAGCTGAGTGGTAGAGCTTTGCATGAAGAAGGTTCTAAGTTCAGTCCCCAGTGGCATCTACTGATAGGACTGGGTGACACTCTGGCCCAAAATCCTTGAGAAATGCTGCTGATCAGCATACAATGCACCAAATATTTGACTCCTTGTATGGCAACTCCTTACCTACGCCCCTATCTACCTACATCCCCTGGGAGAGATTACGAGCTCTGTCTGGTGAGGGGGCTGCCTAGTGGGTTAGAAGCAGGATGGGCATTGGAGCATCAGAGCAGGCTTGAGACTCCAGGATGCTTGGACTGCTTCCCTAAGTCAGAATCTTACTGCTATTTCTTGACCCTTCCACCTTACAACGCTCTGGATGCCACCCATAGGAGGGATCCAACAAATGGCTTTGGAAAGGGTGAAATGGCCCTCTAGGCAACAGGTTATGGCTCCTCTCGTTAGCCAATAAGTGCTGACCAAATGCGGCAGCTCTGTAAAGCTAATGTATAGTGAATCTGTCTTTGCCAGTGACAAACCATCACTTGTAGGGCAGAGATAGTGAACCTGTGCTCCCCCCAGGTGCTTTTGTACAGCAACTTCCACCAGCCTGACTACTGGCCGTGTTCTCTGAGGACACTAAGAATTGATACCCAGCCACACCTGGGGGGCTACAGGTTCTCCCAGTGCTGCTGTAGAGGAAGGGTGTCCCATGAGATCAGAGCTAGGTTCTAGGGTCTTAAGCTAACAGGAGGCTTCCCTTCTGCCCTCCCCTGGCAGGAAATCGGCCACATTTCTGTGGACATCAGCGGGTCTCTTGAGGACCAGATGAACCACCTGAAGCAGCATGAGCAGAACATCATCAACTACAAGGCCAACATCGACAAGCTGGAGGGAGACCACCAACTCATCCAAGAGGCCCTCATCTTTGACAACAAGCACACCAGCTACACTATGGAGGTGGGGGGTCTGCGTGTGTGTTGCAGGGGTGGGGGCATTTTCGGAAATAATTCCCGGGTGGGCTGTTAAGATACATAAAAGTCAAACTCCACGATGCATGGGTGTAAAAATAATAACTTTCATATGTCTGTGAAAACCAGCCAACTTAAGACTAGTTGCTTAGTCTTCCAAGTAGCAGCTTGCCTTCCTGCACATAAATATAAGCATTTTGAAACATGCAAGATTAAAGAACTATATGAGTATTATTATTATTATATACTGTGGTTTTATATTTGTTGGAAACCACTCAGAGTGGTTGGGGCAACCCAGTCAAATGGGCAGCATATAAATAATACATATAGTAGTAGTTGTAATCTACAAGGAATACCATGGGGAAAATTGGAAATTGAGGCAGATATTTATTCCATGACAATTTGAAATTCGAACTGGAACCTATTTAGTGTGTTGGTAGTCTTATTTGTTGGGGTTGTTTCCTTACCTTTAATTGTTTTATCTTTCTTTTAGCTCTTAAAAGGCAAAACTGTACAAAGTGTGGGATTGTACCAGGCTGAATTTATTGACAGCATTTTTGCTGATTTGTTCATACTATTTTGATTTTCAATAAGTGAATATTAAAAAGGGGGGGTAATTCCTGGCTGAACCCGCCCCCCCCCCGAATGGATCTCCTGCAAGTAGGTGAAAGATTGGGTGGGTGTGATTGCCCCCCACCTCCTTCCCCAGTGCTTCTGGATCTCATTCTGCAAACCCCACTGTCTTTGACTGTATGCAGCACATCCGGGTGGGCTGGGAACAACTGCTGACCACCATTGCCCGCACTATCAACGAAGTCGAGAACCAGATTCTGACCCGCGATGCCAAGGGAATCAGCCAGGAACAGATGAACGAGTTCCGGGCCTCCTTCAACCATTTCGACCGGGTAAGGTGGCCTCTTGCAAACCCAGCCCTGACCACTCGCACACTCACCGCCACTTCTCGCTTGCACACTTCTCCCGAGCTTAATCCAACTGCAAGCCTGCAACAGGCAGCCTCCTGCCAAATTCTTGCCTGCATCTCCAGTTCACGCAGCCCTCACACCTGATCCCTGCTGTTGTTCCAGCCATGGAGGCTAATCTAGAGCTGATCAAACGATGGAGTCAGGAGCCTGGTCTCTTGTCCTAGACCGAGGGTGAGGGACTCCTTTTCAGCCCAAGGGCCGCATTCCCTCATGGGCAACCCAGTGGCAGGAAGGATGAGAGGCAAAAAAGTGGGAGAGGCAATGGGTGCAACCTTTGCACAAGAGGTCACACTCCAGCTGGGCAAAAGCCCACGCAGGCAAGCAAGAAGCATGATCATAGGTCAGGGCACTTGAGGGGAGCATGCAGCAGGGCCAGCGAAGAAAGGGAAGGCCCATGCCTCAGGGAGAGTCCCGAGGGCCAGGTAGAGAGGCCTTGAGCTTCCTTACCTTAGCCTAGCTAGATTTTCCTCACCTTGGCCAAGCTAGAGGTTCCTCGCCTTGGCCTAGCTTTTAATGTTTGATGTATTAGAGGATTTTAATATTTTTTTGGGAAGCTGCCCAGAGTGGCTGGGGAAGCCCAGCCAGATGGGCAGGGTACAAATTATTATTATTATTATTATTATTATTATTATTATTATTATTATTATTTTGTCACCTTGGCCTAGCTAAAGGTTCCTCACTTTGGCCTAGTTATATTTTCCTCACCTTAGCCTAGCTATATTTTCCTCACCTTGGCCAAGCTGGAGGTTGCTCCCCTTAGCCTAGCTAGAGGTTCCTCACATTGGCCTAGCTCCAGGCTCGCTTGCCACCATCGCCAGCCCATGTCTGCTCTTGATACCAGCAACAAAGAGGGTGTGGCCGGCTAATCCCAGCCTGGCCAACGGAAAAACTTTGAAGGAGTCGCAAGAGGCATGGTGGCAATCTGTGAGGCGGCTGGGACTCCCGAGCCGCCCAATGGCTACACATGGCTTTGGTCTCTCTCTCTCTCAGCAACCGTTCAGAGAGGAGGTCAGCTCCAAACAAGCCACAAGAAAGGGGGACTTGGCTGAGCGCGGGGTTTGTTCACAGACTGTGGAAGGGCTATAGCTCAGATGCAGAGCATCTGATTTGCTTGCAAAAGGTCATGGGTTCAATCTCCAGTTAGTGCTGGGAGAGTCTCCTGCCTGAAACCTGTTACCAGTCAGTGTAGGCAATACCGGGTGAGGTGGACTGGATGGTCTGTCTCGATGTAAGGCCACTTCCTGTGTTCCTATGAAGGGTGCCCAGTGCCACCAGTTTATGGAGCGTTTCCCTTCAGGAGTGTGGAATTTGGGGCTGGGGGTGTCTCCTTCCAAATCAACAGCTTCTTTCCCCCTCTTTGCAGAAGAGAAACGGAATGATGGATCCTGACGACTTCCGGGCCTGCTTGATCTCCATGGGATATGACTTGGTAGGAAGCTGCCCCTTTTGGGGGCCCAGAAGGATAGCTTTCCTTACAACATCCGTTGGAGGGCAAATTCTGGGTAGTTTAATATCACAAGGATCTCCTGGTCTGCTTGAAAATGGTGACTGAACCAAAGCCTTGGCCATCCCTAGACAGCAAAACCTGAGTGGAAATGGGTTGTGTCTGCCCTGAGGCAGTTTTCAGCCCCATTCCATGATCCAAGGGTGGCTCTGGGTGGGAAAACTGGTCAGGGATGCTGAATGTCCCTTGGCAGGGAGCATCCCTCCCTGTTTGACCAACATCCCTATTGCTCTTCCCTCCTGACAGGGCGAGGTGGAGTTTGCACGCATCATGACCCTGGTGGATCCAAACAACACAGGCGTGGTGACCTTCCAGGCCTTCATTGACTTCATGACTCGTGAGACGGCTGAGACAGACACTGCAGAGCAAGTCGTGGCTTCCTTCAAGATCCTGGCTTCAGACAAGGTAAGCGTTGCACCAAAAGAACAGGAGAAGTGGTGGAGCTATCTCTTGTCCACAGAAGCAAAATTAGTGTCTCTTGCTTATTCATAGGACCCAGCAACATTATGCTGAGGTTGAGTGATATTCTGCAGTTAAAATTAAGATCTAGGCATTGAAGCAGAATTCAAAGCCTTCCAATAATCTGTTTCCTCTCTTCTTTATGTCTCCTCTCCTGCCACCGGGCATGTTTCAAGCCTTTCCTGGCAGGTCTAGAAAGTGTTTTTGCAGGGGGAAGTGGGGGGGGGGGTGGCTCCTTTCCATTCAGGTAGCAGAGAAGTAAAGGCTATCCTACCCATTTTAGGCTCAGGCCTTGTTTGCCCCTGGCATGCAGCCCTTGACAAACTGCCCCTAAGTGTGGGGAACCTTTGGTGCTCCAGGTGTTGCTGGGACCACAACCCACCAACAGCCAGGAATGATGGGAGGTGTAGTTTGACAACAGGGGAGAACTCAAGGTTCCATCACAGCTGCCCTAACAGAAAAAGGCTTCCTGGACTGTTAGTGGAATATTGCAACCTAGAACAGGCCTGCACGGTGTGCAATGCGTCAACCACATTCCATTCTGAGCCATCTTCTGTGTTGGGTAGCACCAGAGGCAAAAGTGGACAGAGCAACCAAAGTAAAAAAAATAAATTACCATGCTACAGAAGGCTAGTTTCTATTAGCTCATCTCTACCCTCTATCCAGCCTCAGAAGAGACATTATCCGAGTTTGAGGGCATGTTCCTGGCAGGCAAAAATGCTGGTGGAGGGTGCATATTATGCCACCACAGCATGCAGTCAAGGGAAATAAAATATGGGTAAGGATGTGTAATCTGGGGGGACAGATAGGGAACCTCGGAGGGCCACATCTGGCCCCCAAGCCTGAGATGCCTCACCCTTGGTCTTTTGAGTAACATGCTGTTCCTCCTTGTTTGATCCTCCTCCCTGCTGCAGAACTACATCACGATAGAAGAGTTACGTCGGGAGCTGCCACCAGAGCAGGCCGAATACTGCATCAGCAGGATGACGAAGTACACAGGAGCTGACGCTGTGTCCGGCGCTTTGGACTATGTCTCCTTCTCCAGCGCCCTGTACGGAGAGAGCGACCTGTGATCTCCCTGCTCCCCGTCCCACCCTGCCCACCTACCCCCATCTCACCAGAAACAAAAAAAAGCACGTGGGAGCAGAGCGACTCCCCACACACTCGCTTGTGGGGAACTGGTGCCATCGAGAGCTTTGTGCCCACCATGGAAGAGGGGAGGGCACTACCGCTACTAACCCCACCACCACCACAACCATCTTCCCCTGCTGCTGGGCAAGAGGCTGAGATTCCCCCCACTTCCACCCACATGCTGCAGCTGGTGGATCCAGGGTGGTTTTGGTGAGGAAACAAGTCTCTCAAGGTTCCCCCTCCCCCTTTGTAGAAGCTGTCGTCTGTTCTTTGCTGCTGAGCTAGTTGCACACATTCCCCCTGCCCCACACATTCCCTTCCCTCTTCCCCAGAACCCCCCTCTTTCCCTTGGCCCACCCCCACAGGAGAGGCAAGTGTTGTTGCTGACCTAGAGGGAGGGGCCACCGTTTGACCAGACGGGCCACCGCCAAGTGCATCTCCTGGGTTTTATGCTGGGACTGGGAAGGAGGCGGGTACCAGAGGAGGCAGGGGAGGGCTGGCTTGGAAGGAATGCTGTACCAATAAACTGCGCCCACTGGAGGCCCACCCAGCGTGGAAGTCCTTTTTTCCCCCCACCCTGTTGCACTTGGACAAGTATATGGAATGGCATGTACAGGAGAGGGGAAGGCTAGACCTTTGTGTAGGAATAGATGGGGAGCCAAGGATGGGGAACCTGTAGCCCTGCAGATATTGTTGGGCGGCAACTTCCATCAGCCCCAGCCACATAGCCAGCGATGATGGAAGCTGTTAAGCAAAAACAAATTCAAATAAGCATCTGGAGGACAATTGGTCTATTGTCTCAAGAGATAACTGAGTGGGCCTCCATGGATGAAGTCAAATAGCTGCGTTAGCAGCACCAAAGTGACCTCCCTGGAGCGCAAGCTTGGACAGTGCGTATGGAGGTCCTGGCTGCCCATGCAAGCCCCCCCCCCCCCGGCCTTGCTGATGTGGTCCAAAGGCAGAGCAATACATCTGGCTCCAACTTGGCTGCAGGAGTTGCAGGAAGGAGGCATACAAGATGCCATCCAACTGTCTTTGGGACTCCACCCTGGATTTGTGTGGGGTTTACTCTTTAGCCTTTTCTTCTCCATAAGCTATCCCACAAGACAGTGGAGGTTTAGGATCAGAGTTTATCTTCTCCTAGATGGGCTACCTTCCCAAGTTGACGAGCCCAATCTGCCCCTCACTTCCCTCTACAGCACATGCAGAAACCACCTTCTTGACTGTTGGATCCACCATTGGTCTTGTCAGCTCAATCCACCAGAGCCTATCTTTGCATGCAGGGGAAGCTCCTAACTCATTAAGGGTTTGAGACTCATCAGCTATCTTCACCAGGTATAGCCAGCCGGCCAAAGCAGCTTCCCAGGATGATCTGGCTACTGCATGCTGTCAGCTTCTAGGAGCCACAGAGTGTGAAGTTCAGGGTGTCCCATTGCTGCTTTATATACAGTTCATTCTCTAGCTATCCCCCACCCCCAACACACCGTGGATCATGTTCAACCACGTCCAGAGACATAAAAAGTATACATACAGTTCTGTAAAATCGACCCTGGTTCTTATAAGAGCTTGGGGAGGGGTGGGTGGGAGATCAGCACCTTTGGAATGTTTTATTCATCCTCTGGTGCAAATGGCAGCTTTGGGCTTGTAGTCCCACAAACACCTGGAGGCCACAGGCTCCCCCCACACCAGCCTTAGCAGCAACGTGAAGCTTCCTCCTCTGAACTTGGGCCAGATGAGACTGGAATAGCGTACAATAGGATACTGTCACGTGCAAGGCCACTGGTGGAGGCATGTGAGGTCACTGCCATGATCATATTGCATGTCCAAAGGTCCCTGGGAGAAACATTTTCTTGTACTGTGCTCCTTCCAAGTTGTGTGGCGGAGCAGGGCTCCTTCATATCCACCAGAGACTGTGATGCTACAAACTTGTGTCTCATCTGCTCCAGCTACCTTCTGGGCAGACTGGGGCAAAAGCCCCTACTTTCCGGAAGCAAAACACTCCTCCCTTTGTTTTCAGCAGAGAACTGCATCTGGGATAGAGCTTGATGGGAGAACAGCTGTTGTCAAACTCCCAGTCCCAGTCAATGTGGCCAAGGCTTAGGGATGACGGGAGATGGAATCTCCCAACACCTGGAAGGTCGGCCTCCCAATCCCCATGACCTCAATGAAGTTGTTGCCTGGTCACAAGTACTTGTGGCCCACCCTCTGCCGGAACCAACAGAGACTCAGCAAGCTCTGCCCCTTCGCTAAGCACCCCCTGCTCCCAGCCCTGAATAAAACGCAAGCGCCAAGTCTATAACCAAGCAGCACAGTGGAAGGACAGGCCACCTTCAAACCTCAGCCACAATTAAAACACCAACAGGGCCTCGTTAAAGACCTTTAATAATAAAAAATAGAGCTCTTTGGGGCCTGGAGGAAAAGAAGGCCCCCCCCCAGGGGTCTATAAAAAGGGCTGGCTGGCTCAGGCGGAGATGTGTGCAAGAACGCAGGCACAGCTACGTTTCCACCGCAAACAGGTTTCAGGGAATGGCTTTTCCCACTCTCCCCATGACAATTGCAGAAGAGGACGAGGAGGGTAGGGGTGGGGGCCATGAGGAGAAAGCCACCTCAAAACCGGTGCAAGTGTACAGCGTCAGCGCTGTGTGCCACTGTAGACGCAAGGGTGCATGGGGTGTGGGGAGATTGGGAGAAGGTCCCAGGCAGGTGTCAAGAGCAGAGGGAGAAGCTGCCGAGGCTGCTGGTGTGCGAAGTCAGTCTGGAGAGGGAGCAGATGGGCAGGTGGCCAAAGAAAGCGGGATCCGTCATGGGGTGCAGGAGGAGGAGGAAGAGGATCACTCCCAGCAGGTAGAAGAAGATGACAAGGCAGCGCTGCGGGTGGTCCAGGGCTGCGCCAACAGCAGGGAACCCGACGTAGTTGCAGAAGGAGTGGCAGAGCACAGGCCCAATGAGGTGCCCTGTGGGGAGAGGGAGGAGGGGCTGAGCAGGATGCCTCCAGCAGAGACTATTTAAAATCCTAAGTCCCTAGTCCTTATGGGCTGAAGAGACAACTCATGTGGAGTTGCAATAGAAATGGCTTAGGCTAAGAGTTCTCTCTGAAGACATCCTAATTCCTTTCACCACACACACACAGACTGAATATTCAATTAACCTACATGGTACCTTAATGCTATTGCCCTAAGAAATCTGAATTGCTCGTAATATCTGCTTAAATCTGCCTATCAGGGGAAATACAGGGTTCTAAAGTAAAAAGAAGCAGCAGCACACACTGATTTTAGGCTATTTATTAATCCTGCCCTCTGCTTCCACACCACCTCTCCTTAGGACAACCTGGTAAAGGCAGGTTAGGGTGAAAGACAGCAGTCACTGAAAGATTCGCGGCCAAGGGGAGTGCCTCTCTGACATTCATTCCTGCACCACATCAGGGGTGCCCTAAGGGAAAAGCCTGCATCACAACAGGCATCATTTCACATTCTCTTGTGCCTCCACCTCTTTGGGCTTTCCTCCTCTGGCTGACACTCAGCATTGTGCAGCCCCTGTAAACTGCACTGAAAAATTTCAGTCCCCATTGGGCTGTTTTTTAAGCCTTCTCTCTTTCAGTACTGCTGCACCCACCGGAACGCACCCAATGCATGCCGATACCTCCCACCCCTTGATTCTCTGTGCCCCAGTTTTGGTGCCGTTAACCATTTGGTTTTGGTATCCGAGATACTCAAACTCTCTCACATGCATAATGTGATTGCCAGCTGCTACCTTGGGGAGCAACTGAGCAGGAGAGGGACAGGGGGATCCCCATTAACATAGGCAGCACCTTCTCATTCCTCATTCTCATTCCTCATTCTCAACCCCACCCCAACTGGTGCAATTCCCTTATTCACTTTCCCCACCTACCTGTCCGGATGAAGATGAAGGCCGTGTATGTTCCGAAAACAGCTGTGTATGAAAACTGGAACACTGCAAAGGAAGCAGTCCGTCAGAAGCTGGCAGAGGGTTGAGAAGAGGGTGGTAGGGGGCTGGGGAGAGCATCCTTTTTTCAGGCAGCATCTTCTGGATGAGCAAGTTGCCCACACAGTGATACACCACATAATGAAATTGGCTTACAAACCACTTTGCTTGGCTAACGCCATCTACACCTTTCAGTCTGAGCTAAACGCAAATCTATACATTTGTGCAGAACGAACAATCAAATTCCTTAGCCCAGGACAGACCCTTTTGTCCATCTAGCCCTGTAGAGTCGTACCTTGGTTTTCAAACAGCTTAGTTGTCGAACGTTTTGTCTCCTGAATGCCACAAACCCAGTAGTGAGTGTTCCAGTTTGCGAACTATTTTGGAAGCTGAACGTCTGATGGTCCGTGGCTTCTGATTGGATGCAGGAGCTTCGAATCACTTTGGTTTTCAAACGTTTTGGAAGTTGAATGGACTTCTGGAATGGATTCCATTCGACTTCCAAGGTACGACTGTACTCTGAGAGGCAGCAGCTCCCCTGGCTCTCCAACAGAGACGGGACCACCCTCATTCCTCCAAAGGAACGTGCCAGGAATCGGAGCTGCGGATCGAACCTCTGGGTGCAAAGTGTGCGCTCTGCCACTCAGCTGACATCTCCTCCCGAAATGGTAATACTGCCGTGTGTGTGTGTGTGCATCTCAAAAGGACCCTGTGGCCAATGTCCTGCCACCCTCTTGGCTTCTGATGGTGAGGAAAATAAGGGACCGCCCAAGCCATACCTGCTGAGAGGAAGATGCTGGCTGTGCTTCCTTGGCGAAACCGTAGCTGCTCAATGACATGGTGAAAGTGAGCTAGAAAACAAAGACGCATCTCAGCACATGTGGCAGAACAGCCTTCTGAATGGCCTTCTCCCCTCCACACACACATCATCTCCCTGCAAAACGCCAAGGTTCTTCCTGCGGCGTTAGAAGAGCCTGTTGCATCAGTCCAGCATCCCGTTCTCACAGTGGCCGACCAGATGCCTGTGCAAATCCCCAAAGCAAGACCTGTGCACAAGAGCGCTCCCTGTCCTGTGATTCCCAGTGGAGGCAGAGTACAGCCGTTGTGGCTAAGTTTTAGCCATTGATAGCTACTTCTCCTCTGTGAATTCATCTAATCCTCTTTTAAAGCCATCCAACTTGGTGGCCACCACTGCCTCCTGTGGAAGTGAGTTCCATAGTTTAAATCCGAGCTGCATGAAATACTTTCTTTTGTCTGTCCTGATTCTCCCAACATTCAGATTCAGAGGGTGCCCACGAGTTCTAGGGTCATGAAAGTGGGATGTTTTTCTCTGTCTGCTCTCAATATGCCATACATAACTTTATAAATTCCTATCATGTTGCCTCTTACTCGCCTTTTCTCTAAACTAAAAAGGCACAAACGCGGCAACCTTTCTTCAGAGGGGAGTTGTAAACAGATAAGGACATTGGCAGGATTGTTGTAATAACCTGCAGTTTCATAAGAGTAAATAATTAAAGTAGCTGAATAAAAGAATAAGTGAAGTTAATTTAGAATATGCAGGGAATGATAAAAAAATACATTTAAGAAACCAGAGAAAGAGTAGGAAGTGCCCCAAAACTTTCTGTAGTACAAACAAACACTCCAGTTTCGGCCCTGAGAAATCTGTGGCTTTGTAGGCCTCACTGGACTACAACTCCCATCAGCCCCAGCCAGCAAGTGATCATGGGAGATGGAGTCTGGCAACCTCCAAACAGCTTGAAAAGCTCACCATCCTTGGTTTCAGGCCCACAAAAATGTGTCAGCCTTGTGCTAAGAAGGAACTAGAAAGTCCAAGCAATTAGGTGAAGGTTGGGACCGCCTCAAGAAACAGTCTCCTCTTGCCGGGGAGAAATATGGCACTCACCGACTCCGAAGAACAGCGGGCAGGTGAAGACAGCAGGCCCCAATCCCGTGCAAGGGACGAGCATGGGCAGCATGCAGGCCCGGAAGACCAGCTCCTCCGTGAAGGGCGCAATGACCTGGTTGCGGAGCCAGCGCATGTCAGTCAGACAGAGAACCCAAAAGCTGGGGTCTGGGGGGCGAGGAGGAGGAGTAGTGTTACTTACACCCCACCTCTCCTCTTGAGAAGGCACAGCAGTAGCAAAAAAAAGGGGTGTTTTGTCAATGGGTGTCCAAGAAGGAGGGCAATTATAACCACTTCACCAGGGGCTTAAAGCACACATTCCACAGAGGCATGGAAAAGCAGGCACTGGGATGACCATCCCACCAACCAGCCTTTGCCAACCTGTGAGCCTGCCAGCTGCTTTGGACTACAACTCCCATCGCTCCAGCCAGCATGAAAAGCTTGCTTCCTGAAATGAGCGCACTGCATACTGGGAGTAGAGTGTCATGAGGGAAAACAAGGAGACACTCGCTTTTTGCCCTACAGCAAGGCCCAAATGCAGAAATCCAGGCCTTTACTGTCTATCTGATCCTCAGGCTGCAACCCTTACCAAACCTGCTTCATGTCCCCCACCCATTCAGTGTTTTTGCCTGGCTGGAATATGTCTATGAACTCTGATAATGCTTCTTGTTTGCAAGGGCGGAAGACAGAGGCAGGTGGGTGGGTAAGTTCGTGTAAAAACTAGCCTCCTGTACAAGGGTAACGCTCACATTCGTTACTCCAACCCCCTTTTTGCCTCTGGCTCCGCCCACCCTGGCATGTGGCCCCTGGAAGCTTCTCCAGAAGGGAATGTGGCCTCTGGCCTGTAAAAGTTCCCCAGCCCCACTCCTAGAGTCTCTTGCAGTTGCTCTCCAAGCCCTGCCATCACATGCCAATCTACGTAGTCTTACCAAACGCAACTTTCAAACCTTCTACCAGGTCCCAAGGACAGTCCATCGAGAGCTGGATAAGAGGACCAAGGAATAGGACCTGTGGGGCGAGGGAGAAGGAGCAAAGAACATGTTCACAAGCACATGTAAAAATCAGCCCTTGCATTTTCTGCACCTGGTGTGTAAATATGGAAGAGCCACATCAGTCAGCGTGGCATTGAGGGTTGTCTTTCCCCCCTCTTCCTTTTTAAAAAGCTTTTTATTGAAAAGTTTTAAACTAGTATAAATTGCCACAAATCAACATCATTATTCAAAATTTTGCATAATAAAAAGGGTATAAACTAAAAGTATAAAAGATCAGAACCATTTTCCTGGCAAAACATTTTGATTAGCACACCTGTTCCAGAATAAACAAGAATCTATTCCATCCCAATCTCCGTAACTATTCTTCAGCCTTTCCACTTCATCTTTCTTGAAATGAAGTGCATTGAGTGGAGATTGCCCTCCATCAAAAAAGTTCTCTGTCCTATTTTTGTAGAGTTGGAAGGGACCATGAGGGTCATCCAGTCCAACCCCCTGAAGCACAGGAAACTTTTGCCCAACACGGGGCTCAAAACCACGACCCTGAGAATAAGAGTCTCATGCTCTACCGACAGAGCTATCCTTTAAACCTCTTTACTCTGGCTTTTGAAACTTGAGGTGTATATCTTTAGGACCCACCTTATTTGGGGGGTTGTAAGTTGCTTTAAACTGCTTTTAATATTGCGTCCTAATGTTGTAACCTGCGGTGGGACCTTAGGGTGAAGTGTAAGGCTGTACAAAGGTAAAATGTATATTAATTGTGCCCTACACTGGTCTCACCCAGCACTTGTATATGGTCCCCAGAAGGGAGAACGGCTTAAATATGTGGGAGTAAATGAGCCCTGCTGAATCCTAGCAGAGCGCTGCCTGATCAAGAGCTGCACTTACCATGGTTAACAGCAAAGGCAGCACGGTTGCTGGTATAATGCCCTCAAGCCGGAAGCCCATCAGGGCAAGAAGGGATGCATCTGGCTGAGCAGAAGAGGAAACGCCTTCATTAGCCCTGGGGAAGCACAAATCCCCCCCCCCCCGCAATAATCTGCCATAGCTTGCAATGGTGCAATGCATATAAGTTACAAAGCACAACCGGACATCAATTCTCGCCCCAGGTCTACCCAGATGAGGACTGTCTTCCCTGACTGCCCTGGGCTACTGGAGCTCCTTTAACTGGAGATACTAAAAACTGAACCTAGGATCCTTTATACACGCTAATAAATATGGGCTCCCCACTGGGGCACTGTCCTGGTGCTTATATAACAAATAGCTCGTGACAGTTTTTTGGCGCCACCTAAAAACATGATTGTTCAGGCAAACCTACCTGGGCTCTTAGAAATGCCGGTGTGAATTTTAACTCGGTTTAGTATTTTAACTTCATGTATGTTTTAACGTATTGTATTTTTTCCTTGATTCTATTATCTTTTCGTAAACCGCTTTGAGGTTTGCTTGTTTGTACAATCAATCAGTGTATAAATTTTATGAAATAAATGACAGCTTGCACAAGCGAGCCAAGCCACAACTGGAGGCATAGGAATACAGGAGGCCACTGGTTATCAAGTCAGACCACTGGCTCATCCAGATCACTGCCACCTGCAGTGACTGGCAGCAGCTCCTCAGGGTTTCAGAACGGGTCTTTCTACATGGAAATATCAGGGGATTGAACTTGTGGCTTTCTGCATGCAAAGCAGGTGATCTACCAGAGAGCTATGGTTCTTCCCTTAAAAATAAATTAAGGTTCCAGCCCTCATGGTTCTGAATAAAGGGCTGATCTAAATAGCATGGCACCTTCCTGAATGCAAAGTTCTTACATTGTGCTAAAATCAGACACCACACACACACCCAGACACTCTTACATAACTGACAATCTGTCCCCCAGGACAATTTTCTTTTCCATTAGGATGACGGTAGATGGTTTCCATCATACAAGCGGTATAAAAAGCCTTACTGTAAACAATGTCACACCGTTCCAATACCATCCTACGTAGTCTTCACAGGCTCAGATGCCTGAGAAGTGGTGGTGATGGAGGAACCCCCATAATACTATACAAACGATCATTCCAAAATGTACAGGGGCACAGCAGAGGCATCGGAACAGGAACGAGGGGAGAAGGCAGCAGCCAGAGTTTTGGATGGCACTGATCATGCCGATCAGCAAAACAGTTTCGAAAGAATGTCACTGGCTGCCTATTTGTTTCCAGGCCCAAGTCAAAAGGCTAATGCTCACCCACTGAAGTCCTAAACAACTTAGGACCCAACAGCCTCCTCCTGTACCAACCTGCGTGCACATAAAGGGTACCAGCCCACATCCAGCTCAGTAACTGGAGTTACCAGGGATTGAACCTAAAACCTTTTGCATGCAAAGTAGATGCTTTACTTTGCATCTACTGTGCTGCAACCCACACCCAAGTCGTTTAAGCACCAGGTACGTTTTGGTTTTTCAGAAAATACCCAGATATTTAAAAACATTTTAGTGCCTTCAGCATCTTAAACTCTCTGGCTTTTAAATGCTGACCATTTTGTATCTTTTATTGTTTTGATTTTAGGATTTTAAAAGGTGGCATATAAATGACCTTACCAATTAAAGAAGCTTGAAGTGACAGAAACCTCCTGCTTATTTTGGCCAGGCATTTTCCAGACCTGGCCATGATCTCACCTTAATGCCTGTCACCTCTTTCCAGGCCCAGATGAAGATGGGTGAGAGGCTGGAGACAATGAGGACGCTGGTGAACCTCCGTTTGATGACAGCTGGGTGGTCCCTGGAAGGAGAAAGGCCCAGCAGGAGAAGCTGCAGGAGCTGGACCTCTAGAGGCCCTGGCTGAGGCTGCCCACCCGGCAAAGATGCAAATCCCCACAAGGCAAGACTGCAGCAGGAGCACACAGCTACAGTATTCACAGGGTTTATTTCCTACATAATTTTTTTACTCTGGGATAGGAACCCCCAACAGCTTCCCCCATTCAACGCGAAGCTTCCTGCCCGTTGAAGAGTTTGCAAAGAAACGCACAGACTCTTGCCTGACCCATGTCTCAATCCAGGAAGAAAGCGATTATATAAGCAAAGTTGTATAGTGCAGGAGGGGGGGCCGGCTACGCCAGCAAAGGCTCCTGGATATTACTGACTCCCAGAAGTTCTTGCTACCCATTGCAGACGGGCGTTCATAGCTGAGCGCGGACTTCAAAGAAGCCCGGCCACCTTAAGCGCCCACATTTGGAGTGCAGCGTCGGATCGGGGGGGGGGCACTCATTTTACAATCTTTCCCAGTGCATTAAATGTTGCAGCTGACTCTCAGAGCAACTTCTGCCTCACCTGGAGCACTCGCCTCCCGTTTGCTCGGGCCGTGGCAACCCCCTCCCCGTCCAGCCCCCAAAGAGCGGGAAAGGTTCCCCCCTCCTCCAGGGAGCCTAGACGCTTCAAGGGAACCTGCGAGCAAAGACTTCGCGGGTGCGTGATGGGGTCGGAGCGAGCGAAAGACGCAGCGCGCCTGGTCCTGCGGGGAGTCGAGCGGGGCTTTTTTTTCCCCCACGGGGGCGCATCTCGGCTCTCCTCCACTCACCTGGGCAAGTGGCTCTTCCACACGTAGAGGCTGCCCACATAGCAGCAGGCCAGGCTGAGGCAGGAGAAGAGCGAGGCCCAGCAGAGCCCCGAGCCGGAGCCCCCCGGCCCCGCGCCCGCTGCCGTCTCCTCCGACATAGGAGATCAGAACAGCCCGGCTGCCCAGGCAAGGCAGGCTGGGCCGCGTGGAGGAGCCTCCGCCTCCAGGCCGCGGAAGAGGAAGCCAGCTGAGCGGGCGGCGCAGCCAAGGGCAGGGGAGCGGGCCCAGCCCGCCAAGCAAGTGCGACGGTAAGACCCCCAGCCGGGGCAAGGCGGGGGCGCCGGGGCGGGGGCTCCACCCACCGCCCACTTCGCGGCTTGCAAGCGTTTCCCACGGCAAGCTCCACCCCCTCCCCACATTGCAGCGGTTGCACCGCGGTCTGTCTCCCCCTCCCCCCCCCAGTTCCCCGCTGCGAACAGACTGGTACTCCTCCCCCCCCCCCCTTCATGCCCCAAGTCGATAAACGGAATGGTTTCGTTTTCCAATACTGTATTCATTCGCCCAACTTCTCTTCCTAGGAAGAGGGGAGCCACCATTTATTTTTACTAATTGTAAGACAATCAGCAAATGCACAATTGTGAGGAGAGCTTCACCTACTGAATTTCTGTCTGCCATCCAGCTACGAAAGGCAGGAGCTCCCCTCACTTTTTGAAGAACAACAAAAAAGGCTCCCCATAATTTTCTGTGTATTTCTTTTGAATCTTTCCTCCTAAACTATGCCTCTTTGGTAAGGGCAAAAGTCCCCAAACTGCTTTGCTCTGCGTCTCCCCCTGTCTCTCAGAGCTTTCCTGCCCAGAATATCATTGCAAATTTCTCCAACCCACCCCTTTTCCTTTGGCAAATATCGAACCTGCCTTCACAAACTACATTCCTGCCCTGCACTTCTGGTGGTTGTATGCTCTTGTGTGCATGCTCTTTGACAATGCTTTTCCTCAGGACATGCCTGCCAATAATTTTTCAGGATTCTACACTCCAGTGAGTTGGTGTCTCTCTCCAAAATCAGGCAGGTGGGAGATTTCACTTTTCTTGGGTCCAGCAATAGTGGTGGATATTTATTTGCCAAGGTTACATATTTGCTCTCCAATTCATCTTTGTAATAGAAGGGAAGTGAGACCATTAATGATTTCCCCCCCTTATATTGGCCTGCACAGAAATTCCAGAATGCAGAAATACAATGTCCTCAGGCTGCAACCATTTCAGGATGTCCACTTGGCCAATTTTGAGACCTCTTGTTTCCAAAAGTAATCATCCTGTAATACAAAAGTGAAATTAAATAAGGACATCAGAGAGAAGACTATCTTCAGATTTACACAGAAGCCTGTCCTAATATTATGTTCATATTCAGAGTCCCTCTGAGTTCCCACACTCTGAAGTTAGGTGGGTGGTGGCCAGGGAGCTAGCATTGTTAAATGCAGGACCAGAGAGCCTTGCTTGGTGCTAGATATCATGCCCTTTGATTCCCCATTGAAATCGTTCTTATTTTCCCAGCCTTTCCAGAATATTTTGTACGTTTTTTACATTACATGTTAAAAACAGGTTTTGTCAACTAAGAGTTGTTGAAACTGATTCCATTGAAGATCTGTATTTACCCAGTTTTGAAAAGTGGAAAGGGCCTCTCAAAATGCCTTGCAAACCAGCTGTGAATACTACTGCTCCACTCTTGGCCTTGTTTTGCAGATGGGTTGATAGAACTCACTGGTGCTCCTCTGACAACGTATTGGGGATCTTTGGCAATTAACCATATGACTAGTGGCACCTACTCCCTACACTGCTTTCTTTTGGTTATTAACTGGAACGGGGATGGGCCTTTTCATTCTGCTTTGGTTTCATGGTGCAATATTTCTTGACAAACCTGCCATAGATTTTCATTGCTTCGGATTTTCTTCACTGAAGGACCTGCAGACACCACCTGGCTTTTATCTTGGAGAGCGTCACACCCAATTTTAGTTGGATGTGAGAAGAGCGAGCTTGAAGAGGTGCCTGATTCTGCTAACAGACTCTTGTTCTTTTCCTTGCTTTTAGCCGCCCCAGCGACATGTGGGTCTCCTGAATCCTCCACATGGATCTTCCTGCTTCCTTTTTGGCTCATTCCACCACAGTCTGAATTGACAAACAGAAATCCTGCAGAACATAAAACCAGGGCAGGACACCCTTGGTGTTCATGAAGCCACACACTCAAGTACAATTTGTGAACCACAAACATGTACAGGTGTAATTAACAATGCTGAAACAACACAAAAGCTCAGATCAACCAAACAGAACTACCATTATGCTTCTCTCATTCTTTTAATTAATCTCATGTCACACACATGCAAAATTCACTTAGAGCATCTGGTGAGGGTCTGTTTTGGATTTCTTTGCCTTCTAAACCCAGATTTGCCTTTGCAGCTTTCACAGTCCCTTTGCCTTAGATGGAATTGTTCTCTGTTGATTTTTCTACAGACTTGCTAGTGTTACTTTAAATATTCTTTCTATTTCTATGCTGCTTTTGAATTATCTTGTGATGGCTGTATTGCTGCTTCGAAGGTTCCTCGAAAGTCAAAAGTTGACTTAAAATGTTATTAATAAATGGGGGCCACCCACCAATGCCCTTTCTTCAACTGGATAATTTCTTATTTACATTGTAACCCAATAGCTTCATCTACTGAAAGGTGAAGAAATGACTGTACAATCCTCCTCAGCCACCCCAAGTACACCCAAATTATAAATACACCCTGGTCTCCACCAAGCATAGTCTGTTCCTAAGATAATCAGCTTCAACCCTGGCTTTCAGTTGTCTCATCTGGATGCCTTGGGAGCCAAAGTAAGGCAGGTGACTAGCTGATGGGATGTTTCTCATAGGTTTAATCAGGAGTCCAGATACCACATATAACAGAGCTCCATATAATTCAGACAGACAAGGAGACTAAAGGTTAATATTCCAAACCTTTGATCCCTTCAAAATCCTACTTCAAAAGGACCTGAAGACATTTCATTCTCAGCATCACAAGAACCAGCTGGTGCTAGGACTGTGTTTTGAGCATTATATAATGTAATTACTGCTGAAAATAACTCACTAAATGAGCTGCAGATTGTTAAGGAGCCACTACTGATTTTGTGTGTGTGTCCAAGGCCTATAGGGAAACCTGCAGCAGCATCGGGAGGGGCAGTCTCTCTCATCATCTAAACTCCAGGATCTCTGCCCTGCCTTTCTTTCTCTCTCTTAATTACATTAAGTACATCTGATAAAACAAGCGTTCCAACAATGTACAACAAACTGAATCTCTGTCTTGACTTCATGCACACACTTTTCTGATGTACCTTTTCCTCCTTGCTCCAGCTGTGCAGAACTGAAGTTCGAGCCCAATAACTTCTGGTGAATGGTGGGTAAAGGAAGGTCTGCACTAAGCAGCCCTCCTCCTGCCTCATCATTTTTAGGCAATGGCTGCAAAAGAAGAAAGGGACACACAATAGATCATAGAGTCTTAAGAGTTGGAAGGGACCCAAGGGTCATCTAGTCCAACCCCCTGCACTGCAGGAATCTCAGCTAAAGCATACATGACAGGCGGCCATTCAACCTCTGCTTAAAAACCTCCAAGGAAGGAGAGTCAATAATGTAAGGGAGGTGTTAGATCAACAGTACTAGAACTCTCTCAGCAAATTCACTCTGCAGGCCTGACCAGATAAGACATTTCATCTAGTCACACGTATCTTCATGAAATCAGTCACTATTATTATACCCCTTTTATAGGAAGGACAAATGAGGCTCAGATTATTGATTTGCCAAGCCCACTGTGAGTCCAGGGCTGAACTGAGAGCCCAAGCCCATCAGCAGACATAGGCGCCATCTATGCAGGGCCACGGGGGCCCAGGCACTCACAAATTTTCAATTAGCACACTCCAGGCACCCTCTGTCGTTGGGGGCAACGTGGTGCACCTGTCAGCAGTCATCGTTAAAATATATTTCTCCACAAAATGGGCTAGCCTGAGATCTGAGCTGGATTCTAGAATAGATATTTTGGTGGAAGATTAACTCTTTGTTGTTAATAGTTGCAACTAGGACTGTTCTGAACAGAAGATGGATGGAGATAGCACAAGGATCTAAGGATGGGCAGCAAACACACTTAAGCAGAGAAACTTGCCCTACTGGCGTCACATGCACTGCTACATTTCCACTGGTTAAGAATGACTTTGTTGAAGGTATCTTTGATGGTCACTTGGAACCTCTGGGTATCTGCAACCTACAGATAAATAAATATAAACACAGGGAAAGAGAGAAACAGTTGTAGCTTTTACTCTCCACGAGGGAGGAAGTGAGCATGTCACTTTATTATTATTCATTAGATTTATATACTGCCCTTTATCAAATGATCTCAGGGCGGTTTACAAGGTAAAATGGACTCACTTAAATGGAGTAATCTGGAAGCATGCTTAATTTAACTTTATTCATTTATTCATTACATTTATTTCCTACCTTTCCTTCCAGGAGCTCAAGGCAGTACAGTATACATGATTTCCTCTACAACATGCCACTCCCCCACCACACCATCTTATGTTAACATCCCTGGGAAGGAGGTGAGGCTGACAGAGAGAGTGACTAGGCACAATGGGGATTTGTATCCAGGTCTCCCCAGTCAATGAACAACACTGTAACCACTACACCAACCAGCTTCTCGTTGCCTTTGACATGCTAACCACTTCTTCCTCTCCTCTCAAGATTGTATTTTAACTTTGAGCAGTATAGCTTGAACATGTGTTTGTTCAATTCATCAGTTCACTTCCCTCTTCTTCCACATATGCCTTTCTAAAGTAAGTTCAAGGCATAAACCTTGAAAATCTCACTTCCTTATTCTGTGCTTATTTGCACAGTTGTTACACCACCAATTCCAACGGTTCAGTGACATTTATTTTATTATGAATATACCGGCCTTCACCTTAGTTATAGGACAGTGTGTGGAAACAAAACAAGGACAAACTTAAGCTATATATTACAGACGATACAAAAACATAATAAAACAACAGTTCCACAAGGGGAAACTCATAAAATTCATCCAGACCACCCCCCCCAAAAAAAAAGCTTGGTGGAAGAGGCGCATTGTAACGGTACCTGTAACATAAATCACTCTGGCCATACCTGCAAAGACTGGAGGCATTTCCTTCTGAACTCACTGTCAGTGCTGCTTGAAACTATACTTGAAATGGCATCTGCCATGATGGGCAAAGACTGTGCCAGTTTCTGCTGTTCCTGTGAAGACCCAAGAGCATTGCATGGCATTTGGGTGTCTTACAGCCTATAAAAATCAGAGCAAGATTTCCCTATCCTGTCCCGACTCACTGCCAGCACTGGAAATAATACCACTTCTCCAGAGACAGATCTGTGACAAGAATTTGAAGATCCCCTACTCTCTGCCCCATGCCCCTCACCACAACTCTTGGCCTCAATGGTCCTTGTCTTCTGCAGTGAACTCTCACCTGGGACACTTTGTAATGCTGCTCCAGGATCCTACTGACCACTCCTTGGATGCAGCCTTTCACAGCTTGTTTGCTGCACAACAGGATAGGAGAGAGATGTGATAGAATCACTTGCCGGTCCCCTGCATCACACAAAGAGTGAA
Source organism: Podarcis vaucheri (assembly GCF_965113315.1). Lineage (NCBI taxonomy): Eukaryota > Metazoa > Chordata > Lepidosauria > Squamata > Lacertidae > Podarcis > Podarcis vaucheri. The sequence goes on along the minus strand of NC_138754.1, from coordinate 19,706,162 downwards.
AATGACAAAGGATTAAATTAAGGATTAAATCTAGGTAAAGGGCAGTGGATGCCAAGTGGTCAAGCTGCAAATAGCATATGCAAAAATTAGTAAAAGAGGAATGTACCAAAACCTCAGAGATCACAGTAAGGTATGTTTTAAAGAAACAAATACACTTTTTGATATTATAGAGACAAATTGACCTGATTGGCCCTCTAGAGAAGAACCAGGAAACAGGATGTCAGATAGGGACCAACCTTTTACTCATGAGCTTTATACTGTTTGAATGTAGGAATACTTAGCAAATGAAAAGGTTGGACTTCCAAAATACCTATAAGGGCAATGTCTTTGTTAGGCCAACTAAAATGTCACAAAATAGTGTGCAAGCTTCTGAGTTCGCCAGAACTCTTCATCAGAGTGCTGGGGGAGAGGGGTTGGCCATGAGTCTGCATCTTTTAAGAGCCTTAAGTTGTAATGGAGGAGGAGGCAGCAAACAAAGTTCTGCAGGTTTCAGGCTGCACCAAGGCACCTCTGAGGAGAAACGAAAACTGATTCCCCATCTCTGGGTGGGCAGCTATTACTCAGATCCAGTGCTATTTTTCTGGGGGGACACAGGGGTATGCATACACCTAAACATTTTGTGAATCTAAGTTTGGCCTCATTGAGGGGCAGTATTTCAATATGAGTAGGAAAATGAGAGTACCCCTAAAACTTTTTTAGGGGGGGAGCACTGCTCAGATCTGCCTCCATCCTCAGGGGAAACATGCAGGTTCCTTGTGTTTATTAAAAATATAACTGTTAAGTGCTGTGCTTGATAAAAATAAGTCAGAAGAAGCTATACTAGGCAGCTTTACCAAGCTAGAGCAGTTCCTCTCAGCAAATCCCCCAAAGCAGAAACTCTCATGGCAAAGACAATATCCTCCTCTTCAAATATGAAAGACTGCTTTTTTAAACCATGAAAAAACAAGTAGGGGATTACATGTTGAGAATTGTATAATGATGCATAGTAAGGAATCCAGAACAATTGACGAGTATCTGTTCTAGGATCTGAGCATGTAAAGGGCCAAAAGCAGTGAAAAGCTAAAAGAGTGCATACACTTGTTTTGGCTCTGCTTCTCCAATGCCCTGGATTCTGAATCTGTGTGCATGCCCTTCTGCTCACAGCCAATGTTGCAAATTGTTCTTTAACTGGGCAGTTATTTGAGGGAAATGGTCTCTAAACCACTTTCCCCCGCCCTGGCAATTTGCATTTTGTCTGCCGCCCTGGGCTTTTCAGAAAGAAGGGCAGTATATAAATCATAATAGTAATTATTATTATTATTTGCTTTGTTTCTAAAGACAATAGCTGTGAGGCCCCACTAAATGTTCTAAAAACCACATCCACACAGAATTTGTATTTTTAGTGTGGGGTAAACATGACCCTAAATCTCAGTTTAAATAATTCATCATCTCTGGCCAGTCTTCAGATGGCAGATCATTCCAAAACTCATATGGTACATTATTCTATTACACTCCCCAGAATAAGGTAGAAATATAAATAAATAGCAGCATGTACAGAAATTATAGACTGTCTTGTCATTAAACTGATCTGAGTAGCTGAGAAAGAGGAAGAGCAGTAGCGTTTGTTCCTGAGCATCTGAGTCCTGTTGGTGGCTGGCATGAAGCTTGTATCTGATATCAGGTTTTGCAGTATCTAAGAGACAGAACACATCACATGGCATATATAGATAGCACCAAGGATGAATGACTGTATCAAAGAAATTGGATGGTGTCAGGTAAACTAATTCCCCAGTATGTGCTTCACCTATCTTTTTGTTTTGATACTCTTTAGTTTAACACCCCTGCTGTGCAAGATGGCAGATTTGAAGGCACTTTGAGGGCAAATGAAGACATTCCATCTTTGTACTTATGTCCACCTGCATCTAATGATTGTGCAAGAATTAAAAAAAAATATTTAGATTTGTATTGCAAAGCTATAAAAAAATAAAGTAGGGCCAGCATCTCTTTTTAAAAGGAGGCTGGAGCGCAGGGCCATTTGACAAGCCCTCAAGCACTGCCTCATCCTGGAATAGTCACATGTGCTGGTGAGGACGGATGTCATACTGTATAGCCAAAGCCCAAGTGAATCATCAAGGCAGGTTTTTTTATGCTATCTGCAGGAGGGAGACCACCCTCCTCTCCCTCTATTTCTCTAACCTGTTCTGTTATATGTTTCAAGTTGTTTACAGTTTAAAGGAAGTGGCTGGCCTCTTATGGTCAAAGCTGTATCACAAACCAGAAGTCAGTGGAAAGTTACTTCCTGCTCCAGCTGGCCACTGAACTTTTTTTACTCTGCCTCCAGGAGGACTTAACTCTTGCCTCTGTGCTCCACTCCTCCACTGACCAAGAAGCAGTGTGTTCAGTTTGAATGCAGAAGACACAGATTCCAACCTCAAGCTGTGAAGCTCAGTGGATGGCCTTAGGTGAGCCACTCATTTCTCTCACCTATACCTAGAGACCTAACTACATGTTATATTGGTCGCATGCTTCCTTGCATGGTCCCTGGTTTCCCCACCACCAAATGTGTTGTTGCATGAGTTTTCACCAAGCATGAATGCTTGTTCAGTCATGTGTGATTATCCCTCAGGGTCCATTCCAGCTCTACAATTCTATTATTCCCAAATACTGTCCAATCACGCTTTTCCGTGCAAATATCCATATGTTCTTCCTAAACCAGTGATGATATCCCATAAACCTTCTGCTTAATTTCTTTCATTCTAGCCAAATAATCTCTCCTTCTCTCTTGCATTTCATTAAAAACAACAACTTGCATTGGCTATTTCTGTTCACCAGATACCACCAGAACATTTTTCTTTTCTTACTTGTTACTTCTATGCATGAGTTGCTGGCAACCCTAAGTTATGGAGTTAATTAGGATGATTAGGAAAGTTGTTATTTGCACTGAAAATACAATATACAAAATATTTCTGCTTTCAGTCCCAGGGGTTCATGAGACTCCCCCAAGAATTTACATGGATAGCATATATTTTTCATGTTCACACTGGGCACAAGTAGTTGTGTAAGTGACAAATATATCACCTTTACCTTCTTCCCAATGGGGATCTGAATTCAGTGTTGCCTGATAGCCATATTTCTCCCATGTTATTAGACATGAAGGATCTTTAAAAAAAGAACATGATGCTTCCTTTGTGGAGAACAATACAGGCAGACCTGCTGGGTCATAAAGAAAGATATATTACTAGCTAAGGGAAAAAAATCAGCAAATGAATGGTGGTATTGATATCACAGTACATGGGCGTAGCCAGGATTTTTGTTGGGGGAGGTAGGACTTGGTTAGGGCGGGCAGGACTTTTGTTGCAGGGGGGCAGGGAGGGCAGCACCAACATGATTAGTCAGTTAGTTAAGTATTTCTATTGTTTTACTTGATGGGGGGGGGAGCTACACCTATGTTACAGTAGACCTGCAAACAGTGAACCTTACTCCATATAGATTCACTTTGACCTTCCACTCACTGATCACAGCAAAGGATACAGAGACAGCAGCTATTTGTGCTGGCTTGTTAGGGTATGGTTTCTGGCAGGGACACAGGGAGACAACAGGCATGAGCCTTAGCTCTCCACTGAAGCCTCTTTCAGCTACCTCATCTGGGATTAAGAGGCAAATAGGCTCACCAGTCATGGGGTGGATTTTGTCACAAGATGAAGGCACATCCCTGGCTGCTGACCTGGTCATACACACAAAAGAAAGGGATAAAGGGGTTTAGGAAGAAAACAAGGAAATAGCAGGAGGAAGGCAAGACTGGCCATGGGCTAAACCAGCTTTCTCCAACCTAGTGTCCCTCAGGTGTTTTGGACTGCAACTCCCATCAGCCCCAGCCAGCATGGAGGGCACCAGCTTGAGGAAGGCAGGGCTAAAGCATCGTGTTTTCAGGCCACATCTGACATCCCCCTGCACCTAACAGTGGGACCTGTACTGTGTTGACAGTTCAGATACTTTTGTATCAATCAGCACTCTATTAGGTTTGTCACATCTGTGAGCTAAACAAATTCAAATTATGCAATCAGGAAAAAAACCCCACATTTTGTGACTGGTTATAATTTGCTCAAGTTACACAGACTCACATAAATTTCATTAGAACACTAATTTGTTTTTGAGCAAACATACATGGGATTGCATAGCACCTTCTTTTTGCCACAGGCTAAGTTGTATACAGGGCCGCGGGTGGCGCTGTGGGTAAAAGCCTCAGCGCCTAGGGCTTGCCGATCGAAAGGTCGGCGGTTCGAATCCCCGCGGCGGGGTGCGCTCCCGCTGCTCGGTCCCAGCGCCTGCCAACCTAGCAGTTCGAAAGCACCCCCGGGTGCAAGTAGATAAATAGGTACCGCTTACCAGCGGGAAGGTAAACGGCGTTCCGTGTGCTGCGCTGGCTCGCCAGATGCAGCTTTGTCACGCTGGCCACGTGACCCGGAAGTGTCTCCGGACAGCGCTGGCCCCCGGCCTCTTGAGTGAGATGGGCGCACAAACCCCAGAGTCTGTCAAGACTGGCCCGTTCGGGCAGGGGTACCTTTACCTTTACCTTTAAGTTGTACAGTATACACACACCACTTTGTGTAGCATAGCATGGTGAAAATCTCTTACAGTCAGTAAGAGAAGTGTAGCCTGCAACAAAATGTTGCGGTGTATCCTTGTTTTCTAATGGGAATCCTTCTGTTTAGGGTTTCAAGCCATCCAGCCTGCCATGGCACCCTCCCCCACAATTATCCACTCAAAGTCCCTTAATTTTCCATGGCCACCTGGAGGGCATCTGAAGACATTCCATCTTCATACTTATTTAGGGAGTTGTGGGTATGTGGCACTGTCTCGTAGGTGCCTATGACAGGTCCCACTTGGCGGCTAGCTTTGGTTTTTCTAAGGTGCTTGTTTGACAAAAGCCAGGGATCCTTACTACACATCCAGCTCTCCGCTCCCATGTCCACCAGATGGCAACACAGACTGCTTATGAGATAAGGTGTTCTCTTCTACTTCTTTTTTAAAAAAAACATCTCAGCCAGTATTTTTGCAAGCAAATAACTGAGGTGCCTAAAGCAGGGCTTTGTGACCAGAAGATTAAGGAGATGAAGGAAATATTCTGGCGCCCAGACTCCTTCACCCTGCAGCAGCATTGCTTAACCCTCTCAATGTCTGGCATTCATCCTAAATTCAAATTCGGCCAGCAATGGAAACTTACTAAGGTCACCTACAACAGTGCTCTAGCAGAGTTCCCGTAAACTGACACACGGCTTGTACAAAAGAACTTCCAGTCTATTGTGCCCAAAATCTTTTGGCTCCAGTTTTGTAAAACGGGAAGAATAACAAATCTGTCCCCTTTTAATCTTTTCATCATGCCTCGTACAATCCCAAACATTCCACTAGTGTCCCTGAATCCCATCTCCATTATTAGTGCTCAACAGTAACTGCTAACTTAGTGCCTGCAGTACAGACCCCTTCCTCCAACTCCTCACCTCACAAAATGATTCCCGTCACTCAGTAGTCTTGTCCCACCTGGCAAACAAGTGGCAGCTCCCCTCTCTGTTCTAGACAGCAGAAGGAATATATATTTTGAACAATCACAGCATTTGTTTAGTTTTGTTTTATCATGAAACACAACACCAATAAAAAAAATAAACAAGACCCCTTCTACACCCTTTCCTTAGCAAGCAATGCTCACAATTTTCAATTAGCACTGCACACATTCTAAAAGGAGCAACACAGAATATGCTGCAGCATGACCAAGTTATATGACTGTGCCAGTCAATTTTCAAGAAGTTTAAGGCACTTGAACTTTAGGGATAATAGCTTGGACCTGAACACTATATCCATCTTTTGAAGGAAAAAGAGAGAGACAAATGGTGATAAATAATATAAATGAGTGGGACCTACAACAACATGTCACAGAATAGAGTGCTACCATTTAGGGCACTGAAGAGAAATGAAACAGCAGCAGAGGATTTGCTTTGGGTTTTGCTTTGCTTTTCAGATTCTCCCAGGATTGGGAAGTTCATTAGCTTTCAGTTATAGAGAGCGCAAGATAATTTACTAATGCTGTTTAGACTCCTCTGACAGTTTCAGGACCTTTAACATACAAATTACACTGGGGTGTATATGCTTACAACTTCACTGCTGATAGCCACTTGCCAAAAGTGAATAACTCCTCCCTGAAAAGGAGCTAACTAAATGCACTACTGAAAACACTCTGACCTGCAGGCAAGACATAGAAAAATCCAGAAGTATCTGTAAAATGTGGATTCTGCAGTTTTTTCTTATGGACCTTTTCTTTTTAAGCTAAAATAGAGAATCAAAACAGCTCTTCCTTTGTCTTTTATATTCAACAAAATGGTGTATGAGATTTTAAAGGTATTGATAAAAGGGAGATGAAGATTATGTTTTGAGATTAGGAACAAAAATGCTAACACAAACAATTTAAGATAAAGGAAGTCTGGGCAGTACTATCCATCTTCCCCCCCTGCCCCACTTTTTACACGAAAAATGAGATTGGGCTTTAGAGCTGCAAGACTATGTGCATGGCTATGTACATATTGTTGCCTTAAAAGGTTGCTAGGTCATTCTTTTTCTCAATTCAGATCAAAGCTGTTGTGGAGCAGAACACATAAAAATGCAGTATTCTTAAGAAATGACAGGATAGTTATGGATTGTGGCTAACATTGTGTGCACACTTAACAAACCAGCAGCAGGTGCACATTGGATGCAGAGTAAACAGGAGTGCGCACACAGCCTTAATGTTAAATAAGAGCCTGTTCAGCCTAACACAGGCCACACTGCCAAGTGCCAAATCATTGGCAACTTATTCAGGGCAGTTAAATTTCAGACTCTTCTGAAGCCATTGAAAGGAGAACAGGACATCCTTTGTTCTTGGCACACACTGAGTAGGAACTGACAGCAAAGCCACCAGGACAGACCTGCCTGCAGAATTCAACACGGGCAATTCTGCAGATCAAATGAGATTGACAGAGACTCTCACAATCTCTCCTGTTCTCAAGGAAAACCTGTAAGTACGTTGGCCCTAAAATGTTTAGTTTAGAAACCATATATACATTTGAGATGGAAGTGTGCCTGTAGGCTTTTGAAGTGACAACAAAAGACAATAAAGACATCTAGGTTAAGCAGTTTGGACTTATGCTGATGAAAGAAAGCCCCAAGTACCTCAGGATACATGTTTGGGTTGCAACCCTGAGCAGGAGCTGCCCTGCTATCAGGTAAAGGATGCAATGTTGTTTTTATTTTGGGGGAGGTGGAAGTTCAGGTCCCTTGTAGTATCATACAATGATTATGCTATACTGGGTCATGGTTAACTCAGTCATGGATAGCAGGTGTTTCAGGTATCTGCCACACCAATAGAGAAAAGGCATGCCTCAGCTCTCTTGTTGCCAGGCCAGGGGCTGGGTTCTTTCCCCCCCTTTTCAGCAGGCGCGATAACTATTGTTTCATGTCAACTGGCAGAACAACTGAACCTTATAAACCTTTTGCAGCCATCAATATTACTTCGTGGTGGAAACATTTACTCACTTATAGGTCTCAGCAGAGATTGAGCCGTTCACTTTTACACAATAATGAAATTTTACCTACAGAGCAGAACAGTAGAGAATTTAAGTTAGACTCAAAACAGCAAAGAAACATAGGAAGTGGCTTTCTATCAAGACACACAATGGGCCCATCTAAGCTCAGTTTTGCCTCTTGTGTCATCTGGGGGGGGGCAGGGAAGATCTGCATCCTGATCTGTGCTAGGATGGAGAAGTGCTGAGAGACTGCAGGGCCCATGGTAAGCCAGGCAAAAAGCACAATGCTTTAGTAAAGAAGGAGTGAAAATTAGCATAGTGGGTAGGCTGAAGGAAGAATACCTCTCAGAAAGTGCAATGTTAGTCCTCAATCCTGACATTGGGAGGCATGGCTTCTGAGTTGGAGATATGGCTTCCATGAGGTTCTCATCCCCAACAATCTCTACTTTTACAAAACACACTTTGGCTGGTGCATATTTGTTTTCAGTGTCTAGGTGGTGTGTTGACTGGGGGCGGGGAGTAATACTGAAGTACTAGCTATGTCTCTCCTCTCCCTGCCTGTTCTTTTGTCAATCAGCCTACAGCCCTTGTAAATCCCAATTAACTTTGCACCTGTGCTTATTGGCATGCTATCATTAAGCAATCGCTCCTCAAGAAATGCAGAGTAAACTTTGTATGAAACCCAGAGTAAACAATAGGTTTACATGCAGACAATGGCTGTGTGCATGCCTAGTTCTGTCCACTTCACACCCTAGCTCTGCCAGCAACCAATGAAGCATGGCAGATGTGGCAGGCACTAAACCCATTTAATCTCATTCCCTTTTAATACCTTTAGACACATGTTGGCATTCTTCATATTGTATAAGAACTGCAAAATATGCATTTCCTCCCTTGTATGAAAATAAAATGAATAGAATCAAGTCAAACAAAATCTGGGGGGGGTGGTCCTAGCACACGGGTAGGCAAACTAAGGCCTGGGGGCCAGATCCGGCCCAATTGCCTTCTAAATCCGGCCTGCAGACGGTCTGGAAATTCATGTTTTCATATGAATAGAATGTGCTCTTTTATTTAAAAAGGCATCTCTGGGTTATTTGTGGGGCATGGGAATTTGTTCATTTCCCCCCCAAAAAATATAGTCCGGCCCCCCGCAAGGTCTGAGGGACAGTGGACCGGCTCCCTGCTAAAAAGGTTTGCTGACCCCTGGTCTAGCACCTGGACTGCTTCAAAGGTCAAGAATGAGAACTATCCTCTTATTCAGCTCCTTGAACATCTTCCTAACCCCCCAACTTCACACCCCTGTTTTCAATAAACTAGTCCTGAGGAGGCTTCAGATGGAATTATATTCTACAAAACCAAACACATAAGTGGAATCTTACTGTTGTGTACGTAAGGCTGATCCGGTGGATGAATTGCTTCAATGCCAAACAGTCCTCCTGGATAGCTCCAGATTTCTCATCAAGCTGAAAAGCCACAAGATGTTAACAGCCCCTTTCCAAAAACTTTGCCTTAAAGCTGTATTTTATTCCGTAAGCTACCAAAGATCTCAATTTATTTCACATCACCACTTTGCGTGGCCATCAAAACCTCAGTTTCAATTTAGAGACTGAAAACACTGGTGAGGGAAAGGAGAGGGCATGCAATTCTTTCTTTGTTACTGTAAAGCACTTTAAGCCAACCAGGACCTGTGAAGTGCAGCACTTTATATTTCAAACAAACAAGACTCCCGTTTCCTCTTACTGTCTGTTTTGTGAAATGTGGGAACCAATAAATTTTTAATACATCTGTTTGCACATGGTACAACCCACTCCCTTACATAAGAGAGAACGTGCAAGGGGATTTTTTTCACTCACCAGTTCAAATTGGAATCTAGGTCCTTGAACCTGACATTATGCTGTAAAGAAGAATCAGGCCACTGACTTTAACTTTGGGGATAGTTGTACCAGAAGAACTAATGTGCTTTTCATTTATGGTGGTGGTGCAGGAATAACTCCCTGCCTCCCAGCAGTTTTCTGTGGATTCTAGGCATCTATATAGCCCATTTTACTGTACATATGTTCTAGAAAACACTGTGACAGCAACGGCAGTTTTGGAGCAGGTTTCAGTTTTGTAGGGCAGATAAGTAGGGCTGGTCTACAAAGCTGTCCCACCTAAACCTCTCTGAAGAGAAGGCAAGAGACCAAGATACAGTACATGAAAAAGGGACAGCTGCAGATTGCCACCCTCTCACAGTTGTGAAGACTGGCACCATAAAAGCCAGAGGCTTTTGGAGATGTGAGTTCAGAGGCCCAAGACTCTTAGAAATGAAAACATGGACTTAGACTATGGTTGTTTAAAAAACAAAACAAAACAGTTAACATCACCTCTCGTTTAGCCCTCAGTCCTCTGCAGGAACAGAGGTAACATATTTATTTGCAAGCAACTATTAGTAAAAAAACTAGAGAAAACTTTCAAGTTCAGGCAGTTGCCAAAAAAAAAAAAACAGACCCCCCCCCCAAAAAAAGCACTAGCAAACCATCCTGGGGCATGATCTTTCAGCAAAGAGCTATGAAGCTTTCATTGTTACATGGAAAGATATAACACCTTGCTGTTAGATGCAGTTGCAGTACATTTCTAACCAGAGGCCTCACAGGAAATCTAATTGAAATATTGCAGGCCAGATCTTATAGGGCATCAGTGTTTGAGGAAAAGCAGCAGCAGGGATTTTAGAGAGATTTATAGCTAGCAAAACTGCAGACAGGCCAATATGTCCTCATAATTGTTCACAGGGCTGGCATCGATATGTCCAATGCCATCGCATGGGTTGTCCACATTGTGTACACATTCCCATTTACACTGCATCTAGTGTGCTCCAGCTGCTAGTTTGGGAAGACGTGAACACAAGTCATTAGGCACAATCCATATCTTTCCTGCAGTTTCTAATGAAATACTGCATTTTGATGTGTTTTTCACCATCCTGTTTTGATCCAAATTGAGAAAAAGAACAACCTAGCTGTGTTTTAAGGTGATAATATGTGCACAACCTAAGGTATCATCCAGGCTCTGCAGGATAATTTGCACCAGGTTTGAGAATTAAGGGCCAAGTCCACAAAAGGGTCTAACCTCAAAGGAGAGTTGAAAAGGCATGATGTCTATACATTCATGGGGACACCCCCTTCCACTCAAGGCTTTGCTCTGGCATAAAGGCAGCAAATCTTTCATTTCTGCAGGAGGGAAAATTACTAATGTAAGACAAACATTGTAAGGCCAGCAAATAAATCCTGTTCTCTGGATGAAACTATGGTTAGAAGACACGGAACGGAGGCTTGTATGTAGCTGTCCACAATAAATCTTCCTTACAATGACTCGGGGATGGTGGAGACCTTTTAATGTCGGTTCCAGGTACTGGCTAACAGGAACCCAGCATTAACAGTGAATAAGACTGGTACTGGCTTTCTCCCTAATGGTGCTTAAGGCATAGGGAGATGACCACTACAGTATATTTGGGAAGATTTAGTGACCAGTGGTCAATCTGCTGTCCAGGAGCTAACTGGTGATGGGTACCAGTAATTTCAAAGCCCCCCCTCCCTTCTTTTCACTCTTTATCTTTAAACAGGGCTTTGACCAGGTAATCTTTCAAACCGAGGTCTGTTCTTTACAGAAGACTATCTGGCTTCTGTAGAGCACACAGCCACCCAAACAAGATACAAAGGGGGAATTCAGTCTTGTGAAGGGAATGGGTGGGAGGATGGAGCACACATTCACACAGTTGGCTTCTTAATTATGCTTAAAAGGAAGCCAGTATTATGTCTGGACCAGTAAGCGCTGAGTGAATTTGCAATATTAGGACTCAGGAGGGAATCCCTATGTCTGACTGATCGCATATAGTGATCTGTGGCTTTGCTCACTTGCCTGAAGCATCCCAAGTTACTGTTCTGTGGGTGGTGGTCAGGATTGTATGGGTCAAGAGAGGGGAGGTGGGTGGTCCTGTCTTTGGGCATATGAGGACTGAACTAAGTGGCCTTTTTTAGTCTCTTCCAACTCTGACTCTAAAATGAAACTAGCAAGGTTTATATTTAGGACAGCTTTACCATGTTTTATTAGCCTGAAGGAGGAGACACAGATAAATCCCAGGGGAACACTGCTGCTCTTGCTGCGCAGAAACTGTGAAATTACCTGGCACCAACTAACTTCATTATGGGAAGAAAAGCAACTAGGCATTAAAACTCTCCCACACTGATGTTAGCATAGCATGTGAACAATTTCCTACCTAAGGCCATGGTTATATTATGTGGAGTAAGGTAGGACAGGCCTGAACTGATTTCACAAAGCTCAACTCGTGATTCTCCTCACCCCGTTTCAGACAATTCATGCCCCCCTGTAGTCTTCTAAAAACAGTAGATGTCAAAAAAGGTAAGAGATTGCCCCTGCCTCCCTCTGCCATAAATTCAAGCACTGCCTGGGCCTTCTAAAGCTACCTGTAACTTAGGACATTATTATGGGATGCAAGCCTTAAGCCTGAGCCGTCTCCAAGATTAGGAAATCTACAGCCACAATCTGGAACCTTCAGACATTGGTAACTGAAAGGCTATTTACCTCTACACATCTGATCACTGAGAAGTTTGTAGCAGAAGTCACCTTTTGCTGAAACTGCAAGGAACAAACAATGGACAACTTTTATTTACTGTATTTTTTTTTTCAGATTTCTGTTCTATTAATAATGACATATCAAAATACAGCTTCCAGACGTGCAGTCTATTGCACCAAAACCACCAAATAGTCTTGTGGCATCTTAAAGGCTAACTCGTTTTTATTATGCCATATAACCTTTTGTGGATGAGAGCTCTCTTCATCTGATGCATGGAGTGTGATCAGGTGTCAAGGGGAAAGGGCAAAAGTCAGAGTTAAATGGCAGCGGAATGCAAAAAGTAAGGTCTGTGACAACTCAATTACTGCAGAAATGTATGTAAAATCTGCTTCACGACAGCAGTAATAGGAGATTCAAGACTGGTTGTAGCATGAGGGAGAGTGAGTACCTCAAGTGGTAAGTGCTGGGAGGACTGGACTATGTGTGCCAAGTGGCCTGCCTTGCACCTCTTAAGCTAGCTTCCTACCTACATGTACAGTGGTACCTCGGGTTAAGAACTTAATTCGTTCTGGAGGTCTGTTCTTAACCTGAAACTGTTCTTAACCTGAGGTACCACATTAACTAATGGGGCCTCCTGCTGCCATCACGCCGCCACCGCACAATTTCTGTTCTTATCCTGAAGCAAAGTTCTTCATCCGAGGTACTATTTCTGGGTTAGTGGAGTCTGTAACCTGACGCGTCTGTAACCTGAGGCATCTGTAACCAGAGGTACCACTGTACAGTGAACAATGCAGACCTGTAGCCAGTGTTCTAGTAAGATTTAGCTGCCAATCAAGTCAGTTTTTTTGTATGAAATAGGAGGGAGTGACCTTTTGTCCTTTGCTCCAAGCAGCAAAATGTATTGGGCTGGCACTGTGATGAAAACACAAATCAGTTTAACCTTGCTGAGTAAAATGACAGTACAATGGGAAAGCTGGAAACAGTCATCCAAACTATTGGTAGTCATGCAGAGGGCAAGAGGGCCTGAAAATGGTTGCCCGGGTGGGTGGATTATTCCTAGTTAATAAATATGAGGGCATTATCAAGTTCCACCTGCCTTCTTTTTTTACCCCTCTGTAAAATATAGACATTGTAAGAGTCCTTCTGAAGGCCACATTTAAACTATACTCACTAGTAGTAGTACAGTGGGAATGATGCACACGCTGGAAAGAATCTTCAATGTCCACCGAAACTACAAGTATCCGTTCTAATGTGGAAAATCCTTTTGACTGTTCTTCCTTTGCATACTGAAGGCGAACAAATAGATATTCTAGAATCTGAAATTGTAAAGAGCCTTGTGAAACATGCAATGAAACATGTAATCATATACACAAATTCTGTCCTGAAAGAAGAGTGTGGACACACACTATCCTGTTCTACTAATTTGAGCACTGGCAGGATTGAAACCACCACCTGGCCTTGGAAATGGGATGGTCTGGTGTCATGCCCTAAAAGCTTCAATGGGATTACAGGCAATTCTGGGTCCAAGGCAGCATTCAGTTTCTCTTACTGCTACCACACAATTCTAGAATACCAATGTTACTCAAAGCTTTTCTTTCATCCCAAGGATTGTGGTATGATTTTTTACTGTGTCTATTTTGAATTTCCAAGCAGGGTTCTTTCTCTAAAAGGTTTGAATATCAGAAATAACTATAAGGAGGTTTTATTTTAGGATAGAGGTCTCATCCAGACGAGTTCTATATAAAGGTTATCAGTCTTAGAAATAAATATCTGCTACTGGGTTTTTTTCTACTTTTGCTTCCTGAAACTGAATGGATCAGGCGCTCTTAATCCAGGAGTAAATTCTGAAATCTTGGCTGGGGAATCACAGCAAACCTGGAGGGAGAAAGTCCTTTGGAAGAAAACAGCTTGCAACAACAAATGTTGTCTGTCCTAGGAGAAGAAAATGTTTGGGGAAAACACTGGCAAAGTATACTGAATAGCAAAGCCTTTCTCCTCCAGCAGCCCTAGATTCTGTAATCCCTGGCAGCAAGGTAAAAAGTGGATTAGAATGTATCAGGCAGCACCACTGCCAGCATCATTATATCTTCACAGAGTTTTTCCCTCAGGTGGGAGGTTTCCAAAATGCCCCCGCATCAACTGAATGCCATTGTTTTAGCCCCTAATGTTTCTCTACATGATATACAAAAATCCTAGCTTTAATTTGACCATTGAAGATTTTGCTCAATAGAAACTTCCCTCAAACTGAAAGCAACAAGGCCCTGAGCAATATACAGCAGGTGTTCTCAGTGGCCACTAGAGGGTAGAATAAGAGCATGTGCATCAACTAAGCATAGAGGCTATAATATACAGCAATGCTGACTCTGGGCCATGTTGCTTCACAGGTCAGATAAAAAGAAATTGTATTCAGATGCAATTATTGTAGTCTCCCCCACTAAAAGATGCTGTTCAGATTATCTGTTTTGGTCTTCAGCACTAGAACACTTTGGCCATGTAGGTTATACTACCCAGACTTTACAGAACGGGAAATTGAGACATTAAATGAAGTTAAAGTTAAATCCAAGCCCTTCTTTGGAAAAAGTCACGTGCTTTAAATGTGCACCAGATAAGCTTTAAATGTATGGTGTGGATTTCAGCCAGAAATTTAGGGAACTGGATTGTTTCCATTGTTATTTAGTCCTGGTGCCTATCCATGCAGTATATCCCTGAAACGATGTGATGTTCGCTTTTCTTTTTCTACCTCACAGATCTGTGGGGGAAAGGCTGTTATGTACATTTCAACAAACAAGGAAAACCCCTGACCCCAAACTTCTGCCCCCTTCTTCCACAGTTCTTTCCTCCCCTCCCACAAGCTGCCACAAGCTGACCTTAAAAATTAAGTCAACTTGTTGCTCCCAGTATTATTATCACCTTGCCACCTTTTCTTCGCACCTCAGGCCAGGCCTCCCATTCCCCACCGCACCCCCTATCCCAACACCACCTCACAGCTACAAGCCCACCTGCTCCTCCTTGGTTCCCAGCACCCTCAACAACCTCCCCATCCTCATCCTCACACATCTTGAGGCTGTGTTTGTGATACTTTTTATAGTTGTGAGCTATGAGGGGGTTAATTAGCAAGGCAGGGAGAGTATGTGTGTGTTAAAATTAGTCCCCTCATAGCTCACTACTGTCAAACCCCCCTTCCTTTTTCACTTGAATCCATCACACATTTCAACCACAT
Organism: Podarcis vaucheri; assembly: GCF_965113315.1. Classification (NCBI taxonomy): domain Eukaryota; kingdom Metazoa; phylum Chordata; class Lepidosauria; order Squamata; family Lacertidae; genus Podarcis; species Podarcis vaucheri. The sequence continues at coordinate 19,690,849 of NC_138754.1, read as the reverse complement.
GAAACGCCTTCCCGCTCCATCCCAGGGGGGGCGCGCTCACCGTGCGAGTTGCCAACGCCACGTCCCCCATGGCTAGGCGCGCGGCCGTCTCTTTTCCCGCGCAAAATTGGACACCATCCCTCACCCCCCTCGGGGACAGGAAAGCGCGCCCTCGCCAAGCGCGTCCCCGGCTCCTCCCTCTTTCAGTCAAGAGCCAGACCTGTTCCTTCTCCCTCTTCAAACCCCCTTTCTCCCTCACACTCCCCATCCTCCTCCTCCAGGTACAATAACGATGATGATAGTAATGATGATTAGTCTTTACTGACCCTTCACGTCCACTCGCTTTCAACCCTCACTATTTCTGTAACTATATCGATCAGTCCTTCGATATTGCTAAGTTTAGGTGACGCCCCCCCCCCCCGTTTATAATTACAGTATCTTCATTTTATGTCTCTCTCAGGAACATTCCCCCCCCCACCACTCCAGCAACACACTTTTAATTCCACCTCTAGCCTTGTATTATTATTTATTGAATTTATATACTGCCCTATACCCAGAGGTCTCAGGGCAGTTCACAGAACAAAATTAAAATGTTTTTGTTGTTTAGTCATTTACTCGTGTCTGACTCTTCATGACCCCATGGACCAGAGCACGCTAGGCACTCCTGTATTCCACTGCCTCCTGCAGTTTGGTCAAACTCATGCTGGTAAAAACCATAAAATATATAATAAAAATAAAAACAACAACCCAATAACACACCACCACCACCAAAAAAGCACCACACATTTTAAAAGGACGTGGGATGTCAATCCAATCAATCAAAACCCTGGTTAAAAGGGACTTCAACAGATATCCCCCCCCCCATATCTTTAAAGACGCTTTGTCCTCAAAAGAATTGACTGACACCCCCACCCAGGAGCTCATCAGATCCAGCAATCTCAGTAACACCCACTCCAGATTGAATTATTGTTTGATTGCATTTATATCCCACCTTTCTCTCCAAGGAGCTTGAGGCATCCTACCTGGTTCCGCTCAATTAATCCCCACAACAGCCCTTTGAGGTAGGTTAGGCTGAGACCGAGCGACTGGCCCAAGGTCACCCTGTGAGCTTCATGGCCAAGTGGGGATTTGAACTGCAGTCTTTCTTGGGTCCAGCATTCTAACCTAGCCCAACATTTTAACCTCTGCACCAGCGGGCTGTCTTCCTATATACAATTTCCAGATTGCTGGGTCTGTGCTCATTGAAGCAGTCCTCTGTCTCTCTTACTACACAGCCACTTTTAACCTCATCTCCAAACTCACATTTCAGTTTCCCCCAAAGTCCGTTTTGGGGGTCTAATTTGGGGTAAGATCGTAAAAAAAAGCTCAACAACTTTGGTCGGCCCTCACGCATGTTCACTTCATCAAATCTGGCCCTCTTTGAAAAAAGTTTGGGCACCCCAGCTAAACACACCTACCCACTCCTACCACATTTCCATTATTAAAATTACTGGGTATACAGACATTGGTTTCCTTGCCAACCTTCTTTGATCTCCTTTTTTCCCACCCCTAAAGCTAGCACATTATGGTGCCCACTCACGCCCCTTCAAATGGCAAGGTAAGGAGTTTGAGGTCAAACTTGTGTGGGTTGAAACATAGGGTTCCTGGCATTGAAGGGGAAAAGTGGGTATTTTTTTCCAAACCTTGTGGAGGAAACAAAATGAGGCAGTGAGGGTCATTGATAGTGGTGTGCTGGAAGGAAGAGTGGCGGAACTCCAGGACTTTTTTTTCCAGGTCAGAAGTAATGGAGCCGTATGCTGAAGCACCTGGAAAGTGAGTGCATCTTTCAAGTTTGTTTGAAACTAAGGAAGTCAGAGAATGAGGGAAATGATCAAGCAGAGAGTCTCTCATTTTCTTATATGGGGTTCCTAATTCATACTAGTAGTTTAAATGGCAACAATTCTTTGCAAGGTTATTTGCATTTCTAAGTAAAAGCTAAAGGCTGCAATTCAGCTGGCTGAAGATCTCTGTGTGCTTTACAAGCTGAGCCTATGCAGTCTGAAGTAAGCACCACTGAGGTCAGTGATATTTACTTCCAATAAACTATGGATAGGATTGCAGTCATGCTGATCTTCGTGCATTAGATATTCACTGAGCGTGTACTTCTGCTCCTTGATGTCTGTGTATGCATGCATTTGGGATCAACACAGCTGTCTGCATTTTGGAGCACTCCTTGGAGGTTTGGTTATGGGGGCTGTCATGATGAGCTCCTGAACGTCAAGATTAACCACTGCATCACAGAGAGGGAATCTCAAATGCATTAGTTTAAGGCAGGCAGATGGCTTCTGTCTGTAACTATGGCATTTGGGATTCCTAATTTTAAAAAGAACAAGAAAAAAAGGGTAATATCTGACTTCCAAGGCTGACACGAGCACACAAATCACCTGTGAAGGTGTTAGTGTCATCTGTACCACATGATCACACTTGCCAACCAGGTGCTGCACCCATTGTTCCCTGTAACAATGCAAGGAATCTGGGAAGAAGGCGTTTGGATTGTGCAGGTGCAGGTGCCTGAGATAGACGATTAAAATGTATTGGGTTGACCCTGTTAATTGCAGCATTCTTCCAGAGGGCTAGAAACAGGAATAAAAAGGAATAAACAATGGGCTGGATCATACATAATGCCAATACATTACAGAAAATAAGCCCTGAACACATAATATGTGCTATGTGAATCCTAAATAGGAATAAAATAAAATGCCTTATACCAGGTCAGGTTAATTGTCTGTTGATAGCAGTAATGTTTACTTTGACAGCAGCCCTCCAAGGTCTCTGAGTTTCAGAAGCAGTGTTGCCCCCTGGGGTTTTGCTGTGTCTCATCATTACATCTTATGATATACAGTAAACTATAAAGCACCTCAAATTGGTTATTTACCCTTCCTGCTATGTCAAAGCAGCAGGAAAAGAAGACGGTGCAAGTGTGGCCTAAAGAAGCCTGGCATTTCCCCCCCTTTTCTTCTTTCATAATGCATAGAAATAGATCCCAAGTCTCCCTTCTATTTTGCATTTTGATGTGGCAACCCTTTGTGAAACAGCCAAACATTTCCATGGGGGTTCAGTTTGGCATGGCATGTTCTGTTTTTCTGTGTGTTCTGTTTTTTTTGTTAATGTACCATGGGCTACAGTTATGGATGGGTACTAATCTGGTTCAGTTTTATTTTATTGCAAACCTAACTACGGTAATTTGTGTGGGATGCGGGTGGCGCTGTGGGTTAAACCACAGAGCCTAGGACTTGCTGATCAGAAGGTCGGTGGTTTGAATCCCCGCAACGGGGTGAGCGCCCGTTGCTCGGTCCCAGCTCCTTAGCAGTTCGAAAGCACGTCAAAGTGCAAGTAGATAAATAGGTACCGCTCTGGTGGGAAGGTAAACGGCATTTCCGTGCTGGCCACATGACCTGGAAGCTGTATGCTGGCTCCCTCGGCCAATAAAGCGAGATGAGCACCGCAACCCCAGAGTCGGTCACGACTGGACCTAATGGTCAGGGGTCCCTTTACCTTCACCTTACCTAATTTGCACTTTCCAAAACAATATGCAAACCAAAACACAGCTATCCTTCAAAATCCAAATCTTGTGATGCAGTTCTACAATAAAATAATACATGTCAAATGCATACTTCAGGGGAAAATGTGTACAAAAAAATTATATAGTAGTGAAAATAGTATATAAAATGCATTGTGTTAGGGAAAATTGCTTGAAAAATGTGTAAATCAGACAAAATCTCATATAAAAATATGTAAGGATAAATTTGCTTATGAATTTTCATTAGCATTTTTAAAAAATGCATCTACTGCAGAATACTACAATACTAGTCGGAAGCAGGCTAGATTGTTGTCCTTCTGCCTCCCTAATGTTGTTATTTTTGTCCTATGGATTACCAGTATGCACTGGAGCAAGGCAACCTTGCAGTCAGGGTTGAAAAAATGTCAAAATCCTAGGTGTTTGAACAAAATGTTAGGCACCGGAGGTATTCCTAACTCTGCTTGCACAGTAAATGTCACCTGTAGGTACAGCATCCAATTGTAACACGAGATCAGGTTCCTTCACATTAGATCACACCTAGGAGAGGAGAGTTGAGGATCTGATTTATGCTTCAGCTTTTAACCCTCTCTCTCCCCCCACAACCCTTTTGCTATGGGCTTGAGGATTCTATGTACCTGTCTGGCTGAAAGATGAGAGAGACTCTCTTCCTGTTTCTTTTTTCCAGGTAGGCCACATCCCCTGATTCTCTGCGGCTGAATTTAGTAACACAGCCTGGCCAAACTAACTGCAGTGTGAAGCAGATCGAATAGCACACCCCTCTCCGTCTCTGTGGAAGCTGCTAACAACTGCCCGTGGCCTGCACTGAACCATGGCTGCTTCTGTTCTCTGGGCAATCGACTATGAGGTTTATGGGGAAGTCCAGGGTGAGTCCGTTTAGTTTCCCCCACCCCTTGTACTGCTATTGTGCTGCTCTGGGTGGGATTTTTGTGCATGGGCTATAGAGATGGTTGCTCAGTTCCCCTGCGGCTCATGCTGCAAATAGTATAGCCCTTGAAATAAGATGCTAGCAGCAGAGCCCTCTCCTCCAACTGCAGAATCTTTATTCGGCTCTAACTGCAGCTAGGTTGGCTGGAGCTGCTGTGCAGCTAGAATGACAGTCCGCAAGGACTCCAGAGGAACTTAATTGAAGCTAATACACACGGGGTGTATATGGAGGAGACTAATTGGGAACATTAATGCAATTGGGTGTTGGATCTGCAAAGCCTAGAGCACAGTAGGAAGGTGCTGTATCTTTGCGGTGTGGAGATCTGGGCCATTACAGGGAGGGAGGCTGAGCATCCTTGATTCAACCTCATTTACTTGATTTAATCCACTCCCCCACCCCACTCTATTTAAAAAATAGCAATTTTGTAACGTGATCTGTAACATTCAGGATGCAGCATAGCCTAAGCCACCATAGTACAGAATTGAGAAGTCGAAATAGCTGTTTCTGTGGCAAAAAAGGAAGAAATTTGGGTTCTTGTGCTGCATCCTTTGTCACTTAGGTCTTAGTGACAGGATGTGGTAGGTTTGCCTTTTAGACTGTCAGCCCTTTGAAGTGCAGGCTAGAGCTACTTTCACATTATCGGTCATACAATGGGCAAAAAAATCATGTTACCTCTAGGCCCTAGCTATTAGCTGAGTTACTGTGATTTAATGGAATGTTCAACAATATCCTTGCAGGATCTGACTGCTCAAATTGAACATGTACAGTATGCTAAAAAAGAATGCAGCTTCAATAAGGGAAGATGATTTTGAATGGAATTAACTTCACGTGGGACACACCAAAAAGAGATGTGTGCTGTTGAGAGAAAGGATGTAGGCAAACAAAGATGCTGGGGGGGTGGGTCAGGGAACTAAGGGGGAACTAAGGCTACAGAGGTGATAGGAGCAAAGTTTCAGATTGAAGGCACTCCATTAACTGCCAAGTGGGTCGTGATTTCATGGGTAAATGATAGGACAGGGAGATTCAGGTGGCCGGTACAACAGTTAGGAACAAGAAGGTGCAGATTAGGATGTGCGGGATTGACACAACATGATATCCCTTTCAGTAATAAAAAATGACAACTTACCACTAAAACAAATAAAACATATACGTTTTGAGAGCTAGAGTTAGCATGTTGGGGAAGAATCAGGGAGGCCCATGTTCAAACCCTACTCAGCCATGAAGCTCATTGAATGACCTCGGGCTAGGCACTCTCTTAACCTTTCGAGGGCTGTGAGGGCAAATAGGTGGCGAAGGACGTGTGCTGCCTTGAGCATCCTGGAAGAAAAGTGGGATAGAAGTGTAATAGGGAATAAACTAATACATAAATATCAGGAGGAAAGCTGGGGAAATCAGGCATAAAGATTGGAACACAGCTTGCTGAAGGCAAAAGCATAATCACCACTAATGAGAAAGTATTAAGTCCAGAATGAAAGTCAGTATTTGACCAGTCAAAAAAAATGTGGGCAACCGACCATTCAAATGTTATCAAATAATCAAGCATTTTAAAAAACAAACACCAATTTATTAGAATGGGGGGGGGGGTTAAAGAAGAAGAGAAAAATTCCAAAATCTATATTAAGGCAATATATATTAAGATTATGCTAATTACAAAATCTGCTTTCCTTCAGAGTGAGGGACCAGTCCCTCACAGGTGTGTCACTAGATCATACGGAAGCATAGGCCAGTTAGCAATTGTATACTTGCAGGTGTGATAAATACTTGTCTGTGTCCTAGGAGTTCCCTTTCCAAAATCCCTAAAATTTCAACACATTGTTGGTAGTTGAAGCCACATGGCTTGATTGGGAAGAGAGAGACAATGTAACACAGCCTGTTGATTAAGGAGGTGTGCCATGAGGAGTGCTGCTGTCCTGCTAGATATCTGGCTGCCCACTGTGAGAACAGGGTGCTGGACTAGATGGGACACAATCACTACTGGAGGGAACTGAAGACTGGACTAAAGAAACACTAAATATGTAGCTATAGGACTTTGATTGTTGATACTTGTTATGAATGTGATCGCTGACTGACTTCTCTTTCTTTCATCTTCTAGGTGTCTTCTTTAGAAAGGTAGGATATATCTGTATGTGAGATGTGGTGAGGCATTCTACAGCACATAGCCAAATTGTAGCACTTAGCAAACTAAGACTGCAAAGGCTGATGTTTCTACTTGGACGGTACTTTACTGGAATAACTGGAGAGAGCACTTCTCAAGCCAGCTTCCCAAGCTTGTACTCCTCCTTATACAGGTCCAAGTCTAGTGTAGGGTAATGGATACCCAGAGAAGCTGCCCATAGGAGCAGAGAGGAGAGTATGGCATTTGGAAGCAAACTCAAGCAAACTAAACTGTAAAGAACAGTATCTGAAGAAGTGTGCATGCACACGAAAGCTCATACCAAGAACTAACTTAGTTGGTCTTTAAGGTGCTACTGGAAGGATTTTTTTTATTTTGTAAAGAACAAAGCAGTCTGACTCCTGACTTGCTAGTAGCAAGCATCCATGTCAGTGTGAACCTAGGAGGTTTATATACCTCTTCCAGCCAATGAGATGTCAAGACTGGGAGGCAATTAGGGCCTTAGAAATCTCTGTAGGAAAAGAGAAATATTTCATTGCTGTTGATGTTGCGGGCTGCTTGGTTTTGCCATAGTAGTACTGTTGGTTTTGTTCCCACCAGGGTACAAACAGGCAGAGATATTATTTCTTTTCAATTTTTTATTTCACTTTTAATTTGTATACCGTCTTTCTATTTTACAATACCCAAGGTGGTTTACAAGCTGAAGAAACAAAGAATGTACACCTTATAACAATCTAATCCAATACAAAAATGTGATAATAAAACATAACTTTAAAATAAGCAACTTATATCAAATAAAGTAATATTCAACAATCCATTGGAATAGTATAGAATAATATTAACTATCAACATATAAAAATTAAACAGAAATCCACTCTTAACAATTATAATTAATTTCTAAACTATAATCAATAAAACAATGGCAAGTCACAGTACATAAAAGAACAATAATAATTCCACAGGTACTATGCACATATGCTATGGGGAAATGAAGCAGAACCCTAATTATACTTCTTTGTTCACTTTGCGCTATCAACATTTCCAGGAATGAAAACATTTGTCCATCTGAAAAGAGACCTCACAGAGCATATACCACTGACTGAGCTTCCAGGTCACCTGGCATAATCACAAAACTCAATGAAGGCTACTCACTCATTCAGCCACCAGTCATCAAATGAAGAGACTGAGCAATGCATGTGCCATTGAGAATCAGCCTTGCAAGCTCCCCTGACCACTATTTTTCTGGCTTTTTTCACCAGTACACAGAAGAGCAGGGGAGGAAGTTGGGAGTGGTTGGCTGGGTGAAGAACACTGCCCAGGGGACAGTGACCGGACAAGTGCAAGGGCCCAAGGAGAAAGTGGAGATCATGTAAGTATGTGAACTGGGCTCCTTCAGCAGTGGCTGAGGGAAGGGCTGACCTTACAATTAGGCAGCTAATTCGGTTTGTTATGAAAGGGCTGCAAATTATTAGTTATTTAATATATTGTTGCTATATATTTTTTTACTGCCTGGGAGAGGTGCCTGCGGGATTTTCTGTATTGGGTGCTAAAATAACTTCGCCGGCCTTGGATACTATGCACTTTGACTTGCAGCTTCAGGGCCTGTATTTTGGGGATTGAGTGAGGGGTGGTGCCAGCTAAGCAGAGTATAAAGGGTTAAAGGGGAACCACTTAATTTGCTTAACTGACTAGAAAAGGTCAGGGTGAAGGAGAGGGGGAGAGGGCCACAACTTCATGCATCATGCGGAATCTGCTTTGTTCCTGGCATTAACAAGATTGAAATTGGAGACAAACCTTGGAACACGAGCTCCCCATAATATCCAAGAAGTCCAACATGGCTGTTGTTGGACTTGATCATAGACACAGTACCCTGAATCCACCACAACTGGCCCCATACATCTATGTTTCAACACTGACACTTAATGTTACTCAGCAGAGTGAGGCACAAGGCATTGGGCATGTAGTATATAGATGTCAGGCAAACTCCTCCCTTAACCAGAGTCTCTCCTTAGCCATCTCTTTTGTTGTTGTTAAATATCTAGTGCCCTGCCTGAATACAGAACTAATGTACCACTTCAGGTGAATATCCCTCCCCACTGAAAGAGACAGGGCAAGATTTATAGCAAAGTTCAAAAGTCTGGTCTTTGTTATGTTCAAAATTAAATTGCAAAGGAAGAAACGAGGGGGGAGCATTTCATCTTAAAAGTGATTGTCATGGTTACTTGTATATTCTTTCTAATATCCAGAGATGTTGGTGCTGCTGTGATCTGAAACATGGGAGGGGCGGTGACTGCCCCCTTGGCCTTCCAAAATGCACCCCTGGTTCTTATCTGGAGGAAAACTGGTGGGATGAAGAGGGATAAATGGCCTGTAATAATGGTTTCCATTATCCTTATCTGAAGAGAGCCTGGCATTGGCAATCTGTACAGCCTTCAATCCCACTCCACCCCTCCCTCCCCTCTCCATCTGAAGTGTCTAAATAGGGCACCTCCCCAGACTCTCCCTCAACAGTGAATTGACACCCTGTAAATTTGGGACTTGGGTCAGCTTGCAATTAGGAAGTTGGTCCAGGAGGAGATGGAGAAAATTGCTTTATGAATTTGTGAGCAGCAGCAGCAGCAGTGGGTGGAGGTGGGGGTGGAGCAAGGGAGTGGAGAAGGGGGTGCGGAGAGGGATGGTGCGCTCCCAGGGCGACCCTGGGGGTTTGTGGTGATGGTGAGACAGCTTCTCTAACAACGGGCTCTGTCACCTTCAGAGAGATGACAACCAGAGGCAGTTTCTATAGCGACAAGTCTTCCCCCCATCACCTTGAAGTTACATAGAGAGAGGGAACATGCAAGGAAACTGGGACAGTTTCCATAGCAACCAGCTTCTCCATTTCTTCCACCTTCATGTCTTTGAGGGGGGAGGGGGAAATTGGGGCCGCTTCCATAGCAACCATACTACTCCATCCCTTGCAGGAGATAAGCAGGAGTGAGATAATCCATAGCAACATGTATTCCACCACCCCACCCCACCCCGCATTTACTCTCTCCTCCTCCTGCTCTCTCTTTTTCAGATCCTGGCAGGGAATAACAAAGCAAAAGTGTACAGCCATCTATTGAGCCCCCACCCCTTTTCAATTAGGGTTCAGGTGGGAATCTGTAGCGCCCACACACACGTGTACCCCCCCATATGCACTCACTTCAATTTTTGAAATGGAAGAACAGCTGAGTAAGTTTATCGTGCGTGGGCAGTGTTTGAACAGATTTCTTTTTTCGTTAACTGGAGAGCTTCATTCATGGGTTCTTTGGACTTTTTGAAGATGAAAAAGCTTTCCTTCAGGTTCCTCAGATGCTTCCTTCCTGACTAAACAAACAAACAAACAAACATGTTTATTATTTTTTTGCTAAATGTGGGTAACTATTTCCCATTAGAGGCTGGGTAAATTGGCAACTTACATTTTAAACCGAAACAAATAGATTCTTGTTGCGCCTTAAAAACGAGCAGTTTTATTTTGGCATTAACCTTCGTGGATTAGAGTCTGCTTTGTCAGATGACCATAGGCCTGGAAAGCTTATCCCATAATAAAACTGTTAAAATTCCCAGCACATTTTTTGAGTGTTTCTAGAAAGGTGTTTATTGTGGAATAGATATTTCAAAGGCATGCAATGATGAGGTGTTTTTTCTTTGTTTGTAGAGTCCACATGATGTTGTTGGTATAAAATTCCCCCACCCCCATTAATATGGATTTACCCTTTCCTGGAAAAACCTGATGCTTAAAAAAAAAAAAAAAGCTGTTGCCAGTCACCTGTTTGTGATATCCAAACAACCTACTTGCAATAATAGTCTGAATTAGTCCTCAGTCTGCAAGCATTTGTGTGTTCTTCATACTGCAACAGACTAAGGCAGCTACCTCTCTGGAAGCAGTTACTTTAAACTGAATGCTCACTGGGTCAGGGGCCTATCTTTTTAGTTTAATCAGCAAAGCACCACATACCTCATAGACATTGTCCAGGATATTATTATTTATCTACAACATTGGTATATATTATGCTTTTCGACCACAATGGTTTTAAAAGTATTTAAAACTAACAGTGCAACAGTAATAAAAATAATGTAAAATACTAATTAATGTAATTTAGAACTATCACCAGCTAAAGGAAGCAAAAGAGCAAACAGAAGAGGAAACAGTTATGGAATATGCTCCAAACTGGAAAGGTCTTTATTCCCCTTGGAAAGAGAGAGAACATACTAGCCTAATCTCAAGGAGGAAAGGATTCCACTGTTTTGGGGCAACTATCGAAAAGTCCCTGCTCTAACTGTTCAGGATATGAGCCTGATTGAGCCCTAAATTTGGAGTGGGAAATGAATTTATTCTGCCCAGATTGGCTAGTCACAGTGTCATGAATCTACCCCTCATCTGCCCTGGCATGGCTTAGTTTCTTGTGTCAGCTGGAGTCATTTTCTCTGCCTGAATCTTTATTTAGTGTACCTAATGCAAGAACATAAGTAAAGTCCTGCAGGATCAAACCAAAGGCCTTCAGTTCTCATAGCAGTCAACCAAATGCCTATGGGAAAGTCCCATTCTTTCTAGCAAAGAGAGAGCGAGAGAAAGAGAGACTCTGTGTGTGTGTGTGTGTGTGTGTGTGTGTGCGCGCGCGCACGCGCGCACTATATTTGATTACCCTTTGGTTCCATCAACAGCCATGTTCCTTTTATGACCATGCAGAGAGCACAGGTGGGACTAAAAGAGAGAGGAGGGTAGCATGGGTGGGTTGCTAACTTGTGTTCCTTTCCTCCGTAGGAAGAACTGGCTACGCAGCGTAGGAAGTCCCATGTCTCGTATTGACCAGGCTGTGTTCTCCAATGAGAGGGAGATCAGCACCCTTGAGTTCCAGTCCTTCACCACCAAATACTAGAGCCTGCTGGCTGTCAGGATGGGATGTCCACCTCCAAGAACAAGGAGGGATACTCCGCTCAGAAGGAAGCACCACTCTCCCTTTCTGGGACAGGCTGTGCTGCTGATGACCGAATTTGACTGTGTTCTAGGCCCATGGCACTTCAAGTACCCTTTTGGATCCTTCCAGCTGCTAGTTATCTGAAAAGTACCAGTTGCCCACTGGTGTCTATAAAGAGGCTGTAAGCTCTTTTTGTTGCTTTCCATCACTTGTGAAGGTGGCAGAGGCAGAAAAGAGAAAAATCAATTGGAGGGGCCTTGCCTACATCCGTCTCTCCAGGAGGCCTTCCACAAGGTTACTTTCACAATGTGTTCACGAGCACTATTGGCTGGTCTTCGAACCCTCTTTTGGACAACCATCAGGATAAAAGGCTTTTGAATAACAGGTAGCTCCTCAGTTACACACTTGCTCACTAGAGCCAGGCTGTTCTCCCCTTCACACCAGTGCCCCACTCAGAAGAATATTGGCTCATTAAATATTATCTTAAGAAAGAAAACGAATGGCCTCTTCTTTTTGGGAGTTGGGTAAGGTCAGGTGTGTGCAGGACATTCTTGGATAAGGAAGACAATTTATGTTTCTGGAAAATCCTTTTGAAAGACCTGAAGATAGAGTTAGGCAGAAGGTGACTAGGGGAATGCAATGGTCTAGTGTTGGCAACATGCAGGCCTTCCCCCGTCAAGGCGTGGCCTACTTTTCGACACATTAAGGCTCAGCTGTGTTATATATTTTTCTGAATAAGTAATTTACTTTCCCCTTTCTTCTGTGCTGCAACTAAAATGCAGAACCTGCATGCTTTTGTGAAAGAGTTATCCCCATTCTGATAATCCTATCCACGCCTCTGTGATATAAAAGAGGTTTTTCCTTGGAATATCTGTATGCTAGGACCCAAGCGTCTTTGCGTATCCCTGTTTGCACCAGTAAAACATACTTTGGTAATTGTGCATAGTTTTCTGCAACTACTGGATTGCTGGTGCTTTTGAATTATGGAGAACTTAAAACTATTCACTACAATGTGAAAAGGAAAGAAATATCAAAATGCCACAGTGCACCTGTGCCAACTGGTAAGTGATGGTGGTGAGCAGTGGTGGCCCAAGCATGCCACCAAATGGTGCCCTCCCTGCTGGGAAGAAGAAGGAACAAGGGAACAATAAAGATCTACATCGGGATCTGCTGCCCCTGTGAATCCTGCTGCTTGAGGTGATTGCCTCACTTTGTCTTCTTGGTGGGCTGTCCCTGGTGATGAGCCTAGGGCAAGAAATTCTGCCCACAACAAGTGGATGTAGTAACAGAAAAGCCCAACTAGCAAACTGTTTCCCATTCTTGACAGCTGCTTATATTCCGTTTTCTCTTATACTAGTCATAGATATCATTATGAAGATTTTCAAAATGGGCACACCCATCACAGAAGTTATGTATGAACTCCCTGCAACAGCAGGACAATTTCTGCCGCAATGATTGCAGATGCTCTCTTTTTAAAGTCTTGTGCTTTTAGGGTCTTTCTTCATTAAGCCTGAAATAACAAATTGAGTATATTAAACTTGCTGCTTGGGAAGTTGCCAAGGCGGTAAAGGTAAAATGAATGCCAAACATTCTTTGGAATCTCTTGACATGGGCTGTGCTTGCTTAGGCTAGTTGAGCAGGTAGAGGATGATGCTTTTGAATTAACTCTCAATTACATATATGGGCATGGAGGGTTTTTTATTGGCATAACATGTTTCATTAAAGATCCACACTTTCATCACAGGGTGACAGCCTAGCAAAGATGTCCAATGGGGAGTAGGACCTTACTCGCTCTATAGGATTGTTTATGTTGAAATACGTCTTCATCAGATTTTTGCTGAAATTGCTTCTTTGTGGAATAGATAGTTATAGAATGGGGGGAAAGCCTGATTTTGTATACAGTTTGAGCACTTCATTTTATTAGGGTTTGCTTTTGGCTTTTTGAAGTAGTAAATTTGCCCAGCCATAAATAAAACAAAGACATGGTACAAAATTGCAATACAGTATAGGAAAGGGACAAAAACTGATAATCTAGTCCCTTTCTGAAGCTTTAAAGGGGAGGGAGGGTTAAACTCGTCCCAGTATGGATGGGTAACAACAACTAGCATGGGATTAAGACATGCATTTAAAGTAACATGTTAAGATAGAAGCTTAACATATCATGAAACCTTGAAAGATAGATTCCAAACAAAACCAAGGAAGGAAGTTTAATCCTCCCACTGGGTAAAATGAATGGGTCAGCCCCACCCCCCACCCAGCTCAGCATCTTGTCTTCCCGAGCAGCTAGCTCCAGGGATGCTCATTAACAAGACACCAACTTAAGGCAATAGACATCCCTTGCTGTTAGTCCCCAGTGTCTAGAAATCAGTAATCCTGTGTCTAGGAACATGGATATTGCACTATTGTGGCTAGTACTCATCCATCAATTCAGCACAGACAGTTTTTTCACACCTCACACTAAAAAGCATTTGCCCCAAGTGTGAATGTTGCAGATGAAGAAGAGAAAGTTTAAAGCCAAAACCAACAGAGTCCTGCAACACCTTAAGAACCATTTATAATAGTGGAAGTGTCTGTGGATTTTATCACATTTGAAGCAGTGGAGAGCATTATGGCAGCAGAGGATGACTGAAATGTACATAAACGTAAATTCCACTTTAATTCTTTGTAAAGTTGTTTCTGCTACCTGCCTTCTCAGCATCACTGGACAGAAGTTCCAAAGATCCGTTATGTGTTGCTTTCTGTAAACTGCTGCCTTTCTATTTATTCCAGGGAATTACACAGAGAGCTTGTCAACACTTCCACTTGTCCCATGCCTAGACAAGTCTGAGTGGTTTTGCTTTTGCTCCACTGCTTTCCCTTGGAAAAACTGCTCTTTAGTGCTAAATCGGCACAAACATAAATTCACGGAAAACCCAGTTGCTGTTTGTTCTTATTCAGCACTAAACTGCAGGTTTTCACAGGCAAAGTGGCAGGGCAAATGGAAGTGTGGATGTACCCTGAGTTTTTACAATATGAAAAGTGCCACCTTTTAAAAGATTTTGTTTGCTGCGGGTGAGGAAGTAAAACCTTCCATACTTCCACATCCATCATGGTTTGATGTAGGGTCAGCATATCTAATGTGGTTTGATGTGGAGCCAGCTATCTAGAGCAAAGACAGGATGTTGCCCTGGCACTTTGGATGTTGTGGGGTGCAGGCAAAGAGAGGTGGTGGGTTGCATGATCAATATTTAACTTATAAGCATTGAGAACATAAATGTGCACTTGCGGCTGTGTACATACGATCCATTTAAAGCACATGATTCCCCCCCCCCAAGAATCCTGGGAAGTGTAGTCTGTACAGGGTATGGGAATTGTAGCCCTGGGGGTCAACTACAATTCCCATGATTATTTGGGGGGTGGGGAAGCTACATGCTTTAAATGTCCGACATGTTTGCAGAAACAAGAGTCACATGTGATGTTCTGCAGAACAGTTAGAGGCTGAAATAGAAAGACCACTTCCTTTGGGTCTTAATCCACTTTGGTTTCCCTTCATAAGAGCATAAAAAGCTGGTCAGTGTCAGAAGCGGATTTAGGGGAACAAGACTGGTTTGATCGCACTGGGTGCAGAACCTTGGGAACCACCATAGACGCTGCAACTATTTTGTGGAATATTGCACAAGAGGCACCGGGGGGGGGGGAATTTTAATGCCGCACAGGGCACTGCTGAAAAATCAGACCGCAAGGTCCACCACTGCCAATGTCTTATAGAGTCAGGTCACTAGCAAACCTAGCTCAGTATTGGCTACTCTGGGGGTGATTGGCAGTGGCTCCACAGCAGGGATGGGGAACCTGCTGCATTCCAGATGTTGTCCTATAAATAGGAATGTGATTTCCAGCAATCAGTCTTCAGAAGCCAAGCCTTATGAGGAACAGTTGAAGGAAGTGGGTAGGTTCAGCCTGGAAAAGAGAGTGAGAGGAGATATAATCGCCATCTTGAAGTATCTCAGGGGCTGTCACATGTAAGATGGAGCAAGCTTGCTTTCTCCTGTTCTGGAGGTTTAGTTGGACATTCCAACTAAACCTCAAGAAGAACTTTCTTACAGTAAGAGCTGTTTGACAGTGGAACAGTCTCTAGTCTAGCAGAAGGTGGTGGACTCTCCTTGGATGTTTTTAAGCAGAGGCTGGATGGCCACCTGTCATGGATGCTTTAGCTGAGATTCCTGCCTTGCAGGGGGTTGGACTAGATGAATCATGGGGGTCCCTTCCAACTCTACAGTTCTATGAGTCTACGAAGCATTCCTGCCTCCAACACTGGAAGCAAAGCAGAATTCGCATTGCAGCCCCCTATCCAAGAGGGGGTGGGGAGACCTCTCTTTTGACCATACTTTAGCATCTCCGATGTCACATGCGCAGACTCTTTCACATCTTCATCCGACGACCCTCACAGTTAGACGCAGAGCGCGCGCCTTGAGAAGGCCCTGGTCGGTCTTGCGCGACTTCAGGACTGCCCCCGACAAGGAAAATGCGTCTTCCTTTGGGACAAGACCCACCCCTTCCCTGGCTGAGCTCAGAGCCGGCCCCGCTCCCTGGAAGCGTCGCGTCCCCTTCCTCACCACCCACCCCCGACAGCAGGGACCTCGTGCGCATCGGGCTCCCCCAGCGGCTGCGCGTGAATGGCGGGGAAGGCGCCCAATGACTGATCCAGCATCGGGGCTGAAGGCGGGGGCTTTTCGGCAAGCCAAGCCGGGGCTGGGCAGCCGATTCCGCAGCCGGGGCCGCTGGTGCTGCTGCTGCTTCTCCATCGACGGGTGGAGGCGGCGGTGGCGGCGAGGAGGAAGAGGCTGCCCACTGCTCGCCCGCCTGGGTTCGCCCCGGCGCCACCTGTGATGCTGACGCTGGAGAAGCGGACGGGAGACGGCGATGCGCGCACCGGGCGCGCCTTGAGCCGACGGAGACGCCGGGCGCCTGCCGGAGGAGGTGGAGGAGGTCGGTGAGCCGCGATCGCGAGGAGGAGGAGGAGGAGGGGCTGTTTATTGTCTCTGCATCGAGGGCAAGTGGGATCCTGCCGGGCAACCAAGCGGGGCCCTGGCGGCAAAGGAGGCGCGATCCGGGGGCGCAGCTCTCCAGTGCGGCACCTGGCTGGCGAGAAGCGCCGCGCTTGGAGAGCCCAAGGCCCGCCCGGGGCGCGCGGCCGCTCTCCTCGGAGACCTGTGGCGAGGCCGGCGGCCGCTTTGGAGCCGCTGAGCCCGGGGAGGGAAGGCGATGCTGGAGGGAGCGCAGCGTGCGGGCGCCGCCGTCCAAGCCCTGGGGCGGAGGGCGTGCGCGCTCCAGGATGGACGGACAGCCGGCCTGGCTCAGCCCCATCCCCCGCTCGCCTGGCCAGATGGCCCTTGTTTTAGACAGAGAAAGGGAAGCGGGCGGCAGCGAGACCGCTCCTCTCGTAGCGTGGTCTCTCCCGCGCCCCGCAGCAGCAGCAGCATGGAGCAGATCCTGGGCTCTGATTCGCCGTTTCAAACGAAAAAAGGGATCTCCCTGGGAATGGAGGCTTCTGCTGCTGGAAGCCTTTCATCCCTGGCATATAACCGCACCACCTAATGCGCTGCAGTTGAAAGTCAGTGGTGGGGGCACTCTGCACTTGCTCAGAGAACTAGCTGCTTCTATCGCGTGGCAGATTAAACCAGCCCAAGGCATGGCGTTCGAAAGAGTGGTTTTGTGTGTGTATGGAGGGCGCGGAGGCCTGGCTGACGTCGAGGCTCGGTGGGCAACCGCTTAGTGGCTCCCTTGCTCCCATTGGCAGGAGTTGCGGGGGATCTCTTCATCCTTATGCTCGGCCCTGTGCCTGCTATTTCTCGATTCCAACCTCTGGGCTGATTCCTGAGCCTACCTGTGTGTTCCCCGTATGTAGTAATTTGTTGGTTTTTGTTTTGCCAAGAAATGCCCTCTTCACAACGCGGTGGGGCTGCTGCTGCGTTTTCACGAGGATCAAAGAGAAGAAGCCACTTTGGCCTACAAAGGTGTTTAAAAAAACCTCTTTCCCTCACCCCACCCCAAGGCCACGTGGGCAGGGGATTATTGTGGGGTTAGATGCTGTATAAGGCAAAGCTTTGACCTTAGAGGCCAAGTAGGTGTTTGTTTTAGAAGGGAGGCAATTGTTCTGTCAGTTACAATAGGGAGAGGCTGTGGAAATACATAATTTGGGTTTGGTGCCTGAGGCAGAAAATACAAATTATCTCCTCCACCCTTGCCATGGTTCAGGTTTGCTGCCTTCCCGTTATGATGCCATTTGCTGGTGCCCCAGATTTGTTGCTTAAGGTGATCTGAGCTAGCCCCAACTCATAAGAAGGCTACACTGCAATGATATCAACAGTGTTCTTACTGTAAGGCTTATTTCCTTCTCTTTGAAGTTCCACCCCTTCCCCCAAGATGCCTTACATTCTTTGGAAGGATAAATTCATGCCACTGCAAAAAATAAAAACATTATTGGAAGGGAGGGTGGGTTTTGCCCTAGTACCAGACAGACTGATGCCAGCAATAACAAGAAGTCAGCTTTTGGGTGATTGCAACTTAAAATGCAATCACTATTCAAAATTTGATGCTGCAATTTATGTAATTCCCCCTTCTACCCCCCTCCAAACCCTTTCTCTTGCTTCTTAGAAAACCAATCTTTATGTATGTTTACTTGGAAGTAAAGCTAATTGTGTTCATTGAGGTTTACGTCTTGGTAAATATGTTTAGGATTACACCCGGAAACATGGAAAAATCAGTGAAAATTCATTGAGATATGGGAGAATGCCAAATATGTGTTGGAGGGGGGGGGGCTTAATATACCTGAATCAGAATTTTAAACCTGGGGCTTTTGTGTTTATCCCTTCATGGCAATCTTTCATAGTCCTTCTTGGCTTGTTTGTTTTTTTTAAAAAAAGGATGAGGATTTTGGACTATGTTGTTGCATATAAAAAAGAATCAGCTGTTTATTTAGCACTATTAGATAACAAGTGGGACTTTGAGCAAAATTTAACAGTCCCTAAGAATCTTTTTCATGTTGAGAGCTTCAACCAGCCAGAAACATGAGCCTTGTAGGCCTTTTCTGGCCTTGCAGGCCAGTCAGTGGTGGTGATTATTCCCTCCCTCCCTTAAGTGCTATCTCAGCATCTTCTTCTACTATATATTTTGAAATACATTTTGAATTGCCTGTCTGCCTGCTCTCTATGCATTTGGATGCCTCTTGGGATATTGTTGCCAAACTTGGCATGATGTTTCCTGAGGTGGAGCAGCCATTTTTTGGTCTTATGTTTGGATACCATGGGACGCCATTTTGAATTGAAATGTTCCAAACTCTGCCAATTTGGAAACCTCTGAATACATCCTTCTCCCTGTTGACATGAAGGTTCCTGAGATGGAGGAGCAGGCTTTGGCCTATGTTTAGAACCCCCAGACACCATTTTTTGAATCAAGGATGGCACACCAGAACCTTCCAAACTACACTGATTCGGACACCTAGGAAGATATCACCATCCAGTTGGGTACTGTTAGATGCCATTTTGAATCAGAAGGCCAACTAAACTGATCCAAACTACACTGCTTTGGATACCTAGGAAGGTATCACCAAATTTGGTGTGATGGTTTATGAGATTAAGGATGCATAATCTCTATGTTTGGATACTGTTAGATGCCATTTTGAATCAAGATGGAGGACTGAACCATTCTAAGCTGATTTTAACCAAATTTGGCAGGAAGCTAGTATGGCAAAGTTGAACCAGATCAGGCCAATTTGAGCAGATCTAGGTTGGGAGCAGTCTAGGGCTCTCAGCAGGTGGGGAACTGGGTGGGAAGAAGGGGAGACAGTTTCTGCAAAGAGCAGGATGGGAAATACTTGTCCCCAGCAGGGGAACACACACGTGCTGGCCGAGCTCTTTGCTCAGCCAGTGGTGCAATCCTGCTGGTTGCAGGGTTAAACTTTGCTAGTTAGCCTCAGGGAATGTGCCGGCGAAGCAGATTGCATCGGAACTGAAAAAAAAGGACGGTTGAGACCACAGAGGTCAAACAGTGGGAAGAGGAGACCTAACCCCAGGACCAGGGGCTGGGGGAAGAGGAGAACCGTCTACCACCCCTGTGTTGGCTGAGTGCCTGGGGTCTGTTGGTTATAGCCCCCATGGTGATGGCAGGATCAGAATATGATTTTTTGCGGGGGGCGATGATGAGTGAGGTGGGTCTGGCACAGGTGGGTACTTCCTATAGTGCTGTGGCAGCTCTGTAAGTGGCAGCCATGAGCTGGGAGGTGGTGGCAGCGCCAACAATGACTGCTGGGGCATGAGTGGCACAGAGCTGTAGCATGTACCCAGCAAGGATGCGGACCTGCTGGTCCCCTGCATGCTCCCAGCAGGATTGAACAACTGTCCCTCTCTCAGCAACATCATCAAGGCGATGGCAGGAAGAAACAGCATCATCTTCCCCCTTCTGACCACACAGGGTTTTAAAAACTCTTTTAAGTAAACATGAGCCTTGTTCCCAGATTGATTCGGGGCAGGATTCCGGTTGGGTGTCCACTGGGGCAGGTCAGGGTGGCAGTGCACAGCCCTAGAAACTAACACATTACATTATTATCTATAAATATAAATATCAGCATTTTTTTCATTTCCCAAGCAGCACCGGGCACTTTCTAATAGTTCTTTCTTTTTTGGCCTGGAAGTTCCTTGTCAGGCTGGTATTTGGAAGTTTTTTAAAACATTCTTGCAATTTTTGCACTTTTGAATATAAACCATACTTTCCCCCCAAATTGTGACCTTGAAAAGTTAAAGTGCGGCTTATACTTGTGACCTTACGCCACCGGCAAAGCAATGTGGCTCCCCCCCACCCTGGAAGCAGCCAGGGTATTGTTTTTCTTTACTCCCCCCCCCATCAATTTTAAAGGTGTGGCTTATTTGTGGGTGCGGCTTATATTCAGGCCAGTACAGTAAATAGTTTGAAATACTAGGAAGGCCCCCCAAGTATGCAGAAACCACTGCCCTGTTTTTGAATGGTCCCATTTCACTTCCATACTGAGGTCCTCTACCACTTGATTTTGCTCTTAGAGGGAATGAACGTATAATTAGTTCCTTCCATCAGTCTTCTATTAATAATCATATTCTCTATATAACCTTTCGGTACTGAGCCCTTTAGAATTTTTATTTAGGGCACGATCCGGCCCTAATGTTAAAGATTTTAAAGGGTGCTTGCATGCCTATGCATATGTGCTTAAGAGTAAATCCCATTGAACCACGTGGCTTACTTTTAGTCAACTTAAATAGGATCGGGCTGGAATCCTTTAAAAAGCTATTAGCATGCAGGCTGCAACGAAGCATTGCAGTGTTGAGTGGTCTATGCCAGTCACCCATGCTCCTTTCCAGGATATTCCATTCCCCTTTGAAAACTATCAATATTCTGTGTCTACAGTATACTGTAATGATTTCTTTTGGTACTTAATGCAAACCTTGGAGTCCCCTCCTTTGGCCTCTTCATATTCCCCTCTTGTGTGTGAATATTGCTGTTGGTTGCGTAAGCAGCAATGTTTGCTTCTAAACGTCAGAAATGGGGAGCAACTATGCTTTCACTCTTTGAAGGGGGTGATTAGATTGCCACCTGCTTAGCTGCTGCATTGGACCTTACTTTCATAGTGTATTCACTGGAATCCAGCGCTGCCCTGCTAAACACACTTTTCTGTCTATAAGATGCCCCCACAGATAAGACATCCCCTATTTTGGGGGACTCAAATTTCAGAAAATGGGGGGAGATGGCACAGAGTTGTTGAGCTTTTATGGAGGGGTTACCCAGGGTTGCTGAGCTTTTATTAGGGGGGATTGCCAAAAATTGCAATTGCTGCCGATCGCCCACCCAATTGCCGCAGCGTCAGCCAATCAACACCAGCCATTGACGCAGCAACCAATAACACACACAATAGCTGCAAACAGCTGCAGCAGCAACCAATCAAATGTCCAGCCTATTCACTACCCATGTATAAAGGTAAAGGTAAAGGGACCCCTGACCATTAGGTCCAGTTGTGGCCGACTCTGGGGTTGCGGCGCTCATCTCGCTTTATTGGCTGAGGGAGCCGGCGTACAGCCTCCAGGTCATGTGGCCAGCATGACTAAGCCGCTTCTGGCGAACCAGAGCAGCGCACGGAAATGCCGTTTACCTTCTCGCCGGAGCGGTACCTATTTATCTACTTGCACTTTGACGTGCTTTCAAACTGCTAGGTTGGCAGGAGCAGGGACTGAGCAATGGGAGCTCACCCCGTCACAGGGATTTGAACCGCCGACCTTCTGATCGGCAAGTCCTAGGCTCTGTGGTTTAACCCACAGCGCCACCCGCGTCCCTACCCATGTATAAGACGACCCAATTTTTTTCGCATAATTTTTCAATAAAATAATACAGTCTTATACACGGAAAAGTACTGTAAATTGCTAGTAAATAACATTTTATTTGAAACACAATTAGGATTGTTGTGTACATGTTCCCTCGCCTCTGCTTAAATGTCCCCCTTAGTGGGATTTTGGTGCTTAAGTTTAGGCTGGAAATGGATTGGGGTAAGATATGATAGCTTGTTCAGAGTCGTCCAGAAAGTGTCAGGGAGGGATGGGGACCTGAGCCAATTGTAGGAGTAGCTGCTGTCCCACCGAGTTGGATTGCCTGAGGCCTGCTGGCATGGCCTTAGCAGAGCCCCCGTTTCCCATAGGATGCCACCAGCACTTGAGGGAACAATCCAGAGCACAGGTACCTGGTGTAAGTTATGCCGGCATAAATCAAGCTGGCATAAATATGTCACATGGAGAAACTGCCCGGGGGGAGGGAAATGCTGGCTGTGCTGGCCACAGCCCAGCAGAATGGGGAGACATCGCACCAAAATACAGAGCCACCGTGGCTGGTGTCCCCATGGGGACTGGGGCCACCTGTGGACACGCAGGGGAGCGTTCCTGAGCTGACTAGTCGGATGTGTACAAACTGCAATGCCACATGGACCTTGCAGTCACCAGGCCCAGAATGCCAATGGTGCACACAATGCACACAGTGTCCCTGGCAACGCACAGACGGCCAGTGCTAGAAATCCCCCAGGTGTGTTTTGGGCCAGTTGCAGCCATATGGAGATCTCTGGATGCCAGGCTGGCAACTGACATCTCCATCTGACTGGCGCCTCTAGCTTTCTAAAGCAGGTAAGCAGATGAGCTTATGCATTGTGTTTATATTCCACATTTTCCTCCAAGGAGTCCATGGTTTGCTGCCGCCACTGCCACCCTCAGTTAATCCCCACAGCAGCTCTGTGAGGTAGGTTAAGAGGCTGTGAGTGGCCCAAGATCACCTTGTGAGCTTCATGGCTGAGTGGGGATTTGAACCCTGATCTTCCCTTTGTTGCCTCCAGTTGCAATGCAGCCATTTGCCTGGTCTTTGCCTCCCTGTCCCTATGGGTCAATTACATCTCCTTCCCCTGGTCTCGGGCATATTATAGCATTGGGGCTCCATCAGGGTGTGCTGCGTGCTTCCTGCTTCCACTCCTAGGGCAAACAACCACCCATGTTCCTGGGGGAACAAGAAGCAGCAGCCCAGAGAATGAAGACAGAGCCCTAAAACTACATGAGAGCCAGTGTGGTGTAGTGGTTAAGAGCGGTAGACTTGTAATCTGGTGAACCAGGTTCGCTTCCCCGCTCCTCCACATGCAGCTGCTGGGTGACCTTGGGCCAGTCACACTTCTCTGGAGTCTCTCAGCCTCACTCACCTCACAGAGTGTTTGTTGTGGGGGAGGAAGGGAAAGGAGATTGTTAGCCACTTTGAGACTCCTTCAGGTAGTGATAAAGTGGGATATCAAATCCAAACTCCTACATGTCCTGGATGGCTGCTCCCTCGCCCCTGCTGCTACTGATTCTCCAACCTGCTAGACTTCTGGGAGTTGTGGTCCGGAGGCAGAGTCCAAAGATGCTTCACAGCAGGTCCCAGTGGTGGCAATGTGATCTCCCTTGCTGTCACGACCCATGCGCAGATGAGATCCGAGATTGAGAGCACTTTGAAATGGGGCCCCTCTCCCACTAAAGGGGTGTGGGTGATGGTCACAAGGCTGCAGCTCCACACGAGGGGCCTCCATGGTGGGTGCAGAGTGCAGCATCTGTTGAATTATGGCCTGGCAAGCAAAGGAGAATGCATGGAAACGTGCGTAAACAGTAGCACCCTGGTTCAGTGTGTCGGGTGTGCATGCGCAGTGCTGACTGCAAGAGGAGTGGGGGGTCGGAATTGAGAGAGGGGCTGTTCTTATGTGCTGTTGGTGCATCAGCTGAGGAGGGGTCTGTGGCCCCCCACCACCACATGGGTCAATGAGGAGCAAGATTGAGGGTACTCCTTGTGTTGGGGTCACGGGGCCTGCATCTTGAATTGTGGTATTATGCCTTTATTGCTGTAAACTGCTTTGATTTTTTTTTTAATGATATAGCAGCATACCAATATATTTACCGTATTTTTCGCCCTATAGGACGCACTTTTTCCCCTCCAAAAATGAAGGGGAAATGTGGGTGCGTCCTATGGGGCGAATGCAGGCTTTCACTGAAGCCTGGAGAGCGAGAGGGGTCGGTGCGCACCGATCCCTCTCGCTCTCCAGGCTTCAGGAGAGCCCCAGCGCCAGCCCCACAAGGTCGGGGGACAGAGGGAGGCCAAACGCCGCCATCCTGCTGTCTCCCGAAGTGGTTTGGAGGCTGACGGCGGGGAGAAGAGCGCTTCTTCCCCGCTGCCTGCCCCACAAGCGCCTGGGGGGAAAAATAATTCCCCCCCCTTTATTTCCCCCCAAAAAAACCTGATGCGTCCTATGGGCCGGTGTGTCCTATGGGGCAAAAAATACGGTATATACAAATAAAATTAAAAGGGAATGGAGCTCCTGGATATTTAATAGGTTAGTAGTACAATAGTAAATTGTAATCTTATGTTGGGAACCACCCTGAGATCTATGGGTGTAGGACTATTAATGATGATGATGATGATGATGATGTGGAAGAGGACATTTCAGCAGGGTATAGCACAGCTATTAAAACTGGAGCCCACGGTCTTTTCCACCTGGTTGGCCCACTCACCAAACTCTCATTTCCAGGATTCTCTGTGTCAGTTAAACTAGTAAAAATCTGAAGAAAGGATCTTGTGTCTTTCAGTCTGTTTGCTCCCCTCCCCTCTCTGCACGGCTGTTTTAGCACATCACGAGCCATGAGTTTCTAGCTTATTCTGGTTTGCTGTGGAATGGTGACTTGCTCGTGAGGCATGCCACCTGATTGCTGCTGCTTTGCTGGCTCAGACATGGTAAATAAACCAGGAAGCCTCCATTTCCTCTTGCACCTGATCCAACGATCGTGGTTTGTTGTTGCTGCCCAACCTGAACTGACGGTTTGTTGGCTTGCTGATCATGGCTTGTTAGGGAGCAACCAACCACAACCCCCAGTTTGAATGTAAGAGGAAACCAATCCTTCCTGGTTGGTTCTCCTGCTTGTGCCGGGGAAGGAGCAATTGGGTAGCAAGCAAGAGAATGCTGTTCACTTATGGCTAACCACAATAAGCCAGGAACGTGGATTACTGAGATGTACAAATATAGTCTGTGTGTATATTATATATGCACATTCATACATAATCTTCTGTGGTGTGTAAGCATATACATGGTACATAGATGCTTTCCCCCCCCCCCCCAATGAATTGACTCCAACACAGAACAATTTTCTCATTTTTTAATAAAATGATTTCCTCATTTTTGCTTTCTTCTTCTGAAAGTAGTATTGATTGGGAACCTCTTTAGAACATGTCCTTCTCACGCCAGCATTTTTGCAATGGATTTTAAAGCTGATTCACAGTTGCGCATAGACTGTTGAGTGTCTCCTCCCTTTGTGACCGAGAACTAGTCTTGTGTGCTGAGGTGATACAGAAGCTTACTTTGCGGTGTTTGACCTGCGATGGCTCTTTGAGGCATGCAGATGGCACTTGGCGTTACAATTGCTGTGTGTGAACTTGCTCTGAGGGGGGAAGTGAGAAGGGAAGGCATTCCAGGATCTTGTAAAAGGCTGAAGGGTGGCAAAAGCAGCAAGAGAGACGATGGGGTTCGACATTTTTATTCTGGTGGTGGCAGACTCTAAATGATAGGATTGGGCTATTCCACTGCAAAATGTGAATTCTTCAACGTTTGTTTGAGAAATGGGTGCATAAACAAGCGAGGAGGGGCTAATGCCACAGTGGTGGGTGAATCCTAGGGAGAGCTGCTACTGCTTTCTTCAGGTCTTGCTAAGGGGCTTCTCATCGAAGCATCTGGTTGGGCACTGTGAGAACAGGATGTTGGACTAGGTGGGCCCCCTGTGGCCTAATTCAGCAGGGCTCGTCTTATGTTCACCAGTACATAACTGAGAAAAAGAGAAGATGCCACAAAACGCATTTTGCACATATTCTGAAGCACTTTTCTTTCTCATATGCCTTGGAGCTCAGCTCTGGTACATCCTGGCTAAAAAAACTAAACCCGCGGCCAAGCCAAAGGAATGAGTCGGCATCGGTGACATCAGCAGCCCATAGATCAGCCTTTGCCAACCAAGTTCCTTTTGGCTTACAGCTTCCCATGAGCCCCAGCCAGCACGGTGACAATTTGCAGCCGTTTGATAAATGTGACCTTTTCATATGGGTCCAATTGCATGGCATATGCTAGCACAGATTAGGAGATCCATTGCATTAGGTAAACAGACAAATTGGGGCAGCCACGGGCATCAAGGTTCCACTATGAGGTCCAGCTCATCCGTTCACAAAGTTGCTTGTTCACATTTATTTGTGTTAAACCACAGAGCCTACGGCTTGCTGATCAGAAGATCGGTGGTTTGAATCCCTGCGACGGGGTGAGCTCCTGTTGCTCGGTCCCAGCTCCTGCCCACCTGTCAGTTCGAAAGCACGCCAGTGCAAGTAGATAAATAGGTACCGCTCCGGCGGGAAGGTAAACAGCGTTTCTGTGCGCTGCTCTGGTTTGCCAGAAGCGGCTTAGTCATGCTGGCCACATGACCCGGAAGCTGTGTACCCGGCTCCCTCTGCCAATAAAGCAAGATGAGCGCCGTAACCCCAGAGTCGTCTGCGACTGGACTTAATGGTCAGGGGTCCCTTTACCTTTACCTGTCCTGCTTGCTGGGTGGAGGTTGGAGTGTTTGTGTATGTGTCACTGAGTGAGATTGTTAATGTAGACATGCCTTGTCCTGAGCCTTCCATTGTGGCTGTGGCAGGGAACTTGGTAGTTGCCACCAGCTTGGCTTGTGTTATTACAGTGCATCTCCAAAAGCCCTATCCATGACTGGATGCCCCCCAGCAATGAAATTGAGGTGAGGGGGCTGAGAGGAGAGAAATCCTGTCCTGCTGGCTCCTTTCCTCTTTGTGTGTCTTCGGAGGGCTTTCTGCCATCCCAGCTTTGTCTCGCTCCAGCTGGCTCTCTGTGGTGAACACCCCTTGGGTGTACCTTGGGACGCTTGCTATTGTCTTAGTCCCTTGCCCTTTGCAAAACACCCAACGCTTCGCTTGCCTGCTCTGTTTAAATCAGCCCACTCGGCACCTGCCCCCCTTCCCCACTGCTTGTAGCCAGCTGGCCTGGCCTGGCAGGGGGAGGGGAGAAAGGGTGGCTTGTAATACAGGCATAAGGAAGCTTTCTCCTCCACCCCCCCCCACCCCCCTTGAATGTAGGGGAAGGGAAAGGATTGTTCCCATTGGCAAATGGATCAGGGTTGCAGTGGCAAAACCACTTAGCCACCTGAAGGAGCTGATACCTCTGGGAATAGGGCTTTTAACTCTTTCTCCTCATCTCCGAGAGGGTGAGGATGTTTATGTGTCTTCTTGGAAGTCTGGATTTTTACCTGTGGCTCTTTTAGATCTGTACCTCTACAGTTACTGGTCTCTCTGTGTGTAGATGTGGATTGGTGCCCCACATGTAAGTCTGAGGACATGCACTCTTATATACCCTCCGTCCAGGATGCTACGGGTTGTGTTCAGCAGAGCCCTGCCCATTGAAATGAGTCCTGTGCAATAACTTCAGTGGGTCTACTCTGAGGAGGACTGGTGTGGAATGCCATCCTCTGTGTGTTTGAGTATACAAACGTGGGTGGCGCTGTGGTCAAAACCACTGAGCCTCTGGGGCTTGCTGATCGGAAGGTCAGTGGTTTGAATCCCCACGGCAGAGCGAGCTCCCGTTGCTCTGTCCCAGCCAGGGGTGTAGGAAGAGGGGGGCAGATCTCCCCGGGTGCCCTCACTGAGGGGGGTG
This sequence comes from Podarcis vaucheri, assembly GCF_965113315.1. Classification (NCBI taxonomy): domain Eukaryota; kingdom Metazoa; phylum Chordata; class Lepidosauria; order Squamata; family Lacertidae; genus Podarcis; species Podarcis vaucheri. The sequence continues at coordinate 19,663,069 of NC_138754.1, read as the reverse complement.
ACATTCGGTGCGCTTGTGACTCCTAAGCCTATCCCAAGCCGTTGGGGTATGGGGGGAGCTGCACTGCTTTGCCAGCAGCATTTCCCCCCTTTGTTTTGACAGCTTGGGGGGAGGGTTGGGAATCGTGGGTGAGCAGCACATCGAATGTCCGCCATGGGCGGCTCGCTCCGCCCCTGTGAGTGGCTCGCTCTGCCCCCAGCTGCAGGGCACATGCGTTGCTCCGGGCACCCGAGCAGCTATCCCGCACCTGGTCCCAGCTCCTGACAACCTAGCAGTTCAAAAGCACGCCAGTGCAAGTACATAAATAGGTACTACTGTGGTGGGAAGGTAATTGCGTTTTTGTGCACTCTGGTTTTCGTCACGGTGTTCCGTTGGGCCAAAAGCAGTTTAGTCCTGCTGGCCACATGACCCAGAAAGCTGTCTGTGGTAAAACGCCGGCTCTCTCGGCTTGAAAGCGAGATGAGCGCCACAACCCCATACTCGCCTTTGACTGGACTTAACTGTCCAGGGGTCCTTTACCTTTCAAATCTGTGCCTGCCCTAGATCTTAGGGGTCTCCTGGGGAACAGGAAGATGCCTTACCTGAGTCCGATCATTGGTCCATCTAGCTTAGGAGAGTCGTTCCTCAGGGGTTGAGCACATGCATTGAATGCAGAAGGTCCCTGGCAGTGCTTTTTTCCAAGAAAAATAGAGGCCGGATTCCACCATTAAATTCTTACAGTGACTTGCTGGGCAATTCGGAGCAGCCCCAAACAGATGCCAGTTTGACAACAGCTGCATTCACTGCCCGTAGAGGTGCTAAAATCTACAGCAAGCTGCCTCACTAGCTGTTTGGGGGTGGTGGTCATCCCTGGTTCTGGTGCAGGTAAAATAAATGCGCCCACGCCTCCCTCGTTCTCTTAGATTCAGGCGGGCAGCTCAGAAGGGCCCTCGCACAAACACGCAGACGTGCAACAGGAAAGGCCTGGCTGGAAAGTTTGAAGCTGGCCACTGCTACACGGGAGACTGATTGAAGAAAAGGAAATACAAATTGGACCTGCCCTGTAGCTTCAGCAGTTGTACCTAGGAGTAGCTAGGAGCTGGGTGGAGCCATTGATGATGATCATGATGATGATGATTTTACATCAGAACTTCATTGCTTGATTTAATATGTGAATACTCAAGGCAGCAATAGACCAATTCCTCCAACCCAATACAAATCTACTTGGCTCTTTTAGGTATATTGAATTAGATTTCTTTCCTAAGTCTGTGCTGCAGCCAAGTATTGTGAATCTGCTTAGAATGTGCTGGTGGCATTAAACTCTCTGGGGATGTGAGAGGAGGGAGAGAGAGAGGATGCTGGGAAGGAAGGGGGACAGATGTTTTTGAGTTCTGAATGCGGTATGGTTTTATTCTGTATATATTCTGTGCGTGTACTGAAACTCAGTAAAAATTATATTTGAGAAAAACAGATCTGCTTGTCTCCCATTGCGACACTCTTTGCGGCCACCACCCTCAAGCACACCATCTGAGGTGGCCGCCTCAGTTAGCCCCATGGTTAGGGGGTATCTCTGTCTGTGGGGCGTTTCATATAACAGCCTTCGCTACTGGTACCCTTCTGATGTATTCGACTACAGCTGCCATCAATCCCAGCCAGCACAGCTGTTGGCAAAGGCTGCCCATATAGCATTTTGGGCAGAAGATGTCCCATCTGGGTGTCCCATCACTGATGCCTGTTCTGGGCCTAGAAAACACTCTGGCACTGAGTGGCTTTAGAAAGCCATCTTCATCCTCACCGTCTTATGATCTAGAGTTGAAGTGTTCCATGGCATTGTGGGTAGAGAGGAAAAAGGAAACAGAGTAAGTCCCAGAGTCCCTACAAACCTTAGGAACAGGGGGACACCTTTGTGGCAGGGGGTCTAACACAAGTGTCCCGTCTCTCCCCCCCCCAACTCCTAAAAAATCCTAGAGTTGGTCCTGGCATCATCTTAGAAGGAAGAAAATGGTTGGGAGATGCACAGCTGTTGAGCTTGAGAATAAGCAAGACCATATCTGTATCCACGACCACTCTCTCTACACTGGACTAGCAGTATTTGAGCATGGGAACACTTTTTCATAGTCAGCATTTTTGCCGTTTTCATAATAATTACGAAAGTATAAATGAACACAAGGTCATTTCTCCAATTCCCCCTTTCCCTCCAAGTGATTCCATGTTATACAAGATCCATATAAGTGCGTATTGGATCATGACCGGTTGTGATCGTTGAATATTGTTGTTCTCATTTTAGCATCTTGCTCCAGAGAGTACCGTGAGTTGCTGGTGGTTTTGTCATTGTGTCAACTTTCCTAATGTATGAAATAAACATATACCTTGTTTCCTCAAAACAATCTTTCGACATTTGCATTTTTTTAAAGGGTGTTAAGCTGCTTTGACAGTTTTTCCACGAGAGCAATGTTCATACCTTTTTCCAGCCAAGCCTCCAGTGTTAAATTTGCTGTTTCTTAAAGCTGAGCTAGAATTTGCCTGGCTAGCTGTCATGAAGAGGAGTAATAAGTCTTTAAACATGAGTTCTTTTAAATAATCAAGAAACAAGTTTAACAATGCAGTTTTGGGATCACAAGGTACTTCCTGGTCTGTAATGAGACTTGCTCATAATTAGCTTCCTAAAAAATCGAACCTTTCTTGTGACTCCATTAGCTAGGATTGTAGGACCCCATTTGTAGGCAGCCTCTCAAACAGCCCATAATGCTATCTGTGTTAAAAAATTAATACTATGTTCTCCTGTGTTTGCTGACACTGAGTTGAATAGCCATTTCCTCTTATTTTTTTTTGCCAGTCGTACATTTCTGTGTTGCAATCCAGGTCTCCTTGCCATATTGATTTTAAGGAGCTAAGGCCACTTGTCATTGAATCACATAGGAGCTTATGTATGTTTGATAGCAGTTCCTGAGAACAGTATTTAGGATTCACTCTGGTTCACCCTGGTGGCTTCAGATAAAATTGTAGAATTGGGCATAAAATTGTACAGTCTGCGTTTCCCAACTTTCCTTTTAGTTGCATACTTGTGAGAGAGGTGCCATATCTTTGTATAAATTCCTGACTGTTCCTAGTCCTTTCTGTTTCCAGCCTTTAAACGGTTATTCCCTAATTTAAGTTACAAATATTTTGTTCTAAAACAAATGGGACAGTGACAAAAGGGAATAAGAATTGGTGAAATGGCTGGTGCGAGATTTTTGGTTCAGATTTGTAAATTAGCAAGTGTTCAGTATATTTGGGGGAACAATTGGGTGGTGTGTCAGGAATAGAAGTGCTGCTGCACGTTTTTTAAATTAAAAGCGTCTCGTTCCAAGGAAATCCAAGTGGGTTGTAACAAGTGTTAACATTATTTATAGTGGGCCGAAGTTATTGTGCTGCATCGTGACACCATGTTAAATTCGATACTCTCAAGTGTTCCTGAGGTACTCTATTTATTTAGGACAAAGCTTGACTTTAGATTGATGCTATAAAATGTAATTGTTATGAGGGGGAGAGACTGATGTACATCATTTTCCTTTTTAAAAAAATAATCATTGATTTCCATTCCCGACACTCTGTAATTTCCTCAAGAGCAGTTGGTAAAGAGGTTTTAGAATTCCATACCCTTCAGCGTTAATCTGATGAAAATAGGGACGTCCTAGGGAAAAGCAGGACGTTCCAGGATCAAATGAGAAACCAGGACGGCTTCTGTAAATCTGGGACTGTCCCTGAAAAATAGGTCCTGGGATTGACCAGCAAGGCTACATTGTCCACAAAGAGGTTTGTTTTATGTGCCGGTGCAGCAGACTTTACTTCCTGTACTGAGCCATTTTATCTTTTTGTATTAGCTATTGGCACCATGGCGCTGTGGTGATCAGAAGGTCGGTGGTTCAAATCCCCGCGACGGGGTGAGCTCCCGTTGCTCGGTCCCAGCTCCTGCCAACCTAGCAGTTCGAAAGCACGTCAAAGTAGATAAATAGGTACCACTCCGGCAGGAAGGTAAAAGGCGTTTCCATGCGCTGCTCTGGTTTTGCCAGAAGCAGCTTAGTCATGCTGACCACATGACCCAGAAAAACAGTTTGTGGACAAACACTGGCTCCCTCGGCCAGTAAAGCAAGATAAGTGCCACAACCCCAGAGTCTTCTGCGACTGGACTTAACTGTCAGGGGTCCTTTACCTTTACACCATGGCAAGAAAGAAAAGCAATGGTGAAAAGGGGGCAGCCCTGTTTCATGCCCCCCCCCCGAACCAAGGTGTGTCCCATCCATTTAACCTAACCTTAGCTTGGCCTAGACGTGTTTTCAGACCATTAATGCATTTTCCCCAACAAGGTGTACAAGAAATCCCAGCTCAACTTGTCAAACACCTTGGTGGAATCCGATGAAGCAATAGAGATTGGTTCTTCATTCTTTCGGTATTATGAACTATATCAGCCATATAATTGGGTCAGCTATGTATTTGTCTAATAAGGCATATTCGGTCTTTACAGTATCTATTATGAAAGGTGTTAATAATGCTAATCTACCTGCTAAAATATTGCTAAAGATTTTAGCATCTTGGTTTATGAGAGTTATGAGCCGGCATTAGTCTTCTTGGATAGGAAATTTCCCAGGTTTCTTCCATGCAGTAAGGATTGGGTCTCCTTGCAGTATAGAACTGAATAATATTTTTAGTCTAGGCCTCAGTTGCTCTTTAAATGTTTTATAGAACCGGATTATAAAACCTGGATTTGTAGAACTGGATTATAAAGCTTTAATTTTGTTAAGGCTTTCATAGTATCTCCATCCAATATTGGTTCTATTTCATTTCTTTCGTTGATTCCTTTCTGGAGCATTTAGTTTCGCTTCATTTAAATACTTGTTCGTTTGCATAATATCTGCTGTTCTGATCTGAATATCTGATTGAACATTTAATCTGAAAGGAATGCTTGCAATTTTTCTCCCACTGTCTCTGTTCAGTATTGTTGCTCTCCATCGTGTCCTTGTGAACTTGTTGAAAAGCAAGAATTTTTATCAGTGTGCTCATAGAATTTTTGGTTAGTATATTGCATTGCATATGCTATCTTCCTAATTTCTAAACCTGTCAATTCTGTTCTTTTGTAATAATGTCCTGCATATTTTTATTGTTGTTGCCTGATTGTTTGTGGGTTTCTTCAGGTTTCTTTATTTCTGTTTGGAGACTAAATTTTGATGCCTCTCTTGGCCTTTTAAGATGTGCATATTTAATTCTAATATGGCCTCTCTTACCACATTCACTTAGTCCTCCATTAAGACTTCATTCAGAAATTAAATTATAATATGGCCTCTCTTACTACATTCACTGAGTCCTCCACTAAGACTTCATTCAGAAATTAAATTCAAATACTGTACTGTATGGCCTCTTACCACACTCACTGTCCTCCACTAAGACTTCATTCAGAAAGGCCTCCAGCGTCATTGATTAAGAAAGAATAAAATCTTCCTTCAATTTATCGACTATGTGTTAAGTAGTGGATTCAGGTTTAGTTTCCGTGTTCTGGTTTTTAGAGGAGAGTCCATTATATGTACAGTAGTGAAAACAGAAGCATGGTCCAAAGGACCTGGAGAGTTTACTGGTTTATAACAGTTGCATCAACTAGACTTTTGGATCAGCTAGACTGTATGAGTTATGATGTTATGATAATGTGTGTGTGTGGGGGGGGGAATAGTAATCTCGATTAGTGGTTCCCAAATGTTTTTCCCCCATGGACTGCTTCAAAATCACTGAGAGTCTTGTGGGACCCCTAAATATATTTCCCTGCCTTTTGTAGCAATTGCAATGCACCGTTGCTAGATGAGGGTATGGATTTTTCCTCAGGATTTACTCCCGAAGCTTTTCTCACAAGGCAGTGGAGGTTGGATCAGAGTTTTCCTTCTCCTTCTTAGGCTGACGAGAACCCCATGAAAGCAAGTATGACACAGATGTACTTTTAACCAAAATTTAGCAAGGTTCTGCTGCATGCACGCTACTGCAATGAAGAACATAAGGGCAATGGTAGTAGCAACGACAGAACAGAAATACCCACAATTCTTATGTCCCTTGTAAGCATACAAGGACACTTTACCATTACAGTATTTCAACAGAATTTAATAATTTTTGCATTACATCTTACTGACCAAGAGAAAATACTTTAACTCTCCAGTTCAGAGGATGACATAAAAACGCTTCCTTTCAGCTTGGGTTTCAAACAAAATGGCTTCCTCGGGTTGCCATTGTTTTTGCCGTTTCTCTGTTTTTCTTCCTTGTTTTTCTTTGGTTTCTTCTGCCAGCTGTATAGATGGTTCTGTGCTTTCTCTGGATCATTCTGGTCATTATTTCCAGTTCTGCCTCTTCATCCTGGCCCAGATTCAGGGCTGTAAGCGTTTTTCTAGGTCCCTCATCATGAGTAGTAGCAGTTGGCATGGTTCCTTCTTTGATTACTGCCGGTTTAAAAAGGAAAAACAAATGGTATTGAATATCCCTGTTTCATAGTTTTTCAGTACAGTATATATTTTTTGAACTCGAGCCTTTTTTGTAGGGTTTTATTACTCAAGTCCTGAAAGAGACTTTTTTTATTTTTCATTTGGTTTTCCCATGTAAGGTGAAGAACTGTGTTAAATCTTCTTTTACTTGGAAGTAATGAAATGGAATTATAATGGCCTTTTGCCTGAGGCATGTGATCAATATCCTTGCTTTCCAGCTGAAGCACAGTGAAAGTCTCATTAGCCCAGGTTATAAAAATGGGGAGGAGGTCCTGGCTTCCTGCAGATTTGGGCAACTCTCTCGCCCTTGGATTATTTCACCAGCTGCAATTCTCCCAGTTGTCCATTGCCTGGTTTTGGATTTCTGGGCTTGCTTTTTCCAGTCCTGCAATGGCAGTTTTTGCTTTAGGCCAAGATTAAGGGTCACTCCTGCAGTTTAAATACCCCCCCCCCAACTGATCTTTTAAGAAAGGTCCTTAATATTGATCTTCAGGAGGGTTGCTCATTAAAGATTTCTCCTGACCCACTTCCGGTTATTGTAGGAGGATGAAATTGCACATGTATAATGATACATCTCTCCATAGGTAACATGGTAATTTGTAGCTCTGAACTCCTAACAGTTTCTCTGTTACTGGTGCTAATGTGGAGTAGCGTCTGATAATGGAACCAGTTGAAGCAGAGCGGTCATCAGGTTCCTGTACTTGAAAGGGCGCACACCATGGGAGTCGTTCAGTGAGATGAAAGGGACTTATGGGGAAGATGCCCCATCGTATGATGTAGTCAAGCACTGGCATCGTCAGTTCAAGTGTGGTCAGACTTCAGTGGAACGGCTCCCATTCCTGGGGCAACCACAGTTGGTCATTGATGAATGACACCATCTGGCAAGTGGAGGCCACCATTTTGGAGGATCGCCATGTAACCATTCGCCAACTACCTGCAGATGTCAAGATCAGAGTGGGCTCTGTAGAAAAAATCACTCATGACCATTTGCACATGGGAAAGGTGTCTGCACGGTGGGTTTCTCGCTGCTGATGCCTTTCCAGAAGCAGGAACAAGTCACATGCTCACAGGCTCTTTTGGCCATGTGTCACGAAAACCATGATGACTTCTTTGCCAGACTAATTACTCAGGATGAAACATGGATCCATCTTTATGACCCAGGGACTAAATCCCAGTCCAAACAATGGAAGCACCTGCCTCGCCACCTCCAAAGAAGGCACGTGTCCAACCGTCAGCAGGCAAGGTCATACTCAGTCTTTTGGGACCAGCGTGGAGTAGTGGTGATGGATTTCCTGGCAAAGGGTACCACAATTACTGGGCTATACTACGCTTCACTGCTGTAGAAATTGTGGAAGGCCATCAAAATCGAGAGGCGTGGTATGCTGACCAAAGGTGTCTGCCTCCTGCAGGATAATGCCTTGATTCACAACTCGCACATTGCGCTGATGGAAGCACGGTCCTATGACTATGAAATCCTTCCTCACCTTCCTTCCTCTCTTGACCTCACACCATTGGACTTCCACCTCTTTCCAACCATGAAGTTATTTTTGAAAGGCAAGCTTTTTCCAGACAATGAAATGCTGATTTCTGAGGTCAAGTTGTGGCTTCTGAGGCAACCTGCCGACTTCTGCAGACGAGGTCTCCACAGCTGCATAAAGCGATGGGAGAAGGGTTTGACTCTTGCTGGTAGCTATGTAGAGATGGACTAGTAAGTGTGCCCAGTTTCATTTGTCTCAGTCCATGGGGAAGTACGTCAGGGGGAATCTTTAATGAACGCCCCTTGTATCTATAGCCAGCCATTCTTCCCTAAAAGCTTTTTTGAACTGCCACAGTCGTTCAGACATTTGCGCCATGTCTTCTTTGGGAATATGGGCTGACACGTGCCACGACGAGCCCATCTTAGTATTCCTTCAGGCCTAGATTTGTGGTGTTGTGTCCTCGTGGCACAAAATAGGCTGTTAACCATTTCCCCTTACCTCAAGTGAGGTTTTGAATCTTTGCATTTCCAGGTTTTCTGAGGCTGAGTGCTATTTCCCCTCTTTTGGGGGGTGATATTCAGGGAATTTTTGGCAATGGAGAGCTGGACACTACTGACAAGGGTTTACACTTTGATTTGGTGTTCTCTTTTGCATTAAAAGTTGTATATATGACATTGTGGGGAAGGATTTCATTTTATATACGCCAGCAGCACCGTTCAAATTGGGTTTGTTTTTGGAGGTTGCTGGAGTTGGGAGTGCAAATGATTGCAGAGTTCACACTTGTGGTGCAAACATGTCCTGCTTTCTTGGCTCATGTGCCCGTTTAGGCCCCTTCTGCTGTTGGCTCTCAATCCAATCAGTGTCTGGATTAAGTCTTCATGGTATTAGCAGTGCAAGGAGAAGGGTTTTTCAGGGTGATGGGGGGGGGCAACAATGAAGAATATTGGCAGAAATCCCCGTATTTGTTTGGACACAGCTAATAAATCCCGCTCTGCTGGGGTGGCGACATATGTGCTGCTTGTAGCTTTTATGCAAAATATCAAATGAGGCTTCAATTACTGCACAGTTTCTGCAAAAAGGAGTGCTGGAACTTAAGCCTTCCTTTGAAAGCCGTACTCTTTGTCCTGGTAACTTTGCTCCCCCTAAAATGCTCACTAAGTGTTGATGGTGGACACTCTGCACATGTTCAGGAGACTCTCTCCCCTGCTGTGTTCCAGACCTTGAAAAAGAAGCTCTGGGCTGGCACTCAGGAGCCTGCCCCCAGAAAAAAACTAAAAAACCCTACTTTGGAGGGGGGGAGGTGTTGCTGTGAGAGGAACCCGCCACATTTTAAAAGCAAGGTGTGCATTGCGAGCCCTAAATTCAGGTTTTCCATTCTGTATAGAATCTGGCTGCCTGTTAAATCAAAATCCCTATTTTTATTATTTGTTTTAACAAACAAAAGGATTCTAGTCCTCATTGTTGTTGGGTGGGGGTGGGGAGGAGTCCTTTTTATTGCTGTTGAAAAAACACAGGCAGTGTACAGGCCCATAGCTGGAGTCTTTAAGAGTATAAGCTCCCTTTGGCAGTCCAAAGCTAAGAATAAACTAGTCAATTGGCCCACGTAATCTGCGGATTAGCCACTCTGATGCTCCTAGGTTTGGTGTTGGGATGCTTCTGATAGCCAGGGCACAATAGCGGCTGGTATCGGGAAATCTCATTTCTTATTGCCAGAGGTGTGGAAGGTTACATTAATGTTTTCCTCCCCCCTCCCAATAAGGCAGCTAGCTAAACCTGAAATCCAGGGAAGGCATCACAAGCCAATTGCTTTGTGGTAATTCTGGAAAGAGTAATTGTTGATCAGGTAATATAAGCAAAGAAATTGGTATTTAAACTTTTGAACACATTTGCTGATTTCCTGTCTCCGCTTCTCCCACTCTGAATTTTCCTCCCTAAATCCTCAGTGTAAAATGCAAAATTGGATGCTTTGACTGTTGGCTAGCTTTCTCTCTTGCCCTCTGAAGGTTTCTTTTTTTTTTGCGGGGTGGATGGGGAGCAGTCAAACTGGACCTGCAGTCGGAGTCTAGAGGGCGGTTTGGAAAAGGGAAGTCCTTGCCTCCTTTTTTAAAGCCCTTAGCGATAAAATCTCATTGTGAACATGCTAAAAATGTGCCGGTGCGCCTTTTTTTTTTTTTTTAAATAAAAAGCATTTATTTATTTATTTTAAAAAACCTACTTTGTGAATTAGCTGGAACATGTGAAGTGGGAAGGAGGAAATCAGATTTGTGCATGTGTGTTTAGGTAATGGATCGTGGACTTAATCCTTAAACTGAAAAGCCTGCCTAAGCGTGTTGTCAGAAGCAGGCTGCTCCTGAACTAAAAAATGTCTGCTGAGGGAAGGGACTGCTTGGGGTTGAGGGGGGTGGAGGAAAGGAATTCTGCACATGCTCAGAGGTAGCTTTCTTATTTATTATTATTTTTAAAAAAAATATTTTTAAACTGCCCTTCATCAATACACTTCCTAAGATGTTATTCACACTCCAGGATTTAGCCTAGCTACTGATAACAAGACTCCAGGGACTTGGACCCTGGTTGAGGCCTTGGAACAAATGGATTTTTAAAATGTGGCGTATTTGAGTCTGGGTTATCAGCTGCACTGTTTTAAGATTTCTAATAAGTCAGCTCATTGGTCTTTCTTGCCCAGCATCTCCCTAGAGCTTGAGGCGAAGGGCTGTAGCCAATGCTAATTCTATTTGACTAATTTAGGCCTATTGATTTCAGTGGGTCTACTCTGAGTAGAACTTAGTTGGCCACAACCCCAGGTGGTTTCTTCCTCTGACCTACTTGGAGATACCAGGGATAGAACCTGGGGTCATCTTGCAGGCAAAGAGCTTACTTTTAGGCACCCTTGAACCCTAAACATCATCCTGTTTTTGCAGGATAGTTTTGACCGTCACTGTGTCTTAGGGGAGGGAATGCTGCTGTTTAAACTCTGTGTGCGAAGAACTACCGTATTTTTCACTCTATAAGACGCACCAGACCATAAGGCGCACCTAGTTCTTGGAGGAGGAAAACAAGGAAAAAAAATATTCTGAATCTCAGAAGCCAGAACAACAAGAGGGATCGCTGTGCAGCGAAAGCAGCAATCCCTCTTGCTGTTCTGACTTCTGGGATAGCTGCGCAGCCTGCATTCACTCCATAAGATGCACACACATTTCCCCTTACTTTTTAGGAGGGAAAAAGTGAGTCTTATAGACCAAAAATACGGTACCTTCTGTTGTCTGTTCCGAATCTTTCACTATTTAGCTTCATGGGATGTCACCAAATTCTAATATTGCAATGAATTCAGTAAATGTTCTCTGCAACAGGGCAGGGTTCTGTCTACATGCAAAATGGGAAGATAGCAAATGGTTTTGTAAATACTTGTGGGCACGTCTGCGTTTTCGTACCAGGTCTTTGTGCAAAGGCTGCATTTTCATCGCAGCTTAAAACTTTCCTCCGGACTCCCTGGCGGCAGTTTCGGGCCTCAGCTGTACATTTGCCGCCTGTCACTTTTCCAAAAGGCTGCATCTGCCGTCTGTTCTGTGTTGATTTCTTTCTTGCCTGGGGCAGAGGTGGCGGGCACATGAGCCCCCAGAAGATAAGAAGGCAGGGCAAGCCAAGTGACCTGGTTTGGCTGCTTGACCCGGATTTGGCACCACAACTGCCACAGGGAGTCTGAGTCATCGGGGCTGTGACCCAGATCTCCATTTTCCGGAGGGGTGGACACTGCTTGTTGGTTTGCTGACTAGCAGCCCCAGTGTATCCTTTGCAGCCAAACCTTCCAATTGTCAGATATTTCTGGGGAAGGAAGGCGCTGGCTCTGTTGGGGTGGCAATGGGTGTTTTGTTTTTTAGGCAACATGGTTATTTCATTAGGCAGTTGCAAAGGATGTATGCAAGGTTTTGATTAATTGGAACTCATTTTCAGGTTGGTTGGTTGAGCAATGAAACCAAACCTGGAAGAGGCAGCAGGAGAATGAAAAAATTATGGGGCTGATGGAAACCCTGGTCTGCAGTTTGTAGTAGCTATAAGAAGGAAGGAAGAGTGGTTGGTAGATCTTGGGACTCAAATAAAAAGATCTGATAAATCCATGCCCTCTGCCCTGCCCTGCCCTCTGGGTATTTTATTCCTATCTACATTTTATTGTTTTTTGGGAGATTAAGATTGAGATTAAGAGTCTCGTGCTTTACCAACCGAGTTATCCCAGGTCTATTGCTGAGCTTTGCCAAAGCAGATTTGAGTCAGGGTTTGGGGTGAGGGTAAAGATCTGTTGGCATTTTAAATGCAGAAGATACCAAACAGAATCAAATTTGTCGTGGCAGAGCCAGCCGTGTACAACCGTACTGTGCCGTGTTGGTTTCTCTGATATCAAGCCATGTCCCGCCACCTCTCTGTGGAGAGACCACCTGCAATTTCCCATTGAGATGCTCTCTCCCTCTGAGCCGCAGCAACAACAGCATCAGTTATTGGCACTGCCGGATTATCTGTGATACTTCAGACAGCGAAAGCAGAATCAGGGGAATCTATTTGACTTGTGATTGCTTCCCAGAAGCAGCTTCCCAGAACAGCTGAACCCAGATCACACTCTGGGCTCACTCAAACTTCCATTTGTCCAGCCACTTTCTCCCGGGGAAACCCACAGTTTAATGCTGGGTTTTCCATGGACTGCTGTTTGTTCCAATTTATCACGAAAGAGCGGGTTTTCTGGGGGGGAAACAGCAGGTCAAAGGGAAAAACTGCTCAGACCCTTGCCTAGAAAGCAGGAAATCGTTCTGACTGTGCTTTCTAGGCATGGGACAACTGGAAGTGTACCTGAGCCCTCCTCCCATCATTTATGTAAAAAGGCACCCTGCCCTGTTAAGTCTTGCTTGCAGCCTTGCTTACCATTGCCTGTGGGCCCTGCCCAGCTGCAGGGAGGAAGCTCCTCCTCATACAATGCAAGATATGATGCTGCTTAATCTACTTGTAATAGTTTAATGGCTCTCTTCCTCTTACGTGCCTCTTGTGTACCGGTATATAACGGCTGCTTTCCTGGTATGTGTGCACAGACTCTTTGTTTTCTCTACTCCCAGTGTGCTTCCACTGCTGGTTTGGGAAGCAGCGGACCCAGGGTGTTAGCGACAATCCATATTTATCCTGCTGTTTTTTAATGGAATACTTGCAGTTTGATGCATTTCCACCCCAAATGAGATTAGATCCTAACTGAGAAAAGGAACCTAGCTGTGTTTAAGCTCACAGTGTCTACACAGCCTATTTGTCTCTGTTTATAATCAATATATTCTGCAAATCTGCAGCTAAATATTTGGTTGGATCAGTTCAGGACGGGTGAATTTTAGAGCAGGAAGGGCCCTGTTTGCTCCACCATTTGTGTGACAGCCCTTCAGATATTTGATGGCATCTATCGCCTACCCCAGGCCTAATCTTCTCTTCCCCAGGCTAAACGTACCAATACATTTTAACTATTAGGGCCATATTTTCAGACTACTTGCCATACATGTCATCATCCTCTGGACACACTCTTGTTTGTGGTGGTCCTCCTTCAGATGTGCTAACAAGAACTGGACACAGTACTCCAATATGAAATTTACTTTCTTACACAGCAACATTATCTCCTTGGTTTCCTGACCTCCATTCTCTTAAGCTCTAAGGCTGCAGTCCTATACACACTTACATGGGAGTAAGTTCTATTGAACTCAGTAAGACTTACTTCTGAGTAGACAGCCCTGACTTCTCTTTTCCTGCCCCCAAAACAAATCCTTTCACTTGGCCACACAGAAGCAATGCTGTTTGTTAACATTCTTTTGCTGATATCTTCCCCATGAAGACTTAAAATGTTTGTGGAAGTTCTGTGACATCCACCGTTCAGCGAGTGAAGGAAGGGACTCTCAGGCAACAACTCTTGTGAAGCAAACGAATTTGGGCATTGTACATAATGTGTTTAAAGTGTGTTGTTGCCTATCTCCGGGCCTTGAAAATGGTGCGGGTTAATAATCAAGTAAAGAGGCTAAACATTTCTCCTCTCTGTGTTTGTGTGTTACAGGTCCTTGTATAAAGAACAAGCTCTCGAACAGACACCCAGCCAGGGGGAGCTGAATACTCGGACAGCGTGGCATTCAGATTGGCAGAACCAGGCTGACTTTCTGTGTAAGTGGGGTCTGGCAGCTGTGCCTTAAACTTGGATGAGGTGGATACGAAACAATGCTTTCCTTTTATTAAAGAGTTATTACAACAACCCTGCAGGGTGGGGCAGGCCAGGAGCGAGAATGGCTCACTCATCATTCCTGCGTGTGTGGCTGGGCAGAGTCATAGCACAATGCTAGAGTACAGTGGTACCTCGGGTTACGAACTTAATTCTTTCCAGAGATCCGTTCTTAACCCGAAACCGTTCTTATCCTGAGGCGCGCTTTCACTACTGGGACCTCCCTCTGCTGCTGCGCAATTTCTGTTCTCATCCTGGGGCAAAGTTTGCAACCCGGAGCAACTACTTCCGGGTTGGCAGAGTTTGTAACCTGAAGTGTTTGTAACCTGAGGTACCACTGTACATGTTATGCATGGATTTGTCCTGTTAGTTCAAGATTTCCCCCCTTCCGTCCTGAAACTCATGGGAGGAGCTGCTTTGCATTCAGAGGGGTTCAATCCCTACCAGTCAGTGTAGAGTCAGATGAACAGTGCTGGCTACAGGTGGGGGTTTTTTGTTGGCGGGGGAGAGGGTTTTTGCAAGAAGTGGAAGGGCCAAAGCATGGTGGTAGACACCTTGCTTGGCACGCAGAAGTTCCCTGGTTCAATTCCTGCCATCTCTTGGCAAGAGTGGGAAGTAGTCCATTCTAAATCTGCGTTGCCAGGCAGTGTAGACTACATTCCCTTATGGACAGGTTTCTGGGGCTCACATGCCAGTGGTGGGAGGGGATAGAGGCAGTGCTATTTTTTCCTTGGTTCCATTGGCTAGTTTCTACACACACTTATTGTTATTATTTGAATTTATATACCGCCTTATAAATCAAGATATAAAACCACAAAATCAAGATATAAAACCACAAAATACCTAATAAAAATAAAAACAACAACCCAGTAGCCCCTGCCCCCCCAAAAAACACATTTTAAAAGGGCATAGGAGGTAATTCGGATCAACCAAAGGCCTGATGACAAAGGAACTTTTTGCCTCGAGCCTAAAGGTGTATAAGGGAGGCACCAGGTAAACTTCCCTGAGGAGGAGCCACTGCAGAGAAGGCCCGTTCTCATGTTGCCACCCTCTGAACCTCTAGAGGAGGGGGCACACGAAGGAAGGCCTCAGAAGATGATCCCATGGTCTGGGTAGGTTCATATGGAAAGAGGCAGTCCTTGAGGTATTGCGGTCCTGAGCCGTTTAAGGCTTTATAGGTCAAAACCAGCACTTTGAATTGTATGCCCCTCTGTCCTCCATTCAGACAAGCAAGAAGCCTTATCAGCGTCCCAGGGTGCATCCCAGCCAGGTCAAAACACTCAAGGAAGGTGCAAAACAGGACCACTTGAGAGTTTAACCTGTAGAGCCTTGGAATGCTTGTAGATATTCTGTGAGTGAAAGAAGTATGGCTGAAGAGGGAGCATCCCGAGGGCCAGATAGAAAGGCTTTGAGGTCCGCATTTGCCTCCCAGCCCCAAGGTTTCCCTCCCTTCCCATGGTGTAGACAGTGCCGAGCTTGGTGGACCAGTCATCTGGCTCTGAGCAAGGCAGCTTCTATTATTCCTAAGGTGTCAGAAAGTGTGGTGTAGTGGTTAGAGTATCTAACCACCACAGTGCTCTGCAGCAGCTTTCAAAATTTTGCACCTGGCATTTTGCACCTGGCTATCGGCCTCTTGCGACCAAGTGAAGATGCCCAGGTGTCAGGATGGCGTGTAACGTCTCCACCTTCTGGAGGTACATGCCTGGGGTCTTTGGGTCTTGCCTGTTTTCACACACTAACAACACATCCTTTGGAATTCTATCTGTGATATTTTATCTGCACAATCGGAATGAATTTCAGGAATCAAAAAGTTGTAAAAGGTAAAGGTACCCCTGCCCGAGCGGGCCAGTCTTGACAGACTCTGGGGTTTGTGCGCCCATCTCACATCTATAGGCCGGGGGCCAGCGCTGTCCGGAGACACTTCCGGGTCACGTGGCCAGCGTGACAAAGCTGCATCTGGCGAGCCAGCGCAGCACACGGAACGCCGTTTACCTTCCCACTGGTAAGCGGTACCTATTTATCTACTTGCACCCGGGGGTGCTTTCGAACTGCTAGGTTGGCAGGCGCTGGGACCAAGCGACGGGAGCGCACCCCGCCGCGGGAATTCGAACCGCCGACCTTTCGATCGGCAAGCCCTAGGCGCTGAGGCTTTAACCCACAGCGCCACCCGGGGTGGGGAATCTTTTATTTACTGGGGGTTGCATTCCCAGTAAATAAAAGAAATCACAAACTGGGGGGGGGGGTGCATACCAGCAGAGGGTGTGGCCAGATGCCAAAGTGGGTGGAGCCACAGGTGGAACTCTTACCTTTGAATAGTAGGCTACATTCCAACCATGGAAAGTCAGAGGTATCTACACACACTTGGACAAACACAAACAATCTTCCTTCCAGAGAAGCAATTGCCACAATTGTGACATTGTCACAAAAGCACTAGCGGAAGATGTGGCCTGGGA
The DNA here is from genome assembly GCF_965113315.1 of Podarcis vaucheri. Lineage (NCBI taxonomy): Eukaryota > Metazoa > Chordata > Lepidosauria > Squamata > Lacertidae > Podarcis > Podarcis vaucheri. Next base: position 19,646,445 of record NC_138754.1, on the reverse strand, counting down.
GAGTCTTGAGACCTGTAGGGTGGCATTAGGCCACCTGGGCTTGAAATTCCCCACTCCTGCCTTATAGTTACCGGTTTGTTTGTTTTTTTCATTTATGGAAAGACAAGGTGTGAATTTAACAAAATATACCTGGCATCAAGTCTTTGGGCTATTGTTCTGCTTGCCAAGACGCAGCCGTGGGATGGTGCCCACAAGTCTGCAGCCCTGCACTAAGGAGATGTATCCATCAACGGCAGCTGTTTCCCCTAGGACAGGTAGAACCCATTAAGGCTGGCACCAGGAGCAAGTGAGCGGATCTCAGGTTGTGGTGTGTGAGTTGGCAGGTGGCCTTCAGCACCAAACACCGCTAACCCTGGGAGAAAATTACTTCTCTTCTCTGTGCTAAGTGGTTTTCCAAGGAGAGAAAAATCTAAAAGCAGTCCATCAGTTTCCCAAAGGACCAACAAGAAAGCATCACACACGTTTATGCAGACTGCATTCCTTATCTCCCAAAAAAGAATGAACCAAGCAACTGAAGTTTTGTTTTCTTTAACAGCACCTTTGAAGCTGTGGCATTTGCTCTCCAGCTCAGGGACAGGCAACCAGTATCCCCTCACCGGCCAATTCTTGCCCACAAAGCAGATATTAAAGGGTCTAGTGTATTTTTTAATCCCAGGTGTGACCACAATGTTGCAGTTTTATTTGCAAGCAAAGGACCAAGTTTTCCAGTACAGTACAACTTTTTGATTCCTGAAATTCATTCCGATTGTGCAGATAAAATATCACAGAGTGCTGAAATGGCCCCGCGGATAAATCTTAAATTCCCTGCCAAAATCTGAGCAGGTTAGTGAGCTTGAATTGAAGCAAAGCAAAAGTCCTTCTGCTGGAGAATTTCTGGGTGGACTTGGGATGCAGCGTCACAATCCATCATTTTGAAGAAGACCAGACAGACAGGAGGCCAGATGGCCACGGTGTCCTGTTCCCCCACCCCCCGCCACCCTGTGAAAGTGTAAATAGAAAAGCTGTCTGTTTCAGCAGAGGACTCGTGACAAACGAGGCCTGTCTGAAGGGAGCGGATGAGAGCCACAGATGCAAAGCAGAGCTGGGGAAGGTGTTGAGGTTTAGGAGAGGTTCCTCCAAGGCAGAGGTGAGGAGCCATTTTCAGCCTGAGCTCTGCATTCCCTTAAGGCTGGGCAACCTTCCGGAGTCCGTGAGCCCGTGGTGAGTGGGGACAGAGTGACAAATGTAGATTTTTACATCCGTACAGCAGGCTAGCTCCAAACGAGCCAGGGGTGTTAATAGAGTTCAAGGGCAGGGTTGGGCAATACCTGCTTTTCAGCATCGTAATGCATTGCCAGCGAAACTTCACAATATGGTGGTATATTACGATGTTGGGAAGGAAGAAGGCAGTTGCTGGCCACGGAGACAATTAGCGCCACAATGTGCAGCTTCTGCCTCTTCCTGTTTAGACTGGGTGGGTTGCTCTGCCCCAGGCAGAGTGCATCAGCTGATGTGCCACATGGCACGACACCGCAGAGTTGCCATCCTCCCCAGAACCAGCCGCAGCTTGCCCCGATGACCTGTGGCTGGCTACCTGGAGCCATTGTTCTACTCAGTGTGAGGAAGAACGGAGGAAGGAAGCAGCCTGCTAACGCTTGTGCGGCCAGAGAAGGAAACTAAGGCTCTGGCTGGCAGGCAGGCAGGCAGGCAGGCAATCCCCACTTCCGAGGCTGGCAGCTGGGCCACAGAGGGAGTGGGCAAGCATTGGGCAGCCTTATTGAACTGTGCAATGCTGGCAGCAAGTGAGGCCGGGGATTCACAATACATTGCCTGATTTTCTGAAATTAGTCCCGTGATTTTAACTCTAATCTGGTTTCAGGCAATGTATCGATACATTGCCCATGGCTATTCAGGGACATATTCCAGCCAGGCAAAAACACTTGAAGATGGTGCAGAGGAAGACTGGTTGGGTGTATGGCCTGGGGACAGACAGACAGGACTGCACAGAAGGACTCGCTCCAGCCACATGGAGTCCAGGTTGCTGCTTGGTTTTCTGAGGAACTCCAGTCAATGAATTGGACTGGGCGTTGGCTAGAGCGCAGTCAGTGTGACCGAACAGGTATGAACACACAGCCGGTCTTGCTACATGGCGTCCACTGCATTCTTGGGGAATTGCCCAGCAGAGCTGTTTAGAGTAGTAAACTAGCTGGTTCAGACAAGGAAAGCAGTCTTGTGTGTGCGATTTGCTTGCCATTTTGAAGGTGACATCACTTTTATTCATTCTGAATTGCATGCCACAATTGGCCCTGGTCCATTGGAGGTCGCTGGTGCACCATCAAAGAATTTATTATGGGATCAGTTTCAGTTGCTGCAGCTGGAGGATGTGAGCAGAATGTTTTTGGCAGTGAGGCTGACATCATGCCCTCTTGATTCCTGCACATCATGGCTGATGAAATTAGTAGGAGCAGACTGGTTGGATTGGTCCAGGGGGTGGTTAATAGCTGATTAAGGGAGCAGCCTGGAGAGAGAGGGATATGGTTGAGGAGGGGATATGGCCCGGGGAGGGCCACAGTGGGCTAAGTAGAGTGGCCTGGAGGGACACATTTGGCCCCCAGACCAGAGATTCTCCACCCTGGCTTAAAGAATTACTGGCAATGCACTGAGGCCTATGGAAAGCATTTTGTAAAGTAATAAGTGCAGATAAAATTGAAGCACGTTTGGATTTGTGAACGCACACACAAAGATTATGTTGCATTTTGAGAATTTCCCTTTAAAAGTTTCACTGAGTATTCTGTGTTTGTGTGTGTCCGTCTGAGAATATTCTAACTTTGGGGGCTTGTGGCAGCGCCACAAA